>NC_137143.1:22743016-23440516 GCF_949319135.1 Squalius cephalus | reverse complement strand
GTTTTTTTCATCCGTATAATATTCAATATATATTATGTTTATGTGTATGAAATTACTTAAAAGGGTGGATTATAATTTCCACCGAACATCCATCAAAATGTTTAATACAAGAAGTAAAACTCAATAAGAAATCTTGATAAAAAAAAATATTCAAGGAAAAAAATAGTTGCAAAAATGATAATTTCCATTTATATGCACATAAACAGCCTTATTTTCCTACATACACTACCGTTTAAAAGTTTGGGATCGGTACATTTTTTAAAGATTTTGACAGGATGCATTTATTTGTTCAAAATACTTTTTTAATTTATTTTTTATTTAATACATTTAATTTATTGAATACTTTTTTATAATAATTTATATCTTTTTTTTATTTTTTATATATATATTTTAAAATAATATGGCAAAGCTAAATTTTCAGCATCCGTCTTCAGTGTCATATGATCCTTCAGAAATCATTGTAATATGCTGATTGGGTGCTCCGTAAACATTTCTTATTATTATCAATGTTGAAAACAGTTTAATATTTTAATGGAAACGGTGATTTTTTTTCATTTGATGAATAGAAAGTTTAAAAGAGCAGCATTTAATGCATCCTTGCTTAATAAATGTATTCATTTCTTTACAAAATTGAATCTTACTTACCTCAAACATTTGAACGTTAGTGTATATTTTTTACTAAAGCTTTTTTAATAAATAATAATGGAAAAAATATAAACATTTTAATAAAAATGGAACATTTTTGAATGAATTTTGAATCTATTAATTAAAATGAACTGAACATAAACGAAATTAAATGGATGTGCAAAATCATTGTGAATAAAATCACTGTAAAAATATCTTCCTGCTCTAGAACTGTCAGTAACACTTTTATCCAATTAAAAAAAAAAAAAAATTTTTACTCTCTCTCACATTACACAGCTGTTAAAGACTGGGATGAGTATTATGGAGAAAGAGACGAGTAAACCGAATGACGTTGCAAAGTTTGAGATGATTCGAGAGCATAATAAGAACAAGACGGAGGCCAAATGGAAATATAAGGTACGTTCGTTACTTTTACAATGTAAGGACACAATTGTAATGAATAACCTTGTGTAATGCAAACGTAATGATTTCCTCCATAGCAGCATAGATCAGTGCTAGAGAGAGGCTTTGAAAATCCACGCAAATAATATCAAACCCCGACAAGTTGAAAAGTAGCAAGCAGGGCTTTGGGATCATCCAGAAAGTGATTTACACGTTTTAGATCAAAGCAATCAGCAGAAATAACTCTGCGGCTCAGTCACTCTCTCTGTTCTGGGATCATCAAAGCAGCAGAACCCTTTACCCAGCCTCAGAGTTTACCGAATGCTATAATGCTATGTCATATCCCAGACATGCCAGCTAAGTATTTACATATGCCTTCATTTCTACTATCAAAATAAGCGTGTTGTGTCGTTATTGTTGGATAACATGGGATGGCTTTTGTAGGAAAAGCTTAATTCTGGTGAACGGAAGGCATTACAGGGCTTACGTTCAAGGGGGAAAATTCAATGCCAAACAGCCCAGGAATGTTTGTAGTTGCTCCAAGTCTCCTGATCCGAGTGCTCCTTTGCCGCTCGGCAAACATTTGCAGATGGAGAGAAGTCTCTGCTAGATAGTCTTCAAGGTCATCAGCCGCAATGGCTTCAGTCTTTGACGTCTGATCACAGTGGACGCGGCTGACAGCGAAGACCCGAGAAGTGAATGAGATGGGAAGAGTTTCAAAGTACTGACGATTGTTTGGTGTTTCTTTTCATCTTGCAGAACAGCAAACCTGATTCGTTATTAAAAATGGAAGAAGAGCACAAATTTGACAAAAGTCTACTCAGCCATAAAGACAATAAATTTGCATTTTCATTGTCGAATAAGAAGTTGCTGGGGTAAGTGCAGTATTAAAGTTAAAATTTCAGGCATGCATTATTAAATAGGCCTATGTAAATACATATTTTGATATGATCGACAGCCCTAATTTTGAGCAATTTTATGTCTGTGTTGTCTCTTCTGTCAATCCAACTAATGTTCTTTTCATCTGGTTTCCTCAGATCAAAGATGCTCAAGACCCAGACCAATTCGAGTGTTTTTGGCTCAATACAGAATATCAAGGAAGAAAAGCCCAAGCCTGTGAGAGACGAGTATGAGTACGTCTCTGATGAGGGGGAGCTTAAGATCGACGAATTCCCAATCAGGAGGAAAAAGAACGCAGTCAAGAGAGACTTTTCTTGTAAGGCTTCATGATATGCGATCTGGGCCAGGGTGATTTTCTGATTAAATAAAACATAATTTGAAAGCAAAAATTATTATATACTTTATAATCAGGCCCAGATGGAATCAGTAGACTTCTGTTAAATTTATTACATTTATTTTGGGCGACAAAATGATTTAAACTACAGTCTTATTAGTATTTAAAAGTATAATAAAATTAGTCAAACTCTATAATAAACAAACACACAGGAGGTGGGGTCCAAAATTAAGATTTTGCAGTATCTGCCAATGATGAGTGAATTAAGTAAAATTTTACTTAAGATATTTACTTTAGATATTCCTTATTGGCCATGAAACTGTTTTTCATTATTATTTTAATAATTGGAATAGTTTTAATATTTTTTGTGCAAATAACAGTGGAATTGTTTTGCTTATTTTGATTATGAATATTGAATTAGTAGCAAACAGCTCAGGTCAATGTGTTACAGATATACAGACACAAGGAATATTTTCAACACATCAAATCCTAGATAAATCTCTGCAGTTGCATTTCCTAATAAAGTTACTTGCCACCATACATTTAATTGAATGAGTTTTGCTTGTATTTGGCAGTGTTTGTTTGGTCCCTGGGTGGCGCATATGTAGAAATGTGTGAGTGACAGGCATTCAGATTATGTTGAAATCCGTGGCCACTGATTCCATGTGAGCCTGCCTATATTAGACACACTGGTCTTTTAACTGATTAACAATAAATCTTTAATTTCATGCTATGTGAGAATAATCTTGAACATCTGATGTTATTTACAGTTTTATCAAACATCAAAGAGCCCATTCTGCCATCGAAAAAGCCAAAGCTACTACCGTCGGACACGAAGGTAAGCGTCAACTCCATTTATGGTGCTGGTCCAGTGTTATTTAACAGAACATCCATAGTATTTCTCTTTAATCAGACAGTGGTAAAAACATAATCAGACAGTGGTAAAAACATTAAAAGACTGATTTTGACAGTAAACAGGAAGAAATTAGGACAAAATTCAAATTTTTTTCATGAAGTAGCTGATTAATTCCTTCTGGATGCATTTAAAACATAGCAGCGCTGATGTTCTCGGCTTGCGATAATTCACCCATAATGTTCCGACTTAAACCAACATACGGCACAAATCAAAGAGAGCGAGCTGCAAGACGGAGCCAAATATCACCTCAAAACTGATGAAGGAAATAGCTGTGGACTGAATCAAATGAGAGCAAGAAAGTTAATCATGACAGAGGCCCGCAGGCGAACTATGTGAGGGGTTACAAAAGGCTACAGGATGTACCAATAAAAAACTGTATATAGAATAAATATTGCTCATGCAACTCGTTCAGCTTCTTGTGCATATTTTGATACATTTACATTATGTACTTCATGTCAGTTTTTTTTCCCCCATTGTTATTTCAGAATCCAGATTCATCAGATGAAGAATCGCTCCACATAGACACGGAGGCCAAGACAGAGGTCAAAGGTCGTAACTCCAAGGTCTCTAAGAAGAAAGGGGGCAGTTCAGCTGGGATTCTGGATCTCCTACAGGCCAGCAAACAAGTGGGCGGCATTGACTACAGTAACAACAGGTATGCACATTGTTATCCATATCCTGGTGTCTGAAAGGCATGAGTTAGCCAAGTCAATTAATAAGGCTGAATAGGTTATTTACTTTTATTTTAGTTTTCGCTTTAATATTTAAAAAATAATCATTTTGAGATGCAACTTCTCCAAAAGAATTTTAACGTGGTATACTTTGGAATGCTGAGACTATCAGGATGGTAAACGGTTTCCGTGAAACATCCTCTCTAGTCTAGGGCAGAATCATAAAAATTTCATAATATAATCCATAGCGTTTTGTTTTTGAGTAGACTTTGATAGTTTTGTGAAATAAAAGTCCTAGATATTTATTCTATATTTTTGTTGATTTGAATATCTTCAATCTGTTATATTTTTTCAATGTTTTAAATGCGTATATACATGTAGATGAACATCTTTGGTTAAAACAGTTTTAAAATACATGGCTTGAGACCTACCTCACACTCTGTTCAATACTGTTTTGCTCCGTCCATCTGTTTTTGAACGCAAGAATGTGTCTTGTGGGAAAAATGTGGGACTAGTATCTGGTTTACATGACCCTAAACTAGTGTAATTATACAAGGCTTCCTTAAGCAACTAGTTGTTTAGACAATCCATCGACTGGTCATTTATGCACATCCCTAGTTCATACATTTTCATGATTCATGTGGTATGTTTTGTACATTACACACGCTAATGTGGCAGAGTATGTATTATGGATATGTTTTGTGTTTGGCTGAGGGCCATAGGGAACATACAGTTTATATGATGAAGCATGTTCCTGACCCTTAAAGAATTAAAACACATCATATTTCTAGCTTAACTGTTAGCTCTCAAATTTCACACTGTAAACACATCGAGCACAGGCGTTTCTTCATCTGTTGAACAATGGCTAAAGTAATAGTTTGCACGGTTCTTTATAAGCAGTTTACATGTGCTGCCATTATTTGTTTAATCCCTCTACACTATTAATTTGTCAAATACAGCAAAAGCTTTAGGCCATTCCTCTTCATTTTACTGTTTGCTGTTTTGGGCACATTTTTGATGGTCTATTTCCACTGCGCTGAAAGCTGCAAATCAGCTCAAACACAAAATGAGAAGGAAAACATGGTTAAAATATGTTAATTTCTCAAATTATTTTTTTGTGCTTTTAAACTTGACATATGACTGCAGGATTGTGGGGAGGAAATGCCTCCAGTCAGTTGCGACCACATTAAACAAGCTCTTGACTCATTGTTCCACCTCACTGGTTAATCACTTAATAGGTGGTAATCTGCACGGGCTAAATCTGTATTTTTCTGCTAGTTACCTCAAGCTTGGAAGCAGATGTGGACACAATAGTCTTAGTTTACACGGTAGAATCTTCTTGTGACATGAAAGAGATTTATATGATGAGGAAATTAACTTTTTATGGGGAATGAATGTTTAGTGACAGTGTCTTAGAAAGGCAAGAGGGAGATGTGCAGATTGGTGGTTTATTGAATGAGCAGATGTGATTATAAGACAGAACAGGTTCAGTTTTGGTTGAATGAAGGTTCAGTGTGAATGAAAGCAGAGATGTTAATGCAGGTAATTTGGTTTGGCTTTTGATTACACACCTTGGATTGAATCTTAACTAGGACTTTCAAGTTAGTTTTCCAGGCCCACCCATTAGCTTTACACGTTCAGTTGATTAAATATGCCGGAGATTTAAACAAGTCCTCATGACATTGCCATACATCAGCTGCAGTGGAAAAGCTCTTTGGCCATGATTGACATCAACCATTTCTATGGTGGGTTAAAGGTGATGTGTAATGTTTTGAATATTAAAATGTTATACTGTAATAAGTAAAATATTTCAATATTGTATAAAACTTTTTTTTAATTTACTATTTTTAATATGCACAGTCGACTATAAATAAAAAACTGGGTTTCCATCCTATTTTTATACAGATTTTGGGATATCGCCAGTGTTCTTTTAGAATTAATTTATACTGTTATAGTATTTATCAACATTTTAAATTACATTTTATTTTTATATTTTCAGTTTTTATTTGAAATTTTAGTTTAGTTTCCAGTAATTTTTTATGTGCTTTTGTAATTTTTTACATTTCTATTTAGTTCAGTTTTAGTTATTTTACTATTTTATCTTAAACTTATTTTATTTCAGTTATTTGCCAAGAAAACAATTCTAATTTCATAATATTTTTAAATATTTATATTTGATTTTTTCATCATTATTTCAATTCATAAAAAAAAATGTATTAGTTAATAACAACCCAACAATTTTGAGTGGATATTGCAAAAAATGCCGGATTGAAACACTAAGATACAAATAAAAATTTAATCATGCAACTAAAATGTACATATTTGCATGCATTTTTTTAATTCAATGAGAATTAGTTGCAATGGAAAGACATTTACTTAATATTAAATTGATAAATGTGACTGAATAATTTGGCCTGGAAATACTGCTTTATTTGCTAATAGCTTTTCATGATATTCAGAGTTTTAGTATAAATTAAATTTGCAGCTTGGAAACGTATATCTATCATCATTAACCTGACCAGTGGCGTCTGCTTGGGACTGTACATCTGGGAAATCTTTCTGCTACACTAGTGGTGCAAAAATTACACACTTCACCTTTAAGTGTCCATCTCCATTCTCATTGCTCCCCATCACCCGACTCACTTCCTAAAATTTCGAATCGCTTCTCATTCCCACTGACACTTGGAGTAATGTGCGTGTGTGTTGTGTATTTCTCATTGATGGACTTACAGTCAGCCACCTGCATCCCCCAGCACACAGGAGGCCATCCAGGGCATGTTGTCCATGGCTAACCTGCAGTCATCAGACTCTTGTCTGCAACCATCCTGGAGCAATAGCCAAGCTAAGAACAACTCTCACAGCAGCTCAGCCAGCAAGAAGCCGAGCGGCGCAGCCGGAGCAGGAGGGAACAGCAAGCGACCAGCCAAACGCTTGCCCAAAAAGACGCAAAAGAGCAGCAGCGTGGACAGTTCGGACATGTTCGATGATGACCAGGACCACATGGACGCATGCTTTAAGGATTCAGATTATGGTAAGTTCTTCAAACGGATTCTTTTACTGCGCTTAAAGTGATCGTTCACCCCAAAAAAATATGTAATATCTTCTGGGGAACACAAAAGATATTTTGAAAAATGTCTTTTGTCAAAAAAAAATCATACTATGAAGGGGTTTAATGTTGTTTGAACCCCAAAATGCAGAAGTAGTTTAGTCATACAGGTTTGAATCAGGGCTGCATGATGTTGAAAAAGATTTTGATATACGATAACCTGTAAAATAATGTGATATGCGATACGACAATGCTTGAAGTATAAAACAGAAATTGAATAATCAAATGTAAAAATAAAACACTGCTTAGTCTTTACTGTATGAATCAAATATATACTGATTCTTATTAAAGCTACAAAAGTTATTCAGCCAAGAGCAGTGAGTGATTTTCTCTTTGTCTTTTGTTCACGACCCCAGTTATTGCAAGCTATCGCGATATATACATTTGAGATATCTCGGTAATTTCGATATATTGTGCAGCCCTTTTAGCAGTTAATCCGTGAATCACATGCGTGCCGAACCGTGGGGCCTGATCCGTACGGATCAACTGCAATCCGTTCCACCCCTAAATAACATTAATGGCACAGACAGCAGCATTTATATTAGTCGCACGGATCCAGTTTACTGTTACAAATGTGTTTTCTTTCTCAACTACTTACGTTCACTTAAGACACAACTGATAGTGTGTTTACATGAATATTCACCAAAACGGGCATTTTGACATCATTTTATGTGTATTTGGCCATATAAGCCGCAGAAGAGAACTGAATTCGGGATTGCACGCTGTCCGAGAGTCGGCTTTGTGTGCATACGAGTACGGCATTATGTTCTTTTCCTTTGCTTATTGTGCTTAATAATAACTCTTTTTGACATTAAGCATGTCACAGTCATGTGTCCAGTCTATTTTCTGCTATCTACGTCAACCTATCTGGGCTTTTCGAAACTTTTTGAAGTATTAAAGTCATTCAGTTATCGCATGCCATTGCGATATGCATAACGATTTGTACATCCCCGATATTTCGATAATTTAGATATCTCGTGCAGCCCTAATTTGAATGACATGAGGGTGAGGAAATGATGACAGTTTTAATTTTTGGGTGAGCTATCCCTTTAAGAACCCATTTGGAGAACAGATTGTAGTCCTCTCGTACCTTCATCTTGGATAGCTTGTTTGCACTATTATCTAGACCAATTAGTTCCTCTGAGACGATTTGTCAAGGATGTTTCGTGATGACTTGGAATTGCCCAGGTGTCCTTAGAGCAAAGCAAAACAGTGTAAATCTGCTCTATCAACGTTCTGATTAGAGTTTGATTTTGACTTAAGGGTTCTCATTCACGGCACAGTGACAGGCGTGTTTACTCTCAGCTAGAACTTTTCAATCTCCCTTTTTGAATGGTCTCTTTTATAGCTTTTGTGAACCCCTTCCAAGAACAGCAAGACCATTAGAAGCCTGTTAATAATCCATTAGCATGAGTTTTAAACTGTTGTTTTAAATGCTTTTTGATCTGATACCCTAATTAGTCATTACTAGCACGCACATTCCCGTTTGGACTCACACTAAGAGAGCGCTTTATCAGGCACACAAGCATTCCTCCTTTCTGTAAACATTTTTTTTCTTTTTCTTGATAATTTAATTGTTGGAAATTGCGTGTTCCTGAGTGGTTGAGTTCAAAGAAGCTAGGTGCATGAAGGACGAGGCAGGGCAAGGAACAGCTGCCATGCATCTGTGTCACGCTAACATCCTGTCCAATGAGAAAATACTTAGCACTGTAGTTTATGGAGTGCAAAAATAGGGTGGTTTCTCATGTATAAGCTGTTTAAAAGTAATGTGCTTCGACATATTTACATTGCTTTCTTTAATGACTTTAGACCATACACTCCAAGACAAAGAGAAGTTCCAGTGGAAACTAAAATGGTGGAATCTGTAGAATTAGCTAACTTTTGCCTTCTTTAATCTTCTTCTTTTTTTTTTTTTTTTTTTCAGTTTATCCATCTCTGGAATCTGAAGAGGACAACCCAATTTTCAAATCGAGATCGAAAAAAAGGAAAAATACAGATGACACTCCGTATAGTCCAACAGGTAGTGCGAAGTCTACAATTTCAGGTGGGAGTCTGACTATAATGTAAATGTAATCACATGGGATTATATTCATACTGTTGCAGCACGAGTTGGGCCCACTGTACCACGACAGGAGAGACCAGCTCGGGAGGGGGCACGTGTGGCGTCCATAGAGACAGGACTGGCAGCTGCGGCAGCTAAATTGTCTCATCAGGTTAACGCTTTAAGCTCATAATGAAGCGGTTTATTCAATGCAATGCCCAAGTGTTTACATATCAATTTAAAAACATCACAATAATATTAAAATACTATTCTAGGGATGCACAATTAATTTAAATAAAGCTGAAATCAGCTTAGTGTGATTATCAAGTCGCAGAGGCTTGAAATGAATTAAATACATGCAGAGTGAAACGCATCTCTGCATCTGCTCTGAGTTTGGGTCACTTATAATGTGCATTACGGAACAAAACAAAACATGCACAAACCATCTTCCCAAAGTTGTAATGAGAAGCGCTTATAAACCAGCTATTGTCAACAAAAGAGAAGCTGTGGGTTTCTGCCAAAATAAAACCTCAATTGGTTTAACATTTGAAAATAAAGAAATTAAGACAGCCAGTTCAGTTCAGTATATATATGTTACAATAGTATCGTTTTGAATTTTGTTTAATATTTTTAATTAGTTATAAAAGTAATAATTAAAAATAATAATATATTTTATAATTTTATACTCAAATAAAATACAATTTGTCAAATTGTGTAGCGCAGCCAAACCAAATAAAATTTGATCAGAAAAATCGCAATTAGATGTTTTTTCCCTAAAAGTGTAGCCCCAGTAAATACTGAGGAAAACTATTTAATAAGAATGTTGTGGATGTAAAATTAATAAATATTTAGGTCCTGCACTATTTAAGGTCGCACATTGAATGGCGTTGTCCATGTGAACTCCTTTGTGTTTTGAAGCGCACAATATGCTCTTTGAATCATTTTCAAATCATGCTGGAGAACATGATCATCAGGTTTTTCACAAACTTGTGGGAGTTCATGCAGTTCGAGTGTCGTCATTACAGTTTAAGAAATTCTGAATCCTCTCTAATAGCTTCCATTTTCATAGAAACATCTGTAAGACTGATTTAGCTAAAGGATCCTACTAACTAGTTCTTGCTACAGGAGGAGCAGAAGATTAAAAAGAAGAAAAAGAGTACCAAAAAGAAGCCCGTGGCTGTAGAGGAGCCTCACAGACTCTCTCAGGACAGCAGCTCTCCAGAACCCACCCCAGACTCTGAGACCAACCTGGCCGACCACGAGTACAGCACTGGAACGGGCAAAACCCCCGGCGGCTCGCAACCCATGGCTCCCGGAGTCTTCCTCAGTCAGAGGCGGCCTTCATCATCGTCATCATCTCAGAACACCTCATCTGTCCCGCCAGCAAAAGTCGAACGTGGGAACTCGACGGACGCCAAAGGTGATTTTGGCCAAAACATAAATAGGACCTTCTTGTGATGAGTATTAATTCATGTTTAAAGGTTTGTTTATGTTGCACTGGCCAATCTGAGAGTCGCAATTTCAGCACCATTAATAATTTATTGACACAGCTGTGGCTTAATAATGTATTGATGCGAAAGGATGTTGTTGTCGTCGCATATGCTAACCATTTCGCTTCATCTCACCCACAGCCAAGCGGCTAAAGAAAGGAATGGCAACGGCCAAACAGAGACTCGGAAAAATCTTAAAGATTCATCGTAACGGCAAGCTCCTGCTGTAACATGGACAATGGGTGACTCAGACTTTCTCCTGATGTTTATGGACCCGTGGACTGATCCCTCCCTCCCCCCCTCGATGAGCCGGGATGAGAGCAGCAAGGACTGAAACGGACGGGAAAGCGAACAGGATCCCACAAGTTTTCAATTTCTAAGAAGAACATAGCTCAGATAGGTTTTTGCCTCTTCTTTTACTTTATAACTTTCAGATACTAAAAATGTACAGAATACCTGCTATTAATATTTTGTAAGAAGAATTTGTCTTGTTTTACTATGGCTATCAGTTTATCAGGGGTTGCTAATATATTATAAGATACAGTACATAGCAGTCATTCCAAGACAAAGAAAGTATCCCTTGCATGTATTCCAGTTGCATGCATTGTTTTGGGAGGGAAAGGGTTAGTGGAAGGTTGCAAACAAGAAGGTCATTACTGCTTTTTGGATGTGGCTTATCATTATTAATTTTTTTTTTTTTTACTAAAGAGATGATTTTTACTAACTGCCTGGGTGATTTTAAAATCCCCCATTTGGAATTTACTTTCTTCAAGCAAAAAAACATTTTTATATGCATTACCTACACGGGACAACTGAAAAAGTACTTTTCTGTTTGCTAAGCACTATCACAGATAATATTTATTGATCTAATATAATTGTACATGTCATAGGTAGCTTGAGAAAAGCCAGAAGGCACTTACAAAACATCAGTGAAGCACAAATATGAACTCATATTGTTAGTAATGTTGTCTCCACAGCTACTATAAAATGACAACTGTAGTTTTTTTTATTTTATTACAAATATAGGAAATTTTTGTTTTTGTGGGGAAAAACATTAAACATGCATATCGATAACAAACCATATTTCCACTTAATTACATGGTTAAAAATATCTTATTTCCCCTTGTTCTAACAATTCAGTGTATCACATGAAATACAATATCACAACTAAACTTTTACTGAATTGTTACCACATCTTTGACATTTTTATTTATATGGTGTTTTGTCATTTTTAGACATTGATACTACAATCAGATTTACATCCTGTTTTTCGCATTATTTTATTGTTTGACAATGTAGCTCTTATTACGGTTCCATTATACGTTACAAAACACTTGCCAAAAGCAACGAAACACTACATAAATGGGATCTCTAGCACTGATGATAAGCCTCATCCATGACATTTCACTACATGGGGATACTTTCTCTCTTCTTTTTGTTTCACAGGCAGCACCAATTACCCTAGAATGAAATATGCATTTATATTGCTTCACAGTACAGTATGTAGAATGTAGCCTGTATATAGCTTTTTAAATTACTACTTTTTGTATCCTTTTTTCCTTAATACTTCATTATACATTTTTACTAGTTTTTGCTAATTACAAACAAAAATATATATAAAGATATAGAAATAGTCATTACCTTTTTCATTTTTTTTGTTAGATACACAATAGCTGTACTTTTTTAACCATTGCTTTGTTTTCATTTCATTTTGTTACATTAGACAAAAGGTGTTGCCTGGAGAACAAAATACACAGTGTAACATTTATTCTCATATGGCCTTACATGCAGAAAACCATGTGTATTATGATTCATTTATGATGGGGGATAAGGAAAAAAAAAAAATCAACGTTTCTACGACCAGCCTGACATTTGAGCTAAAATACCCCTGATGAATTTTAAAAGTTATTTTACTAGCACCTTGTGAAGTGTTTTCTGTGTCAGTGATGTAATTTATTAATGTTTGTAGCCTTTTATACTTGTATAATTCTTAAGAGGTTTTGTTTTAAATCGTTTATCAGTCTGTGAGCCCCTTAGGACACTTCTATCATTAACATTGGGCAATAGTTCCTTTTTTTTTTTTTTTTTTTTTTTTTTTTTGTCTTAGCAAAATTTGTCTTCATTGTTTTCATCAAATCAAGTGCAACTGCTCTCATCAAAACGAAATGTTACATTATTACTGTTATTATTATTATTATTATTATTAAGCAGCTATTTTAAAAATCCATACCATCATGCCATGAGTTTTATTTTGGTAATAGAGTATGTACATTCTTAACCAGGTTTACTGTGCTCATAAATTGCAGTGTTTTAGTTACCAATGTAAATCTTGTATCCACCTTTCCGAATCGAAACAATGGAACTATTTCAGGTTTTTATTTGTACAAAATGTGTGTTGCTTTGTTGTGGTTTATTTTTATATGTTCAAACAATTAAATGCATCCACTGTTTCATGGCAGTGAATGATACTTTTGTAGTAGTGCACTCTGTTTTCTGACTCACAAAAGATGTTTTGAATTAACATCCATGTCATGTGTTTGCAGAATGCCTTATTTTCTTGCCGTTTATATTTAACCTTTTGTATTAGGATTTATTGCCCCATGCATACTTTGTTTTTCTAAATGCAATGAGTTGCTCATTATGTATATGAAGTCTGTTCCCATGCCATAACGGCACACAAAAGTCAGTTTGGGTAACATGTTCTTCCACCATTCATATGGAATGGCAGGGCTACACACGTTCCCTGGAACATGCTGTGGTAATTACTTTTAAATGGGCTCATGCTACTGTACCATTCAGGTCTGATGCCCTGGAGAAACTCCCGACTCGCACACAATCCCCCCATTTAGAACCACATTGTCCACTGGGAGCCGAGCTGCACTTTTTGCTTTTGTTCTTTAATACACAGCTAAAGCCAAAACACCAGCGAGTCCAGCCGGCGGCTCCGACCAAATCATTTTCATGAACCAAGCCAAGGTCAACACTGTTAATATCTATTGGTGTTGCCGGACTCTGACGTATAGTTCAAATATAGTCTGAGCGTTATTTGAAACTGTGTGTATGTGTAAGGGGACGTGTGTAGTATACTACTGACCTTATGATATCTTTGCTCTGTGTAAATTATCTTTGTGTTTTTTCTTTACTTCCTAGTGGCTTCCAATAGATTTTAAGAGCAAGGACTCGTTTTCAACGTCTCTTGTCTTGACCTGATTTACGAGGATTGGAGGTGAACATGCAGAGAGCCACCAGGTGGAGATAGAAATCCCAGAAAATGCGTCTGTTGCTTGCTTCTCAGTGGAAAGGGCTGGCAGGTACATCTGCTCCACTTATGACATCAGTTTTTTTTACCATCAAAATAAATGTTATACATCACAATAGCTGCTATTAACAAAATGCAGGGTCTTTTTTTGAGCTAATTTGGAGAGGAAATATAGACAAATATAGCCTATAGTTCAAAAACAATTGTCCATAAGCAAACAATTACTGTACAAATGTGGCCTCAACCAATTTCACATTTTTTATGTTTACTTTCTTCCCTTTGGTCTTTAACATTACGCACGATACCGCATAAATCTTAACGGCATGACAAACATTTCAAATAATTTAGGGTAAAACCATATTTGAGTAGGTATTTGTTATTGTTGGAGAATGTGGAAGGGTTCCACTCTCAACATGAAAATGCAGATTTTGTCATCAACATCTGCCATGTAT
This sequence comes from Squalius cephalus, assembly GCF_949319135.1. NCBI lineage: Eukaryota > Metazoa > Chordata > Actinopteri > Cypriniformes > Leuciscidae > Squalius > Squalius cephalus. The sequence continues at coordinate 23,426,321 of NC_137143.1, read as the reverse complement.
CCCACACGGCGCAGAGAACGCCACAGCTCATTGCCTCCCGGTAAACCAAGACCCCCCCCGCCCCCCAAGCAAAGTAGCACCCAATGTCCCCCCTAAGTACTTTGTAGCGTATTAATGATGTTTATCTCTGAGAGGAATTGCAGAAGAGGCTCGTATATCAGGCCTAACTTGTTCCTGCCACCAGTTTGTTTGTCTGTGCACAGCAGTGTTTAGCAAACATTGTTTTAGCAGTTAGTTAACATCAGAAAAAGCAGTGTCATTTCAGAAAGATGGAGTATGACTGATTTGGAAGTAATCGGGTGGTTAAGCCCTTTTTAAAAAATGGTTTCACTTTATTTTACAGTAAGAGCAATTGTGTGTACTTACAGTGTACTTACCTAAGAAAGTACTGGGTAATATAAGGTAACTACATGGGTTAGGGTTAGGTTTAGGGGTATTACCCGGCTATTGCAATTACTATAATAAGTACATAGTATGTACATGGGGACTGTAAAATAAAGTGCTACCCAAAAAACAATAAAATGTATGTAAAATAGGACATTAACAACATCTCTATTCATGGGTTCTGAGGCCAAATATCTTTTAATGCTATGCTTAAACCAATCTATTAATACAATGGACTATTTCACAAAAGTTGGGTGATTTATTTATCATGTATTTTAATGATTTAGTTGTAAAGCTTGCATTTACAGTCAATGGTTTGGACACATCAACTTTTTTATTATTATCCACATTTTTTATTATTATCCACATTTTTTAATTTAAGTAAATTCCTGTAAAATATGAAACTTTGCATAATTACAGCATTTTTCCTTCAATATTTAATCCAACATAAATAAAAAACAATGAAATAAATACATTTTTACTAAAAAATAAATACCTTTTTGGGTATACTTTGTATTTTATTTCTACAAAATGAAATTTTTGGGTATACTTTGTATTTTATTTCTACAAAATGATGTATTTATTTGTAAAAATGTATTTATTTAATTATTTTTTTTATTGTTTTTAGTAAATATATATTTACTAAAATATTCTTTTTAATTATTCAAAACAATTTAAATTATTTTGGAGTTTTTAAGAGCATAAGAAACATGAATTAATCGTGTCCAAACTTTTGACTGGTAGTATTTCCAAATGCACAGTTAAATAGATTTGCAGATATGAATAAGACAATACTTACATTTAAAATGTACTCTTCATCCACAGGGACATCTGTCCGATGTCCTTAGTGTGTGTTATTGTTCAGCTTGTGGACTGCAGATGGCTAAAGCAATGCTGGTCATTCTCCTCGCCAAAAAATCCTAGAGAAAAAAACAGGCACGTCGGCTACATTGAAAAAACCCAAATCATTTAAAGTGGATCAGTTTTGCAGTGGATACGGATTGTGACTTTTAAATTCTTGTTTAATATTTTAAAAGTGCTCTGATCAATGTTGGGGAAATGTGTTACAATATCGCATTATTTCTTAAAAAAATGTAACTAATTGTATTAGTTGCTTTTTATGGAAAGTAACGTGTTGCATTGGTTCTGATGAAACAGTACAGGTGATGTAATCAAACACGTTTTTAAACTATTTTATTTATGTTTTTATGCTTTTTTTAAGGACAATGTCTACAGAATTTTTGATGTTTAGAAGAGATTCTTTTTGCCAATTTTTATTTAGCCTTTTCCCTTCAGCTCTATGTTTACAGCACTGTCACTGGGCTTAAAATCTTTTCTGAGTCCAATAGGAATTAATTCTAGGTGTCTTTAGGAGGGCAAGTGGTTTTATAATTGCGGTGTCAGGGGAGTCCAGGTGGATCTGCTGAGTGTCATATTTGAGCTTATCTCATGGTGATCATATGCAGTGTAGCGGTCACAGATGTGAACGGACCGCCCGCCTTTCACTGTGATTTTAGCAAAAGCCCTGCGGTCTTATTAACAAGCCCCCAGTGGTTCAGTGAAACGTGCCATGCAGAAGATGCTTTAATTGCATTGGAATGTTTGAGTAAGTCGTGTCTTTGTGTGGCCTAGCAGTGATGCAGGCATCGCTGTGTGTTATTGGTGGTCTTCAGTCTCGCATTATAGGGTCTTACAAGTTACATTCCTCATGGTTCAAGAAGATTTTTGCAGAGGGGAGCAAGGTCCCAATGATGCCCCTGAAGTAATCCTTTAGGGACTTTCTGTTTTATGTGCATGTGTCTATATTCAGTTCAAAGGTTTGTGTTCAGTAAGAATTTGTTCTTCTTTCTTTTCTGTTTTTGACAGTAAAGACATTTAAAATGTTAGAAAAGATTTATATTTCAAATAATTGTGGTTTCCACAATAATTAAAGCAGCATAACTGTTCTGGTAACGCTTTACAGTGATGTCCCATTAGTTAACGTTTGTTAATGCATAAACTAAAATTAACTATCAACGAGTAATACATTTGTTACAGTGTTTATTTATCTTTGTTAGTGTCGGTCCATAAAAATACATCCATTCATTGTTAGTTCATCTAAGCTCAGATCTGTTAAATAATATTTGTTAAATAAAACATATACAACTTTTGATGTAGTGCATTAGTAAATGTTTAAATGAAAAATCACTAAGATTAATAAAGTATTTTTTTAATGTTCGTTCATGTTAACTAATGTAGGCTAGTTAATGTTAACAAATGGAGCCTTACTGTAAAGCGTTACCACTGTTTTCAGCACTAAATATTACAAAAAAAGGTTTCTTGAGCACCAAATCAGCATATTAGAATGATTATTGAAGGATCATGTGACACTGAAGACTGGAGTAATGATGCTGAAAATTCAGCTTTGCCATTACAGGAATTAAATACATTTTTATATATACATATATATATATATATTTTTTTTTATTTTTTTTTTACTTTTATTTAAATTGTAATAATAATTCACTATATGTTTTTGCAACCTTGGTGAGCTTCAGATAGCCTACTTATTGTATTGTAGAAGAAAAGAAAAAAACATTAAGAAAATCTTTCCGGCCCGAGACCTTTGGGGTATATATAAAATACATGCTTGGCATTATACAGTATCTTAATTAATATGGGACTAAATGCCTGTTTTTATAGGTCAGGGTTAAATTGCAATACTCAGTTTTATGCAATATGTTATTCAGCTCCAACTCCATATTTAACAAGTGGATAAGAAGCCTTGGCCTGAAAAAGGTTGAAGACCCCTGCTATACAATAACCACTGATGACACAAATAGGTTCAAACTAAATGATCTGACATACTGAGATGTTTTAAAGCTGTTGTCTAGCTATGAGGTCATAAGTGTGGGTACCAGAGCTGATTAATTAAGTGTGTCACGTGAAGTGAATATTCCACCTGCAAAAGATACTTGGAAAAAAAGTAAAAAATGTTGTAGACTTTTTGCCAGAACTTTATGAATGGGCATATCTATGCCTCCATTAGCCAATACGCTTTTCCCATCAGGCCTCTAAACTCTCCGTGACCCCCATTCACATGAGCAGTTGTGAAGTGTTTCACACTGTAGTGTGATCAAATCCTTGTGACGTGAATAAACATCTATAATCGCAACCTTTCAGTTCGGCATAAACAGAGAAGCCCAGCGCCAGATGCAACAAATTTAGGGTTGAGGCTTGCAAATGCAAACATCTGGTCTTTTACCATACATATGAAACCAGCCATTTTCTATGTAAGCAACCCCAATGACCATAAGGAAACACTTGGGCTGTAACTTAAGAGTAGAGTCAGTGTCCCCAAATAACAACGGTTTGACCCACAAGTTAATTTAAAAAACTAGTATTTAGTATATTGTACATTTCCCAAAAAAGTCCATAGTATCATGTTTCAATTTTCAATGCAATGAGCGATACTCATCTGTATCATCTGTCCCCAGATCTAACAATACACATATTCTGCTTATCATTTTCGATATCATAATCATACATGAAATTAAAACTGTAATCCCATTCTGCCCCAGTAAGAAAAGAAGAAAGAAAAAACGGTCGTGCAAGGATTGCGTTCAGCTGGCACAGGGAGTTTCCCAAATACAATTACTCTGTTTACATGCAGTAGTACAAGACGGAAATTGCTTTTGAAAGTCTTTTCCAAGGACACGGTTTTGTAAGGCTCATGTGTACAAAATTATTTAGATGAAATTGAGCACCACTCCATGCATCGGCAAGTAAGATGGGCCGTTTTCAGCCGAACTTTAGCAAATGCTCACTTGATCCCACTTCTGTGATGGCCCTCATTGTCAGAAGCCACAAAGGCTGAGCGCCCTCCTTAACTCTGAAGTGCAAGAGTGCTTTGAGCGCAAGGCAAATAAACAAACGTGTCCAAAAGTCTCTATAATCTTCCATAATATTTGACATTCCCTCCACCACCTACTGTATACCAACTATAGGCCTTTAAAGGGAAAGAATACGAATCGTCATCGTACCACACACCGATGGTGGTCAACTGTCTTTCATTATCCGTCATTTGAGAGGACATTTTGGTGATGCCGATTCAAATGCACTTTAAAATTGGCCCTCGCTCTCCACAAAGTTTGGTTTATTATTTAGCGGACAGACGCTGGACTCTCTCAGGGCAGACGCTTAATAAGAGGAGATTGGCTTTCTGCTGAGTGTGTAACAGATATCTAAATCATTAGGGCTTTCTTTCTGCCATGTGCCACCCCTCGGTTCTCTGCCCTCTGAACCCTGAAGGTCAAATGGCTGCGAGCTCTGTGACCCCCAGCATTTCCTCCGAATATTAACAGGCTTGTTATGTCGTCAAACGGGCCTGATATAGACCATGGCCTCATTTGGAAAAAGCCCAATCAGTGCGAACAGCTCCAGAGTTCAGCACTTCGGCCTCGGAACGGCAGAGGCTTTCAAGTGTCTCATTGAGAGGCATAATGATAACACAGAGAGGAAGTGTGGGGCATTTTGGGGAGAAATTATGTGGTCACATGCCCGCCGGCTGTAATGCCTCAGTTAAATTCGGCTAAGTTGCACTTTCGGGCTATGGGAGAATGAATCGAGTTAGTTTATGTTACAGAAACGAATGTGGCACAGTTGTATTAAAGCTTCTCCAGGCTGACGTGAGGCAGACCACTACAACTGACAGGGATTATTCTTCGCTCAATTTTGGTCAGTTTAAAGTGGAGCATTTAAAAGGGAGCATTTCAGCCTGCGTTACCACAAGTATGCGGCAGATCTAAATAATTATCAGAGCTCTGACAGCCGTTCTGTTTCAGATGAGTTTTGAAGTTCTTACAAGAAGACAGGCATCTGTTTTTGGAGGGATTTGATTCTGCCTGAGAGATCTGATTTTTATGAATCAGTGCTATTTACAATGCTGGATGATAACAATTAAAAACCTTAACATGTATTAATATGAAATGAAAATGTTGCCAATCCAAACAACCAAGCTCTGGAAGAAGTCTGATTTTGCACAATTTGCAGCTATAGTGAACCCTTGCCCAGGTCAGATCTCATTTAACACCAAAAGGGTGTATGGCAAAAATCACTCATGTCTCATTCTCCACCTTGGAGCATGCAGCAGATGCAAGGTGCTCATTCTCCAAACTCTGTTGCCTGACCTTTGGCTCTCTGGAGTGTAAATAATTGTTGAGTTTTTTTCTTTAAACAAAATTGGAGAGCTAGCGGAAACAGCTGCTGTTGTCTGGCTCAGGTGCTTTCACATAGTAATACAAAGCCAACATTATCACACCTCTCGTTCTTTACTAAAAGATTTGGTTCAGTGTATTTGGTTAAATATTCAATAGAGGATATATGTATCTGTATTTGAACAGCTTGATTTGGAGTGACATGCAGATTTAGGAGAACAGTCGTCATCATATGTATATGAATATTCATGTATAAAAATAAATTAGTAAATAAAACTACACAGAAAATGTAGGTGCTTTTCAAAGGGCTAGTTCTGTGGTGAGAATTAAATAAAGAGTGTATAACAACATTTCTTCAGTCCAGTAGCCTACACTTTGATTCATTCAGCCATAAATAAGCAACACAATGTTTAAAAAACACTTGAGCTGATATTGAGAATGTAAAATTCCATGTATGGATTTGATTTGTGATCATGTTCATGGATGTTGAATGACAGCTGGTATCATTTGAATAAGCAGGTTCTCTTGTTTGATTTAATATATAATACCATTTTATAACAACAGCCTTATTCGACTGTTTTATGTATTCTACATTTATCCCAGCTGAATTTGGTGTTTTGAATTCAAATGTGCCCTATATGTACCATGCATTCTGAATTTAAATCTTATGATGGTAGTTGTGGTGATGGGGTGGAATAAAATTTAGATCAAAGAACTTTGATTAGACTATTAGCTTTAAAATAATTTCATTCAAGAGGTTGATTGTAACAACGACATTATTGTAGTAGCCTAGGCTTCTTTACAATAATTTACATCGTTTAAGTATTTCACGATTGTAATTTGAGTAAGATAAATAAATATGAAAATATCATAGTTTGAGAAACATAGGCTACTAGGCTAACGTAAGAAAGCACTTTAAGTAACAGACATTTAAACACGATTTAACCCTCCGTCATCTCTTTTTATTTTAATACTTGAGGGGAAAACCTTACTTATAGGCTTTTAAATAAAGCATTTGGTCCTGATAAACCAGAACAGCTAATTCCCGCAGTATCGTGAATATTCCTAAATCCATTCTGTTTTGCAGGGTAAATATTTCAACACTTACCCCGCATCACCAGTGACAGGCTGCACTTGACTCGCTCATCCCGCCCACACGCGCTCTATCTGCCGCTTTAATCAGGAAAACATCCGCGAGCGTTTGTGCAGCGGAAATGGACCGTGACCGCTCATGGCGGGAAGATGGATAAGGTCTCATCTTCAACCATTGATGTTATCGCTGCCAGCGTGAAGAGGTGAGCCGATAATTACCGTCTGCGGTGGCCAAACACTCGATGACAACAACACCTGTAGATCCGCGGAACATCTGCCCTCTAGTGCCGAGTAAACATGCTGCTGTTACCGCGATGCTGTGGCCATGATAGGGGACTCTTTGGCTAGTTGTCACACGTTTTACTCCAGTAAATATTCACCAAGGTAGGTTTATTTTTGAATAGTTTCTGTATAGCCACATTCCTTCCGATGTAGCCCACGAAAAAATATGGATTTTCTCAATAGCTAATTTGCTATTTTAAAGTTTTCAGCAAAACTTCGAAACAATTTATGAGGAACAGCAACAATTTAAAAATTAAGTAAGGCTAACACGAAAAAAAATGTAAGTGGTCACCAGAAGTAATAGATTTGTATAAAATTAGCTACAACTTTTAAAGACAAATGCTTGGCCAAAAATGGCATAAGGAAATCTCGAGAATAATTTAAACTTTTTTTTTATAATCTAACTTAAAATTTAATATAGTTGATTAAATAGGTAGGCTATATAATAATATACAATAGTTAATCAACTATAATTCAACCTTAAAGAAAAAAAAAAAGGAAATTGTTTTTGGGAAAGTGTTGACTTGTATCATTGGGATTTAATAAAACCTAAAGTTCTGAAAGAGAGTCTGGGTTTGCAGTAATTCGCAGTAATTATACTCCACCATTTCATTTGTTAGACCCGTGGAGTCCTTAGGAAATGCCATCTGCTTTGCCAAGCGTGGATGAAGAACAATTTTGGGGTCTATGAATAAATAAACACTTCCACCAGGCAATAATAATTCATGCATTTTTGTCTTTGAGCAGGGCGCAGATGACACAAGGAATTCATATGCGATGCATTCCCCCGAATTAAAACTATAAATAGATGGCAGCAATCACACAAAATAAATGAACTGTCAAAGCAAAACTATTTACAAGCAGAGCAGAATCCCTGCAATTAAAAGCAAATTTGTTGCATGTTTGAGTAAGTGGTAGCAGATAGGACACAGAAGCAGCCGGCCGTGACAGACAGATTTGGAGTGGTCTTTCGGCTCTTTTCGCGTGGTCATGGCTCTTAGGAACATTGGCAGAGAACAAAACAGCCACTCCACTCGAATACCTTACCATTTTACACCAGAGAGTGAGTTGACAGACATCTGCAGAGGCCATTACGCCCCACAATTATGATGTCAAGGACCATTTGCTATGCTGTTGTATAGACGAGTCACTTTCAAAATATACTATTTTGTAGCCCACTGTTATCACTAAATCATTGTGTCTGTAAATACCCACTGTGTTTAACTCTATTGCATTGTTTAGAATTGTTTATGGGAATGCCATGACACTGGAAAAATCAAATTTCTCTAACAAGGGGAAGATAAAAAAATATTTAAGGCTATCATAATTTCGTTTATGGACATTTATCTTATTTTGACCATTTACCATAAGGCCTATTTGAGTTTTCCAATTCCTCGGTTAAAACGCCTATATGAGTTTAAATTCAGAAACAAACAGTGAACAATGAACAGTGTGAAATGAAGCAACAGGTATCTGCTTATCTCTCCGTCTCTCCCTCCTCCCCTTTTCCTTCTCTCTTCCTTTGGGTGACCCAGTGGGACAATAAGGCAATGACAGATAAGGAATGATTTGCTAGAAGCAAAACCTTTAAAATAAACAAACCATTAGGCTGTGTTCTGAGAGGAACTAGTGCAAGCCGCCTGAGTGATTCTAATTCAGGTGAATTACAGACAAATTTCCCTGGCAAACTCGCAGCTGTGATAATAGCGCCCAGTCTAGAGCCTGCACAGTGTCCAGACTAGAACCCAGAACCTCGCTACGCTCACACAACCCAGTGGTCTGGTTCATAACACAACACCTCGCAGAGCACATGGCCATTAATGTGTGTGTATACGTGTTTGTGTGTGCGAGTGGGTGGGGGGTGTCAGGAAGACAAAGAGGGAAAAACTCAGTGCCATGTTTTTCTACCTGGGAAGCATGTTTTTGTTCTGTTTCTTTGGTTTCAAAGTGTGTGTTCCAGACTGTAGAGGAAACCAGAATCTGCCTAATTAAAGTGCATTGATTGAAGAGTGTTTTTCATGCATCTGGCACAAAGCATTTAAGTTTTAGCTTTTGCCGTGACAATAGGCCTTCTGGTCTCTTTGAATGTCCAATGATGTGTCAGTTTTTAAAAAAAATACTAGTACAGATATCTCTGATAAAGTGTAGCTTATGTTTTCACTCATTCATATGAAAAATCATCATACTGGCTCAGGGTTCAGCAAAGCTTCCTTTTTTTGTGGCATTTAGACTGTTAGCTTTGATGCTATAGTGTATAACGTTGACAAAATTCACTTTTAGCAGATAAAAAAAGATATTGATGACTTGTCTTGCACTCATGGGCTTATACAGTGTTTTGTAACAAGTAAATGATATCTAGAATCTGCTCTCCCTTTTACCACCTGCAATACTGACTAGCATTAGCTAGTAGCAAATCATGAAGTTTGTCCGAATGTGAATACTATATTGCTCTTAAAAATGAAGATTTCACAGCGATACCATAGAAGAACCATTTTGGAACGGTTAAAAACCATTTTTTTCTTAATGTGAAGAACATTGTCATGTGTGACATATGAAGTCAGCACATCGCTGAGTTTCAGTATCTGTGCGCTACGTATTTCTGTAAGTCTGAGTGATGCAAACAAGCTTTCACTCTATTCAGCCATAACGGACCATCTTTTGTCAATTGCAATTAATGTAGAATAATGTTGATACATTTATTATTATAATATTGAATATATCAATAATATGATACAAAACTTATAGTAATGAGTTCAAAAAAGTTGAAGTACACCCAACTTGAGATGATGGTGCGTTTAAGTCCTCTTGTGAAGTTTCTATATACAAGCTGGTGCGTTCACATCGCTTTGGTCAAAGTAAGATGATGTACTTTGTCTATAAAAATACAGCAACATTTTTAACCCTACACTACAAAATGATTAATAAAAATCTACATCTGGTGTGTTTTTGCGTTTTTAATTTTTCTATTCAATTTAAATGCAAACACAATCATTAGCCTATGGCCTACATTCTATTGGAATTGTACAATATATTGTATTTTATACATGCATCTTAGCTAGGTTATACCTTTTTTTTTTTTTTTTTAACGCTGCATCCACCATAATTTGACAGGCCCTCAACTCAGAAAAATCCCACTCGCAATTTGACTTAAGATCACATGACAATGTCAACATAGCTGATATGTATTCATTATACAATTATTACTAAATGTAACTTATAAACAATCAAGAATTCCATCACCTGATTTAAAGGTCCACTGAAGTGCCTTGAAACGCACAGCATTATTCAACTTGTTGACTAATTTCCACTGAAACAGGAAGACAGGGCGGGGCATATTGAACAGCTCCTCCCCTTTTAAAAAATAGCCAGTAGTGTTAGTTTAAATCACAGTTTAGCCAGAGCCATTGAACTCTGTAAAGCCGCAGTTTCCTCCTAATCTTTAACCGTTTCTCCTCCTAATCTCCTCCATATCGCTTTAAAATATAGCATTCTGTGCAGAATTCAAATGGGTCCATTACGTTTTGTGGTCTGTGCCAACTCTCACAAATGATGCGCTCTGTCTCTGGACTGAAGCAGACTGTGCACGCTGCGGTGGTTTGCGTGACACTAACGTGAAACTAGACTTAATTCGCCCCAATGGAAAGCATATTTACACCGTCTGAACCGTCTCCTATCCCCTATATAGTGCCATTCGCCATGTAGAAAATAGTAAATGTGTGAAGCGGCAGCTTCAGTGTCTATTTGGTGTCAGGAAGCTGTAGATTCTAGAGAGTATTTGATTGGACAGAACATCTGATGAGAAGCTAGTGCAGGGTGATGTCATCAAAATCACTGATCCATTGGAGGAAGTGAGAAACTTAAGATTTGAATGCTTATATCTTCTAAATGCAAATTGTGTCATTGTTTTGGAGCAGACTATCTTATAGATATCAGTAAGACTAACATATTCATACCAAAAGCCAAAAAACTTAAATTTTGATTTCGTGGGGAAATCTACGCGATTTATAAACGCTGCTGTGTGTCGTTCTTAATTTTAGCGAATCAGCGCCACTACTGGCATCAAATGGAACTGCAATCAGTTTTGAGCGAACAACGCAGTCTCATCGAAAGTTGGGGAGAATTGTATAAATGTTGTTTCCCAACAGTCTGTGCAGAGCAATGTCACGGTCTCGAGCGCTTGATTGCAAGCGGTGATCCGCTTCGGCCGCAGGTTTCTTCTCAGCGGGATGTCATTACGCTAAAGCTCTCACACGCTGAGCCCCACACACGGACGCACGTGCGCCGTTCTGGGGGGTGGGGGGGTGGGGGGTGAATGGTGGATGAATGGCCCACAACGAGCTCTGCTTCTGATCAAGAGCTGGCCGGCCGGGCGAGTGTGTAAGGAAATACTCTAGTGGGACCATCAGAGCGCATTAGACTGACCGAGAGCAGCCTGGGGGAAACGCAGCTGCCCGGAGAACACACTGCAGCAGTATTTCATCAACATTAAATACTCGCCTTTAATCCCAACGTATGCAGGCCACACCGAGAACGAGCGGTCAGTAGCATATTTGTGTTTACAGGTTTTCTGTTAATTGCTGTCTAGGACGACTGCAGTCAAGTTCACTTACACAGGGCAGTTGTCGCTGGCTTAAGAACACGAGTCACATTTTTATGTAGCCTACTGGAAACATGCAAGAAAGAAAAATGAGTCGCATCATTTTGGCTTCTATATACTTGACTTAAATTGGCAAGCCCAATCTTACATTCACTGGTAAGAGTGTGTGTGTGTGTGTGTGTGTAAATGGAATGCTGGTGTACCCCACAAACTAAGCCTTGAGTGTTTGTAAACAGTCTGTCATTTCTCAAAAATGCCTATGATAATTGCTCTTGGTCTAGGAAGTGCAATTGCAGCACAATTATACCCAATTCGGCATTTAGCTTCTAGCTGTGTGTTTGAGTGATCCTAATTGTTGTGGGACTGTGCATTTATTATTTCTTTATCTGTAGTCACACGCTCCCCCAATACGACCAACAACTTCAGGCAAATCTAAATCACATTCTATGTTTTTTTTTTTTTTTTTTAAGTGATTAACCTGTAAACTAACAGGTAGAAACATGTTGCAAGGTGCTGTTTAGGTGTGTTTGTAGTTTAAAAAAAAAAAAAAACTTCCAACAGACAAAATAGGCTACATCAGATATTGTTTTCAATCATTTATATTCTTGAATAATCTCCAAAATCACATATTCTGTTCAAAACTTTGCATCAGTTTGGTTCACTCAGGCTGAATAAACTATGAGCTCAATAATCTATAATAACCTAAAATAATACATCGGAAAAATACATTCCTTTAAATTACTTATTTTTAAACAAGGGTTGACTTGAAAAAGCAACAATGACTATAATTCAGATTCTATTCTATTCAATAAGGATTAATAATAAACATCGTTGAAATTTAAATTTATTAATGATGGTATTAAATAATGCTTCCATTGTATATTATTATTAATACTATTTGCACCATCTCTGAGGGAGGCATTTTTGCCTTTTCCACTTTAAAAATTAATTAGCCTAATATACATCTGGATAATACATAAAGATATAGATATACAGATTATCTGTTATATAAAAAAAAAATCAGTCATGCCGTTTCGATGTTCAACTGCTGATGTTCTGATGAACTAAGTTCTAAGTAACATCAACTGGAAAATTTAAGTTGGGGGAGGGGGGCATATTACCCCTTTGATTAGATCTGTAAAATGTGCTGAAACATAAAATCCAAAAAAAAAAAAAAAACTTTTGTCTTCACATTACATTTAGAGTAATCCACAGTATGAGTTCTCCCTCATTAGCCTTGCCAGAATGGTTTATGTGCACAAACACTGCTTGATGAAAACTCAGTGATTTCATTCAAGGCTTGACAAATGAATTCCCATCAGTGCTTTTCATCTGTAATTCCGCTCGATGTGACACGCTAATAGCGTGATTTGTCTGTGAGGTGTTAGTGATGTCCGCCTTAATAGACACGACCCACTCAAACACAAGGATAGAATAACACATCTCTCAACAAAGATGTTTTTTTGCGTGCACTTCCACCTTTCCATTGACAGCTGCTGTCACCAGTGTGTTATAAAGAACTCCATATGCTTGTGTACAGCCTGTGATGTCTTCTTTAACACATTTGAACACATGAGCGTTCACCTCAGCTGTCCTTAGGGAAAGGTGGAGAGTGTATTTGTTGGGTGTGATAAACTGAACCTAAATGTTGGCAACACTGCTACAAAGTCACATCTATTCATGGTGTGAAAATCCTGTGTATCCTCGGATTACCGTCAATATGATAATTGCCCTAACAATAATGTTTTAATGTTTATTTATGCCAATAATTTCACAGGCGCATTGGTTAATGTGTTTTATAGCTCAGTACTGGCATAAATATTTTGCTGTCAGTTGTCTTTGTCGTAAACAATCAGATTTGTAATGTTCGACAGCATATAATTCACAGCGTCTGGAAACAAGACAAAGGAATCACTCACCCACAAAAGAAACTGCTGCCATTATTTACTCATCCTCACATCTATCCCACATTCACATCTTGGATTTGTCTTGTTTGTGTCTTGTTTGGTTATCACATATCGAAAATAATTGTGCCGTTTGCCTTTTTTTTTTTTTTCATTCTAGTTGCAAGCTTTGGTGGAAGTAAATATTTTATTGAATATCATTAATTATCATGAATAATTCTCGCTTCCTAAGACATAAATATTTATGTTTATTGCATACACTAATACAATATAAACTTCTTTCTTGGTGTTGTTTTTTTTTTTTTTTTTTTTTTGACAGCTACATGGCAAAAACTACAAGACATTTAAAAAAAAAATCCTACTTTTGTGTTCCACTGTAGAAAATAACAGACACGTACAGATTTGGAGAGACAATTTGCATGTTGGCGGTGAATTTTCATTGATACAGTACATAGAAGTATTTTTACATATTTTGTGCTTTAAATTTGTGTCAAATCTAGAATCCAACCAGTATCCTTTATTTATTTATTTATTTATTTGGTGGTAGCTTTTAAACTCTTCTTTTGTAAAGGAAGACTTAATGGGCTTGGATCTCAGGGCGTTAGCGCTGACTGTCTTGTCGACCACCCCTTGGGAGAGCTGTATAGTCTGTTTGTTGGGTGTGATAAATTGGTCACATGCTTGAACCTAAAGGTTGGCAAATTAACAGTTAATTAGGGTTTGATAAATAGCAGATCTGCTCTAGCCCCATTCAGCTGCTGCAGGCCCTCTCTCGACCCACTCTCTCTAAGGCAAGTGTTTATGTGCTGGTAACAAGTGTCGATGCAGACTGTTATGTCTGCATTTTGTCACATGAGGGGATTGCTCTCAGATGTGCTCCTTCCCCCAAGCGTACACACACATACACACACACACACGCAATACACATCTATGCTCAGGTTACTGCACATGGCACTCTTTTTCTCCCAACACACACATAGTTTAAAACCTCATCCTTTATGTTTTCACTAATAGAGAACATGTTCAGAAGATCTTTCCTTACTATTGTAAGCCATGACAGAAATCTTTAGCGCAGTAACTTGCCAGCTAAAAGGGAACATTTTCAGAACTTTAACGTTCTTGCAAGTTTCGTTAACACTACAATATGGTTTCATTTGTTAATATTAGGTAATACTGTATTAACAAACATGAATTAACCATGAGCGATACATTTGTTACTGTCTTTGTTCATCTTTGTTAACGTTAGTTAATACAAATGCATTGTTTGTTCATGTTTCTTCACAGTGCATTAACTAATGTTTACAAATACAACTTTTGATTTTAATAATGTATTAGTAATGTTGAAATTATCATTAACAAAGATTAATAAATGCTGTAGAAGTGCAGTTCATTATTAGTTCATGTTAACTAGTTAACTAATGAAACCTTATTGTAAAGTGTTACCCAAGGTTCTCTTAAAGTTATGAATAAACTTTCTTCTAGTAACATTAATAGAATGTCTGTTCAAAGTTATTTGGTCTTTAATAATGTTCTTAAATGTTAGCACAAAAACGTTTTTTTATACATTGTTCATGGAATGTTCTGAAACATTTTTTAAATGTTACCACTATTACCAAGTGGAATGTTCCCTTAACGTTCGCATAACCAAGAAATAACATTTTTAAAACTTGAGAATGTTCAGTTATACATAACATATTGTTACACATTTGTCAAATGAATGTACAAATAGCCAAATTCAGTCATGTACCTCCAAAATTACAGTGACGATTCGTGAATATTTAAATGTGGATATTTATTTTTTTTAAATCTGTTGTGATCATAGCAGGAAAAATGTCATTATCAGTTTGTGTTATCAATTTTATTTACTAAATCATGCATAATTTTAAGCTGTCTTCTCTCCTTCAGAAATTACACATGGTTTTGTATTGTTTTTGGGCTTGATTTATTAGCAATATTGCATAATTTCACTCATTGCCCTGTTTTTATGAATGTGATGGCCTCCTTTAGGTCATCAGAAATGTTTATTCTGTGTATTATCTGCTGAAAATGACATTCAGAATGCACAGAGGGCAACTCTGCTTTGCCATAACTATTAATAATAAATTTATTTATGTATTTATTTATGTATTTCACTTTAAGCATCTTTTTCAGGTTTATTAAAATATGTATTTAAATAGTCTTATGTCACTATTAATCTTAGCTTTAAAATCTGATATGACATGACTTCCATTTGAGGATGTTTTTTTTTTATTAACAAAAATATGAATACAAAATATGAATTCATATTATAGGCAGTTTTCAGTTTTAATGACAATTGTACAGCCCAGGTGTAATATTGACCTTTGTGTACTTCCAGCTTATTTGTATCTGACTTAATTAAGTTATACATTCAATTTACATGCATTGTCTGCTATTATGCCAAAGATATTTGGCAACTTTACACATTCCTTGGTGTATTATTATAAAGAAACAAAACCCAATACAACTAATATTCCTGTTTATAGAACCTGCACACACATATATGCATATATGCCCTGCTTTATGCCGATTTTCTCTTATTCTTTTGTTCCAAATGTATTAGTCACTGGCTCATCAGTGGACTCTTGGACCTAAACGGACATTCACAGTGTCGGTGGTGTTCATCTCTGCAGATGACATGTAAATTAAACTGTGCCAAGAGAGGAAGGGTAGTTTGTAAAAACACGCTCTGTGACCCCTTAGAGAGTCATTCATGTTTCAACAGTGGAGCGTGGGGCCAGGAGACGGGAGGAAACAGGAGCATGTATGGACATTAATTACTCTATGTGCGGTACTGCTGAAGTAATAATGTGCTGCAGTTCCTAGACTGACAGCCAGAACTCCCTGCCACTTCATCAAGCAACCTGACACTGAGTATACAGTCCATTTGATTGTAAAGAGCTGCAGATGCCCTCCTTTATGGACTAATAAAGTCAGATATAGGCATGTAAATTCATTGACTGCAGGCTGCGGTTGTCACGGTCCTATGCTCTCAAACAAACTCATAATTTCAGTTTAAGCAATATCTTGTATTTCAAGACATTTGTCATGTTTTTGTCCTTAAACGCTTTTGGGTGTGGGACTAATTTCTTAGGCATCTAACCAAAGCCTCCGTTGCTAATTCCAAAACGTAATTTTAGAGCTAGTAACGGGCTTGAGCCATTGATAGCAGACTAATGCAGTTATTATTAGAGAGAGAGAGAGAGAGAGAGAGATTTAGCATGTATGAATTACCTGAGTCCTGCGTTTTTAACAGTGTTCGACAGCAGCATCTACTAATAGCCAAACTAAGTTTCTCTGCTTCAAGAGCAGTGCCGTTATTACATCGCTAGTGAGAAATGTCATGTAGCTTTTAAGTTGTTAAACTATTTTACTGATAAAATCATCAGATCAGCGCTGATAACACGTTTCTGTGCGACTGTGTGTGTATGTTTGAGGGGGAGAGAGAAAGAGCATGTGCTTGAATCCTGTACATAATAAAAGGTTCTTTTGTGGCAAAATAACGGAAATAATGTAATTTTTATCCTATTGTTTACTATATTTATTTTCTTGGTCAGTGTCATTGTGGGGTTTGGTTCTTTTGCTGCTGAAGGCTGTAAGGACCTTTGAAATAACTGAAATCGTTTGGCGAAGTAATGCACTCAAGACCTGCCTGGAACTACTTTAGCCGTGCTTTGGAAAGCCGTGAAACAAGTTGCACAACCTTAGAACGTTTCGTCAACCAATCAGATTCAGGCATTCAACAGCCCTGTAGTATAAATGTTGCATTCACGCCATGTTGTAATTGCTGTAATTTTCGAGATGACAACACGTGACGTTCTAAATTAATCTGCAATGGTCAGGAGGTACAGCGGTCATGTAGAAGTAGGAGCTCTCAGAATATTCCCAGCTTTCAATTTACGAGCTCTACAAGGATGTGAATGCTTTTTGCACGTTGAAATCTCATAATTATGGTAATTATGACGTGAGGTGAACGCACATATAGCCTATATATAATAGTCTGCATTTTTTATTATTGTTGTTATTATATTAGATTATTTTCCCACATAGAAACTTTTCCAAAACCCACCAGACTGCCAGATAATCTGGCTTTGTGGTTTCCAGCAAAGTATAATGCCTTATCAAGAAAGCGAGCGACACCAGAACTCCCACACGTTGGACAGCCAGAATTACTTTAGACATCCGTAAGGATATGATGTGAAGCTTTAAAAAAAGTAATAATGTAGCACACATGTAGTCAGCCAAACTCTCCCTGACAAGTGAATATTTTATTTAATTCCCGACGTCCAGCAATCAATCAGAATCAAAACAGCTGCTTTGGCTCAGAGTACCAGTGTTGCTCTAATCAACACCATTTACCATGATCCTGGCAGCTCTGTTGAAGGCAGAGACAGCACATGGTGCAACCGAACGGTGGCGTGGCCCCCAATTCTTAGACAGTCATTAGCAATAATGCTTATGTTAGTGTTCCTGGTTGGTCGCCAGCTACGTTAAAAGTTTTATGTATCCTTTAATTAACCAAAGAGCCATAATGAGATGTATATTAAAGCAATTTCACACAAGCAATTGTGCTGTGGAACTTAATATGGTTAAGAGTGAGATATTGCATTTAAACAATATTTAAATAAGTTAAGCCAAAGCATCAAGCTTTACAAGTAGTTTTTTCTATTTAAAATAATAATAAAATTCTTAAAACGAGAAATTTACCTGAGAAGCAACACTGCGTAAGATATTAAGATTTGTTTTAATACAACTGAATGTTACTGAACTGGAAGAGTTCCATTCCAGGTTCCATTTCCCATTCCAGGTTTTCCATTTCCCATTCATCGCTCGCTAGTGAGAGAAACGAGAGAAAGGGTGTGTTCGACTTGAATCTGCGCTGTGCAGAGCGATCGGTGTATGTCCTCAAAGTACCGCGAGAGCAGACGGCTACACATGCTTTCGAAACGCTCTATACTTTGATGTCAAAAGTGGAAAATGTTGGTCATAGATGTACATTTACACAGAAACTGACCCCTAACTGCAACTTTCAGACGCCATCTTTATTTATTAGTAACTTTCATGGAATGGAAAGCACAGGATTGTGGGATATCAAAGGCAGAAAAGGATACATCTATGCCTTCAATAATGTATCAAATGAAGGGATCTCAGGAGACAGGAAGTGAAGCTAACATTGGATTCGGACATGCCTTGATACCTTCCTGCCTTGGAATTCATCCTCCGAAGGCAGAATTTTTCAGCTTTCGGACCATTGAAATCACACAGCTTTCACATAGCTCACATATTCTGGTCTCTGGCCTGCTGCAAACAGAGTAAAGCAAAGTGATACAAACAGTAAAGCGTCTCTGGTTGTACTAAACATATAAGGTTAGAGGACTGAAACTAACTAATCATAATCCTTAGAAATTCTTAAAACCATTTTGAATGTGTTGGCCTGTAGAATAGGACTGTATCAGGGCAGGAAAACCCCTCGTTGAATATCTGGCTTAATCTTTTCTTGGCCTTGATCATTCTCTTAAAAATCTTCTTTTAACAATGCAATTGAGGAAGCGGAGGCGCACCAAAAGTGGTTAAATGTGGTCTGGCTCGCCAGCGCACGGGCTGTGATGGACTTCCTCTGCAAAGTATTTCATTTTGGATACAGTCCCTTTCTAAACACAGCGCACCTGGGACAACAGCTTTGGTTCCAGACCCAGTGTTAATCAGCAGCAATGCATGCCTGCCAGCGGCTCGTATATACAATTAATACTGTGCCCTGACTTTTAACAGCCGATACCGCTGCTCTTATGAAAACAGAATACCGCAGAGTGCCACGACTCCAGCGTTTAGCCGAGGCAGAATGACAACATTTTTACGGAAATCTTCCTGATTGCTGAAAGGATCTCAAAGAATTCGCAGGGAAAGTGGCAAAGAAAAATATTTAAGCGGCCCTAATGCATTCTTTCATGAGCTGCGGTGTGTCCATTGCCTCTGCAATAAGACAAAACATATATTCTGCAGAATCCAACGGTTGTCTCTTTGGAAAGCAAGTTATTTCACATGAAGGTATCCACGACTAGGCTTTCTTAGTGTTTGACATTCCAGTATTGATTCCACTCAGAGGGTGTGGAGGGGATTTCCGCCATAATCCAGTGAAAGAGGTAAGTCTTTGGAAAGTCTTATCTAACACCTATTTAGTCTGCCGTTTACAATGACACAAGTTGACACATGGTAAATATTCCTTTCTTTTTTTTCTTCTTCAAGCATTACTTGAAATTGCTAGATCTGCGGCTTAAAGAGCAAATCCACCTCATTTGTATTTTGAAACCGATATTGGCAACGATCTGATAACCCTCTAGACGAGTATGACTGTATAGCTCTTTGGGGGCTTTTACATAAACAGGATAATGCAAAATGCTAGTGACTAATAGCCTATCAGAGACATGCACCCCAGCAGCATTCGAGAGAGGTCAGCCGTAGTCATTAAGTTAATGTTCGTCCACAGTTTGGGCTAAACACAGCACCTTTTATGGAATTATCATAATTAGTCTAACCATTAGCCTTAATGGGGAGTAATGGCCAGTTAGATGTTATTTGGTAAAACAACACGCCAGAGGCCGAAGGTGTTTTATTACGTCTCTATATTAAGCGTGTTCTGGAAGGTAGAAAATGTTTCCAGATCGAGGGCGAAATTGGCTCTGTGCTAATTCAGTTTCCACATCAAGCAGAGGAAAGACCACCCACTAAGAAAGTCCAACTTGGCATGTCTGTATGCTGTGACTCACTTTAAGTTTCTGTGAATGTGATTGGACTTTTAGCTCAACCTCACATGATAATGAAGCGTTTTCCTTTTCGTTGGCATCATAAGTGCTCTGATCTTGCTGATTAATTCAGTACAATCCATAGTAGCTCTGATAAAACCGTGTAAGCAACCACAACAAAAACCTTTTCCACTGAAAATCAATGTCAACGATTGTCGATTTATCAAAATAGCGAGATGTATTGCCTGGGAAAACCATAACCTCTGGCATTGCTACATACAATCATTTTTTTAATGTGGGTTGTTTTATTCTGTGTTGTTCATTCCTTCGCTCTCCCTCTAATTGCATGTTTGCGTTTCATTCCCTTTGGGTTACCCCATGCTCCACACCATAGAAAAGCTTTTGAACGACAAGAAGAACATGGCATCAGAAGGTAACTCTCATTCCAGCGGATGGGATCGTGCTTGTTAATCAAATGCTTTCCAGATCACACTTGAACTGGAGTAATTACTCTTTCCGAAGGAACCGCTGCACACAAAAACTTTTGTAAACACGTCCAATAACTACTTTAATTGGCGCGCACGTCGGCTAATAACCGGCTATTTGGTGTTAGAGGTAAAAAAAAAAAAAGAAGTAGTGTGAAATATGAACGAAACGTCGCTGGGTTTTCTGTCGGAGAGATTTATGATACATTTATCAACTCGTTTTATGCCACAGTTGGTGTTTAAGCTTGGTCATGGGCCATTTGCTCCACACAAGCACCATCTTTCTTCATTTGACTGCACGGTGTCAGCCTTTGGAAGACATTTCCACAGCAAGAGTGCAGTTTCAAAAGCCTTGTCCTCCCCTTAGATAAACCTACTCTGGAGATGATGTATAAGGATCTAATTGCATTTCTGCTACATATTTCCTACCAAAATGAATTTATTGTACAATGTTATTGAGTTTAGGGGGTCACAGATCCATTTCTGTTGGTCTTGACGTGTAGAAACAGAACCCAAAAGAGGTGTTTTTTAAACTATTTGTTTCTGCAGGTCACTTCAGTGATGCTCAAAAAGAGGGCGATAAAACACAAAGGAGAACATAAACAATTTTTTTTATCGTATTTTATGTCACGGACAGCACTGTTTAAATATCTTATTTGGAATTTTTCTTAAAAGCTATGAACTAAAAAAAAGTTGCTGCCTCACATTTTTAAGTGCAATCAACTTGATGTTTAAGTAATTTCAACTTAAATTACATTAAACCGACTTTAAAAAATGAGTTGAATCTTGTATAACTTTGTTGTCTTATTGATCATATACTTTTTTTGTGTAGTAGAACTATTTAAAACAAATATTAAACAATTTAAATCTTTTTATTATTAATAAATAATAATTGAAAAATTAAGTGGAAAATGCAACCGTTCCATCAGGTCAACATGCTGTGGTCTGGAAAGCGTTTAGCTGCCAAAACAAAATCAAATCAAGGCTTACTGCCACACTACATTGATAACATTACATCAAAAGAAAATAACCAATTAGGGCTAGACAACAACATATTATCTGCTGTGCTGAAGGTATGACAACAGCATAATTAGTTTATTTTTTTTGTTCATTTTCTCTTAACATCTGACATGTTCTGACTTATTTATCTTTTCAAACACGTGAGAAAACTTGAGCTGAGGAGCATGCAGATGTTTAAAGTTAAGACATGAAGCCTTTTGTGATTGTCAGAATGCTTAATTTACCGTGACTGAAGTTTCTACAACCTTTCCATAGCATTTTTAGACCAGTTAAGGTCAAGATCCCTTTTTTTTTTTTTTGCTAGTATCTTTCTTTGCTAAGATAAGCAGCTTCATTTTTTTTTAAAAGGTGAGGTGCAATATTGTTTTGAAAATTTTACCACCTCATTAGTTACATTATATGCTTTCTATATAATTACCTCCCTGTGCAGCTTTTTGAAGCTAAATGGCTTGTATTTTATCTTTACCACAGAGTTTAGACAAGAGCATGTCAGCGATGGTGATTAAGCATTGTGTCACCTTCAAGGTGTTGAGAAAATGTGTTTGAAAAAGGCTTTGTGAAAAAATAGTTGCTTTCAGACCAACGAGTTCTGCTCTGTTTCATACTAAAGCTTTGAAACGCACTCGTGGTTTATCCTTTGTGCCTGCAGGTGCGTGCCGTGCGCTGGAAACACACTCATGAGCTAATTCGAGGCAAAGTAAAGCTCTCATCTGGGATTGGTAAGAGTCTCTCCAAGCACCCTGAAGACTTCCAGCTCATTCTTGATTGCACATGGCAGCCTCTGACCTGCACCGAAGGCACCCGCTGCCATGGAAGATTGATGATTATCGATGCAGAAACCCTTTGCTAATTCAGCGTACAAGGTTAGTATGCTTTCTTCAATGAGCCAGGCAGATAGCTGGCTAACTGTTTTAACCTCATCCGCGAGTAGCGATGCCATCAGTGATTTTCTTGAATCGAGGGAAATACTGGAGGACAAGGAGAGGTTACGGCCTCCGAAGTCACCAAAGGACGAAGAGTCGAGCAAAGTTACATTCTCGATTCAAATATTTTTCCCCAAGTGGATAAAGCAAATATACCTCAATAACATTCCCATCAAGCCAGTGGAAAATCAGCTTTAGCATAGTTCTTAGATGAAATCAATCACCTGTTATGAAATCTGTTCCATGTTATGGAATGATATAAACAATGACCATGAATTTAGATTAACAATGCTGTGGAAAATGACTACCCAGAGAATGACAGAGGAGAATTGGCCCAGGAATATATTTGGCTTTGTTTTTAAGTACATAACTTATCATGGTACCTGCACTTCTTCATCTCAACACCTTTTTTTTTAGGATGGGCAAAGCAACTGTGATTTACATTGTACTTCTTGTTGTGGTTTTATCAGTGAGTTTAGTCCCTCAACTTTTTGTATTATTTGTTTTATCAATGCCAACCAGAGATTATATCAATTTTGACTCATATTATAGTATCATTAGCATTATCATTCATTTTATTAAAGGCATAAGTATTACAATTATTCACTTTTGATTAAAACAGTCAGTACTGTGGGTGAAAAGCTGGCTTACCGAGTAACGTCATGAGCTTCTCTAATGAAAAGTTTTGACAGTTCAGGGGACAATATTACTGAAACATTCTCTAGCCCAACGGCTAATTTATTTATAAATGAAATCCAGATGGGACGTTTAACAAGAGTCATTTGCAGTCTTGGTCTGGTGGAATTTAATTATCATCAAAGCTAAACAAGTATGAAATATCACCCACAGTTCATATACGACTCAGATCCACAAAAACTGACTAAGCTTACTCATTATAATATACTCGTTTTATTTCCTTAAAAAGAAACTGACAAAAATCATTATTCCTTACTGATTATTTCAACATATTGACGGCCCTAAAATGTAAGCCATAATTTTTGCAAAATCAGATTCTTTCAACAAAACAGTGTTTAAATAACAAACTCTCACAAATACAATGGCAGTAAAATTTAAATTTTTAACATTAGTAAATATCACTGGGTATAAGGAGCTAACAATGGGCAATACTTTAACAGCATTTATTTATGTTGTTATTTTATACTTTTTTTTTAAAACATTCCAAGTATAAATCAGCATATCATGTATTATGAAGAAATATTAATCAACAACATTTATGAATTACCTTTAATATAGATTAATAAATCCTGTAAAGAATTGTTGTGCGTTTGTAGTTCATGATGTTAACACATTGAATTGTGATTACCACAGGACAATTTTTTTTTATTTTTTTTATTCTAGATTCTGTTCATTTTTCCTAATTGACCTGTATTCATTCACTGCAACCCTCGGGTTTATTTACAGCATGTAGGCTCTATTTGCTATGTGCCGTTAAATATTTTTAAATGATTCCGGAGTAGGCCTACAGTCATTTTTTGCCAGGAGCTCTTGGCAAAACATTCCTTCTCCAAACATCTTGCATGTAGCTGCCAGACACAGTGCCGTTTTAAAGTGTAAATTAGTTTCTATGACACGCCGCTAATGTAATTCCTGTAATGTAACTCTTGTGAATGTGTAGTCTTCATTGACTGGGCCAGATCCAGGTATGCCAAAATGACTGTTGGATGAGCGAGCGGCTCTCATTCCGCCGCATTCAGGAATCTGTATTGCAGAGCAGATGTTTAAATCCACTTCTTCTGTCATTTAAAGTGCTCCTGCGGCTTCATTTATTGCCGAGCACTTGTAAACTTTCACATAAAAAACCCTCAGTGAACCTCTATTGAGGACGTTAAGTGTAGTTTGCTATTTATCACTGCTCGGGATGTAGCCAGGCAGATGTGCAATAGGCAACGCTGCCAAATCTTTTGTAGAGACATCTCATTGCTTAAAAGGCTCTCTGGAATAATCGATTCTGATTGGTCAATCGCGCCATCCAACGGCCTGATATTTTCTAATGGAGTAGGCCTAGTGCCCGCCCACTTTTTCAGCAACCAAAGTATTTTTCCCATGGGGATTTTAAAAATATCTTTGTTTACGAGTTATAATCCATGAACTAAGCTAGCCAATTGCGAGTTGAATCACAGCATTAGCCTATAAACTTTGATTGGACGCAAATAAGTATTTGAAAATCTGACAAGGTACAAGACTGTGTACTTAATGGTTTTAATGAGGGAACAAATCTACAAAACCCAAGGTAAAGCGTTCTTTTACCGCAATTTGCTTGTTGCGATTCTATGATTGGTGGAGATTTCTCTGCAGAATCATGGGTAATGTAGTTTTTCATCAGGACTTTCACATGATTGTTTATAAATATGTTGAAATAATGTAGAATGGTTTTAACAAAAGCATACAATTGATTAACAACCTCGTAGCTCACAGTTGATCTGTCTTTAAAGGTTTATAAGTTAAGGTTAAAGATCAGTTCCCCACAGAGATTAAAACAAATTAGATTTTTATTTCTGGAACCCGACTGTTGCACTCTATTACACGGCTCTTTGGAATGCTTAATTCCAAATGGTTAATCGCTCCTTCCAGCAGCAAGATATTTCTTGTTAATGTTCAATGTTATTCATCCATGTAATCTATGGAAACATTGTAAATCAGTCCAATCATTCAGGTTAGTGAAAAAGTTGGGTTTCACTTTATTTCAAGGTGTCCTTGTTACAGTGTAATTATACATTTAAGTGCAGAGTAGTCTAATATTAATTAACTACATGTACTTACTATAGGGTTAGGGTAGGATTAGGGTTTGGTTTAGAGTTAGGTGCATCTAATTATGCATAATTTATAGTTATTACATGTAACGTGTATCTATGACATTGTAAAATAAAGTGTTACCAAAAGTTGCTACTTTAATATTGTCACAAGTGCACCAGTCCTACCTCACTCACACTCAAAACTACAATTCCCAGCATTCCTTCTGCTTTTCACCAGCACATGCTCAGCCATCATCTGCACCTGCAACTGATCAGCACACTCATCACCACAGTATTTAAGCACACACCTCAGTCACACACTGTCTGGTCTACGACTATATGGGATTACTTACCTGTCTTACCTGAGTTATTTACCCTCTGAGATTTGTCCAAGATCTTGTCTGTTCTCCACCTCCAGCGTTCCTGCAACCCCTGTAATGCCTCCTACAGACTGTGTGATTTTGGCAATCCCTCTGATTTGAAATCCCTCTGTGTGATTTTGGCAATCCTATCTTTACAAATCACACTGTGCGACATGGATCAAATAATCTTGGGTACGACATGTATTTAGACTGTACTATGATGACACCTATTGAATCATAGGCTATGAAGCTAGTTGGTAGGCTATAGAAGAATAAAATGTCATCAGCATGCGCTAGTGGTAAACAAAGTGATCATGCGAGATTTCTGACATTGTCAGAAAATGACTGCAGCCGTCTTTGAACCTCTGTATGATGTAGGAACATCGTTTAGGAGCCACGACTGCAGAAATCGCCACGATTCGTCATCTTTTGTCAGCCCAAAATCTTACAATGTGTACCGGGCATAAGACAAAGACATTGTTTGTTATTAATTCACTCTAAAGGCAACCGAGAGATGTGTGTGTATATACTTACCATTTGAAGTCATCCCATCTTCACCTACAAACCTAAGAACTGAAGCATTATACTTGCATTGCTCATCTTTTGTTGTCTACTCTTTGGACACTGTTCAATAAAGCGTTGTTTTGTTATTTTGAGTCGGATATATCCTGACACATATTATTCGTATCACGTCGTGTATCAGCACTTTCTTGTTTCATACTGATGCAGATAGTGTTGTATTAGTTATCAACTGCAGTGGAAATCACCTCAGAGGATTTCAGTAGCCTATAAAAACTACTGTAATATAGTTGTAATGTTTGTCTTATTGCTAGAATGATTGTTTTGTATAGGCCTACATTAAAATATACGTTTTTGTTTCTTAGCAAAAAGCTCTAATACAATATACAGGTAAAATAAAAAAATATATTTTTTTAACTTAACCCCTCGTGTTATGTTGGAATTCTGTGCACTCCCCTTATGGTCCGGGTCAAATTGACCCGCATTGGATTCAATACAATTCCTCAAAAATCACACTATGAAAAACAACAAAGATTCAGGTTCAAACTGTAAACTTTTAATATCAACATTTGTCAAATATTCCAAAAAATATATATCTTAAGATATGATTTAATGAAAATGTTTTTTAACCATTTTTTAAAACTATTTAAAATTTGAATATACGTTATATTTATATATATTTGCATATACATTTTTTTTACTTTTTTTTTTTTTTTTTTTTGCTTAGAACATCATAACTGAACAATTAATCAATTAATCTGAGCTAATTTTTCCTGCTGTCTATGTCGAAGTCTCAATATATTTCAGATATCTTGAATATATAAATGAGAGCTTATTTTACTATCTGTGTCTGTCAAAAAATTTCATTTGTAATTTGCAATTAATTCTGAACACCATGATTTAGCTTTTTCAAGTGTGTTTAGTTTGGGTTAGAGCACTTTTAGATACACTTACACTTTAGAACTGGAGTTGATGCCCTGACATACATAAAATGAATGTTTTTATTTTGTGTCTGTACAGTTGCTTTTGAATAGCTGCCTATGATGGTCAAATTGACCTGCGAACATCGCAAATGTAAGTAATTTTGTTTGTATATGTAAAAAAAAAAACACCAGCATGTTGAAACTTTGCATGCATGTTCATGATGATAAATGTGAAAAAGTCACAAAATATCAAGAAAAAAAAAAAGGTTTAATATTATTTCAGGTAGCTTGAAAAAATAAATGATAGGTAATTTTTACCATCTGTGGCTGACAAAATATTTTTCTGTATTGAAATAAGTGTGGAAAACCATTTTTTTTAGCTTAATAAAATAAAATAAAATAACAAAATATAACCAAGAAATGTTATTATTTTGGGTCCGGACAGTTGCCTTAGAGCGTTAAAATATGCGGGTCAAATTGACCCGCGAACATCACGAAAGGAACAGTAATTTTGTTTGTATATGTCAAAAAACACCAGCATGTTGAAACTTTGCATGCATGTTCATGATGATAAATGAGAAAAAGTCACAAAATATCAAGAAAAAAAACATAGGTTAACCAGTATTTCCAACAACTAGAAAATCTAAACGGGTCAAATTGACCCGCAACATAACACAAGGGTTAATTGTTTAATAAACGTGAACGTTTTGGAGAGGATAATATACTACTTCTTGAGTTGCTGTAGAGTTTAATGACATCATATTAACTGACCTGAAACAACAGATCTTTTGTTATGCCTCTGCATGTGCAATCAGATTTTTAAATTGTTTATTAATGGATTGATTGCTCTCAAAGTAAAGGTCATTATGTAACAGAGATGGAAACATGCTCTATATTTGATACCCAAGTTATACTACAATCCGTAATGAGCAACAGGCAGCGTTGGAGCAGGAATTCTTATTCATGCTTTGGAAAGCTGATGCTCTGGTTTCTCATTGGCAAAAGCTCGTGAAGGCAACATTCTGGGAAAGGCAAGGCTGTTATGTATCGAAACACACTTTTGGAACCTTACGTGGACGCTGTAATTATTGCATAGAGAACTTAATGATTCATGTCAAATGGATTAGCCCTAAAAATCTCAGTTAAACAAAGCCCTGGCATGCCGTTCATTTGAACATTTATCAGTCGCACATGAGAGTGATTTTTCATGGTCGATGTACTAAACAGGTTCTAAACAGCGGATCGTGTTTGTATATTCGTGCAAAATATCGAGCAACCTTGGCTTTCAGCTGGCCGGCAGTCACGTTGTGTTAGGTACAGGAAAAAAGCTGGAAATGTACTGTACGTCCAAGCATATTTTGACACTTGAGACACTAACTGGAGCCATTACAAGCCAAGCTGTATAGCAAAGTTTAGTGCCTCATACTTCTTTAATGAAAGAGGTGTAATAACTTTCGCAGTCAGTTTTCTGTTACACACCATACTGGAAACGAATTATATGCTCTCCCACGTTTAATGCGATGCTATGCAAATGCCTTGTGTACTTGCTGCCGGGGTAACAAATTGCCATATCATGTGTTACAATTACTTCTTCAGTCCTGGCTAGCCAATACATCTTTCCAATGAAATGATTTGAAAGCTATGAATTATGGCCATATTTCAGTCTAAAAGAAACAAACCACTAATTGCGATGTGGCCTCTCGGTAATTTTCAAGAAAGAGCCCAGAAAGCACTCCAGCATCGGAGGGGGGGGAAATCGCTTACTTCTGCTCCTGCTTTATTTTGGTTTCGAATAACAGACACTACTAATTTGGTGTAGGCTCGACCTTTGGCCCCCTGCCTCTCCCCGCTCGGCTCCCTCAAGGGAAGGCTCCAATCAGCCCACAGCCTCTCCGTTTTTCCCGCCGATCCATCCTTCGCTACCAAACGGACTGGAGACTGCCTTTCCGAAATGTTTCTGCTAATTCCCATTTCCTCTATAATCACAAGCTTTCATGTGAGTGGCTCGGAGAGTCGGTGCGTGGGGGAGGTGGTGATTACTCCAGGGTCCCGAGCATTAACCTCACCAGGTGTCACTGGATGGCCTGTTTACTTCTGTGATTAATGAATGAACTAAAAGTCTTCTTACCCCCCCAATGTCTTGCTCTTTTTTAAACAAGGAGCGTGCCACTGAATCAATTGGGAGAGCTCGGACAAGCCTGTGCCGTATCAGGCTACAGAGGCAGACCTGTCGAACCGCTGCGCTCTTTGTATTAGTTTGGCAGCTCGTTGGGAGGTGGTGAGGTAGCAGTTAGAGGTGCAGTAAAGGTGAACCAGCAAGCGCACTGTGATAATGTTTTCTTTTGGGCTGGAGACAACACAATAGCGACTTTTCGACTGATGCAATGAGAATGAAAGCTAATTTCCTGTGTTAAAGAAATTTAAACTAGCATCCATCAAAGCGCTTGTTGAAATTAAAAGGGTCTTGGTCCAACACACAGGAGTTACAGCTGGACTTTTATTAGACCTACATTTTGCCTTATTTTTGGGATAATCGTAAAAAAAATGGCCCGTGACACGAACGGTAGACGAAGCCAATCACACAGTTGGATCTGTCGAATGGCCTAATTGCACGTGGCATATTGAAAAACTGACTTGAATTTTTTTAAATTCGACGTAATAGAGCGAGTTTGAGTAAGCTGGTAATGTTGGATTTACAGTGTGCAAAAAGTGACATACAAAGCCCACAATTAAATGAGCATGACTGTAATGACCTCCCTAGACACCGCAGTTCAAATAATGTTTGTAACCTCGACAAGGACACGTCAGTTACTGTTGGCCTAATGACTGTTTTTACTGCCAAATGGACATGGAGTAAAAAAATAAGCTGGGCACAGTAAATTACCTAATAATTGGAAAATATGTCCTCAGTACCATTTTTCCCAGAGGAAAGTATTCTTTATTCTAACATGTACAACAGTATGTTCTGTGGATTTTGGTCACAAAAATAAACCTTTTTGTGACTAAAATGGTCATCGGAAAAAAAAAAACCCCGGAAAATGATTTGAATCATACCCATTTCCAGTCCAAAAAATTGGACATACTTGACAGAAGATTTTTAAATTGTTTCAAGCTTTAGTGTACGAAATTATTTTTGTATATATATGCTCACTACTGTTCAGAAGTTTGAGGTCAGTAAGAGAGTATTTATTTTTTAAATGACTTTTATTTAGCAAAGATGCATTAAATGGATCAAAAGTAAGTTTTCTATTTAAAGTGTAAATAGTTTCTAAAAAGTGTATCATTGTTTCCAGAAAAATACTGGGAAGTTTAAACATGATAAAACAACCCGATCTCACAGCAATTCGTATGTATTTTACTAGGCAGATCATTCGTACGAATTCAATTCTTACGATTTTTGCCAAATCGTACATATTTGTACCCGTGACCCCGCCCCTAAACCTACCCATCACTGGGGTTAAGACAAATCGTACGAATTTGTACGAATTAGCCACCTCGTAAAATACGTACAAATTAGTCGTGAGATAGTGTTGGATAAAGATATTTTAACAGCAATTTAAGGATTTCTGAAGGATCATGTGACACTGACGACTGGAGTAACAATGCTGAAAATTCAGCTTTGCCATCACAGGAATAAATTACATTTAAAAATATATTAAAGTAGAAAACAGGTGAAATTGTAGGAATATTTCACAGAATTACAGTTTTTACTGTATTTTTGATCCAATAAATGCCTTGGTAAACTCAGGAGACTTCTTTCAAAAACATAAAAATTTTTACGACCACAAACATTTTAATGGACTAGAAAGTGTTTAGGAATGAAGATTGAGATTGTTCAGGGTGGCATCAGCTGCTAAAATGTGTGGTTTGCTACATAATTCACATTCCTTCATTTGTGATTTGTCATAGTTTTGAAGACTTTATTATTCTATAACGTGGGAAATAGTATTAATAAAAAAGGTGTCTAGAAGGTGTGTCTAGTTTTGAATCGTTTTTACATATTTTTGGCACAATCATAAAACTGATATTTCTTTTAGTCTAGCCTTCTAAACACACACAAAACAGCTAAATACTTGTCATGTAGTTAAATGTGGATATTTCATTACCCATAGCGTGCAAGACAAACAGTGCAGCACTAAAGTACGGTAAGGCATTTATTTTAATCGGAATGATGTACCGGGGTGCATTAAAAGCTTAACTCTTCACCATTCCCTGCATGCATGATTGCGAAATGATCAGTCTTGCACTCTGCCTGAAAGCACTAAAGACATTTTTGCCATCAGCATTCGTCGGTGGTGTTAATCCGTTTCCTATGGAGAAGGCCGAGGGGGTGTGTGAAAGCAGGCTGTGTGTCATCCCTTTAGCTCTGACAGAGTGCCTGGAAGGAAAGGTGAGGAAAGGTTGTGTACACAGGTGATTACTTAATCACTGTATCCTCTGTGAGAGAGGGCCAACAAAAGGTCACGTCACTCAAGCAACAAAGCTCAGTGTACCCTCGTAACCACTCTGCTCAAACAACACTATGCCAGAGACCTCACCTAATGAAGGAGTGGTTACATTTGTTTTGATAGCTTCATCAGGCTCATCTCAACTGAGAACACTCCTAAAACGTGCCCACGGTTTGTGTTTTGCTGGAGTTTGATGGCGATAGTTGGCATGGTTTGACTGTGGAGTCTCTGTTGGCTTGGCTAACTTCTTTTTTTGCGTGGTGACTGATGACCTTCAAAAGTTGCTCTTCATGGCTCTGCAATCCACCCTCTTTATGAGCCTCTACGAATCTACATTGTGACTGTGCGACTAAACAAACATGAAGTGGCTCTTCAGAGCCTTAAGGACTTAAGAGATTCTCGGATTTGACAGGCCAGCTCAAATACAGTGAAATGTTATTACATTTAACACACTTTTTTATTATATTTAAAGGTGCAGTCAGTAATATTTTTTTGGAATAGCTGATGTGGTAATCGTTTTAGGCTGCTGACACATAGCATGCATGCTAAAGCTAACTGTTTCAGTTACCAATGCACTTTTTTAATAAATGTATCAAAATACATTTAGTATTTGCCTGGTCATGTGATTTCAAAATGGCCGCCCCCATGAGGCAACCCGCCTCATGTAGAATAAAACTATAGAGTCACAGTAGTAGCTTTTATTTGGCCAGTAATACAGAACAAAGTCATCATCTAATTTTAGTGTACATCGTTTCAGAATGTTTTTCCAAAATACGAACAATTTCTTCATAAAGGTTGCAAGGAGGACAACATACGAAGTGCACCTTTAACAGAAAGCTCTCTGTAATATTTATTCCATTTCCTGGTTAACCTTAATCTGACACAAGCAGGTTATGACTTAGGTTGTGTGTAAGGAAACCAATCATCAAATTTGAGAAACTTGAGACTTGAAACGACATTGGCATTTGCCCAACAGCTATCAAAGACAAGAACAGCTATTAGTGCAGTTTCTAAAATAACTCTCACACGACAATCTTATTTGCCAAGAGGCGTTTAGCCCCATCACTATGTAATGGAACACATCATTTAGGAAAGTACTGTCATTTGCCGCATGATATCCTGTCAAGTATATGCTTCAATTTAGTAAAGCTCCTGTACTCTTGGGCAGGAAGCAGATTTGTTGCATAATGCTCTGTCCAGATGTTTTTGTACAATTGCAATATCCCTGCAATTAGAGTCATCAGTTCACAATGCACACACCACCGACATCGGGGAGTAAGTAAAAGTAGCAATGCTGCTAACTTTACTACTATTTTCAGTAACGTGACAATAGCTCAGCTCTTTTTAAAATAGCGTAGCTTCTCCAGTAACTCGCTACTCTTTCCAATGCAGTGGTGTAGCGTAAATTTGCAACTGGATCAAACTGAGGCAATAATCACAAGCTCTCCTAAAATGTCTCTTTCTCTTTCATGTAGCTTTGGGAAGTCCAATTCATATTACTGAATCAGTTCATTTGGAGAGTCATTTAAATCAGAAATAGTAAACATTTAAAAGAGCAAATGCTTCTGTTTATCACAATGTTTTAATTTTATTTTTGTTTAATTGACTGTATTTACTGTAAATGTTTCCCTGGCACCCTTATTGTGCCATATTGTTTTGTGCCAGTAATATTGCTTTGATTGCTAAAATAATACAAAATAATTTGATAGTTATACATTTTAAAAAATATTCATCCCCAAATAGCTTCTGTGCAGCTATAGCTACTTTTTTTAATAGGCTAGCTTGACTGCAGTGTTATTTTAGTATTATTATATGCTATTTTAGTATTTATTAATATTTTGAATTAACTTTTATTTGTATGCTTTCAGCTTTTATTTAAATTTTAGTTGAGGTTTTATTTGCTTTTGTCATTTTTATTTCTCTTTTAAAAAAAAAATCATATAGCTTCCATTTATTTTTATTCCAGTTTTAATAATTTGGTACTTAATTTAAACATTTATTTCAGGTATTTGTCAAGTCAATATTTCTACTTTTTATTTACGTTCATGTAATATACAAGAAAATGATTTTTAACTTTTAAATGACATTTAACATTTAGTTTAACGAGCTACAGTTTTAAAGTAGTTCCCCAACATCAGCCAAAATATATAGATGCATAATTTGCATTAATCAAAAATGGCACAGATGGTAGCATTACTATAGTGTTTGCCATAGATTTTCATTATTATTATTATTTTTTTGTAATTCTCAATCCAAGCTGCTTTTCCAGAACTACAAGTCAAGGCATAGGTCTATCACTCACACATACTCTGCAGCTCATACAATTACATCACTGTTCACCACAAGCCATTTAGACACCCGTTGACAAACTGACTTGCATCACCTTTTGTTTTGGAGCTCTTAATGGATCATGCTATAACTGTGCCAGTCAGTTTTTCAACAGTCTTTATGAGATGGCTTTTGCTTGTCTGTTTTTCTTCCTCGCTGATGTTAACTCGTTCGCTCGCAGCAGCTGTTTTGAGGATCATCTGTCAAAACAAGAGGGAGTGTTTTGTCAGGGAGATGGAGGGAGGATAGAATGTGTTGTGACTGCCACAGGTGGGGAACCTGACAAGAGGAATAATGAAAAGTCCCGATCTGCATCCCAGGGCCTTTCACTCTGGAATGCCACAGAGAAATTTCCTCAAACAGGAAAGGATAAGATGGAACATGCTTTAGTGCTTCGGTTTATGGGCAAACCGTGGCCAGATGACTGATCTGATGTTAATGAAAGACAAACAAGCCATTTGTTTGTGGTGTAATTGAAACAGCCAGGTTACAAGATGAGAGAATAACAGTGACAGTTGGGAATTGCCGTAATGTGTCAGGTGTTAACAGGTACAGGGCATAATTTAAAGAAAAGTATGGAAAAAATGAACGGCAATGCGCTTGAGAGAATTTAATTATGCTGTTAAAGTCAGGGCAGGAGTTGAGGAAGAGGGCATGCATGGGTTTTGAAGGCCGAGAGATAGGAACGCATCAGACACTGATGCCTTTGAATGGCAACTCTAATATCATTTGCCACTTCAGTTCATGCTATTCATAATGTTTATCAGTGCTTGCAGTGTGCTACAAAAGAGGACTGAGGCGTAAACTGTCTTTTCACACTTGTGGATTACTTACAATAGCTTGAAATTTAGGGTGTGATCTAAGTGTGAAGATATGTGTTAAAACAGCAAGTAACAGTCAGGTTTTTTGACATGGTGCGACTCATTTAGCTTAAATATCCAATAAAATGACATACAGTGGAAATGCACTTTGTAAAAAAAATTTGCATTACAAAAAAAAAAATGAAATGCTCTTTATTATCATTATTAATGCATAATTTAAAATGAGGTATCTGACAATTTACTTTAAAACAATAATAATTACAATTAAATATTACACTGGTCTAAGACATTTTTAGAAGTCGTCTGCCTCAGAGATAAAATGTGATTTTTATTACGTATTTTGATGTGCTGAATTCATATGTTTTTAAAACACAATTAAAATATACAATTAAAACACTTGATTGGCTACTGTTTCCAAGATATTTTACATCTATGTGTATTGTGTAGATAGTACCCGTCACCTGCACTGTAAACCCGAATAAGTTGGCAAAACACACATTATTTGAGTTAAGCAGATTTAATTAAATTTAATTAAGCAGAACTGGCAGAATTTTATTTTGTACTCATACATTTTAATTGCTCTTAACTTTAAATATAGCTAATTCATACATTTAACTTAAAATGATCATGTAAACTCAACTTAAATATTTTAAGTAGCAAAAACTTAACAAGCTTTAACTAGCTAAAATGGTAACTTGTTAATTGGTAACAATGCTTTCCATAGAACAGCAATAGCTGAATGAGTACAGCAATATAAAACATTTAACATACTGTATATCTGTTCTCAAGCACATGCTCCACATGATGGTAACATCTAAAACATCCCAACACAACAGAAACTCTTCTAATTAGCATAGCAAAATATTAAACATTACTAAATCTCCCACTTAACATTAATCTTTCACACACAAAAAAACATGTAACACTTAATTTTACCATTTACAAAGCATGTTGGGAAATATAAATCGCAGCCCAGTTTCAGTTAAATTTAAGTTTGTCTAACTTAAAAGAAATAAGTTCATAAACTAGTTGTGTACTCAAAGTTTACTACTGTTACACATACTTTCATAAACTAAAAATGGGGCCAGTTTAGCCCCAAGTAGTATTGAAGCGGTATACTTACAAGTATACTTCTATTGATATTAGTATACTTACTAAAGTATTCTTAAAAATATACTTTACTTAAGTATACTGAATAAAATTAATTTGAAGCATACTTGTTTTTTTGCAACCACAGGTTATATGCCTTCTGCAATGGCAAATGATGGCAGCTCATCACTTAACCCTTTTGTAGTTTAAAATAGTGACTATAAATCATGACTGGTTTCTCATGCTCTGCTGGTTTTGAAAAGCTCAGAGTCACTGATGATCACTCAGTAATCGAAGATGATTTATGCCAGATAATCAAGTGTGGTTTGTTACTTGGCTATATTAAAATAGCTAAATACAAATAAAATAAATGTGAATCTAAGAAGACAGCCAGGGCTTTCCAAATTGTCAGTGATTTTTGCGATACTGTATCACAGTCAACACCACTTTAATACGTTACGCCTGATTAAACAATGTGTCATTTCTCCCTATTTTCTTTAGAGCGAGAAGTGAAACTTCATGTGTTTGGAATTTTTTTTTTCATTTGACTTTGATAAATTTTGACAAATGTGTTACTGAAAGGTACGAAGTTTGACAAATGACACCATAAAAATCCAACTAAATTATATGATCCAGAACAAAACTTGAATGGCCCTTTAATAGTTTGAGGTGTGATGTTTCACCCAATTTGAATAAACATTAACTCTGAGAACATCTGAAGAAAAATTAGGGCATTTATCTCCATAAAACAATGTCGCTTTGTATTTCAATCAGCTTTTGTAATGACTCTTGTAATGATTCTCTTTGTTTTGTTGACCTGAGACACAATGTCCACGTCTTCGGTCTTCCCCTCCACTGTGGGCGCAAAGCCTAAGATATCATCCAAAAATATTCACACTTCTCTCAACCGAACGTCATAAGTGTATTTTGAGCAGTGTAAAGGACATATTTCATTCCTGTTTTAAAGTTTGAACACTAAACCCAAAACACACTCTCCCATTTTTCCGTGCACACACTAATAGCCCCAAAAGTGACTCGGTAATGAGATGTTGTTTGACATGCATGCAACATTTGTGCAAGCCATTTGGTATTCTGCAAAAAAAGAGCGAGAGTGGGAGAAAGAAAGAGAGAGAGAGCGAGAGAGCGAGGAAAAGAGAAAGGCTGTCATGTGAACTCTGTCTCAAACCAAGCCCATCGCTACACTGCCTGTAATAATAGAGAGGAAATTGAGCATTAAATACAAATCAACGGTTATTAATTTTAGCGTGACAGAAGAAGGGCGCAGAGGTTGAGCCTTTCAGCACTCCAGCGCATGCAATTGCTGTTACTTCACCTCTGTACATATATAGGAGGGGCTATCAATGCTGTATGGGGGACTGTAGACGTGAGGAGGCAAAGCCCCTTCTCTGTATTTGGGATTCTTTTATTTCAAGTAAATTCATGGTTCGGTTCCATTTGATGTAAAGATGATTTCTGGATTAAATACTTATCAGCAATAAACATTTGTTATCAATGTTGAAAAACGTATATTTGCTGCTTAACATTTGCCTAATGTTAACTCACAAAAACAGTTTTCAACATTGATAATAATAATAGTAATATATGTTTCTTGAGCAGCAAATCATCATATTAGAATGATATCTGAAGGATCATGTGACACTGAAGACTGGAGTAATGATGCTGAAAATACAGCTTTGTCATCACAGGGATAAATTACATTCTTAAATGTTTTAAAATATAAAATAGTTATTTAATTTTGTAATCATATTTCACAATATTACTGTTTTATCTGTATTTTGATCAAATAAATGCAGCCTTGGTGAGCGTCTTTAACTTTTTTAAAGTTTCCAAACTTTTGACAGTACCTAATATACATAAACTTTATCAAAAGTGACAGTGTAAACATATATAATGTTACAAAAACAGGTTCTTTTGAACATTCTGTTCATCAAATATTCCTGAAAAAAATGTATCACAGTTTCCACAAAAATATTAAGCAGCATAACCGTTTTCAACATTAATAAGAATTAAAAAAGGATCATGTGACACTGATGTGTCTTTACCTTCACAGGAACTGCTTTACCTTCACAGGAATAAATCACATTTTAAAATATAACATTTTAATTAATGTTATTTTCAATTCTAATAACTTTTTACAAAATTACTGTTTATGCTGTGTTTTTTATCAATTTTTTTTTTTTTTGTATTTGTTATATTTTGTATAGGGCTGTCAAACGATTAATCGCGATTAATCGCATCCAAAATAAAAGTTTGTGTTTACATAATATATGTGTGTGTATTGAGTATAATTATTTTCTATATATAAATAAACACACATGCATATATATTTAAGAAAAATGTGTTATTTATATATAAAATATTTATATATAATATAAATTATATACAATATAAATATATATATACACAGTATATACATGCAAATATTTCTTAAATATATACATGCATGTGTGTGTATTTATATATAGAAAATAATTATACACCGTACACACACATATATTATGTAAAAACAAACTTTTATTTTGGATGCGATTAATCGTTTGACAGCCCTAATTTTGTAATATTTATACAATAATATGTTTTTTATTCTGTAATATTTCTCTCTTTTTGGTTTGTTTTTGTACTGATTATTCTCTCTTTTTTCTGACTGCAAGGCACTGCCCTCTCTTGAGAGAGAGAAAAAAACCCACCCAGCCATGTTGAAGTGGGGAGTGGAATTATATACAAAAGTCCTTTCAAGTCAATGATCAATCACAGTCTCTCGCTGCAACTGCACATTATCAAGCGCCGGGTCCTCAGTATCAAGCCGCGCTCGGAGAACTTACAGAGAATGATGGGACTGATCAGAGGTAGTGTTGGGAGGCCTTGACCTTTGTCTCCTTTTATAAACCGTGGAGGAAGTTGCGCTTGATCCCAGTGTTTTCCAGCACCTGCAAAATGTCAACCTGTTTAGATTTGAAGCAGAGACACTGATAGGACCATCTGGACCTTCACTCTTGACATCCAACCACGGCCCGTGTTCGCGGCCAACGCACCCTGAAAATGGATCAGCGAAGAC
Source organism: Squalius cephalus (assembly GCF_949319135.1). NCBI lineage: Eukaryota > Metazoa > Chordata > Actinopteri > Cypriniformes > Leuciscidae > Squalius > Squalius cephalus. The sequence goes on along the minus strand of NC_137143.1, from coordinate 23,387,362 downwards.
CTCATTTGTAACATTCTGAGTGAAAGACCCACTCAAAAAAGAAGAAGAAGAAAAAAGAATCAAACATTAGCTAGCTAAATTGATTCAAAGCTCATCCACCATCTAGTAAAAAGATACTCGTCTGCTGTAAATATTATTTTGGGCGCTTTTTTCCACTTGTCAAAACAAAGATCTGCAATTGCTATTAGGCTTAATCTTCGGTTGATTGTCTTAAACACATTAACGCATTCTTGACTCCTACCCTCATCTGGAAAACGCCTTTCTGTTAAAGTGCATCCATTCCAGGTGCAGACTTTTAATGTCAGTTGGATTTCCCTCTTGTATTCCTACAAAACATTAACATCTATGCTCTAAATTTCTTTTTAGCTGCACTAAGTTAACACCTTTTCGTGAAACATATTATAACATAAAAACGACCCTTCAGAAAGTGCATGCATCTGCGGTAGGTCCTCTGTTTTCCTAGTGAAATGGTGACAAATTTCTCTGACTTTTCCATGGTCTCGGTTTCAGTGCAAGATGTCATTAACAGTTTCCATAACTCTGACCCCTATGAGAAAATGCTATGTTAAACAATTCAGCGATTATGCTTTTTTAACAGTCATATAACTTATGTGCATCTACTTGAGAGCGCTTTTTTTTCCCCCTCTGTCCATTTTAGATTAGTCGTCCTGTCAGCTTCGGTGAATGCCGTTACACCTTTCCATGGGCAGACCCTGGCAGAAGCAAATGAAAAAAGGGTGTGAAGAAAGCAAGTCAGTGGACCCGAGACTTCACTCTTGAAATTCGGTGTGACTGAAACCGCCAAGGGCAAGGTTGGGGGAGAGGCAACCATCTGGCACGCCTGCGTTTGACTGGCACATAGTTAAACAATGATGCAGTTTGACAAATTTCAAGCGGAGCTTATGAAAAGATAACATAAACACAACAGTCACCCGGAGTAGTGCATCCACCTGTGTGCGTCGCAGAGAAGTGTGAGGTAAAGGTTGCGGCTAATGAGGGAAGCACTGGCTTGCTCTTGGATTAAGGCCTTTGTAATGTAAATCACTGTCAGATAAAGAGCCTGTGTTTACTCTTAGCATTAATATTTTGATCAGCATGTTTAAGAGAGCCGGCTCCTTAATGCACACGCAGCGGGATGCCTTGGCGCGGACTGCCCTGTCGTCGACCGCGTTAACATGTCATAAATCTCTTGCCAGCTCCAGTGCGGCTCTCCATGCTGAATCTCGAGACGTGTTCCTCTTAGATTTTCTTGGCAAATCCTATGTTATTTCATTTAGATTTTTTTGGCACATTAATACCCAATTAGCCATCACTGAATGAGTCCTAAAAGGATGAATGTAAGAGTATGGACTGGGTGGGCTTTAAAAAATCGCCTGCTGTCTCTACAACTTTTTTTTTTTTTTCCATTTTTGACTCACACTTGAAAGCTTGTTTGGTATTTTCCTTGGAATCGCTCTCATTCATCCTTCCTGCATAACACGCCGTGTGCACAGTGAAGTTTCACGGAAAACGTAGAAGTTAAAATTTGAGGTTTCAATAACCAAAAGCGGCTTTTTTTTGGCAAATATTCTGTCATTCCCTGATTGGGGTCATTTAAGACGTCCTTAACAGCCGACTAAACCACGTACCTGATGCAAAACATCTGTTTATGGGTGTAAACTGTGTCTTATGGCTGTATTTGTCCATTGCAGTGTCATATAAACAGTCTTGATCATTCTAACCGACAGATTGATTGGCTCAGTCGCTTGGCGTTGTTTCATTCTGCTTGATGGAGTAATATTCATCAGTCACAACTGAACGTGTGTGTGTGTGTGTGTGTGTGTGTGTGTGTGTGAGAGAGAGAGAGAGAGAGAGAGCGAGAAAAAAAGGGTTTCGTCAGCCATTAGCAGTTTCAATCTGTAATATTTGGCTGCACTGATAATTCCGTAAACATTAATATGCCTTTGCAAATTACATAAATTAATTTGAACGCTATTTTATTTCACAGAATTAGTCAGCTGTTGGCTTGGCTAACATTACCAAGATCTCACAGCTGTTTGAATGTGACTTAATAAGAAGGATTGACCACATTATGCTTGGTATACTCCAACTAGTTGTTAATCAGGCTGTGATAAGAAGATTTTTTTCATACTCTCTGATGCTAGTGAAATCCAATTTGTTCAATCACGCAATGTTGCATTTGTCTTTTTGAAATTGTATTTCTATATATTTCTTTCGTCTAGCACAATGGACTCAATGGACCAAAATGTGTATCCGCTGATTGTTGTGTACACATATTCCAGAAAAAAAGAGACCGATTACAACTTTAAAGACTTCCTTTTCTAAACAATAACTGCGTCATCTCAAAACAAACAGTGAGAAAAACACATTAAATTTATCAAAAGTGACAGTAAAAACATTTAAGAATCCGTTACACAAAAATATTAAATTGCACAACTGTTTTCAAAATCAACATATTAGAATGATTTGTGAAGGATCATGTGACATTGAAGACTGGATTAATGATGCTGAAAATTCAGCTTTACCATCACAGGAATATATGATATTTTTAAATACAGTAGTCAACATTTGAAGTGGATCAAAACCTTTCATCAAAGTTATGCATGAATTTTGAACAATACCCATTCTTGTCTTAGGACAACTTTGATTAACTTTTTTTGATCCACTTCAAATGTTGACTACTGTATATTACAATAGAAAACAGTTATTATAAGTTGTAATATTATTTCACAATGTGACCTACTGTAAAGACTACATTTCTCTCTGAAATCCAATTTGGTCAATGATGCAATGTCCCCATTGTATTCCATTCAAATGCGGCCCATCTGGATCCTAAAAAAACCCATATATTTCTTTCTTATGTCTAACACAATTGACTTGTAACCCACATTTTTATCCACTGATTATTGTGTACACATATTGCAGTGGGAAAAAAAAGAAGTGATTACAATGTTAAAGACTTTCTATTCCCAACTTAAACTATCCGTCATCTTAAAACATAAACAGTGACAAAAAAAAACAACAGAGTGTGACCGGCTTGCTACTATTTTCCAGATCATTACAATTACGTAGCATTCTCTAAACGAAAATGGCCGGAAGTCCTGAAGTCATTCAAAGCCGTGTGATAACATCTCTGACAAGAAACTGCAGAATAGGGAGAAACAATATTGCATTATTTCAACCTCTTAATGACTGCCGTTCTGTCGACCGCAACCACAGAGTTTCATTCTGACCCACAGCATGTACTGATTCAGCTGCCCGTCGGCCCTGACTACTTTATTTAGAATGCTAAAAACTCAAATAACACTTTTCTCAATGACCATTTCTTACTTCGAAATGTTTATGTGGTTTTGAGGAACCAGGAACAGAGCAAGCTAGTAATATATTATGAGATCCAGACCTTTAAAGGCAGGCAAAGACATAAATCATAGCTAATATACTCAGGCTATAAATTGATGAAAGTGAAAAGAAGTGTGGTGCAGACCACTCATTGCTGCGTGCTGAGCGGCCTGGTTTGGAGGCTCTGTATTGTTTTGAGTGTTTGTACAGAGTCCATCTGTCATTATATGGCTGTGATTGATTGATTTGGTCTTAATATAACTTGTAGCAGTTACACTCCACTTAGTCTCAGCTTTAGACCGCATTCCCATGAACGTCCAGTCCGTTCACTGACCATATGATGCAAATTGCATACAAAAAGTGTTGACTCACCAGTTTCTTTCTGTTTGGCTGGGTTTATGCAACATCCGGAAGAAAGGGCACATTGGTTTTTTTAATTTGTCTGACTGGAAACAAAATGGTTGTATCACACTATTGCCTCCTTGACGACTTTTTCAGTCAGACACAGTGTTGGGTGTAACGCATTACAAGTAATCAAGGTATGTAATCCGATTACTTTTTTCAAGTAGCAAGTAATGCATTACTTTTAAATTTACAACAAAGCATCTGAGTTACTTTGTTTTCCCATGTATTGACTGACACGTCTCTTGTTGAGAGAAATAAAGAGTGAGTGCAGAGGCGTTGTGTGGAAACATGATGGTTATTGCAATTCTAGCATGCATTTACTCATCTCATTTGCACAAAAACAGATTCAGCATTCTTCAAAATGAATAAAACTATGAAATGCAAACTCACAATGTTACCAAACTGCAAAAATTAAATATGTCAGAAAAAGTAACGCAAAAGTAATGTAACGCATTACTTTCTTTAAAAAGTAACTTAGTAACAAAATAGAGTGGTGCTGGGATGAAGACAATCTGGAAGTCTAATTTGCCCCTAGTAAAGTAAGCCTGTGGTAAACATAACTTGACAATACTTCTATTAGTTACTTTTTTAAGGACTAATCCAATATTGCAACGCATTACTTTAAAAGTAACTTTCCCCAACACTGGGCAGGCAAATTAAAAAAAACAATGCTTTTAAAGATTACTTTTTTTTTCTTTTTTCAATTCATGGCACACCAGTATTTTGTTTCTTCGTTCTTTGTTATATTTGTGAAAGCTATATTTTCGCCAACTGTTTAAAAAGAAAGTTGACCATAGACACATAATTTGGACAAAAAAAAAAAAATTATAATATGAAATATTGTTTTATGCTGTTGTACCTGTTTTAAAATGAAAAGCTGGGGGGTTTTTTCTTCAATTTACATAAGTTAGTAAAGTTGAACAAGAAGTTGATTGAAATGTAATGTTCACCAATATATTAACGGCTTACAAGTTGTAAATTAAAAAATAAATTAAAATGTTTAAAATATTTCAACTATAATTATTAAATATAAAAATTTAAGTCAAATGCCTGGCAATACATATGGCTACACTTCACAGTTGACTCACAGATAAATGGCTAGATGAATCGTTTTTTGCTCAAAATTATATCCAAAAACTATGTAATTTGATAATTATCTGTATATGATAGATTGACAGTGTGGTGATTGACTGCCAGCTTGCAATCGCAAAAGCAACATCCATTGCTACAGTCACCACAGATCAGTGTCCAAATGAGAAAACATAAGCAAATGTTTTTGAATATATATATAATGCATTTCTTAGTCAGTCTTACATCAAAGAGGGATATAATTTCAGTTGATGTAATCAAATCTCCATTTTAATCAGTCAAATAAACAGTTTTCCCCTTTCTATTTTCATATGTTTTTGATATGCTTTCTCCCCTAATTTCCATGTGAGTCTTTTGGGAAGCAACTTTGTAGTATTTTGGGCTGACGAAAGATGACCAATCGTGGCGATTTCTGCGGTCGGGGCTCCTAAACAGTGGTCCTACATCGTACATTGACAGCAGTTCAAAGACAGCCGTTGTCACGTTCTTGCGACGAAACATAGCCCGCGATAATTTTCTGACAGTGTTAGAAATTTAGCATTATTATCTTATTGTGTTTGCTGCTACGACCCTACGTCTACTGACTAGCTAATAAAAATGCAACATGAAATGGTGTGTTGATCAACGTGACATGACGCTAAAAATTGGAACGTCAAGTTGGCCTCTTTTCCATATTCTCCCATTTCGCTTTCTCTTTTTTCCAGCGCACATAAAAACCACAATTGCCAAAGTGTGATTCACCTTGCTCTATTTGTTTACCACTAGCGCATGCTGATGACGTTTTATCTCCTATACTAACTTGCGACGTAGCCTACGATTCAATAGCTGTCATCATCGTACAGTCTTACATGTCGTACCCAAGTTTATTAGATCCATGTCGTACAGTGTGATTTGTAATGATCTTATAGGATTGCCGAAATTGCTCAGTCTGTGGCAGGCATAAAACACCAGCATTCAAGGATCCCCACGAAAAGGCATAAACAAGAACACTGGGTCAGATCCTTCTGTTTTATGCCATGTGCACGTCTTGAACTTGTTACAGAAAATCTAGACAAGTGGCTCCAGAGAACAGCATATCCTCACTTCTTGTCGTGTCTTCTGAAAAGTCTTTAAAAAGTGGGGATTGACTTTCAAGTTGGATTTTGAGAGGAAAGATTTTTTTTGTGCAATAATTGCTATATAACGAGCGCTTCGGTCACCTCCTGCCACATTGCGGCCGTGTTTTTTTATTTACTCGTCTGGTCAGAGCCAATAGCTCAGTTAAAGAGATGGAAAAAATAAGTCTTTCCAGCTCCTGCTGGAATTTGATTTCTTCCAACAGCTGTCTTGCTTTATACTACCATGAAGTCAGGGAATTGCCCATCTCAAATCAATCACAAGGGGTTGACATTTCCTGCAAACTGTGCTCATAGGATAAATGGAAGGGTTGGGGATGGGAGGAGGGGCGGGGGGGGGGGTCACGGCTAAAAAAAGGAACATCAAATTGGCAGCCGAACAGCTGGAATGATGTCCTTGTTTATGTGCTCTAATGCCTTCTCCCATTAGTCTGATGTCTTTGAGAAGTCATTTGCTGCACTTTAGGAAAGTCTCAGCACTTACATGGAGAAATATTACTTTTGATAGGGTTTCATTAAGACTGGGAAATGAAGTACTTTTTCCTTAATGAATTTTAGATCTCCCTCTTTTTTCATTTTCCAGAGTGATTCCTCCTCCTCACTCATGCTATGTCAAAACATATTTTCTGTTGCCTTGCTGCAGGGAAACTGCTGCGGTGGACGGAATAGGTCAGGACGAAAATGACGGCATGATATGTGACTCACACAATAACCGATCGAAAGTGTAGGCGAAGACAACACGTGTTTTGGTACTGTTTGTACAATGACGCAATAACGCCTGCTTTTGAGCATTACGCCGAGTAGCGTGCACATTGCGGTCATTAGGAATTACAAACTACGGCTGTTAAGCTTTGAGACACATACAAATTGTGTTTATTTTAAAGCTGGGCTCTGAGAGAGTGCCCTCTCGCTGGCGTGGTCATGTAAGAACACTGAAACAGTGGAGACCTTATTCACACCTCGCTTGCTGAGCTCGGCAAGTGAGATCTGAACAGAGCCGCCCAGGAGCTCAGAGCCTTCAACCCAATGAATAGCTCATAATGTGCATGTATAGTAATGAGGCATAGAGACCCTTAAACCATATACACTCTATATTTGAATTTTCCTCTCTCGTAAAAAGAAATGGTCTTTTAGTATGTGCTTTGATAAATGTGGCGTAGCAATATGCATTTATTTAGACATTTTACAATGCATTTTCAGTGAATAGGACTTTTGTGTTTTAGCATGAAGCCAGTGAGCATGGTGCATATATTGGCATGGCTACCACCAACAGCAACAATAGCATCCGTATTTCTAGTAGCTCAAACAGTAAAGCATGTAGCTAGCAACACCAAGGTCGTGGGATCGATTCTCAGAAAGCCTGAAGTCTATGGCCTGGTTTCACAGACAGGGCTTAGATTAAGCCAGGATTAAGCCTTCAATTAGGACATTTAAGTAGCTTTTATAAACGTGCCTTAGAAAAAAAAACATTATTGGTGTGAATTTTTAGACAAAACAATGGCACTGATATATTTTAAGATATGCCAGTGCAAGTTACTCAAACATGCATTTTAGTCTGGGACTATAGGCTTAAGCCTTGTCTGTGAAACCGGGGATATATCTTAAATGGATAGTTTACCCAAAATTAAACTTCTTACGTCATTTACTCACACTCATCATTCTGAATTCATATGGCTTATTTGTTCTGTGAAACACAAAAGAAGATATTTTGAAGAATGTTTTAGCTGTTCTTGTCTAAATTATAGAAGTCAATGGAATGACAATGCCTCTTAATATGCAACACAAACTTTGTGCAAAAAGTTCTGTTCATCATACAAAGTGATCATGTTGCCTCAGCAGACTTGTCATTTACCAGTCAAGTCGTAGGGAATCATTTCACACTTATGGATGTCCTTTTTGGAGTTTGAAATGTTTGGGTCCCATTGACTTTTATTATGTAGACAAACACAGCTGGAGCAAAATATCTTGTGTGTGTGTGTGTTCCGCAGAAGAAGGAAAGTCTGTGTGGAACGACACGAGGGTGATAAAATGATGGCAGAGTTTTCATTTTTTGGGTGAATGTTTCATTACAATAAAATAAATGTAAATGTAGTTCAAAGTGTGTTATACACATTTGACGTTATCACTTAAAATTTGAACAGAGAGTGACATTATAGCACGCTGTCAAACACAGTCCAATGAAAACAGGGGCAGGCCGGACAACCGTAGAGGTACTCCATGCTGAATCGAGTTTCAGCGTAATTGGGATCATACGCAACATGTGCAGTTTTGGCACATAAGTTAGATTAATCAGAGGGGCTTTAATCGTGAAGAATTCTCCTGTGTGTGGCTGGGCAGACGCTCAACTGTGGGCCCCTAAGTTGAGTTCTGTTTAAGTGTGCACCTTTTGACTCCACAAACACCCATCTCAGAAATTTAGGGTCTCCCTCCCCCACTCATCCTGGTTCGCTTCTTGCATCAGCGCACGAACATGCCACCCCAACAGAGTCCACTTAATGATTAAATTGCATCTCACGTGGAAGTTCCAAATCACCAGATTCCTCATAGCTGACTCTTCCTGCTGATTGTAATTTATGTCGGAAGTCATTGCCGTCCAACTCTCGGCCTTCACGAGGTCCAGACAGGAAAGAAAAGACATGTGGTGCATTTAGCCGTGTGCTGAACGTCTGGAGTTGGCATCGCGCGGTCCGTAAACACGCTACCTTTCACAACACATGATTTCGGGTAATGAAAGTTGCCACGGTCATCACTGGTTGCCTTTCAAGTGCGTGTGCACCTGTTCTTAATCTACATAAGGATTGCAACAAGACATGGGTGAATGCTGACGAATGATAAAACTGTTTAACCGGGACATGAGGAGTTTGGGGCCTTCAGATATGCATGCTCAGTTAGTCATTTAAAACAAAAAAACACTAGGAAAAGTAATGCATGCTGATGGAGAGTTTGGGATTTTGTGTTTTAAAGCATTTTGATCTCCTTTAAAGAGGTTGTCTGATCGCACAATGGAGCGAAATATATTTTCGGCTTTGCGGGATCATTTTAAAATCTTGATCTTGATTGAAGAGACTTGGAGTTTATCAAGTCCAGGCTGAAAGTCTGTTTCTGGGATGAGGTTTTGTTCACTTGAGTGCATTAGGCATTCCTACCCATGACTTCATCCACAATGGATTCCCTTCAATCCAGAGGACAATGTGTGCATTTATTTTCCACAAGCTCTTAAGCTAAATACTTCGGAGCGAAATTTCAGCACCTGTATTGTAAACCCATCGCTTTTGTTCAGATGAAATCCATGCTAATGACCCTGCAGGACTGCAAATACCATTAAATGTCCCATTAGGAAGGAGCTGTACAGGATTGTGCAGGGTTTATTTCCTAAAACTTGTACTGTTGTTATTGTGCACTTAGCAGTGTTAAGTGTCTTGTGGAACAGAAACTAAAATGACAATCCTGTTGTTATGTCTCCCCGCTTTACCTTTGTGTTTTCATGACATTTTTGTCGCGTTAACTCTTTTAACTGCTTTACATGTGTAAATGAGATGTGGTCTACAGTAAATTGATAGTTGTGGGTTATTTTTTGTTTTGTTATAAACATCTGTCTCCATCACTTGCAGAAATTCACTCTGATGATTCAGTCAACTATTTGTTTCCTTGTAATCCAGTTAAACACCAAAAGGAAATAATTGTAGGTTATTACATTGCGTGGAAAGACCTCCATATGTTAGAAAGCTGCTTTGTTATGGGATGATATTTGGGGATATGTCATTTTGTATTTGGTCAAGGTTGAGTTGAGAAATGAAAAGTAACTTCAGATGTCCAGCGTATTTTTAGTTGCTTGTGCTTTATTAGTCTGCTATGTGCAACTTAAACAGATAATTCTTTTTCTTTTCTTTCTTTGAGACTGAGAGATACAATTTCCCGAGAAATATTTGACCTGCAACAATTATCACAGTTCAGTAAAGAAATAAAGTTGCCCTAGCAAAGGAGATTTGAAATGAGAACCTTCCACTCTTCCTTCTCATCATTATCATCCTCTTCGTCCTCGAAAAGCAGGTCCAAATTAAACCAATATGTATTTAAATCTGTATCATGGTAGACATATTGCATTGTGTGTGTGTGTGTATAAAATAATAATTATACTATAATATAAATTATTAAAATTTGAATAAAATAGAAAAGTTATTTCATATTGTAATAATATTTCACAATATAATTTTTTTTGGATTAAATAGATGCAGCCTTTGTGAGAATAAGTGACTTTAAAAGAAATAAAAATTACTTCTTTAAAACCATAATAAACTGTAATGTTTCCAAATTTGACGGTACTATATGTAGGCTATATATATATATATATATATATAACACACCAAGGATTTGTATGTCCATGTTAGTTTAATAAACTATCTTTAACGTTTGCTTATTCATTGATTTTGTACAAATATCAAATATGTCACGAAATTCAGGGTTTTAAGGGTTACTGTAACTTGCAATGTAACTTGTTTTCATAAAAAGTTTAAAGTAGCCTAATGAGAGTTTTATTTTATTTTTTGTTTACTCCACAGTTTTTTTGTTTACTCCACATTTTTTGTTTACTTTTTGTGCACCACAGCAACATTGTCATTACCCTCGTCAGCCAAACTTATTTTTGGGTTACTGCTCAATAAGGTTCAATAACTTTTATCGCTGAGACAAAAAAAAATTTTTTTTTAAAAAATAAAAAAAAGAAGAAGACATGTAATTTCTGTGTTTGGCAGTATTTTGATGTCGGCTGACACTCGCTGGAGGGGTTTTGGCTTTAATTCAGCACATTTGGATCTGACAGCTCCAGTCACGACGTGCTTCACGTCGACGTGCTGATGAAGAGAACAGACTTTAATCCAACATTTAATCTAAAACAACGGACGACGTCACGTATAAGAAGACAACAATCAAACATAGGCTACAACAATACACTAAAATATCTAATGTTTAATTTAGCTCCATTTATTTATATAAGAAATTGTATTAAAAAAACTCTAAAATTCTAAAACTGGATTCTCAATATCTATGTAGCCTACTCACAAATCTCTCAGAATAGAAAGTGAGCACGTTATCTGATATATGTAACTGTATAGGCCTGTAACATAAGTTATGTAACCTTTTCTATAGATATGGCCTTCAAATAAAAGTTATTTCACTTTGCACTTAAATACAGTTAAACATGTATAGGCAATTAGATTTATTAGTGAAATTCCAGGCGCAGATGTGCTGGATGGAGTCAGGGTCATAATACCTAAATTATGGCAAACTACAGCCCTTTTTGATACTTTAAAAGTTAGATTCACGTTTTGACACTTAGGCCTATGATAATTCTTCCTTGTCTTAATTGACAACAACTGATACGCTAAACGTAAATATTCTGTATTTTTAAAATGTGTTCGAAAATTCCTAAATATATATATATATATAAAGTACATACTGTTATATTTGGTCAATATAAATAGCCTATACATAATTTAAATAATTTTCGGAAAAGGCGGATAGAGACTTTGGGTTGGGTTGCGGAGTGAGATGAAACCATGCCTTGCATTCGGCTAACAACGTTTTAATTTATGTTTTCCCCCTGTTATTGTACGCAACCACATACGAGCTATTGATGAAACCGTTGTTTTATGTGCGTTCTTGAATGATGATCCTGTCCTGGCACTAAAACTCCAGTCTCCAGAATTTAGACCGAACCAAGCGAGCAGTTCCAGGATTAATTTGACCAAGACAATTGTGCACTGCAGCGCATCATTATTCCTTCATTAATATATGATTTTGAATAATAACCCTGTCTGGAGTTCTCATTGGTAAAATGAAACCAGGAACATGCGAAATAAACTGTACTAAAGCACTAAGGGTAGGTTATGCTCTCTGTATATTACAGACAGGGTATCAGTAATTTTCTCCACTTACAGTGCGTCGTCACAGACTAATATACTTAGCATATAGCCTTGGCATTTAAAAATTAGTGTAAGGAAATAGTAATTGGTGTATTTATTTAAATGCATGGACTTGTCTCAAATTTAGTACAGCCAAATATATTATGAAATTGATCAAATGCAGAAATTCAGCAAACTGTGATTTTGTTCATGGGTTCGTTACATTCAGCAATGATATGATATTAAAATAACGAACTGTTTTAATTTAATGTGTCTCCTAGAATAAAAGCGTATCGTTTGTTTAGCCTATATATTTTAGACGGAGACTCAATAACAACCTCATGTATTTTTTTTTTTTTTAATGTATCACTTCGATTGTCTGATTTTTATTTTATTTGTTTTCCTTTTGGACATTTTTTTAATTCCATTACTTGTTTATTTGGGTACAAACATGTATTGTAAATAATAGATGTATTGTAAATAATAATAATTTCTAATAAAATGTTTTAATTGAATCTTCAAGACTTTAATATGAGAGTTTTAAGTTCCCCACATTATTTATCATTAATTTCATGTCTTTGGTTCTGCTGCTAATTTTATTAATAAAGTATTACTGTTTATTTCAAGATAGTATTTTCTTGCATCATGAGGCAGAAGTCCTGGGCGTTAAAACTATGGGTCTTATTTTTTTTAATAGACAAATTCCAAAGTTATCCGCAGAATAAGATCGTTTTAGATTTTGCGAATGCTTTCGCAAAATGAACAGGCCTACACATTCATCACACTGCAAATCGCTTACTTCAGACACTTCTTCTTGGCACCATAACCAGTGTCTTTGATTAAAAGGATCTTTCTGTGAAAATAAATAACCTCACTTCGAAAATATTGTGTTACCACATATTTACTTTCACTGCGTAAACACGCCAAAAGAAGTTTAATGCGCGGTGTGATGGCGCTCAGTTAGGCCATAAACAATTCCGCATAAAATTACACAGCCCGCAATCGATGTGCCTCAGAGACAGAGCAAGAATTGGACACAACATTAAACGAAAAACAGCAACGAGGAATTTTACATTTATTATTATTATTAATATTAATATTATTGAGTTTCATGCTGTCTTTTGTGGTGCCATGTTTAAGAAAGAACGTCACAATGCCACAACGTCAAACTCTTCGGAAAATTTACATTTTAATTTTTTTTTTTTTCTTAATATTTTTGAAATACCAATGAAAATCTTAAAAAAGCACAATATGCTGATAAAAAAAAGTCCATGACACCACAGCCTTCAATGCTGAGAGAAAGGCCATTCACTACCAACCACCGTTCTGGTCCATGGAAAAAGTTCAGAATGACTTTTCGAGGCCCGCAAAAGTTGGCGTAATCAAACAAACAGACAAAACATAGGTAGTATAAAATCAGGCCAAGTGGTTAGGTCTGTGTAAGTGCCATCATAAAGGCATCGGCGCGCAATGATCCGATAAGGCCGATTATGGGCCCGACTGCGTCCTGGAGACAAACGTATTCGGATGTTCTCGCCTATTCCTCTTGGTTTGCATCAGAAAGTGAAGAAGCCCCGCCGTCGGATAAGCGATCGGCTTCTCGCGTCCTCTCCTGCTCCGACAGCTGCTCACTGCTGGGGATGGAGTTCTTTTTTGGACGGCCCTTGGGTTTGGTCGGAGATTCTAGTCCTCCTCCTTGCAACACCTTGAAAGCAACACCGGTACACATCAGCTTAAATTGAATCAGTTGAATCATGATTTGTAGACCTATTATTAGAACTTACGATTTTTTTCCACTTCATCCTTCTGTTTTGATACCATGTTTTGACTTGAAGCTGACTCAGGCCTAAAGACTCTGCCAGGTCTATTCTGTAAGAGAGAAAGTTGTCGACTAAGCCATTCCTCAGACAATACCAACTGTTCTTTACATGTATACAAAACAAAATAATACAGTTGGAAAGAAGTCATTGACATTGTCTTATAAGTAAAGTACTTTACATTAAAAGCGTGTTTACCTGTCAGGAGTCGAGAGATACTTCTGTTTCTCAAATCGTTTTTCCAAGCCCATCAGCTGTAGTTCGGTAAACACAGTCCTACTCCTCCTTCCTTTCTTCGTCTTGCTCACTGCATCAGCTCCAGGATCGAGTTTACCCCGAAGATGGAGGTCCAGCGGGAGATGGTGGGATGAAGAGCCCATCTGCAGACCCGCAGCTCCGGACAGAAGCGCGGAGCCCAGCGGTGACCCGAGTGAGCAGGACAGAGGAGACACTGGGAACTTCAGGATACTGGTCTGGTCTGCTTTCAGGACTGGAAATCGAACAGTTGAGTGTATGTGTTAGCCATGATAATTTAGTCTGAATTAAAACATTTTCATGTCAAATTAAAAAAAAAAGTTTGGATGGATCCATAAAGGTTCATCAACGTCAATGTGCTGATTTATAGCCTACAGGTCTTATAAAATAATAATATAAATAACATTATATACAAATAAAATGTTGCTGATCGATCTATATTAGCTACAATTGAACTGTATACTTTTTAATTCATAAGGATTTACATAAGGATCCTATAAATATTGAATAACTGTTTCAAAACAGACAAATGAGCCTCAGGTTACTTTGCGCTTAAATCTATTTAAAAAATCGACAGTCTTATTTTTCGTACATGAATATTTCAGCGTCAACATCGAAATTAGCAGCCTCACTGCAAAACATTTTCATTACAAAATCATCGTTATTTCCAACCGTTTAACTTCACAGTAACTTTAGTCACTTCTACTCGATTTTCAACAGAATCTCTAATTCAATGCAAAGTTGTTGAAAAGCAGTGCATTTATCAATGCAGGTTGTAACTTCGGTACCACTTTTATTTTTCACTTCACATTTTAAAATTGTGATTAAAAATAAACTCAAATATTTTAAATATAGAATATTTAGTTGTATTATTTATTTAGGCTATTTGCAGCGGCTAGTTAGAGTTTTCTTTCCCAGATTCTCAACAGAAAAGAAAGCATGAATTGCATGCAGTGGGCCTGAAATGAACGTGCATTTGCAATTTTCACAAGCTTGCTCGGTTCACTGCATTGCATATATTTAGGTCTGAGATATCTGATTTGCTTTGTATTGGTCTGCAAAGACGACGTGGAGTCTTTTATCTTTGAGTAGGCAAATAGTGAGGTTCTGCAATTTGAATGTCCCTGTATTAAGAGAAGGTTAAGATTAAAGGATTGCCCATGCCGGATCTCAAAATATTGTCTGACTGAAAGGTCACGGGACTTACCTAAGTGGTTGTGGTATGGTCTGGCGGACAAAAGGGCATGTACTCCAAATTTGAGAAGGTCTCCAGTGGGACTTGATACTTTGTGATCCGGATGGTCTGTAAGAATCTCTTCAATCATGAAACTCCTGTACCTGTGAGACCTTTGGTCTGGATGGACATCATGGGGGTAGAAGTGCGCCCCAATCTCCAAAGGATGTTGCATTATTATAGTTTAAATGTAGCAGATGTTCCCGAACCTCCTGGTAGCCAGTAGAAACCTTGAGGTCACATTGAGGATTCAGATGTCCCCGTGAAGCACCGATGCATAAACGTCCATTCAGATTTTTAGATGCGACGATCATCTAAAAAAAAATCATCCTCGCGTTTGTGGAGAGCTTTTGAAATACGTGAAGACGACTTTGACTGATTCTCGATCTTTGAACGCTCAAAGTAAGAGTGAAATTGATTTCTTTTCTTTCGGGGAGTTCCGAAATGTGTGGTCCCGTCCACGCAGCTGGAGTGAGAAGTCTGATCCGCCCAGTGAGGGCAGCCTGTTTCTGTTCCTAACGCACCAGTCGAGCTCTGAATCAGGAACTTCGACATCTGAGTTTAAGGAGGTCTAGCTCAACGCCACACCTCCTCCTCCTCAGCGTGCTCGGGCACCCTCCGTCAATAAAGGGAAAACACAGTCAAAACATTCAACTTGTCGTGAGACTCTTGAAATGTCTTCGATTATTTCAATAAGTTCCATTTTAAAGCGGATCAGTGATGCTTTTGGCAGGATCTATTACTTTATCCAAAAAATAGCTTACATTAAAAAAAAGCAATGATAATAATATGATAATTACATCCTTTTTTGTAGCTCTTGGAGTTTTTCAGACGCATGTTTTACTCTACATTTCCGCTTTTTATTATAGTCTCGAACATCTTTATTTCTTCTTGACCATTAAATCAGATTAGTCATCTTTCACCAACGTTGGTTTATTAATTCTTGTCTCTAATCTATCATCTTACTAAACAAATAGGTTATAACATTATCAACACATTAAGATATTAAATTTAACCTTGTAAAAAAATAAACGAAAGTCTTATAAAAAATAAAACAGAATAGGTCTGGTTCTCTCAAAATAAGGATTTGAGATCATCATAAAATGACACAACTTCACCTAATTTTCTTTTTTTCTTTCTTCAATTCGGTTGGTTATTAATAGATATAGCCTACCGATTAGATTTTATTTTAAATTTAAACGTAAGAAACTTGGTCTTTAAAAAAACATGTCCACAAAAATAAAAGGCCATGGGATTTTTTTTTTTTTTTTAAAGTTTGGGCCCCAAAATCTGTAGTTCAAATAAAGGTTTAACACTAACTGGTCTTTTAAATCGCATAGTATAATTGACACACAGTTTTAGAATAGAAGAGAAAACCAGAAAAGGCTTTTGCCCTTGTGTTATAACTTTATGATGAATAAAACAATGCCATTCCTGTTATACTGTTGAATCATGAAATTCATTTCAAATAATTTTTCAACTTCATGTAAAGAGGACAAGTTTGCTAATTTTCTCATGAAAACACTCTAAATCCGTTTAACATGGTGATCCCAGTATAATAATAAAAATACTGTTTGTAGAATACAAGGTATATCATACATCCTCTAAAAGGTCTTATTATTACGCATCAGACACGAGGCATTTGCTTACATCTTTTTTTTCTGTATTCATAGCATTCTTCTTTATGTTGAAATAGGCTATAAATAATTCAACATTAAATGATAAAATAAGACACTGGTCAATGGTGAAACGCTGTCACTCATAAACCACAGAATAACCACTGAATTGTGTCTCATATTTACAGTCTTTTGACGGAAACGTTGTTTCTTAGTTTTTACACATTTAATCAAATCTAATGGCGCGTCGATTTTAACATGTATCGTTATGCCAAAGCTGTGGAAGCATCCATGTCCTCTTTTTCTATCTTCTTCATCATATACTCTATTTTTCTTCGTCCATGCGAAATTATACTGTCAGAAATCGTGTGCCATATGACACAAATATCTAGTATTAGTTTCTATAGTGTTAGTGTTTAGTTACTTTTTTTTATCCAAACAATTTTATTACAACATTTTGAACAATGAACACATATTCAAAGGCAACCATGAAAAACATTAATCATAATCAAATATAAGGTAGTGATATATTTATACGTTTAATTAGGCCTACTTTTTGTTGTGTGTAATTAGCCTATTATTATTTCTTTAAGAAAGAAAGAAAAGAAAGAAAGACATCACAAACGTTCAACCCCTTCTCATTATTCACTTAAGATAAGATTGTACATAGTAAGTCTAAAGCACGAACGATGCCATCGCCTTTTGTCGGAGCACTTCTGTATTTCAACCACTAGGCGACATCATGTGAATGGCAGATTGCAAAGCATCAGTGTACAAATGCGCAGATATAATGATCTATTTTTAATTAAAGCCAGTTAGGCTCTCACTTTCTGCGTGCATTGCAATCACAGTTCAGATCAAATGCAGCTTTAAACTCCATAAATATATATATATATATAGGTGATATATAGGTGGGACCACTTCGGCAAAAAGCTTATTGTGTTAATCTATTATGTGCTTGACCACGTGCGCCACCAAGCTTCTTACAAGACGCCCATAAACATCCATCAAAATTGATCAGACATGCCTTGTATTATGTTATATGCATACATGGAGTTCAAATGTCTAGCATTGTCTAACATTGTAGAATTTTAAAAAGTTTTAAACAGGCCATCATTCTGTAAACAAATGTGTGTCACTGGCCAAATGAGCTTTCTTTTACAAAAGGTCAGATGTTCTTGCTTCCGTTGAAGTACACAATGGCCTTTGGAAAATTCTCAAATCAAGTGGCATAACATGGTCATTAGGTTTTACTCAAATGTGGAGTGAAGGTAGCTCAAGTGCTGGTGACATTCAAGCAAATATTGAGAAAAGTTGTAGGCTACTTAAATTGTTATTCTTTTAATTTATAGTAAAGATATTCAATTAGAAAAATGCTAAATAGTAGCATTTTCACATTTGGACGTTATTATAGACGTCTTTATTCAAATGAAATGGTAATTTTATAATGTTTGCATGCGTGAATTTCCTATTCAATTAGTTTTTGATTTCATAATGACAATGATTAATAAGTGCTTCAGTTCATTAGTTCAAGTAGATCATGTAGCCTACATTCTTAAGATGAGTCAACAACACTTCACATGAAAATCTGCCAGGGTCCAAATGTGCTGTTCTTCGAGAGTTCGAGTGTTTTGTCCCATTTCCTCACATGCGCCCACCGCCCTTCATCCCTGCTTTATAGCCCTCATTTGATCACATGACCACGGATCGACCAATGGCAAGCCTTATCTGTTTCCTTCAACTTGTTACAATGTAACATCCAGTTGAGCAGCGAAACTGATACAAATGCACGCGACACTGTCTGCTGTTGATTCATGCGTTTGCATTTCACAATGACCCCAGTGGAAGCAATGGACTGTAACTAACAAAATCCGTTTCCACGGACGAGGACGAGGTATGTAACAATAGGACACACGAACCCTAACGTTAGCCTTTGCTTTTAGCGCTATAGCATTAATGGTTAGCTAGCTGAGAGATGCACCGCAAGAGATTAACATAGTCAATTAGCTAATATAGTGATCTACTCTCTAAACTCTATCATTTTGTCTCGGTTTCCTTTGATACAGTGTATATAAGTCATTCTCATACAGCAACGCTATCTACAGAGCAAAGGGGAAAACAAGCTGCATTGTCCTTTTTGTGAGCTGTAATGCATGTTACTGTCTGTGACCAAAGCAGAGAGTTTACACTGGTGAGAATCTGGAGATTTGCTTATGATCATATGTTCAGTCTTTTCAAAGCATGCTGTTATATAGTTTAAGTATCCTTTTGAATAACGGTGATGTATTTATTTTTCTGTAGAGGATGACTTTATTGTCCAGTGTGCAGAAGAGAGATATGTTTGATCTTATATGTGCTCCCATGTGTTTAGCTTGTTATTGTAGTGTCTGTCCAAGCTCATTGGTGAGAAAAAAAAATAAAATGTATTGGTTGCATTTTTAAGTGTGTATGTATGAATGTATTTATGTATTTTATTTATTTATTTACCAAATCAACATTGGATAACACTTAATTTTTAGGTGATGTAGTTTCACATTACTACATATGAAGAGTTCAGATGCAAAAGCCTCTAAGTGCCAACTGAAATTTTCTTCTAAAATGAGCATTTTTATCAAGCTCGTATCAGTAATTTCACTTTAATGACAATTAATAGGTAATTAAAAGTGAAATAACTGAACATAAACATACAAGCTTGATAAAAATGATCATTCTAGTAGAAAATTTCAGATGGCACTTAGAGGCTTTTGCATCTTAAGTCTTCATATGTACTTACTATAGTAATAACAGTAAATTATGCATAATTACAAGTAACTAACCCTAAACCAAACCATAACATTAACCCTAACAGTAACTCTAAGTAGCTGTAATTAATTAATATTGGTTATTTGAGTAAGTATAATGTATCTATGTCACCTTATAATAAAGGGTTACACTTTATTTTAAGGTGTTTATGTTACAGTGTAATTATATATTTAAGTACTGAGTAATAATAATTAACTATGTACTTTATTATAGGATTAGGTTTAGGATTAGGGTTTGGTTGCATGTAATTATGCATAATTTATAGTAATTCCTATAGTTATGTAACTTGTTTAACAAGGACACTGTAAAATAAAGTGTTACCAAATAAAGTGTAACCCAACATTGCATTCCCATACACTTTGCAAAACATAATAACAATTATATATTATAGGCTATTTCTTTATATTTGGATGTTGCATTTAAAATGTACTTTGCTGAATGCACACACTTAAAAAAAGTGAGGAAACCCGTTGCCTTAAAATTATTAAGTAAATAAACTTTATGCGTAATTGAAAAAAAAATAAAACTTATGGGGAATTGTCAAGTTCACAACTTATTTTTTTCAATTACGCAGGAAGTTTATTTATTTATTGTTTCCTCACTTTTTTAAAGGTTTAGTCAACTGATCACTTTGCAGTAATCAGGGAAGCAGTACAAAGATTACATAAAAACAAGTTTTCCCTCTTGAACTTGGGCTTGAATTCATGGTACAGTTTAGTCTGGATGTCTTACATTGATGTAAATAAACTTGACTCCTTAACAAATGTTTCCCATGATAGATATCTGCATATAGTTGCAGTAGCTGAAGAAATTTTAGTGACATGTACTTGGTGGTTTCTAAAAAGAGGGCATGTGAAGGGTCAGACACTGAGCCAGCAACAACAGCAAGATTTCTTTAAACGGTTCAGTGAGTGCTATGGCTGAGGCAACACTTGAACTCGAGCTCTGTGGTCATATCTGAAAGGCCATTTAAGCCTAACTAAACACTTTTTTTTTTTTTTTATACAGTATGCTGAGACTGAGCGTGTTGTGGTGACTAAAGCTGATACAATTTACTGTCACAATAAAGAGACATGCTGAATAAACTACAGTCTTTAATTCAAAATGATTGTTTTATTCATATATCAAAATAGTAGCTATAAGTTAACAGAAACAAATCAGTAGTCTGGTTAAAGGGATAGTTCACCCAAAAATGGAAATTCTGTCATCATTTACTCATCCTCATGTCGTTCCAAACCTGTTTTGATGAAATCTGAGAGATTTCTGTCCCTTCATTGACAGCTACGCAACTACCACTTCAAAAAGTTCATAAAGAGATCGTAAAACTAATCCATATGAATTGAGCGATTTAGTCCAAATTTTCCAAAGAGACTCGATTGCTTTAAATGATGAACAGATTTAATTAGGCTTTTATTCACATTTAAACATTGATCTGCAAACATAAACAGAAGCTCAACCGAAACTGCTTGACGTCTGAGAACAAACCTCATTGGTTCTTGCGGAAGCTCAAACGTGATGCGTAACATGAGAATGAACCTCATTGGTTCTCGCACGTCAAGCAAGCATGCTTGCGCTTCTGTTTAACATAACTGATGTGTGAGTTGATGAATGTTTATATGTGAATTAAAGCCTAAATTCAATCTGTTCATCATATAAAGTGATCGTGTCTCTCCAGAAAATTTGGACTAAACCGCTCAATTCATATGGATTCGTTTTACAATCTCTTAATGAACTTTTTGAAGCGTCAAAGTGGTAGTTGTGTAGCTGACAATGGAGGGACAGAAATCGCTCAGATTTCATAAAAAAAACCATCTTCATTTGCGTTCTGAAGATGAACGGGAAAGTCTTACGGGTTTGGAACGACATGAGGGTGGGTAATTAATCACAGAATTTAAATTTTTGGGTGAACTAACACCTTAATGCATTTAAATACACCCATTGTGCATAAACTCATTGTGCAATAATACTAATCTGATATAAAGTATGTATACACTCCTTTTCATAACTCTGTTTGAAAACGCTTTGAAAAACCAGTTCAAAGTTTAGATGAAAGTGATCGCCGCGCTTTGATTAAATTCAGTGGGCAGCGTTGAAGGATTCACCCAAGCTCAGACTCCGACAGCTTTTGTAAGGGTGACAGCTGGAAAATTGTTTGCAAGCATATTCATTTATTAAAATACATTATAATGATTATAAACACTGGAACTGCAGGACTAAAATAGGAATGAAGTTAGGAAGAAAAATGATCTCCAAATGTATATTAAAATATAAGGCTCAAGACTGACTTGAAAGCACCTGATAGGTCTATCAGTGTGTTGATCAGGATA
The DNA here is from genome assembly GCF_949319135.1 of Squalius cephalus. Classification (NCBI taxonomy): domain Eukaryota; kingdom Metazoa; phylum Chordata; class Actinopteri; order Cypriniformes; family Leuciscidae; genus Squalius; species Squalius cephalus. Next base: position 23,365,463 of record NC_137143.1, on the reverse strand, counting down.
AGGAAAACTCCATTTCTAATCAGATGAATAGCACACACTGATTGACTAGTGTCAGGTTGAGTTTTTGGACGGCTCAAGTGGGGTTTCACTTTGTCTCTGTCGGATCTGTGCGTAAGGAGAAGCATACGTTACAATGCAAATGAGTCTCATAATGCCACTCCGCTGTCCTGTCTTCTCTTTTTACACTGTGAATTAATCATGGTGTATCAAATGACTGCTAACATCATCCTGAATGTGCCAAACTTTGCTAAACAAACCCAACGCAAATTAGGCATTACTTAAGGCAGCACTATTCTTCTCCACTTACAATCATTGCTAAAGATGAATAAATATATTAGTGCTGTCAAATCGATTTATCGCATCTAACATAAAAGTTGTTTACATATGTGTATATATTATTATTTTTATTAATGTTATATGTCTGTGTGTGTGTCTCTGTGTAAATTTATATATATATATATATATATATATATATATATATATATATATATATATATATATATATATATATATATATGTATGTATATGTGTGTGTCTGTGTCTGTGTATATACAGTATATACCCACAGAGACATATAATATGACTCAGGTCTTATGACTATTATATGACTTATGATAAAGACTCAGGTCTTTTCTGTTATTTATCCATAAGTGGTAAAAAGGTCTCACAGAACAAACAAAAGACTATCTATCTATATATCTATCTATCTATCTATCTATCTATCTATCTATCTATCTATCTATCTATCTATCTATCTATCTATCTATCTATCTATCTATCTATCTATCTATCTATCTATCTATCTATCTATCTATCTATCTATCTATCTATCTATCTATCTATCTATCTATCTATCTATCTATCTATCTATCTATCTATCTATCTATCTAACTATCTATCTATCTATCTAATCACATCTAACAAAAGTTTTTGTTTACATAATATGTGATTAGATAGATAGATAGATAGATAGATAGATAGATAGATAGATAGATAGATAGATAGATAGATAGATAGATAGATAGATAGATAGTCAAAGTCGTTTTTTTTATTATTATTAATCATCAGCTACAGGAAAATATTCATTGTTACTGTAGTTAGAAAAGGTATAGGAGTAAGTTGAACAGTCAGTAGGTTTGTGCGAAGTTTATTGAATGTAGTTTGAAAGCACTAAGAGGAGTTACATTTAGAAGTGTCTGATTAGGAATGAAGTGTAACCCAATTTTGTACAATAACAGTGTCTTGCCTTTGTCAAACCAAAACTATTTAGCATGCAAAATATTAACACGCAGTAATAAAGATGGTTATAGCCATTGCCACTTTTACCTGTGATTAAAGTTATGGCTACAGTACAATGGTAATGTGAGTAGTCAGCCGTTGACACATGATATGCAGTGGTCACTGTAGGGTTAAACTGACACATTGAAGTTTCCATACCATCTATGTACATGCTAGTATAGGTGAAAAATCCCTCACAGTATATACACAAGAACAAGAGATTGGTAATCTGTAGTCCTCCCAATATTTTATAAGGTTGATTCCTGTGAAAATCTCGATGATTTGATTAGTCTGAATGGAAAAACAGCAACATCATAAGGGTTTATTTGTTTGTGGTTCCACAAGAGTCAAGGTCTCCCTTAAATGCATAAAGTTATTTATTTAACACTAATCTTATATAGAAGAGGTTGTAACCTCCTCGCTCATTATATATTCCACTTGCAGTGACACTATATCCAGCGTGAGACACAGCACCACACTTCGTTCAATTTCCTCCCGGGAGGGAAAACTCCCAGGCAACCATCCTTACAACTTCCTCATTTATGTTGTGTCTTGACTGTTTACTCTGCCATTGTTTTGTGTCTGAGGCTTTAAAACCATGTTTGCATCCACCTTTCAGTGTCTGCCATGGCAGCAGGCGTCAGTTTGTTGAGTGACCTGCCCTACACCACCGGCAGCTCAGCTAACAGCGGACAGTCCAACGCTGACATGGAGCGAGGTAATATACTGCTATTTCTCTACCTGTGGCTGGGAGGTATTTTAAACGGTTAATGCATAGTCTTTAATTGAAAACAAATAAGATGTGATTCTGATGCAAGAACTGAACAGACAGAAATGTTTAATAGCCTTTCGTATATTCTAAAAAAAATTGCGTTCTTTTATTGTGAAATGACTGGAACCCTATTTGTTACGGAAAAAAAGTTTGATGTATGTTATAATATAATTTTGAGATATTATTCAACAATTTATCATTACTGATTTACTTGAAAACAAAAACTGATCATAAGGGAAAATATTTGCATTGTAATTAAGTACAATAACATTTTAGTTGTATACAGCATGCATTCAATAAATGGGATTTTCATTTTAATGTATTTAATTTAATTTTAAGTCATCAAAAATAAGAGCACTAGAGCTTGATTATATTGTATTATATTATAATACACCATTCAAATTGTAAATTTTGTGGATTCATTGTTTTGGATATACCGTTCAAAAAGTTTTTTTTAATTAATACTTTTATTTAGAAAGTTCACATTCAATGATTCAAAAGTGACAGTAAAGGCGCATATTATGTTACAAAAGATTTCTATTTCAAATAAATGCTGTTTTGAATAAATGCTTTCTGTTCATCAAAGAATCCTGAAAATAAATGTATGAAAAAAAACAAAAAACATTTGATACTAATAAGATAATGTTGATGAGAATTATTTATTGATAATGTTTCTTGAGCACCAAATCAGCATATTAGAGATTTCTGAAGGATCATGTGACACTGAAGACTGGAGTAATGATGCTGAAAATTCAGCTTTGTCATCACAGGAATAAATTACATTTTAAAATATATTACAATAACAGTTATATTTCACAATATTACTGTTTATATTGTATTTTTGATCAAATAATTGCACCTTTGTGAGCACAAAAACATACAGACCCCAGACATTTGAACAGTTGTGTATAAAAATATTTTTTTGCCATGAAGGGTAATAACGGGTAACAACATGGCTACATTAACATATATAGACTGGTGCAGGCGTCGTAAAGTCTTTTGTTATCTTTTCCCCATCTATTTGAAATGACTCATTCCATCCCGATGGGCTCCTTTAAATACAGAGATAATGCATCTCCTTTTAATCTTCTTTGAATTCAAATGGTTTAGGTGAGAAAGGGCACTCTAATGGCCATGCTAACAAGAACTTCAAACTCATTTCCATTATTTCATAAGCCTCTTCAAATGCTGAGGAGACTGACGTATGATGAATCTACTTTTCTTTTATGTGGTATTCCGAGTTCTGAGTTACATAAAGTCTTTGTATTTACTGCAGCAGATGGAATGCATTAGTTGAAAAGGTGTAATTTCAGCCTCATTTTGTTGAAATGCATGCAGGGTTACGCAACCAGAGCTGTCTTTATCATTTACATAAAACACATCATCCTGTTTCTCTTCCACCTGAGACAACACACACACACAAAATTCTGCACAGCCTCCCACTGACTTTGGACTTGGTCACCATGGAGATCCCCTTCAAGTGCAACTGATGAACCGGTTGAATTGTATTGGTCTCTTATGCCGCTTTTGTGCAGCTAGGTGGTTGTGTAGCGATGATTCACTGCTCTGGGGTCAGCGCTTAGTTTGCTCAGGCTGTGCTGAATGTAGTGTCATCATCAGTGTGTTTGACGAGAGACATGAAGAGACGGGCTTGCTCTTCCCAGGTAGACAAGATCTTCATGGGTTTTCGAAAGACACGTCGGCACTCTGCTTCCGAGATCTTGCTGAAGATCCTGAGGAGGAGGCGTAGCTCAGCTGTGGAAGTTCTGACTTCATCTTCACATAGGGTTATTGTGGCGTTTAGCATGTTCGAGGCACAGGCTGACATCACAGGCTGTAGGTGTAATGTGTCATAGTTGAAGCTATTTAATTCTGCATCCTAATTTTTCATCATCTATTTCTCCAGTGAATGTCAGAGTACCGACTGCAAAGTACACCAAGGTGGGCGAGACTTTGAGGCATGTCATCCCAGGACATATGCAGTGCTCAATGGCGTGTGGTGGTCGAGCATGCAAATACGAAAACCCTTCTCGCTGGAGTGACAAAGAGCAAGCCATTAAAGGACTGTACTCCTCTTGGTAAGCTGTCTTCTTGCTCTTTTGTCAGAAGAAACGGAGTAAATGTGTATTGTTTCAAGTAAACATATTTAGCAGAGTCAACATCCATTCATTGTGCTAGTCCTACACAACTCACAACTTAGATACACTGTTAGTTGAAGGCAACGAAAATGTTAGGGATGAGTTTGAGCTTTTTTTTTCAACCATTCTCCTTTCTGCTTGTCTATCTTGGACAGATGCCAGTCCATCTTATCTTTTGTCTTGGGTTGTCTTGTCTTCCATGAATATTGCCTTTGATACGGATACGCCTAAATAAATAAGAAAAGGAAATAGAGTAGCGCCAAACAATTGTCCAGGTAATAGGATGGGAAAAAGGCCTTTAAGTGCATAGAACCAAAAATAGCTCATAGACTGAAGAATGATAAATCGAGATCCGCACACATCAAAATATAATCCAAAAAGCTCACATCAATTTATTATACAGAGGCCAATTATGCAATTGTCAGCAAAACGTTTTGGTACCTAAACCATTTTGCTGCACGTTGCACTTCTTGCACTTTTGCATTTTGGACTCTGTATATATTTTATTTTCCATCTATCCATTTATTTTACATAAATGTATTTAATAAATAGTTGACACTTATCATTTGCTTTCCATTTTTATTTTCTAATATTTGTATTAATGATATTCAGTCAGATATTTTGTTGATATCTAATTCATACTCTGCTCACAGGATAACTGATAACCTGTTGGCCATGGCAAGACCTTCAACTGAAATCATTGAAAAATTCAACATCATCGAACAATTTCATATGTATGTTGAACTCAGCGGCAAGCTACCAGTAAGTGATTCCCAAGATGCACCAGGGATGACTTTGCTGATGCTTAATCTTCCTTCCTTAGGTGTGGCTTAAAGACAGTAATCAACCTGCAGCGTCCAGGGGAACACGCCAGCTGCGGCAGCACTTTGGAGCCAGAGAGCGGCTTCACATATCGCCCAGAGGTTTTCATGGAGGCAGGGAGTGAGTAGCTCACACATGTACTCAAACATACATCTATTCCTCCATCAGTAGTCAGGGGAATCACGCTGGGATAAATCCTCACTGTTATCACATTAAATTGTCAAAGTGTTTGACAAGCTAAAGAACCCTTTTAAGCAATGTTTGCTTTCTAAACATAGTGATCATGCAGTTGCTCAGCTTCCATTCAGGTATTGAGGCTTAGGGGGATTGGAAGCCCTTAATAAGCTCTCTTGAGAGTGCTGCTGTGCTTACAGAAGGCACCCTCTGGGAAACTATGTAAGGCACAATTTTCCAGCACATTATTATTTCCAGGCACAGCATGTCCAAACATGCATGAAACGTCTCTCAAATTAAGAAAGAGGTCCTCCATGTGTTAGATAATTTATGTTTGTATATAACATATTGAGGCGTTTCTTCAACTATGTGGTCTTTTGGCCTCCTGGACTTTTATGATCTTTAATGAAAATTTCCACCATAATGCCATTTCCAGCTCATCACAGATAATGTTTTATACTTAATAGCATTCTAGGATGGAAATGACACTGGTGGAAATTAATTTTGTTTATATTTTAAAAAATATATAAATAACATTTTATGGTTACTATATGAAATGTAATATTTTAGTTACTTTTTTTCCATAGTTTGACAAAATTGCAGCTTGATTGGAAATGTTCACAAGTGATAATCTAATAACTTGGTTGTCTTCTTGGGCAACAAATACACTAACTTTAGAAAAAACATTTTCTAGTTTTTATAATTGTTCAGTGTGGGGAAAATGACACCACAACTGTGCAACATTTTACATTTTTACACAAATGTTGAATAAATGTCATTTTATTTCACTCTTTGATTATCAGAGATTTAACATTTACTAATTCATATTTTAATATGGAAGTCTGAGTTTTTTGGACAAGGGTAATAAGATATCTTATAATGTTACTTTTACTAAAAACCAACCTCTGGGACATAAAAGTGACTGAAGAAATTCCCATGATTCTGTGCTAAAAGCAAATAACAAAAAAAACATTTGGTCTGAACTGAATATCTTGAAATGCATGACTTTGTTTCATCTTTTACAACAGTTTATTTTTACAACTTTGGCTGGAAAGACTATGGCGTGGCATCCTTGACTACAATTCTTGACATGGTGAAGGTGATGTCATTCGCCATGCAAGAGGGCAAAATGGCTGTCCACTGCCATGCTGGACTTGGCAGAACAGGTCAGTATTTTGATTGAACAGTTTGCAGTGATAACTTAAGAAAATAATGCAGTAGTTTTGCTTTGATCCATTTCACTGATTATCTGATTATTAACTACCCTTCACACACATTCGTCTTCTCATAGGTGTCTTAATAGCATGCTTCTTAGTATTCACATCCCGGATGAGTGCAGATCAAGCCATTTTGTTTGTTAGAGCTAAACGTCCAAATTCCATCCAGACTCGTGGTCAACTGTTGTGTGTGCGAGAGTTCGCCCAGTTCCTCGTGCCACTGCGGAGTGTATTCTCGTGTGCCGAGCCCAAAGCTCACACGGTCACACTGTCGCAGTACCTGACTCGTCAGCGGCACCTACTACACGGCTATGAAGCGCGACACATGAAGAACATGCCAAAGATCATACACCTGGTCTGCAGGCTCCTACTGGACATAGCAGAGAACCGGCAAACGGTGGAAGAGGAGGTGTTGGACATCCCAGACCTCACGGAGGAAGTGGAGAAGACGGTCTCGCTGCAAGCCCTTCAGCAGTTAGGGAAGGAGATGAGGGGGAAAGGGATTCCCATATCCTTACCTCGCTCTCCTGACCAACCCAGCTTGCTTCTTAAAGGACCGCAGTGTGATCCACCTCACGACCGGCCGCTCTGTAGCGACCAGGAGTTTGATGTTCTCTGGAGATGGCCGACGGTAGACAATACCTACAAGTCTCAGCTCATCTTAAGAAAATGTCTTAGCTATAGCGACTCAGCCTTGCATAAACTGGACCCAAGGGTGCAGGTACGACAAAGTCCCCAGAATGCTCTTGGCAGCAAATCTGGGGTAAACTTTACAGAACTTTATTCGTCGCAGAGCAGATTAGCTATACAAACCCCTGAACTTCTGTCGTCCCCATTGACATCTGAAATCAACAACAGTCCCAAACATGGCTCTTTAACTGGTTCCTGTAGCTCCCTGGTACAATCCAAAAAAGTTGAAGGCCATGCATCCTGCTCTCCTGTCTCCATAAAACGTGTACCTCTGAAGGAGGCAAAGCGTAGCATGTCCTACGGCTTTCTAGGGAAGACCAGTGACAGCAGTACAATGTTCTCAAGGTGTCAAGGCGGTAAAAGTCACCTGAGCCCTAATGAAAACACAACCTCTGATGCCACGCAACAATTCACAGATGTTCCTATTTTAATGCTTCAAAGTGAACTCTCACCTGAAACTCGTCATCTGTTCGTGGCCAAAGCTCTCACGATGGACATTGATGGAGAGGAACTCAGCACAGTCTCAGTGTGGCAGGTAGCTTTGTTTTATTCCATAGATTTTTGGACGAATTGAGTCTCAGACCTTCAATTCCATATCCTGTTCTTCTATAATGCAACTCAGTAACTTTCAGTCATTTCCGCAATTGCTGTTGCCCCTCAGACAGAGCTGAACTCCCGTGAAGGTGCATGGGAGAGGTTGTGCACCGAAAGAGATCCTGTTGTGCTCTCCACACTCATGTGGTCTTGGCTAGAGCAACTGAAGGAGCCAACCATCACAAAAGAGGATGTGGAGACTTTGGCTGGAAACCAATTCAATCCCCAAGATGCTCTGAATTCACTCGACAAGGTACCAAAAACATGGAAAAGTGTCTTTAGAGCAGTGGTTTCAACCTTTTTGACTCCAAACCCCCCAATTTGTCCGAGACAATATTTAAAAGCCCTCCTCCAAATATGTACATCTGATGTATGTTTGTCAAACTAACATCATATGTAGGCTACGCTCAAACAATGAGCGCATTTAGCAGCACACAATAGTTTTGGATGTTCTGTAAGTTTGGTCGCGAAACAAATATACATAATAAAAGCCGACCAATCAGGTTGTGAATATATCCCTATGCCTTTAGGTTCAGTATCTTTAGGTTTGTTGTAAAAATGCCAATTTGAAGGCTAAGCGGACCAGGACTAAATGTTAATTTTTTTCTGGACCAAGCGAACCAAGCGAAGTGAACTACAAGTGTGAACACATATATTTAATTACAAATGTGACTTGTTTTTTCACCATCTAAATGGATTATGTGTACGCTAAAACATCTGTTTGTCTTTGTTATTTAGGGACAAAAACAAACCCTTCTGTGTATTCTTGATTGCGCTGCTCATTTGCTAAAAATACCAGAGGAGGTTGAGAATGCCTTTTTTGAACGCACAATCAAAGCATTTACTTGGGTAAGTCATGGCCACGAAATAGTTTCACAACAGACTACTGGTGAAATTGAAGTTAAATTTTTTAATTGTTTATCCTAATTCTGTGATTGGTCTAATCCAGATTTCCTCAGATTCAGAGAATGGGCAGAGAATCTATAAGACTCTGAAAGATGTCATGATCCCTGTCCTCAGTGATATGAGAAGAAAAGCAATGGAAGAGCTTGAGCTGACCTGCCACTTTTCCCACGTACCCTGACTCTGGATGTGGAATCAGAAATCTGGAGTCTGCACTGTAATTTTGAAGAAAAAAAGAAACAAACAGGTTTAGTGTTTTTTTTTTTGTTTTGTTTTTCTGTTTTCAGTGGTGTCTTAGCCATGAATACTCATCCAAATAATGTATTTTAACATCTTTTATTTGTGAGAGAACAATAATTACTGCCATACATGTATGTGCCACAAGTTTTTTTTAGGCTATTTTTCTAATTTTGTTCCTTAATAGTTTATTTTTGGTACACAATATTTATTAGCTAACTGAGGAAACTATTTATTAATAAGTATGTCATGTATTTATTTTATGCCTTTGTTTGACTCTAACGAACTGAGGATTCTCATGAAAATGTGTTTTGTCGTATAAGAATACTGTTTGAATAGATGGATGATGTACCTCATTATTGACTAAACCAAAATAATATCACTGTGCAACATGTCTCATTTTATGACACAGTCTTTAATACTTTGACTGAATGAAGCAAATTGTCAGATTTGCTGATTCTTGCCTTTGCAATTTAAAGGTTTGTATTTAAGGTACAATAGAGGACAAGTGAATGCTTTCATTCATAATGCAACACAGTTTACTTTAGGAATAGCTCAAAATGGCCTTGATAAATTCATTTGAGAATGTATCAATACAATTCCTGCTAAAACACAATGCTGTCCTGTACAGGCTTTTGCAGGATGATCTATACCTTTTATTGGCATTATTTATAACTAAGCTGCTTCTTTTAACGAACTTAAAAAAAAAAATAGGAATATGTACTATGTTTGTCGTGGTGTTTTAGTAAATAACACTGTGGTGTTGAAAATGACCTCATTTGTCAACTAAAATGCTATCATTGTCTTGTCTTTTTAAGTAAATATAATGTAGCCAGCAGAATACACGTTTATTCATTCATGTCTGTGGAAGAATTGTAAGATGTTTAATTGTCCGATTCCTAAAGACAGAATATTGTGGATTTTCCCAAAGCACTACGGGCCAGATTTACTAACCGTTTGAAAAGCTCTTTTGGCGTTAAAAAAAAAACTACTTACAGCATTTACTAAAGACATTCAGTGAGAAATTAGCGCTGAAAGGGAATGGATGCAGTTATTTTTGCGGCTGACCTTATTGCACATGAATTTGTTGGAGTTTCCCTTTCAGACGCAACATTTATGAGGAGAAGAGACTATAAATAAATCACGCAACGGCGGCAACGCGATTTACTATTACTAAGGTTTGCGCTAGTCAATTTTGCGATATTATTTAACGCTCCCAAAATAATTGTAATCCTGATGCTAACGCTTTCATGGTATTGCGCTCTTATGCTAATTTGCCATGTTTAGTGGATCTGGCCCTAAATATTTTTTATTTATTACTTTTTCATTCAAGTCTAATAAATAAAGCTCTGAATGGTATCTTTTTGCATAGTGTCTTATTAACACACTAATTCAACCTTGCCTCCATTAACCAAGATTCTTTATTACACTATTAAATAAACCTTGTTCATTTTCATTGTGTTCTGGATCATAATTTCATGAAAGAAAACCTCACCATTGCAATTAGAGTGCGGGGTCAGCTAGTGCTGCAAATTATAATTCTGATAGTTGTGTTTCCTACTGTATTTTTTGAAGTGTTGCTTTCCAACCAACTCCAGCTTTTGAATAAGGCAAGATAACACATGAAGTTTTAAAAGGACTTGGTATGTGTGAAACACAGAATGGAATTGTCTTGTCTTGTGTGTCTGGATCTTTTCATTCAGGCTGTTCTGGAGCTGCCCTGCAGCTGTAATTACTGCCAGAAGTGCATCAAACAAACTCCAGTTGCGTAAAATTGTGCCCTTTTTTCCTGCCTCATGTTCTGCTAGGTCAGAAAGTAATTTTCCATGCATAAATCCACCAGAGTGTGATAAATGGTGTTTTATATTCTAATTGAAAGGTATGCCAAATATGAAGATGAATCTGAATTTGGGTTTGTGCTGAGAATACTTTTATTCAGAGCGCTGCTGTTACTGAATAAGTTCATCTCTGGTTTATTTTGTTCTTTATCAGTTTACAGGAAATAAAGCTATTTGGAAACCTTGTCTTGAGAGATGATGTGCATCTGGGGTGAATATTAAAACAGCATGTGTTCTTATTAGCACTTTGTTTCATAGGTCAAGACAGTGCTGTAAAACAGACAAAAAGCCTCTACTTTAAATATGTTCAGAATACTTCAAGATCCTCTTACAGATAGTAAAGATACAAGTTATTGCTTCCACATACATACCCTATCAATCTGAAAGTATATGCTCCAACTTGTTCATTATTCCGATTATACCTAAACATGGCTGAATAGTCTTGGTTTTATAAGTTGTGGAACTTTCTCTCAGACAACTCATGAGCGGTTGACTCGCTTAGACCTTTTAAATCTAATATCACATCTGGGTCATTCCGTGTCAAATCAACCAAATCTTCCAAACTCACATTTATTTTGTTAATAGCCCCCTTTTTTTATTTTTTTTTATATAAAGAAAGACAAACATAAGTAGGGATGAAAGCCAAAATATAACATGTCATGGATGTATATATTTTCCTGAGTAATCTACTATTTAGTAAAGGAGGGTAAAAATGACATTAGAAAGATGGGTCAAATTCATTTAAAATGGGTCAAATTCAACAATTTGAACATGGAGCCACATCGAGATCCCCATTTCTATGGGATTTAACCATAAAAGTTTAAGAATGAGAATCTAGAAGGATATTTAAGATATCTTTAATACTTTTTTTTTAGTTAGCCTACAGGCACGCAAACTTTGGAAAAACAATATTTATGGAACTAACAGGAATGTTCTGTGCAATTGTGTTAAAAAAAAAACAAGATACATTTCTAGTTTCAACATTATTTGTTCTTCAGATATTCCTCTTTAAAAGAAAAAAGCATCAGCTGTATACAAAGTGATCCACATTTAGTTTTTGACCACTGAAAATGTGTACAATTGACCAATTTACTCATGGAGCCACATTAAGATCTCTATATCTCTGGAAATTGGACCGTATTGGACCTGAAGATACCAAAAGAAAAGTTGAACTACCAGAATCTAAAAGCATATTAAGATATATTTAATACTTAGAGGCATGCAAACTTCAGGCAAAAAACAAAAAGTGCTTTTATTTATATTTATTTATTACCATTTTTGAACTGATGACGTTGGCTATAATGCAACAAATATTGCTAAAGTCAACAGATTTTACCTCTACAAAACAGAGTAAATCAGTGTAAATCAGTGGATTACACAGTACACATCCATGACATTCATATTTGGGCTTTCTTTCTTCATTTATGTATTCCTTTTACCAGAAAATTTTTTTTTTTTTTAGCTGGGGACCTCTGGATGAGTTGACAGTGACCCAACTGTTTTTTTTTTTTGTTTTTTTTTTAAGTGTATCAAAATTTATTTGAATGGTTGTATATGGCAGACTGTGGCACACTCCTGTTCTCCCGGATCTTTGCTCAGCTTTCAACACTGTTTGCTTAAAAAAGGCTCTATATTATAAACATAGGCCTATAGTTTAGTTAACTATTTTTTATAAATGTTTTAATGACTACTTAGTGCAATTCAGTGTGTTACTGATTGGTTAAATCAACGGTGAGTGTTTTTAATCCAGCTGATGAGTATTAATAGTGTTTTTAAAAAGGAGTGATTTACTTGCATCATGAGAAGCTTCCAGCTTCAATCAAGACTTTGTATAAGCAGATCAACAGCCCCACCTGGTGGTTGGTCAAAACAGCAACTTCACTTTAAAAAAATGCTAATGTATGGGTTTTTTAGACATCAATGGATATGCACGCCAACTGTTTCTTCTATTCTATTCTATTCTATTCTATTCTATTCTATTCTATTCTATTCTATTCTATTCTATTCTATTCTATTCTATTCTATTCTATTCTATTCTTACATGGTAGAAGCAAGCTTTCTGTCATATTTATAATACTTGCCGATACCAACTAATTATCTTATATTATAAATAATATGGTATATTACATATATAATTCTAACTATGGTAAACGTTACATTTATATTATATTAAAACATAACGTGTTTGTAATGGGGTTCAGAAGATTTAAATACATTTAACATGAAGGTGGATCGTGTCAGTATTGCTTTGTTCTGATGTGACTCTTCCTTTAAGGTTGAATTTTTTGCTCAATTTTCTCTCAATTTCCATACAGTGTATGCACCGGAAGTTGCAGTTGCTACTAAGGCTAAATGCAGAAGCAATCGTGCATTGAGTGCGATAAATAAACGTTTTCAATTTTATGTAAATATAAAAAAATGCATGTTGTCTACGTAAAACACTGTAAGTCTTAACATTTAACAAATGTTTAAAAAATAAAATAAAAATCAGTAACTCCCTCATAGGGAGGTCACCGGCCCGTCAGTCCTCTACGCGTTCATCATCCGGGTCCTGGAGTTTCAGCACAGAGTCTGACGCTGACCGCGGGTGTTCTTCATCGCTATTAGCCCGACTAGCCTTCAGCTTCCATTGAGGACACACTGAAGGTATGACAGAGCGTTTGTGGGTAAAAATAGTCCTCTCTTGTTACCAAGCAAACCGTGACAGTTTTATCGCGAGTATCTGTATTTTTCTTACGTCCGATTAACTTTACAAGAAGTTTCCATTGCTTACTACATTATTTAAGAGCGATGTGTAAATTAGCTCGAAGGCTAGTGTGTGAGGGACAGTTATCCTAGCATGCTATTTGAATAGAGCTGATATATTTCACATACGGTGCTCTGAAGAATTTTATAGTGTCGTGTATGTCAAAAATGCCGTGGAGTTTCTACTTGTACTGAGGGTTGTAATATTTGGTGGATAACGTTGTATTAGCAGGCTAGCCACTGGAGACCGCCATTTTTTTATGAATCAAGCGAGGGAAATTTAAGCAACCTACAAAGAGTTTGAGAGGACAAACTAAGAGACTATAGAGCCCACCATTATAATAATAACCAAATTTATAAAAGTGACTGTCGTCAAATTGTCTTAGTGTAAAATAAGGTGCTGGCAGAGCAGGAGAGTCTTTAATCTTAATACACGCGGAATGTGGAGCATGTTTTATCAGATATCTTTAGTTAAAGCACAATTAGATTGTGTCAGTTACAAACAGACATGGTGGAAGACGTGAGTCAATTTGACAATTTATATTTAAGCCTAAGTAACTTATAGTAGCCTACTCAGTATTGTTTTTTTGTTTTTGCTGAGTGGAATTAAAGGGTTTATTCACCCCAAAAAGACAATTTTCTTCAATTTCTCACCCACCTCATGTCGTTTCAAACCTGTAAGACTTTAGTTCACCTTCAAAACACAATTAAAGATATTTTATTTAAATCCAAGACATTTCTGTCCCTCCATTGACAGTCCACACAACTACCACTTTAACGCTTCAAAAATGTCATAAAGAGATAGTAAAACTAAGACAAGATCGCTTTATGTGATGAACATTTAATTTCGGCTTTTATTCACATATTCATAAACGCAAACATCAGTAATGGTAAATGGAAGCTCAAGCAGTTTTGGTTGAGCTCCTGTTTATGTTCACTGATCAGTTTTTATATGTGAATAAAAGCCTAAATTCAGCTGTTCAACATATAAAGAGATTGTGCATCTTCAGAAAATTTGGACTAAAATTTGTTCTCTTTATGAACTTTATGTCAAGGTGGTAGTTGCGTAGCTGTCAATGAAGGGACAGAAAGCTCAGATTTCCTTAAAAATATCTTCATATGTGCTTTGAAGATGAACGAATGTTTGGAACGGCATGAGGGTGAGTAAATAATGACAGACTTTTCATTTTTGGGTGAACTGTCCCTTGAATATGCAGCATGATTAGAGACATGCAGAACTGCCAGAATGTAATTTAGGCGTGTGTTGTCAAATGCCAAGTGGTTTCACAGCCAGATCCTCTGAATAGTTCTTTTGCCAGTGTCTTCTGCTTTGACAGAGCATGTGCAATAACCAACTGCTTGATGTCAAGTTGTCATTATATCAGTGTTTTTGTGTGCATTCAGGAGACGTACTGCACCACAGCTGAATCTGCAGCTCCATGATACAATATACACAATATTATATTGACATTAAATATCAATATTCTAACTTTCTATCAAGTGGTCCTCACTGACAGCATGCGAAAAAAAAAAAAAAAATACAATGCAATATGTCATGTCCAGTTTGTGAACAAATCGGAATGAAAACATTGGCAGTCTTTGCAAAAACAACATTAACAATAACACAGTTTATAAACTCAATGAATTGCTTTATGAAAAATGGTCGATGCTTTTTGTAGAAACAGACTTAAGATAGTTCAGAAACACGAAATTGCGTTTAGAATGATGCGCACCTACAAGCTACCAACAAGATGGCTGAAAACAAGACAAGGCTTTGAGTGCTTTGCTTCCCTCTTGCTTGCCTGCTGTTACTGACATCATCTATCCCAGAGCCAAACTGGGCCCAAGTCCGAATGTGGCGGCATTTAATCTTGACTGAGATGTTAGTACGTAGCCAAGTCACACACAATGTCAACATGGCTTCCCGGTGCCGAGAGGGTGCCAGTGACTTTGCCAGCCCCTCCATTTTGTTGCATTACCCGTGGTGTCTGATGCAGTTCGAGGGAGCATTTTGTAGTCCTACAGATGCCCGGTTGGGGTCTTTTTTTCATAATGCGTTCTTTCACAGTAACTTTAAATGTTGTGCGACGAGAACAGCGACTATTTCGAGTTTTGAACAGTCGGTTTATTATTGATGAATCTTAATTCACTAATCTTTTTCCCATCCACAGAATGACCGTGTTTGGAAATCCTAACATGGCGGGCAAAAAGGACTTGGGACGACATCAGTTGAGTTACTTCTGCTACTATCCAGCTGCATTACTTCACTTCCAGGTGGAAAGAAGGTGAAGAAGACATGTTCACCGTGGGATGAGGTAGTAGGTTGTATAGTTTTAGGGTCACACCCACACTGGGAGATAACTATACAGCCTACTGTCTTTCTCAAAGTGAAAACGGAGCTACCTACGGAGTTTCATCCTACATTTTCTGATGTTTAATATCAATGATAGCATTGCCACGGTATGTTTTGTTTTATTCATGTTTGAAATATAATTTGTGTGTAATGGTAATAGTTTTGATGCTTGCGCAGTGTGAGGTAGTAGATTGTATAGTTGTAGGGTAGTGATTTTATCCTGTGTAGAAGATAACTATACAATCTATTGCCTTCCCTGAGGGGCAGAAACACATCTAATTATGTTAGAAAATCTGATGCAGTTTTTTTAATCAAAACATTTTCCACTTCTAATGCAATAAAAGTGTTTGCAAATTTACCAGTGTTTGTCATTGATTAAAACTGATATTTATGTAATGCCTACAAACAGAATATTTCCAGGTTAAGAGGGGAAGACACAATCCTTGATTAATAGAAAAAGTGTATGATATATAATGAGAGGTTGTTCTTGTCGCCGCAGCAGCATCATACATTCATCCTGGAGATGGCGCTCTTGTATTGTCTATAAATATTGAACACATTGCTGAATCTACAGGATGAGAGATGCTGTATGTCCCGAATGATTAGCCCTCGGTTAACAGGGTGTCTTTAATTTCACAGTATTCTGTGAAATTAACTATTCTGTTGCCTGTTATTATGCCACTATAGGTTTATATTCATTTGGTGTAAATTCACCAAACTATGAATGCTTGAAGGACACAGGTAATTGCATTGTGGATAATTCTGGGATGAATGGTTGCTTAGCAACTAGCGATAGTTTAATCGTCGTTTGAGCTAGACTTACATTTGATATCTCTTCATGGGGAATCTTTGGAGAATGTTCCAGTGGCAGATTATTTATGTGAAATAATGAACTGCGTAATAATGGGTCTGGTGTTTTTGTGTGCGTGCGCGCGCGCGCGTCATATTTGGACTTGGATTTTATAAGTTTGTTGCCCAAACTTTTGCTCAAACATCAACGCTCCACAGACTTAAATCTAGTAATTGACAAGGAATATGAATTTCATGAATGTTAAACTGCAATAAAATCATCTGCAGAAATAACCAATCACTTTGATTTGTGTTTTCTGAGTCATTCCACAAAATGTGTGCCTTTTTATATTTGTCAGACAAACTCTTGTTATATTTATAAATTGCTCTGGGCCTTCTCAAGCTAAACTTGTTTATATATATTGGGATAGAGCCTTGCGTAACAGGGTCGATAGTTCATTTAGCCACTACTAGGAAGAACATTTAAGGCTGGATATCCAGTTTTCAATATCAAATCAGTTGTTTTTGTTCCCCCTCAAAAATCATGTTAACAGGGTTGATTTTCAGATTGTGTCTATAAGACAGTTTGATAAAAGAGTTCAGCCTTAGTCTTATTTTTTTCTAATTTATTGATTTGTACTTTATTTTAAACTGGATTTGTTGATGTGGAAAGGTAAATTAAGCTTTTAATTGTTAAAGTCACTGCTTACACAAATGTTCATTATGAACATTCATTTAATCTAAATGTCAATTCCTTCTAACTTCGCTCCTATTTTTATTAATCGAATTGGAATGTGTTAACCTTTTATCAAAGAACATAAAGTTATTGCACTGTACAGTTCTTGGTTCACGTGTTTTTTTTTTTTGGTGAAGGTGGATAGCCTATAGATGAACACATCTCTCACCTCGCAATTAAGGGCTTGAGGTGGGTGAGGGGGAAATCTAAAGTCGAACAAGTTTTCTTTTCTCATGGGAGGAGCAAACGGGTGCAGGAAAATAGATAAAAGCTCTGTTTAAGAAGCTGGAGTTACTGCGATATGATCTTCGCCAAGAAGCGCATAGAGAATATTCCTTTCTTAATCAGATTGGTCATTATGGTATTATAGCGCGATATATATATATAAATCCAAGTGACACATCTATCGCTTATTACTGGTCTGTCGTATCTCCAATCAGATTTTTTTTACCTCCATACGTACCGTAGCCTACTCAATGCATACTTGTGTTGTTTGGTTGAACGCGCGTGATTGCGGTGTGTTTTGAAGTCATTATTCGCGTTATCAACCTGCTACTCGGCTTCAGGAGCACAAAGACTTATAAAAGGAATATCGGAATGTTGAATTTCCTTCAGAGCACACCCTGATAGATTTAACAGATAAAGGATCTGCTGGAAAGGGTGCTGTGATTGTAAGATCGGGTAGTTTTCTGTTAGTTAATCGAGACGCGTAAAAGTGATTCAGAAGTCGTACATATGCAGAATAACGTTCATCTCCACGCGTCCCGAAGGATATCAGCTCAGGTGTTCACGTCAAGTTCTCTCGGAGTTTTGCATCCCTCTAAGGACTTGCTTCGCTTGTGATAAAACCTCTTGTTCACCGGTTAGGAGACTACTATCATTTCACAGTCTATTAACAAAGTACAGGCTGAACATGAGCAGGAAAACACGCCGCTGGATTTTTCACATGTTCCTCTGTTTGGGGATTATATATTTGAAGATTGGGTGAGTATGGTAAAATGGAATCTGTTTACCTTTTTTAACCTGTAAAGTATTTAGTATTGCAGCATTTTTGCAAAAATCCAATTTCAGTTATACATGCCTATATTGATGATAATTTAATTATTGCTAGCACATTGCCATTATGACGCTTGCATTTGATAAAGTTGTGTGAATATATAGTCAAAGAAACAAGAACAGTGGAACTTTTTTTTGTTAAATGTATCTGAAATATCTCAATGACGTTTATTGTCTGGATTTATTCAGTTACTTAAAAACAAATGCAATTCTTACTAAAATTTAAAAAAAAAAAATTTGAGGGGCTTAAAGTGGAAACCACCTATACTTTACATATTGATATTTGGAAAAACATTTGTCAAGTCAGTGTGGCCTAACCAAACGTTGACTGTTGTTGCCATGAGAGAGAGAAAAAAAAAGTTAACACAGAGGACCCCTTTATAACATCCTCATTGTGTCAAGATCATTAAATAATGTTTTTTTTTTGTTTATGAAATGATGTTTTGTTCATGTCCAATGGAGTAACCCTATAAAAACGTCATATTATGACTTTTGTTTTTAAAAAGTGTAGACTTTCAAGGTGCTAAGAAAGTATTTTAGTACATTTACTTGATTTATATACTACTCGATTTTTGTAGAAAATGTATGAAACCAACAGGAGTAAAATTATGACATTTCTAAGAACTTGGCACTAAATTTGAAAAAGATTTCATCTCGAACATACATCATTGTCCCATGAAATTATCTTTTTTATTTTCCCTGTAGAACAATATTTAAATATATAATGAGTAATACTACTCAGATAATAACACCCATCATAGTTCAATTGTCTCCCAAAGCGCTTTAGTGCTCAGTTTATTACCATCCATGTATACTGTGAATTATCCTTTAGTCATGGACCATGATTCCAGAAAAAAAAAGTAAGTATTTAAAATTTTCTGTATAAATATAAACCCTTATTTCTAAATTTACAGGGGCTTTTCCTCCGTGGTTGCGTTGGGAGCAAGTATTATCTGTAACAAAATTCCTGGTTTGGCCCCTCGTCAAAGGACTATCTGTCAAAGCCGGCCTGACGCTATCATTGTCATTGGAGAAGGAGCGCAAATGGGAATCAATGAGTGTCAGTTTCAATTCAAAAATGGAAGGTGGAACTGCTCGGCCCTCGGGGAAAGAACTGTCTTTGGAAAAGAGTTGAAAGTGGGTATGTTACCAAATTATTACATTTATATTGTTTATAGTTTTAAACTAGCGGCCTCCTATTGCAGGCAACAACAAAAAGAGAGAGAAAAGCACAAAAGAATGTTGTTTGACCAAATCACTTTCTTTCAATCCCTCAAGAGTGTCAAAGCCCAAATAAAGCTTTTTTAGGCTAAACGTGTGGATGAAGAAACCTTTAGATTTTAGTTTTGCTGAAAGATTGACAGTCTGTGATATTTAATAGTGAAATCCCTTATACACCTGCTAGAACACTCTAACTTTGTTTATTACTTCTTTATTACAAATATTATATAGCGACTGAACAAATTTTGGAAATACTTGGGTCCTGGAATGACATTATATTGTGTCCTGTTTCCCTCACTTTGACATCTCATTTGAAATGGTTTGTCATTGGATGTCAGGTAGGTTTCAGCTGCATTCATGGAGCAAGTGCAAACGTGGCTGGATTTATAGCCCTCTCAACAGTCCACCCTCTCAAAAGAATTCTTTTTCTAGTCGTCCTGTCTTATCTGTAGATTTTAATGATTTGGCAGTCAGGGTTTTCACTTTACCACGGGTATAAGTTACAGTGGTTGAATGGTAGGACCAAAAGAAAGTACAGTATTGTGAAGAAATTTAACAATATGTCACCTTAGAGAGACAAAGCAAAAGTAATTAAGCGAGTTTTTCACTCGGTGTAATGTTATCCATTTTCCCAAGGCAAACTTTGGCCTGTTAAGGGGTCCTTCAGTGCTATTGAGCCTACGACACTTTGATGAATGGTGACGTGAAGGACTTTGCTTTAGTTTCAGATCCTCTTTGGCTGCTAGCAAAGAGTTGTTTGCGGTACTGCGTGTTTTTTTTTTTTCTGTGGAAGATCGGAAATAAACTCCAAGATAATATTTAATGAAATTTCTTCTTTCCTTTTTGCTGTGCGCTCTTAGGATCCAGTCAGTGTTGCGATGGTGTGGTTGAGGCCCAGGGGAAAAGCTAAGATCTGTAGAGACTTGTATCTATCGCTGAAGGTGAAGCTGTATTTTATCCCTTTGCATCAAAGACAAGCGCCTCTAGAAAAAAAAAAAAGCACAGGTTTTCGTCTCTTTCCATCTCGTTCTGGAGCTGCACACACTTGAATGGCAGCCTGGATTTGTTGTGGGTGCTGATTATATTATTTAATGCTGTCTGCTTGGACAGCTGCTTTAGGTCTTGTGTTGTGTGCCCTCTCATCTAAGCGCTGCAGAGATGACGCTGACCTAGAGTGACAAACCGTGGTCTCCATTTCTGAAACAGCCCAACTGCTTTATTTACCCAGACTCTTTTTGTCTATGGTCAGTATAGGGAGGATTAAATATAATGGACAACCGTTCAAACATGATTGGTTTCAGTGGGTGTATGACTAGTCATGCTTATAGTAGTAGAAGGTAGGAGATGAAAAGAAGTAGTTAATCCTGTGGGGAGGGGCTTGCGTACTCAAAAAAACAAAAAAAAAAGTTGTTGAGTAATGTGCAATAATTTTCAGGGCCTGGTACCAAGGTCCACATTTGGCACACACGGCCATAGATTCCTCTTTTAGGTGCACATTTTGCCTTCTCCAGTACCCGTGGACCCATTCACCTTTTTATCGTATATATGAATGAAGTTGCGATTGAAATATAGCTTGCTGGAAATCAGCAGTTGGACAGATATGCGAAAGGCGTATCATCTTTTTGCTTGTGTTACTTTATGTTGCTTGAGCGCAAACCCCCTAAATCTTCTCTGACTTAACCACCCTCTGGTATGCTCAAAAATAGTTTTCCTCCAACAGCATTAATGCCTCAAGTCCAGACAAGTACATTGTATGAGGTTTATAAATTAACCTCTTGCATTTACAGTTTTGGCAAGAGACGTCTCGCACAGAATCATGCAATGCCACTGCTTCAGATTTCTCTCGAAAATGAATGACACTCATGTCATAACACACATGTTTTATGGGTGTCTTATCAGCTGTGTTTGTGTTCAGAATATCTGGTTTTGAGTAAACATAGCTGGAGTGATATACAAAGACAAGGAGCATTCTACTCTAGTATTGATGAGAATTGGAAGATTTCACATCAATACAGTCTTCATTTTCCTTTCCCCTCTTCAGGATACATCCCTTCTCCCCTGGCGACAAGCCCAAACAACTCATAAAAATCTCCACATAATTGATGCCCCAAACTGGCCTTTGTTAAATTGCATGGGCAGAGTTCCAAGATGTTTATCATCAGCAGGTCAACACATACCAATGTTAGTGAGTTTCAGGAAACCACTGAAAGTTTCTTGATCGCTTGAAGGTGAAAATTCCTGAATTGCTGAGCCGGTCTGTTAACAGTCTGACATATATATATATATATATGTTTTTCACTTCTTGCCATGAAATGATTAAAAGATAGCAAATATATTAATTGCAATAACTCATGACATCACTCTTTATGAGGCCTAAAGAGGTTAACATTTTAAGTGATTATTTGGTTCCAGGTGTGTAAATGATTCTTAGGACAGTCAATATATGATGACTCATTAATCCAGAAAAGGATATTTACATTTCCGGGAATGTTAACATAACTGAGCAACAGTGAATGCATCTTTAAAAAAAAATCCCCATGTAGCTAGGACTCTTATTTTAACTTTTATATTTATCCTAAGCAACTTACATAGCTTTCTATTGTATTCCAGTGCTTTGTTGGCAGCATTAAAACAGTGACAAAGAAAATATAAGAAGAAAAAGGAATAGTGAAAGTGTCCATTTGTAAAATTAGAATTTGGTTAATAGTTCACCTAAAAGTTCCTTGTTGCTTGATGTCACCTTACAAAAAAAGTCCCTGAAATAACTGTTTGCTGGATTTTCAGACCTATCTTTGTCCTTATAAATGAAATACACTGTTAACCTGGAAGTGCCCTGTTTAACAGTGGCAATCAATTATAGCAGTGCTCTGGCCAGGGAGGCACTGCATGCCTGAGGAGTTCATCTCCACAGGGTGGATCCCTCGTTCTGACGGAAGCTGGGACAGTGGCCAGGCTAGAGTCTAAACACATACCCTCTATCTCTACCATTCTATTGTCTCTGAAATAAACCCTTGTCCTTTGTGCTTATTAAAGAGATGGACCGTTCCTTCCTTTGCTCATCTGTGTGCAAACAGTTATTTGTCTTTCTGTTTCCTCTCTATGACAACTGAAGGACAATTATTTGTGTGTTGAGTAATCACAGGTATGTGATCCGTGTTTGTTTTGCCTATGGTGGGCTCTAGATCATTTTTTATAGGCCTACCCCACTTTTCTCAGTAAGCCCCCACGCCATCTTCCCGAGGCCATACTGTTAATCAGTGTGAAGTGTGCATGATAAATGAACTAAACTTGACTCGACTAACACATTTTATTATTGCTTTGAGTGTCAAGATATGTCAGGTATGTAGGGGGGTTTAAAACTGCCTATAACTGGATCTTGTTGTCAGAAATACTGACATAGAATGTTCTTTTGGTTCCAGGCAGTAAGGAGGCAGCCTTCACTTACGCCATCATCGCTGCCGGGGTCGCCCATGCCATCACGGCGGCCTGCACGCAGGGTACGCTGAGCGGCTGTGGCTGTGACAAGGAGAAGCAGGGCTTCTACAACCAGGAGGAAGGCTGGAAGTGGGGAGGATGCTCGGCTGATATCCGCTACGGTCTAAGCTTCTCAAAGGTGTTCGTAGACGCCCGGGAGATCAAGCAGAATGCCAGGACACTCATGAACCTCCATAACAATGAAGTGGGACGTAAGGTATGTGGCACACTCTATTAGACATGCATAAAAACATTACTAGGTTGTTTAGTTTACATTCTTGTTAGTCCTACTAGGCTGTGTTACTTGAATTTTCTCTGATTTGGAGCGGGTAGTAGATTAGTAATAGCAAGGAGTAGCAATGCAACTTCGGTTTTGGCACGCACATGACCAGCAATTTGTGATTATGGCAACACTGTAATTGTGCCTTTTAAGGGATTCAGAAATCGTTAAGGAGATGTAATTCACTAGATAGTGGGCTAAGGTTAAGCTGGTAAGACATTCAAGAACCTGTTGGATTTTACAATCACAGAAGATTTGGTGTGTAATTGAAGAAAAAACATCTAAACACATACCCAGAATCCCCAGGCAGTTTGACTGACCTTCATAAGCTTTTCATCATTCAGTGCTAATCTGTAGAGTGTGATGTTTCAGCACTCTGGACAGAGCTTCTTTTGGGGCTTTAAACCCCTAAGCCTGACCAGTAACCTTTTGTAATGTTTTATCATAAAAATATGTTCTGCCGCCTGGTGCCTCACATGCACCAAGACTCTCTTTATTGCAAGTACATTCAGACTTGTGCTTGTCAATTCACAAATTCCTTGTGAGCTCACAGCTCAGATGCAGTTTTCTACTTTTCATTGAGCAGTTCTCAGTTGTGGCATCAACTTGTCACGCCCATTATTTTAATTGGTTAATGGACTGCTATACAGTGCCTCAGTGAAAATGAAAGGGGTGTGGCCTCTCTTAAAATCATGGATCTCTCCATTGTAAACTTTTCCGGAGACTTACTGTTTATCAGAATGAGCATGAACACACTAAGCCTGATATGCATCCTAGATTGCAGACAATTGCCAAAAGGACTCCAAAAAGTCTGAGAGAGGGAGAGAGGGAGAAAGAGAGAGATAATATTAAAAAGCAAGGTAAAGCCTATCCCACCCAGCAAAAGTGAAAAAGAGTGAAAGGAAGAGAAAGAGAGGGAGAGAAAATACACATTAACAGACCACACCAAAGATTATGCCGCCTCGAACAGGCAATCCACTGATGCCAATCAGACCTCTTGGATATCTTTCATATCAAAACAGGCACTCTGCTTCACTGAGTTCTGCTTACGTTTGCCCATTCATTCATCTATTCTGAGCCAACCTATGTTTTTCTATGCGTTTTTTTTCTTCTTTTTTTCTGCACTGCTAGGCTAAGTGAAATGCATTAATGTTTAGCATTTGTTCACATGAAAAATAAATACAGGTCAGAAAAAGATCTCAGCCTCCATCGGTAACACTGCTGCTCAAAATGTTTTGTTTTTACCTGTGGGGTTTGACGTGTGTCGGTATAACAAGGGGAAGCACACAGTCACCTGAAACCTGACTCCTGAGCTTTATCTGTGTACACTACACACAGCCTGATTGTTGTAGGAACTCTGCGATCATCGTTCAGTCAGTGTTTATATCATATCCTGTGCAGATTCCGCTCTATTGCTTATACAAGACAAGAGACTCCTACAGACAACCTCTGATAGTTTGCCCCTTGCAACAATTTGTGGCGTGTGTTGTGTACACAAATGAAACGGCTTCCTACAAGTAGTCAGAGAGCCTGTGAACACAAGCTGTGCTTTGCAGGCCTTCTCGACAGAACGAGAGGAATTAGGTTGTGTAGCACTGCAAGTTTAACAATCCTTGCATTCTTCAAATCGGAATGTTAAAAAAAACCTTTGTCTCAACCTGTTCCCAGAAATGTGCTTTAAAAGACCCAACTGTATGCCACGGAGGGTTATTTCACTAATCCCTACTGTATCGTTAGTCTATACAGTTTGCTGGAATATGCCTTATAGTAGATGATGTGGATATATGCAAAGTGTTTAAATCATGGTTTATGACCAAAACTTCCACATACTTTTTCGTAAATAAGATCTTTTCCTTCCTCATACATTCTCCGCTTAGCATCAGTAATTCTATCTTTTGTAACGGATGATTGCACACTTCAAATTTGTCACCAGTCAGACTAACTAAGTCAACAGTGAGTCATCAAACAGTCTACTTTCATAATTACCTTAGGCTAAGATTCCTAAAAGGAACCTAGGTGCCCAAGTAATCCCAAAGGTATTGACTTGTTTATTTTTCCTCCCACCTTAGATCTTGGAAAAGAACATGCGTTTAGAGTGTAAATGTCATGGTGTATCTGGATCCTGCACCACCAAGACTTGCTGGACCACTCTCCCAAAGTTCCGACAGCTGGGTTACATGCTCAAGGAGAAGTATAACCATGCCGTGCATGTGGAACCGGTCCGAGCCAGTCGGAACAAGAGACCTACCTTTCTGAAGGTTAAAAAGCCTTACTCGTACCGGAAGCCCATGGACACGGATTTGGTGTACATTGAGAAGTCGCCCAACTATTGTGAGGCAGATCCTGTGACAGGTAGCATGGGAACCCAGGGCAGGATCTGCAACAAGACTGCGCAGCAAGCCAATGGCTGCGACCTCATGTGCTGTGGCCGAGGATATAACACACACCAGTACTCACGTGTGTGGCAGTGCAACTGCAAGTTTCTTTGGTGTTGCTACGTCAAGTGCAACACCTGCAGTGAACGGACAGAAGTGTACACGTGCAAGTGAAATATTTATTGCTGGGGTATTGATACACGCCTGTGATTTAAGTGGTAGAGGGTGTGCAAGTGCTGCAACAGGATGACCACTGCTGTGGATTCCAGGTATTGAGAGGAAAGAGCCATTTGCACTGGAAAACGTGGGTCTGGTGGAGTCTAGACGGAGTAATTGGATGCAATGTTTGCAGCTTTGCTCCACATCTCTGCTGAAGGCTTCGGTGTTGGTACCAGTAGACACCTTTCTGTTCCAGTACTGAGCAACAGAGCGAAGTAGCCGGCAAAGGCTTGATCTGTGGACCATGAGAAAGATGTGGGGTGTGATTGAGGGCGTTCTGCTCCGTAGATAGTACGGAAGGGATTTTTGAGGAGCTTTTTGTCCTGAGGGATTGACGTTACAAATCTTACAACATACAAAACTGTACATGGACACAACGATGATATTTAACTTTTAATTTAGAGAAAGTGGCTAATGTTAATTTATTTAATAAGGAAACTACTGATTTTTCTCATTGTGTTTACTAGCTTAGATTTAGCTCCTCTCCTGTTTTGATATTGTGTTTTGCATGGAAATAAACTGACCAACTTTTACACTGTACATCATGTGGTTTAGCTTAGGGATGAAACAGCGACAATGCACGATGCAAAAACAAGTGCGCTGCACTCAAGGTGTAATTACTAGTCTCTGAAAGGGGAGACTATACTGTCTTTAATGTATCATTGTGAGTCTTTGTGCTTCCATATCCCCCACTCCTTCAGTGTCAACCCTTGCACATATATTCCTATGTACAAATACACACTGGAATTGTGCATCATGTTTAAAGGCTCATTCCTTCCAAAGCGAATAAGCATAGTGTCATTCTTTTTTAACAATGGTCCACAAGAACATTTGTGCTCTAAATGGCTTCAAATTGGAATAGTCCAAGCAAAATAAGCGTATTTACATGGGAACTAAATTCTACCCACTTACACTTAAACTTTATGACCTCAATTGACACAAAGCTTTATGCTAATGAGGCCACAAGCTCCCCTCGCTTGTGGCTAATATTTGCTCTGTTGGCAGAGAAAGAGATTCAGTACTTAATTCACTTTGGAATGGAACAGCCTCAATACAGATGCCCCACCTGCTACTGATGTGGAATGTTGAGATCAGATAACCAATTCTATTAATGTTATATATTATAGGTAATATAACACTTTTTGCTGCTAGTTTTGTTCTGTTCTGCAACGGTAGTTAATACTAGTAGTATTTTGTGTGTTGTGAGCAAATGTGGTTGTTCAGACAGATTGTCCCTGTGTTGACATATATTTTGTAAGAGATTATTTTTATATGAGTATTTTATTTATTTTTGTGTAAAGGAAAAACCCACTACCAATGTCCTTTAGATGGACTGAAATTAGAGTGATAAGCTAGAAACAATGTGATTGTGATTGTGTCATGGTACCAGCTTGAGCTTGATAAGTGTATGTAAACTACATCTCAATGAAGTATCACTCATAGTGGTGTAGTTAACCAAGTACGTACGTAATGATGAAATTATTGCATATTACAAGACGATCATACTGGTGTTCAAACATTCGAGTAGCATTTTCATGACAAAGGTCCTGGATGTGGGATCAGTAAGGGAAACTAGTGAAATAACCCTGGGACAAAACTCTGGTACTGAGAAAAATTCATAACCAAGGGTTTTTACCAAAGAACATCTGAATTTGAGCATGGCGCTTTGTCAAGAGTCTAAAAACAGGACGGACGGCATTGCTGCAGTTATTTTTGCAAAATCAGTGATTTCAACAGATGTTTTGCCAAATTGATTGTACTTCATGATTGTGTCATCATAAATTGTTGTGCATTATGTTTTGAACAGTGTTAATAAATGTTTCCTTGGCTTGCACCAGTTATTTTACTTTATTTCCCAAGAGGGTCACAACATTTCCAAGGCATCTTTTTTATTTATTTTATGGGGTAAACATAAATAGCCAAATCAGTTTTTATAAACCTGACTTGAACTAAATGACCTTCTATTTTGAATCATCACATTGCCCATACCATTGTTCAGCCTTACGTCTTACCAAAACAGAGTCATCACTAGCTTGACAGTCCCTCAAATTAGTAAAGTGGTAACAAGTGGCAAAACGTCCATTGCTGTTAAGTTATGGTTGACTACTGGTTTTGACAGTTTTTGCTACATGGATGACCACAGGGCAGGGAGGAAGCTAACGAAAGTACTTGCATGTTAATGGTAGGGCTGGTGTAGGGCTTTAATTGATGAGTAGCAGTGAGGAGGGTGTCTCAGCAATGGGCAGATAGAGAGAGAGAAGGGGTGGGGGAGAGGGGTGATGGATTACTCTGACATCTGCTTCATTCACTTCCCAGCGCCATCACCACAACAACACCATTGTGGCCCCCAAAAATGCTGTCCAGTCTCCCTGAGAAGCAGGCCTGCCCATTAGCGAAATGTTAACTATGCAAAATCCAGCTAACTTTTGGATGCTATTTATTTTGTTCCCTCTAAAGGCGAAAGGGGTGGCAAAAAAGAGAGGCTTTGCCATTGTGAAGGATGATGTCAAGAGGAATTTCGATCCAAAAGTTAGAAAAGATCTTAGCATCACCCCTTGAATAATCACCACAAAACGTTCCTTTGAGAATCGGATGAAAACTCATCAATAGGCAGCAGTGTGAAAGGGCAGCTGGCCAAACAGCCTTGGTTAAAGTAACATCGACACCCAGTCACCATGAGCTGAATCACAATATTGTGTGGTTTTGAAAAACCTTTTGGATGTTACTCTCTTTTGGCTCAGGCTCCTGATTCTTTTCCACATTCTGAATGGCATGACGTTGGAGAGCTTAACACTTGTAGATGGAGGAGACAAGAAGTGTTAGAAGAACAATTAAGGGGAGACAAATTCCTCATCTAGTAGTCTCCGTTCATTACGCCTTCACAATGAAGCCATTTAGTTAACAGAAACTCTCTGTGAAAGTTCTCGTCTCAGAGTTGCGTTTCTTTGTCATCATGCCAATGTGCGTCTCCCACCATTATGTTATCATGGCTGCTTAATTTCAGATGCGCAGCGATCAAAATATTACCTTCCAGCATCACTTCTATGTAATGCAGTTGAGCGTGTTAGCCTGTAAGGGTGCATTGCAAGAAAGTGTAAGTTAACTTAAACCGCCAGCCAGGTGTTCGGCATGATGGCAGAACATTGCCTATGCACCTCACCCTCACTCTGACTTCTGTTCTTGAGTTTAATATCATGCTGTCTGCCAGCAACTGTTAATGCCAAAAGGCTATCATTGAAAGGCTAATTAAGATTCCCGCAATGTTTTCCTATAAACTGCGCTGTTTCACTGCCAAACCATTCATCGTTTAACGTCAACGCCTGTCTAGCAGTGTGACGGTTGTGAACCGAGTCTTCCCCAGCTAACATGCACTTTACGGGCCACTGTGGGCGCACCTGTGCACACCTGGAATTCAACAGAAGCCTTTGATTTATAGCTGCCAGCTCGTCTATGTGAAGCTACTGCTGGAGCTTTGACGGGACCAGGCCGCAGAAGACTGGCAGTGTCCTCGAGAAATGTCATGGTCTAGTAACTAATCAACTTCAAATGTCATGAAAACCGTTGTGCCGTCTAATCACTTTTAGGATAAATGGGAAACATTGGTGACTTCATTGAGGTCACTAATTGTACTTTTGGGTCAGATGAGCTGTTAATTCAGTGTAGATAATGAAGTAGGTGTGTGTTGGTCCTTTACTGGGCCTAAATAAATCACTGCACTCTTTTCACAAGATGGAACAAGTCTGAGAACTGTCATTACTCCCCCTAATCTATTAAAATACTTAAGTCATGTATAGAGCAATAACGTTTTTTAATTAAATTGTTACAGTAAGCATACATGAAGCACAGCAGGTATTGTTCAAAGAACTTTTAAGAACTCAGATATCAAACATAAAGACAACAAACAATGTTAATTGTTCTCAGATGGCACAGAGAGAGACACTAAATGTTCCACTGATACACTTGTAATTTGCCAGTGGCATCCCTTCATTTATGATTGTTTGAGTGCCAAGAGTTCAACCCTGTAGCGCATTACAAACACCTGTGCATGGAGTAAACTAAATGAAATTGTTGATGGATTAATTCATACAAAAAAGAACAAGTTTAATACTCTGCTTCTTACAGAGCCCTAAAGGGACGTGGTGGTGGAAAAAAATTTAAGATGGGAGAATTTTATTTTTTTTTAAATCTTTTGCGTTCCCCCGAGAAACTTTGCGTTCCCTCGCAAAGTTATTTGCGTTCCCTCGCAAAGATATTTGCCTTCCCACTCAAAACGTTTGAGTTCCCTCACAAAGATATTTGCGTTCCCACGCAAAACCTGTTTTGAGCTCGGACATACACTTCCTGTTTAATGTCCCGCTGGCAGTGTTTCAGAGCTCCGTACGTACGTTAATGGAGCGTTTCATAGTGTTTGAACTTGGACTCAAATATAAAGTGCTATAAAGTGTCAGTGCTTAACTCAAGGAGTTCAGTAAAGTTGGCAATATTCACATAGGCTATTCGAACTTCCCGGATCAATATTCTTGAGCTAAACGTTGTTAAAAGACAAACGACACCTTTACAATCACAGTAACCTTGACAACGAGCGAGCTTTATCATATAAATTTGTCTATGCACTATGAAACGCTCCATTAAAGGTTGTATCAGCGATTTCAGGCCCAAACATAAATGATCACATTAATCTAATCTTTCCTAACGATCCGCTAGCTGCCCGCTCCATAAGCAAGCCATCAAAAAAACGCGTCTCTCTAAGCAGCCTAGGCTAGGCCCTATAGAGCTGGTAAGTCCCGCCCCTTCCGCTAACCCCACTGGACCTCTAGGTTGAAAAATCGTCAATGCAAGTGAATGGGAGAAAATGATTATTTTCTGGTCCCGTTTGAATTGTGCCATGAATGTGAACATATGTTGTCTGTGAATTTTTTATATAACTTTTCGTGTAAAGAATGCTACAATTTAGCGGGTAGAAGTTTGATATGGTTAGACTTTGTGTGAGAGCACTTCGTGGACTACAACTCTTCGCTGCTTTCGACGCGTTTGAAACGTCACCACCACTCACACACGGACACTAGCTCACGGATCCCGCTAAACATGGCTGTGTCTTTGGTGCACTTCACCGCCTTCTTTCAGGGAGAGGACAAAATCGTTGAGGTTGGCGAAAACCACGGGTAAGTCAACTTTATGGGGTGACGTCACATAGGCGACATGTAGTCTTTCTCGATATGTCTTTTCCACAACTGCTAGCCGAATAATCATACCATATACTGTCAAACTCGTAACATGAAACATTATATAAAAAATTCACAGACAACATATGTTCACATTCATGGCACAATTCAAACGGGACCAGAAAATAATTATTTTCTCCCATTCACTTGCATTGACGATTTTTCAACCTAGAGGTCCACTTGGGGTTTTACGGATGGGCGGGACTTACCAGCTCTATAGTGTTCCAACCAATCACCGACAGGGATGGGTGTTGCGCTCGTGCACGGCTGCCTATGACGGCTGCACGCAAAAACCTCACAACACCCGCCCCTGTCGGTGATTGGTTGGAACACTATTTGTTTTGGTTTTGAGTGTTGGTGAGCGCAGTTGTTTTTGTGTGAAGATCTCAGAGCCTAGGCTGCCTAGGGAGATGCGGTTTTTTGACAGCATGGTTATGGGGTGGGCAGCTAGCAGATCGTTAGGAAAGATTAGATGAATGTGATCATTTATGTTTGGGCCTGAAATCGCTGATACAACCTTTAACGTACGGAGCTCTGAAACACTGCCAGCGGGACATTAAACAGGAAGTGTCTGTCCGAGCTCAAAACAGGTTTTGCGTGGGAACGCAAATAACTTTGCGAGGGAACGCAAAGTTTCTCGGGGGAACGCAAAAGATTTGAAAAAATAAATAAATAATAAATTCTCCCATCCTAAAATTTTTATTAGGGGCTCCGTAGCTTCTTTCTAATCCATGTCTTACAGATGGCGTTCTGGTATATAATGCTTGACCAAACAACTAATTCTACAGTGACTCTAATCCTGTTAATGTGGTTATCACAGATCTGACATTATGCATTAGGTTTCTTTGATTATTTTCTTTGTGCACACCACAAAAAGTATAGGAAAAATCTACGGTTGCTCAACAGGTGCACAACCATACATTTCTATAGTAATTAGAAGAAGAAAAAAACAGTATTAAAGTGTCAAGCCTTTCATCTCAAGAAGAGCTTGACAAAAGAACATATAGAAAATTCCACTCGAATTATGTCTTGTATCAGAGCCTGGGGGTCTAAGGCAACTCAGTATTTTGAAAAAGGATTAGCAGTATTACTGCTCTCTTCCTTTGAAAAGAGAACTGCAAAAATGTAGATCAAGTTTTTTTCTCGAACATAATATGACTTTATTTTACACATGTATGCTGGAGTATCATGGTCCTTACATGGTGTCACATGAGACAAAGATGGCTACAATCTGTATATCTCACCCCCATGGACAAAAACACCAGCATGCAGAACAACATGTTGAGATGTTTAGTATAATAACAAAAGCTTATAGTTGAGCCTATGATCATGGAAAATAGACAAAATGTATTATGCAACAGTACTGGCTTGCACTGTATATATGCAAATTAGACATAACATCTAAGAACTACTTTGTTATTTTTGTTCTCCGTTGTTTTGTTTCTTTTCCAGATGTTTGATTCCAGTGCAGTTTCCCTCTTACTTCACTCCGAGGTTCCCCTAAGGTACTAAAGGACATACGCACATGCACGCTCTTCCAAAACGGTGCTTTAATTCTCTTGACAAACTAAAAGACGTAGAATGAAATTTATATATAAATAAAATATATGTATAAAATAGATATAAAAGTTCACAATCATACTAACAAGGAACTATGTTTCTAACCACCAGTAGATAGTTCCAACTACACAACTTTCTGATGCTGTTTGTGAATGTTCGTTGGAACTATGTTTTTGGGAAACTAGACTAATCTTTGAATTATGTTTGTAATGGAACTTGCGACAATCGTTGGTTAACGATGCTTTTAGGAAATGCACCCCAGTATGACTTTCATTTTTTTAATTTAGAGTGAACTATTCTTTTTAATATAGATAACACCAGAATGGTTCTAAAACTGAAGAGAAAAGGTGTTGAGGAATTGCCTTACCCAAACCTGTGAATGTGCCCAACCTTCTAGCATCACAATTTCAAGTTCTTAAAAACAACATAATCTCTTTATTGTATGCGTGTGCATGTTGGTCTGTGATTATTTGGAGGTTGGGCTGGGTATTTGGACTTTCACTTAAGACACATTCCAATGGTTGTGAGTTTTGTTGCTGACAGTTGTAGCCGAATGAGGAGTACGACACAGGAGGTCCCGTGAGGCTTCACAATGAAGCTGATCTCTCATGTTGCCATAGGAAATACCATCAAACTGCTCTTAATTACAGATCTCCCTCCCTGCTGGCCTCTCCTCATCATGTGTGGCATGTGTCTAAAATTACACTCCATGTATAATGTCTTCCCAGGCCTGTGCCAGCTTGTTACTCAACCCAATTTGTGGAATATAGAGGAACAATATTGGAGGGATATTTAAAGTGCACAGCCCAGGTGGAGGTAGGTGTTTGTACATTAAAAGACTGAAGTGTGCTTCTTGGCTTCATCCCTTTAGATGTGTAAAGAATGTGTTAATGACTCCAGTCAAAGACGAACTGAGCACTGGAGGCCAAACAAATGGGAAGGCTGTGAACACATCAGCACAGGAGCAGTTCCAGCTTAATGCGGTGAAAACTGTAATTTTCAGAGAAAGGAACAGAAATAATAGCAGGATTATGGAGGTAAAGCAGCCATGTCCGTGGCCTTAAGCACAGGGATAAGTGTACATTTGCTCTTTCCGTGCCTCAAGTTCTAAACAGAGGAGGATGTTGGTTACTTTTATTAGGGTTTCTGTGAATCACTTTCATCTACATGTTTGTATGATCTGAAAGTGTTTTATTGCTACTTGTGGTATATGAAATGAATAGATAAATGGGCGGTTGTGATGCTTTCCTTTTTTAGTATTTGGAAATGGGATTTGAGAAAAGATTCATGTAAAGTATTATCAAAGTCATACTAGTTGAGCCGTAAACATTAATAAGTCTAAATAAGTGTGACAATAATATTGCTAGTGTCAGTGAAAAAATAATGTGTGTGTGAGTTTGCTTCATATTGCAAAATGAAGCATGAAAACTGCTTTGGTGTGACATATTTGCATTACTGGTCAAATATGCCATCAGGGCATTAGAATTATTAATTCACTCTTTTTCATCACCTCTACAAGAGCACAGTTAGTGAAAGGAATGTAGTTGATCATCTCTGATGGTCTCCTTGAAAGAAGAAATAAAAACATTAGCACTGCAGTGACAGAGCAAACCATGGCAAGCCTGTTTTTTGAACCCTTTGATGACAGATAAACTCTGCATCACTTAAATTAAAACAATTGAGTCAGCCGCAAACGGTATTCAGTGACAAAAGCAAGAGAAATCACTTCATTATTCACATTTACACTGTTGCACTTGAGGTATTTGTGGATGTTTGCTTGTTGCTTTCAATCAAGGGCGTAGATTTGGTTTGAACATTGGGGGGGTTGAAGTTTGGGTCTGCATGTTTTTCATGTGATCATGGTATAAATATTGGGGGGGAGGGGGGGGGGTTGTAATGCATAGATTTAAATATTGGGGGCGTTATCTCCCCCCCAACCCCCCCACAAACTACGCCCCTGCTTTCAATAAATACCCATTACTGAGTAACATTTCTTGGCTTATTCCAAATCGTACATGATTCAAGTTTTACAACCAGTATTCATGACAGAAAATATACACTTAAAGATCATCAATTTATAGCATGATAATTGAGATGAGAGGTCCCAAAGCAAGAAGCTTCATTATAACAAATTTGTGCAATAATTGCAATTTAAGAATCACCCCACAGTTCACCCTAGTTCAAGGCCAAGTGTTTGATTTCAACGCCAAAGGCACCAGACCTGAGTCCTGTATGATAAGTACAGCAAGCCAAGACTTTCTGGGCCCAGAGGGATTCAAGGGACTTTTGATGCCCTATTTTTGGTTCACCCCCAACTCCCCAGCACCACCACACCCCAGAGATTTAAGAGCGCTCAGGAAACATGAGCAATATTTTCCTCTTTGAGTTATGTGACCTACCTGGCTCTGGGGCTTACCTGTTCAAAATTTCATAGTACAGTAATGACTCTGGTTACTAGACTTTGGTGACTAAAGGGTCTCAATATTGTACATTCTATTACTGTATAACTTAAGTTATACAATTCATGCATGACAATTCAATAATGATGTTTTCCATAGTACAGTAATGACTCTGGTTATACTAGACTTTGGTGACTAAAGGCTCTCAATATTGTACATTCTATTACTGTATGACTTAAGTTATACAATTCATGCATCATGACAATTCAATGATGATGTTTTCCAAACGAACATCTCTACCTTTAATCCCTTAAGATGCTTATGATTGCAATGTTTGCTCACTAAGACAAAGAGAACCTCGGAGCAAGGCTTATTGAGACCTTAACGCATCATCAACTCAGACTGGCTTGAAATGTGTCTCATCATGCATGTCTACTGAGAAACAAGAACAAGTACACATGACAAATTCCAATGTTGCATAATACTTCTGTGACTCTTCAAACTGTTTGGATGTTCTTTCCATTAGTGGAAGAATTTTTTTTTCTTCATTTTTTCCAAGTAAGCTGCCATTTTATGTAGGACACTAGGATCATTTATTGATTGTCAAATAGGTTTCTGGATCAGTGATAAAAACCACTGCTTTCCATCTACCAGTTCAATACGAGGTCACCTTTATGACACTGCGAAGCGAGGTGAATAGCATAATGACTCTGACTACGTGGCTTAGTAATTTCAACTGGCAACACCAGCTGAGTACTGTTTCACTGAAGCTCCTTCCAGAAAACAAGTTTGAACAAGAAACAAGATGCAGATTCTTCAGGGAAAAGAGTTTGGCTGAACTGCATGCCAAGAGAGTCTTCAAGGAGTGGCAACATTTTGCGTTCATACTATCGCAGCCATACACGAGAATACAGACAGAATATATGCATGTAATGTATAGCACAAGGTTTCCGACTCCAACATTGTTCGGTGGATATCAGGTAAATGAGAGGGCTCTTTCAAGAAACAACAATACTGGCAAGCTGAATTTCTGACAAACTTGGCAATGACCTTTCAACTTGTCTGTGAGACTGATATTCTGACAACTTTGGCACAGCAAGAAAGAGAGTGTAATGGATCAGACCCAGTTTTGAAGTGCTATAATACAATTACAGTTGCTCAGGTTGCACAAGCAACTGACACTGGTAGGTCACATGATAATGACAGCATGGCGAATGTAGTACGTCCGGATTACATTCATACACACATTCATACTATATAGAACATACTTTTTTAGCAGTTGTTAAGTAATTACTTATTCAAAAGAAGAACCTACTCAAGGGAGTATAAGATTTCGGACGCAGCCAAATGCGTCCCCGCCATTGACGGAATTTTCTGGCTTTCTGTGTTTTCATTGTTATATTCTAGGGGGTGCTATAGCACATCTTCTGAAAAAGTACATAATCTCTGGATCAAAACACATGCAAAAAAGAAGCAGAAACAAGCAATAAAAGCATTGTTATCCATATTGTAGTAGTCAACATGCATGTTATTGTTTAAAAAAAGAGGCTCTGTTCTTTACTTTGATATGTTGCATTGCATGTTCAGATATTCATACAACAAAATATTCTGGGTGCCATAAAAATGCTGACAGAGAAAGAGTTAAACACCCCCCAAAAGTAACTAATCTCCATCTCTTAATCTTGATCAGTCTTATTGGATTTCTTAAAAATATATGTTGTATACTGCATGAAGTCATCGTGATGGCCCTGGCCTGGTAGATCTGTGCACCTGGCAATGGCGCAAGTGTAAGCAAACAGATGTGGGAAGCAAGTTCATATTTCTGAGGCAAAGGAAAATAAGACTCTACCCTCTACCCCTATTCCAAGTGGCGCATTCCCCTTTCCCAGGGTTGCCTCATGTTGCTTGTTGTTGTCCCCCACTATCATTGTTTGGACAGCTTGAAGCTTCTTCAAGAATGGAAAGTTGATATTTGGACTAAAACCTTCGAATTGACCATTTGTTGGAACAGTCAAATCTCCACTTGAAGGATTTGTATCTGTGCTTCAAATATTAAAATACATATATAAAATAAAGTAATATACAAGTAAGACCAATAAAATTACATACTATAAAAAACAAAGTTTTTGTTGTTTTGCTGGTTACAGACTGTTCATGCATTGCGTTGTGCTATTTGTAATTATTTGTCTATGTAAACGTCTTGGCTGCTGCGTCACGTCTTAACTTTCTTTTGTCAGCATCTTGCGCCATAAGTGCTGTATTTTTAAGATGCTGTCAAATTCGAAAAATAATCCCGAGATTTGCCAGTATTCTGCCGTTTATGAATGCAAGAATGTGTTCCGTGTGAAAGCCCCATATAGTGTCACGATTTTCCTTGTCAGTTCTGCATGCTCAGGTTAGTTGAGTAACGAAGCTTCATGAAGCTCCACTGGCTGCCTCCACAGTTCAGCGCTGGGTCAGAGGAGACTGTGTACATGTCCTTCTCTGTTCAGAAAAACACAGCTGGGCAGCCTGTGCTGATGTCAGATGAAGACACAAGGAGAGAGATGTTAATTAAATAACTCTTCCTGCACTGGCTGACCAATGTGGAATTAAATGGTGGGGGAAGATGACATTCTACTCACCATTTCTGACAAAGAGCATCAAGTGGAACCAAATGTGGTTGTATCAAATAATTTCTTCAGATTAACGCACATTAGT
Source organism: Squalius cephalus (assembly GCF_949319135.1). NCBI lineage: Eukaryota > Metazoa > Chordata > Actinopteri > Cypriniformes > Leuciscidae > Squalius > Squalius cephalus. The sequence goes on along the minus strand of NC_137143.1, from coordinate 23,327,671 downwards.
TTGTCCTGTTACATTGACTGTTATGCTAATCTTAACCTATAGTGGAATCTGATAAAAATTGTAACTTGAGTGAAGAGAAGGATATCCAGCAGTTTTCGTCTAACGATTGTAGTGAGCATCTCTGTTCAGACCACATCCTAGCTAGCGAACTCAGCAGCAGCCAGTACAGACCTGTTCCACAGAAATATACCTTCATCTTATGTCATGTAAGTGTAACACTGTGCTGGAATTTCTGCTGGGGTCCTGGGGGCCACTCTCTCATTCAGCAAACAATCACTGCCAGCTAATAAAGGAGGCATTTGTGTGATATGTCAGCGGTTTGTGTGAGGCTTAGATGGAATGAGATGGTGTGGGGAGATAGCATTCACAGCCTCTCCAGGAGGGGAAACATATACTATTATTACCAGAAGCCATTGTCACTGCAAGCTCTTTGAAATAAAATGTGGCATGGCACTGTCAGCCGATACTTGTGCGATCAAAACCCACAATAATTCGCAGCTCCTCTGGAACATTGATCTCCAGTTACTGGCGGAACGTCTACAAAACTGTTAGCTATTCACAGTGACCCTGTTTGTAAGATGAGAGAAGAAACTTTTTCTTATATACAGTATATTTCTTATATTTTCATATTTGTTTTACAAAATTAGAAGAATAGTTATATATTTACACTATTTTTTTTTTTATCATGAACAAATTACAAAATTATAATTCTCTTGGTAGGAGGCTAGACAATCACAGAAGTAATACATACAAAAGTCTTACAAGTACAGTAACAGAACAATTTGTTTAATGTAAGTGTCAGAAAGAGTGTGGAAAATGGTCATGGACTGTAATGGTCTAACAAAAACAAAACAAAAAAAGAAGAAGAATAATAAGAAGAAAGAAACACCTGCTGCAGTTATGAACATGACTTCAGTGGCACAAACAAATAATTATGAGAAATAATGCTTTCCTCTGTACGTCTGACACTAAGACTTTGGGCTAGATGATTAAAAACACTATTTGTTAATCTCCAAAACATGGATACATAGAAGCTGTTTTACTTTCATTTCCCTGTTGTGTATCCTGAAGCTACAGACTTATTAAAGCCATTTATCATCCCAACCACCCAGAGATTGTAAGGGTGTTGGTGGCAGGACTGCCCTAAAATATGATGTGGTTTTAAACAATCATTTTTATTCCGCAAGTCACCAGAACTGACTTTTGTTTTGCTTACTGTCTGATGAATTATGTATATCATATAAAGTGCTATGACAACCGGTTATAATATACAATTGTTCTTATCACAAACATTTTGATCAGTCAATGATGTAAAAAATAAAAAACCTTCTTTAAAGAACCTAACCTATTTAAAACTTTACAAATCTGCACTGTACAAAGAGATTTTTAACATTTCTGAATATTCCAGTTGAGTTGAAGTTATTTTTGTAAATTTAATCTGGAAAAAAAACTATATTCACAATATTCTGTAAAGCTTTAGTACTAGCAAATGAAAAGTACCAGAATTCAGACAGAAATAGAGAAAGTACATGTAATATGGTACACTACACCCTTTTAATAATAAAAAAGTTGGTCTCCAAGACCACAATGTGTGTTCCAAAAGTAACATGGTGTTATTTTTCTGTCCAATTTAACTACTGAAAGTTCACATCTGCAACTCAACAAAGTGTAAATGAACTCATGTTCTCATCACTCTGCTGATACAATAACATCTTTTGTCAGACATATCAACATATTTCTAATTTAAGCTTTGCTTGCAACTATTGCATAGCTACCATTTATTGTTTGTATGTATACCTATAAAACAATGTGACTATTTTTATGGATATTCAATTTGAAATTTCATCTCACACATGATTTTAAGCAGAATTCCATGTTTATGAACACATTTCTTGAACTTATTAGAAAATAATTGGTCTATTGTCCTATGGGATGAGTGATCCACTCCAAAAACACTGACATAATCTATTTGAACCCTAGCTTAAATTAGTCACTGGCCACTTTGAGTTCATTATCTTCCTAAAAGCAACATTAAAGTGCACAATAATATGAGACGCCAATTCCCAACACCATCAAGACGCTGAAGAGCAGAGCAATATCTATCCATTGAATGTCTATCTGTGTGCAGTTCTGTTGGGTTAGGCCCATTTAAATGCATGCATCCCAGCTTATAGGAGGCAATAATTTTCAGACATTCAGTCATGGCAAGCGTGATAAAGCTGCCTGTCACATTTTTGTCCCTAACTACAACAGTTCCCATTCAGGCCTGCGTCAAGCATCTCCAGGAGTGCCACGCAGTCACCTCTTTCCGGCGCTCCCTGCATTCAAATGTGATCATATCAAAAGGTGACTTTCCCTCACAGCTGGGCGGAAAAGCGGATTAGGTCAAAGAGACAGAGTTCCCCCTGAATCTTGACACTGAGACGGGGGAGAGGAGGCGTGTGAGAGTGTGTGTCCGTATGGGGGAGAGAGAGAGAGAGAGAGAGAGAGAGAGAGAGAGAGAGAGAGAGAGAGAGAGAGAGAGAGAGAGAGAGAGAGAGAGAGAGAGAGAGAGAGAGAGAGAGAGAGAGAGAGAGAGACAGTGACTCAGAGAAAGAAAAAGAGAAAAAACATGTTTGCAGCCAAACAGCAGAGGCTTGCTGTGTCTGTCAGACTCCCATCGTTCCCAATGGCAGGCGGCCAGAGATGGTGACCTGTTGTCTAAAGGCTCGTTGTCAGTGCAGAATACGTAATGAAGTTGATTCTATTTATCCAAACCTGCTCACTTACCCAAGCTTTTCTTCCGTTCACATTCAGATTTAAATGTTTTAAATATCATTTGAAATTTGTGAAAAACCCTAGCTAACACCAGAATTGTTAGAAAATTATCTTGGTTTTCTCAAAACCAGGCACTTGAAAGTAATTGGCAAATGGCATGTTCCATCATTCATGGTGTTTTTTATAAGGCAAAAGTGGGTGTGTTTTCGTAAACTGCTTTCGAAGTTAAGCTCTTGTGGTGAATTGTACTTGGTGAACACTTTGTGTTGCCTCTCCCCAAATCTTCCTGTGGTCTAATCTGACCTATACAAAAGAAAGGCAGAGTGAATGTTAAGGCAGATACATGTAGAAATAGGAGAAAATAATTATTGGAATCAATACTAGTTTAAACTTAAACCACTATACTTTGAGAATGATTTCCTAGGTCTGCCAATGATTTGATTGTGAGGAAGTCAGTCAAGCATTATCTATGATGTGGAACATTTCAAGTGTAACAGATCAACATCAGTGCACCCATTTTTCTGCGTCAGTTAGAAAATTAGGCTGTCACTTCAAAATTTCTTAATGTCCTAATGATCTGCTTTCCCATGTCCCCAAGATCCTTATGAAACTCGCATGGTCCAGGGACAAGAGTGCCATCTGCAGGCAACTTCTACTTTGTCTCTAAAAACCTCAACCTCCCCAGACACCATAATGCTTTTCCTGAGAAACTGCTGAAATCAATGAGCAACCGTGAGAGTTCAGCTTCATACAATATGAACAGTTATAAATAATAAATTCCCTTATGATGTGTGAATTTAAAACATTCTGAACAGTTAATAAATTATGAATTGACTTTTGATGTGTTAAAAAAACAGTTTTTTAAACCGCTGCTGTTTTAAACAGGTGGAAGCATGCTGTCAGGCAGGCAATCAAGACAGGAACTGAAAGACATGTTAGGACATCAAAAGATATCAGCTAAAGTTTAATACGCGCCATATAGGAAGATCTTTGGAGGCGTAAACATGATAATTAATGTACATGCCATGCCTCCGTCGGCAGTGCTGACAGATATAGTGTCCTTTTGAGGGTATGCACCCTTAATTGTTATTTGGCACGCACCTGACAAAACAAAATAAAGGGTCATGTAAAGTTGGTCCGTGCACTATTCCTGAATTAAGGTGCTCTTAAACTTGTCAGCATGTCATTAAATTTCTCAGAGCCGAACATAAAGTGATGATAATCTGTAATTAAATATCATTGATGGATATTTATATTCTCACTATGTGATTTACTAATAAAAAGAGTTTAAAATCATTTAGTAAAAACTTTTTTGCTTTCACTTTTCCACGAACAGATTCTAGACTTGGTCTTTTTGTAGCATTTAACACAGCTAATGTTAAAATCACATAACAATCTATTAAAATGAAACAACTGAAAGTACATGTAATGTGTTACATTGAATGCCTTTCATAGTAAAGTCTCCAAGAAAAGTGTTTATTTTACACAGGGAGCACACGTGGAACATGACTGACCGATTCAACTACTGAACATTCACATCTGTAACTCAGAAGTGCACATTAACTAATGATCTCATGCCTCTGCTGATACAATTACCGTTTTTGGCAGACACACAGACATGCTTCCAAATTTATTATGCTTTCTCTAGTTACTATTGTACAGCTTCCCAGTCACTTCCTACAGATTGACAGAATCAATTTGATGGCTTGTTTGAATTTGCCATTGGTCATGCTGAACTAATCTTCTTAGGGAGAGCAGAAATAAAATAGACCATGAAACCATCAGTAGTGTCAGTGACAAGTCATTCTCAGTCTTCCCCCATGATCTTTCTTTTTTTGTTTCATTTAAACCCTTTCAAATGTAGCTTATATTAATCAGGTCTTTGTATCAAGTTCATAATTTGTTCAAATTATATTTGCATTTATATAAAAAATGGGAATCACATATTTTTAATAATTTTCTTTTAAAATATTTTTAAAAATAAGTTTTTTTTAATAATTTTGAAAAAAAGTATCTTATGCTGAACAAGGCTGCATTTATTTGATCAAAAAATACAGTAAATATATTTTAAAAAGTAATTTATTCCTGTGTGTGAATTTTCAGCATTCCAGTCTTTTGTCATATGATCCTTCAGAAATCATTCTAAAGCTAATTTGGTACTCAAGAAAAATTTCTGCTTATCATATCTTGAAATTGGTTGTGCTGCTTAATATTTTAGTGGAAACCATGATCTGTTTTTCAGGAGTTTTTGATGAATAAAAAGTTAAAAAGAAGAGTATTTATTTAAAATAACAGATCGAACTGACCGAAAAAGGTTTGTATATCCAGTAAAGCGTCCTGTCACATCGCCACACAACAAAAGGACTTTGAAGTTGTTGTTTTAGATTTGGTGGTCTGCAGTTGTTGTTTGAATCCAAATCAAAGCTTTCCACCTGGTACAGTGTCCAACGCTCACCTGTCTCAGCTGTGTATACACCTGTCATCACTCCGCTGTCACCTGCCTGCTCTGCACACACACTGCCAATCGCCGCAACACAACTATAATCCTCAGAGGAGCAGTTATATTCCTTTGGAGTGTGCATGAAAGGTTATTCAACAATACATAAACATTACATTGTTTATAAAGGTAAAGGTGAGGTAAAGTCAGGTAAAGGTACAGTCAAACACCCAGCACACATTACTATGGTATATCCAAGAGTTTCTGTATGTTTTTACATTTCTTTTAAATGTTTTAATTCCATTTTTCTTAATAAAAGACTGTTTATCATTTCCATCAGGGCTTTTTTTTTTTAACTCTGAGGCATAAAATCTCTTTTGCTATCAATTCTATTAATGCCAATTAAAAAAAAGAAATACTTTGGCATCTGAAAATCTGTAGTATAACTCTTTGGCTTTTAAAACTTTGAAAAGCTAGTGTAGTTTACAAGGAAAAGCGCTCTTACCTCAGGGCAATTCTTTATCAGGGTATACAGCAGACATTTGTGAGCAGACTACAGTTATATTGGTCTAATGGTTGACATATGTGTGCGCTGACAGTGGAAATATTTGTGCCTTGTGGACATATATGTGACTTGAGCTCGCTCTTCAGTTAGTTTTGACATTTTGTGTTATAACTAGATGCAGAAAGCTTGAAGCCCAAGAGGAGTTCAGAAAATACACATCTATTCGTTTCATCCTATGCACTGATTAGTCACCCAGATCTATGGTCGGAGATAACATCGAGGGGTTGCATGGATGTCGATAGTGTTGTAAAGAGTGAGAGAAAGATTCCTCAGACAATGGAATGTTTGCTAACTGACAAGGATATCTTAATTAAGCATGGCAATCAACACGAAGCACTACAGGAGTAGCATTCAGATAGGCTGCTCTGAAGCCATACTCCTAAATGCTGAAAGACTAATGGCACTAGCTTGAACTTCCTAGCAGGTACGGTTTGTCCATCAACAGCAGAGGTAAAAGCCTGAAAACTGGATACCCGAGAGCTATACACTACCTACTACTGCAGCAAGACATTATAGATCTGAGTGTCTGGGTTCGGCGGGGATAACAGCGGTGACAAAGTATGATTTCCGCATCAAGTGTGAAATATCCATGTGACTGGATGATTCACACTTTCGGTCTGGCTGTATATTTTATGAGGTACCCAAGGCTATTGCAAACCTGCTGAAACATGGAGTTTTAATATGCCATTATACCATATATCAAACATTATTTTTTTATGTCATTATTAAGGCAGAACTGATTAATCACCCAACTAAATTTCTCCATAGACGTGTGATCTCTTTAAATATCAAAGGTCTAAATCAAAACATAATAACGTCATGCTAAAAAAGACGTGTGAAGTCATGGAATGAACAATTATGTCTAGATGTGCCTTTTGAAAAAAGGCATGGGGGAAAACGGGAGGTTAGGTGTTGTTGTGATGTTAGCTTAACACACCTTGAAGAAAAATATTTAGCCTCTCCATTTTCCACCAGGATTTTTTTGGCTGCGTATAAATATTCGCGTAATTTTATTTTCCACCCTCATCACAGATAAGTCAAGCGTTTGCACTGACACAAGTCACATTTCAGACCATTTATCAGATTTAAGAGTGCTGTGAACAGTGAAGTACCACCCATGAACATTAGAAAATACATACCTGTATTGTGCATGGTCTTCCAATATCAAAGGTTGTGATCAAAGATCATTCTTGACAGTATCTCTGGCTAACAGGCTTTCCACTTATGAAGGAAAGAATGGTTTATGGTGAAGGAAACCCCCCCAGGGTTCCTTTGATTTCCATATCTGCCCAGGCCGAATCATGCTGTTTTCTCATACGTGTTTGGTAGCTTAAGATCAGAGTGAGGCTGGAATTTGGGGGAATTCAAGAGAATCTGAAGAGACAAGTGAGTCCAACAAACAGGTACCTCGACCACAAATATTGAGCCAAGGGGAGAAACTTCAAGCTTGTGTTTTTCTCAGTGGAAACTGCAGGTAAACTCAGCGCGAGTCTAATTATGCCTAATTATTATGCGTGATGGGGCCAGACAACAGGAAAATTACTGAGCGGTCTAAACCCATCACGACGGCGGGTGAGCACTACATTGGATCAGTAGCTCATCACACAGCTGTTAGAAGCAGGACGGCACTAATTTCCTGCAGGGTGTGATGAAAGAACTGTCACTTTCTGAAGCCTCTGGTCATGCTGAATGAGAGCGTCATGAAAGAAGCAATGTGAAATTATGCAAAAAGGATTTAAACATGATCACCTAATTCCAGGGTTTCAACCAGGATCTGTGGAGATGTACAAAACATTATATGAATGAACATTAACTTGTGACCTAATATGTTAATGTTTCATTGAAAGGGTGACAGTAACTAAGGGTGTGTCCACACTTGTCAGGTTTGGTTCGATTAAAACGAACTCTGGTGAGTTTGCTCTGTTAGTGTGGTTTATTTGAATATGTCTTAATGCTACTATCCAAACCCTGGTGCACACCAAACAAAAGGACAGAGACTCACCTTTTCACTCTGGTGCGGTTAAACTGAAATATGAATATAACATGCACCAAAGACATCTAAAAACTAAAACTACAAACAGGATGGGATGTAATAAGATGCGACCCTAATAAGGACAGAATGCTCAAGGATACCTGGTTTTGCTCTCCATAGGTACTATGATGCCATTACAATTCGGTACAGGCATCAGAACCGCCGTCTCCTTGCAGCAGATCTTCATTGTGTGTGATGGAGGAATTCCCACCTTTGTTTTGACTCCTTTAAACATTTTAAAAGCTGTTTGTGTGTTCTCAGCTGGTAAAAAGACCATCATATGTACACACATACATTGAGCGCATTTAGCCCAGCACACTGCTTTGTTTTGGATGTTCGGTAACATCGTAAAAGCTGGGGGTTTTTTTTACCTTTAAGTTCAGTGTTAAAAACTAAGTAAACCAGGACTAAATGTATCATTCTCTTTTTTGGTCCGGATCAAAAGAACCAAACTATAAGTGTGAACACACCCTAAAAAAATCTAGCTTTCAAAAACTGGGAATACCTGGGTTCGCAGAAAGTCTGGATGAGGGGTCAGTAGGGTAGAAAACCACAAGCTTCAATAGAAAACAGATAAAGAGACAAGTTAAGAGAGTGCAGAAAATAATAGTTGGGTAAACTAGATATTTACATTTTCTGAATGAAATGTCAACGATGCTTACCATGCAAATGTCACCGCAATGATGCTAGGGTGTTGTGGTTCTTGTCAGGGTGTGGTTACGTGGTTGCTAAGGTGTCTTGAGTTAGCAGTCATTTCTATAGTACAAATGGTGCGGGACAGGTTTACAAGACAAAGTTTCGTTCAAATCCCTCATCCTAACTTGGACCATTAGTATTGTGCTTGGCTTAGCAAAATATATAGCCTACACTTTTTGTATATATATATTGTCAAAATGGACTATTTTGTCTCAACTAAGACCACATGGATGGGGAAAATATATTTACTGCAAATTTCAAAGCAATTCAGGTTCCTATACACACTGAATATTGGAAATACATCACATTACAGATGTTAAATTTGTCTGTAATGAGAGAAGCTGTTTGCCTAACAAGACTCAGATAGTGAATGTTTTTGAATGAATGAGGGAGGCAGGTATTTGAGCGTAATGAGAGGGGGAATGACAGTGTTTGACAGGCCTGCTCAATATCTATATTCAGGAAGTTCAACACCTGGTTTATGTCATTCATTTTCAGCACGCTGTCCACATTGGCTCAGCCCATCTTTGTTTTTGTGTGAGTATGTGTGCATATCTTCCAATTACCATGTCTTCATCACACAGGTCCTTGTGACTAATCTGACATCAACATGCCATTATACCATCAACTTTCCATCTTTTCAGAGAGATTTTAATTGATTTAATTTATTTAATTATAGATCATAACCTTTAACTTAATGACAGGGCAGTCTGTGTCTCTTTGAACCCAGATCACTATCACCTGACGGATGGATTATGTCTATATGCCCTGGCCCTAGGGATGCAATAGACCATGTTCATTCATATACTCTTATCAGATGGTCATCTACCCATTTACATCCTGGATTTAGCAATTACTCTTAGTGCAAAGTCAATGTGTATCTACAGGTATATAATTATATGTTGGGAAATGCTGTATAAACAATAATTTTAAGGTATTTTTAGATGGGCATGTTGGCTTAGTCAGTATCACGTCTAAAAGAGAACTGATTAATTTGCTACTCATCATTATCAGTCTCTAGCGGCTTGTTCAGACAGGCGGCTTTTGGGAAATTCAACTCAAATCAGTTTCGTTAGTAGGCATAAACCCCCCCTGAAATCCCATGTTTAGAAACTCAATGCAAACCACATCCATATGCGTTTTAAAATCCAAGTACACATTTTTTGGGGGTTAATACATTTTAGTATAAATGTTTCAGATCATTTTTCAAGTTTTTGATCATCATTTGGGAAGCGACAATAAAAGTGCACAATATTGTCTAGATGTCACATACTCTTTCATTATATTGTAAATTATGTTATTCACTTACTATGTAGTGTCACTGAGTGGGACAGTATATTCTTTCAAGTCACTTATATTCTTTTATGCCCTTTGTGGGTTTATCTCCACACCAAGATATCATGATAGACATGAGCAGAAGCCAAATTTCCAGTTTTTCCGTTCTCTCATGACATCATACTGTCATCATTACTAGATCAACCGATGATGATCCACCAGATACTGACTGCAATTTCGGAACAAAAGGATCAGGTTTTATCACAGCCAAAATGACATTGCAGACAGGCAGTACAAAAGTTCCGATATGAAAACCAAATCGGATTTGTGTGCAGTGTGAACATAGATATGTGTAAAACAGCAGTGTCCTCATCATCGTACAGAATTACAAAAACGTTCCTGAGGAAAAAAACAGCCAAATTTTTCCATCTCTCACACACACCAAAGGGATTTTCCTTTCTCCAGCACTGTACGGCCAACACCAAGTACTAATACTCCCACTAGCTATGATACTGATCTTCAGCTCACCCAGATTAAGACCAGCCCCTTCCGTACAACAATGTTGCCTTTATCTTTTCCATAGTGCCTGGGATATCTGAGTGTCTGTCAACAGATTCCCTTCCCCAGCCCCGATTGCAGTCAGAGTCAGACAGGCCTACAGGTCACTCGCTTTCTCAGGTGAGTCTCACCTGCTACTGAACTTTCCATTACCTCTCCCTCTCCTTCTCTTTTTCTTCCTTTCTTCACAAAGCAAACAGTGAATTCTACCTTTCCACCCTCAGGCGGTCATACTTCCACTACCTAATATGTTTATACATGAAGCTTTTAATCAAGGTGAGAGATTGTTCTGCCCTTGTGCTATATGAAAAGACATATCTCAAACTTAAGCTGCAGTGGTATTGGATGGGGAAATCATGATCCGGAATGGATTAAACGGTTTCATGATTGTAGACTGGGAATTAAAAAAAAAAATTCCCCTCAATCTTCATACCAGAATTATGTACATGCAGTTTTGGTTAGTTGTCAAAAACTTCAACCAATCACGTTTATCAGCATGAAACTATTTCACTTGATGGCTGCCATTTCTCAAACAAGCTCTGACTCAGGCTTTGGATTTGCCTTGGGGTGATGAACCGTGACTTCTGCCTCTCTCGTTCAGCTTTGATGTGGATTAATCAATGGAAAACCTCCTGTGAACAACTGTCTTTCAAATATCATGACCTCTTTTTCTATATCTACTTTATTGAGTTTTAGAAGTTATATCATGATTAGCTAACATTCAGGTACTAGCCTATTAAGTAGGGATGTGCAAATATACATTTTTAATAATATAACTATATATTTTTAATAATGTGCACAAGACACATTTACATAAGACATGTTTTTCTTTTTGGAAATATAAAGGAATGGAACAGAACTGTAACTTTAAAATTATTGTCATGAATTTAAAGACAAATTCTGCAAACTGTACTTGAAAAAAACACAGCTCATTAATAAAGCACTGCTGAAAAAAAAAATACTTTTAAAAAATTCTAAATGTACAAATAAATAAATATTAAATAAATAAAAAGAAGCATTGTCAATGATAATGATTTACCTGGATGTTTTAAAAATAAATTGTACATACAAAAATAAAAATATATATCATACAACCTACAAATAAAATGTAGATCAACTAGTTGACCATCATGATCTATCCCTACTATTAATGATGATTTAACAAAATAATAACAGCAGTCATTCCTACTTAAGCAGGCCTGTGAAATACTTCAAGCAAAGTCACCAATAAGGGAACACGGTCTATGCAATTGGATAAACAGGCCAATATGTACCATAAACTGGTTCCATATCCCTTACGTCAGGCTGGAATAGTCATATTTATTTTATTCACTCTGCCGTAGAAAAATGCATCAAAGGATATTTGCAATCATTGTGAACACACATCAGCCACATCAAATTAGTCTCCAGTCAGACATCTCCAAATGATGATCACACAAAGCGTCATTACCTGGGAGCCAGCCTGACGTGAAGCATGGAAAGGCTAATCGTTTTTGATATCTGAACACCTTTACATTCTCTGCCTCTGCAGAAGATGAAAGAATGCACCTGAGTACACTTTATTGGTCAGAGGATAGGAATGAAGCCTGGAGATGAGCGAATGTGAAAACAAATTATTTCACCTCAGAGTAATTCCAAACCCTTAACTCTAAATATGGGCATTATTTGATATCTCATTCCTGAAGACCATTTGACATACTGATCCAATGAAATCCCAACCCACCTCCATATGATCAAATTACATGTTATGCTTATTAATGAGGTATGAATCGAAAACATGGGTGGAGAGAACGCATCATGGCTCACGTTAACGCATGAAATAGTGATGAATGGTCTAATATTGAAAGCCGACAAGAGCAAGACTGAATACTTGTGTTTATGACTTAGGTGCCAGAGGCATGTTATTTGGAGTGAGTGTTTCAAGGCTGCTTTATACCACTGGACACTGTTGGAATTCCTCAGGTGCATTGTGCAGAAGTCTCCAGTAAAAACAGTGTGTGTGTGTGTGTGTGTGACCCACACATGCACACACACACAGTGCATGGTGTAAAGTGGTCATGCATCCTGACAGATCTGTCACCAGCTGCTTAGAGTTTTGCTCAGTCGATGATGGCTACCACCACTGCGCTTTGTGTTCCGCCCTGCAGTCACACAGGCAAGCCTGATTTCTTACAGTTACTCTGTGCACGGAAAACTCCTTGTTTACACCTGCAAACACCTACCGCAGTGTCATCATTATTACCCCCAACGGATGTATCAGTGGCATGCTGTGGGCATAAAAACTGGTCTTAATGCTCAATAAATTGCCGTAACATTCATCACCTGGGCCGCAATACTCTGTGGTGTTGATTTAACAGAGCAATACTCTGCATTTTTCCTGGTTGGGACACATGGCGTAAATCACCCAGCAGAAGACACGGCTTCCTCCTGTAATTGGCCGCAAGTTGTGCCTTTCTGACGAGACGTGTTGCAGCACAGGCTGTAACCCGAGGAAGATTCCTTCTTAAAGGAGAAAAATGCCTTTTATAATAACAAATGCTTGGATTTGTTACATTGAAAAGTTATATTGTTCTGGAGGTTTAAACTTCTACTCGAAATAGAACTTTTTAAGTCTTGTTTTGTGAATGTTATACTGTTGTCTTGTATTCCATTGTTCCAATTTTTAAATTTATTTTTTTACTTTTTATAGCTTAGATTATTTCATATACATGGGGTCAGAAATATTTTTTTTATAAGAAATTAATACTTTTATTCAGCAAATGACAGTTTATTTATAATGTTACAAAGACATTTATAAATATAGTTACAAAAGATTTCTATTTTTAAATAGATGCTTTACTAAAGTAATAAATACTTTACATTAATCAAACAATCTTGAAAAGAAATGTATCAGTTTCATATAAAAAGTTTAGGCGGCACAACTGTTTTCAACATTCAAATAATAATAAGAAATGTTTCTTGACAAATCAGCATATCAGAATGATTTCTGAAGGATCATGTGACACTGAAGAAGGAGCAATGGCTGCTGAAAACTCAGCCTTGCTATTATGGAATAAATTACATTTAAATAAGTAAACACATTTTTATATTGTAATAATATTTCACAATATTAAATTTACTGCATTTTTGATCAAATAAAGCACAAAATAGAGCCAAATACAGCCTTGGTGAACATAAAAGACAGTATTGTAAACAAAATATAAATAGAAAATATATAAAATAAATGACAACAACAACAATAAAATAAAAGTCTATAATAATATAAAATAAACATACAAATGATTTTCAAAAATATTATATACACATACATTATATTTTATATAAAAAATGTGTTCTACTTTGTTTTATTTTAATTAAATATTAATTTAAATGAAAAATATTAAATAATATTAATTTAGTTAAGTTCATATTTAGTAAACAATTAAAAGTATTAGCGGAGGATTTTCCCGAATTTTAGAAAAGAACCGCCTTCTCCTCTTTTTGAAAAAATGCAAATGCGCAACACTCTACCTGCTCCCAAGAGGGAACGGCTATTAAACGTATGCACGAGCTAATCATAGCTTACATTAACTTTTACTAGCAGTGATTTTAAATGGATTTCTCCAAATAGCATGCCAAACTTTACCTGTCAAGTAGAAACTTCGCGACTGAGGCATCAGTGGGAAGCCCAACCTGTGTTTTGAGCGCACGCCATCGTGTGAATCGTGTGCACGAGCACGTACGACGGCCTTACGTAAACATATCACCAGAATGATTGACAATTAGGAGGACCAATAGTCTTGATGATCCACCCGGAAAAAGAAAATCCTCCGCTATACCTTTAAGTGACATTCTGAATGACATTCTTTACTACTGAAATATTGAAGAACTGTCTATCAATTTAAATACTAATTTGATGCAATTCTAATTTAATGCATTCTCGCTTTACAATAATTATAATTTTACTGTCTGATGAACCTGTGAATGAAACTTTATTTCAGATATTATCTGCAATATGAAGTGTCTCACACAATTCTGACACCTGTAATCATAACTCTATGTATCCACTGGAATGAGCAACTACAAACACATGAAACACACTCCTGTGTTTGCCCGGGGTCTGACAGTGGGCTTTGATTGAGAGTTGGGGGTAATGTAGCAGCCAGTCTGAGCCTCTGAGAACCGTGACACTAAAACAGGCGCAGACTGTGCGCCACACAGAGAGACAGCAGCAGCATCCGTCATCACCACCATTACCCTTTGTTGTAGCCAGTCAGGTGCTGAAAGTCTGGGTTAAAGAGCATTCACCAGAGGTAGTTCTCTTCCCTTCTCCAGTTTCCTTAATCCCCAAATTAATTCCCTTTTATAGAGGCTCCGTAAAGTGAAGGATATTTTTGTATCAATTACAAAGCAGTCTGTTTTACTTAAACAATCACAGAGCATTGACCTTGAGATGGGAACAAATTTTAGGCAAAGTCAGTCTGCAGGGAGATGGATTTCATGCAAGCTTCAATGTGAGCTTTTCTTTTTCTTTTTTCACAAAATGCTCTTAAAATGATTAGGACTGGAGAGTATGACAGTATATAATTTTTGATGCTGTTTCAACCAGCAGAGTTTGCTATAAAGTGGTAGACATATATTCGCATTTCGCAACTTTTTAATGTCTTTGAAAGAAGTTTCTTATGCTCACCAAGACTGTATTTATTTGATCAAAATACAGTAAAAACGGTAATAGTGTGAAATACAATGTAATTTATTCCTGTAATCGCAAATCTGAATTTTCAGTCTCACACGATCTGGCTGTGAAATGGTTGTGTTGCTTAATATTTTTGTGAAATGATGCTTAGTAACAGAAAGTTCTAGAAAACAACATTTCTTTGAAATAGAAATCATCTGCAACAATGCAAAAGTCTGGCACTTTTGATCAACCTAATGCATCTTTCCTGAATAAAAGTACTATTACATTCTTAATGATCCCAAACAGTAGTATACACGAGGAACTGAATCTCACATGCCGATCTTTCACATCTAAAGAAACTAGGGAACATTTTGTTTAAGAGTAAAACTAAGGAAGAGCCATCTGAATGAACTGATTCACTGAAATCAATCAGAATTCCCAACACTGGTGGCAGAATGTTCACAATAATGACAAACACAAAATGGTATCACACATTGCTGAAAAAACTTTTTTCTTTGTACACAGACACAGCTTGCTGAACATAAAGGCTTAAGTTGTCTGCAAGCACATTAACCACAAAACATGCAAAAGGCCACCCACAAATATGTCTTTCATAACACAGTTTCCATCTCTGCTGATAAGCTCAGAGCCAAAGTAAATAAGAACTCACTTTTCCACCTGTCCAAGAACTCGAGAGTAAATAGTGCAAGTGTGCGCAAAGCAGTAGGTCAACATTTTGTCTCTGATACTCTACTTGTAACTTAATTCTGGTTGTAACTAATAATGCTAAAGTCAAGTGTGTTGTCATTTGTTGGTGAATAAACTCACGCTGTGAATATAAAGAACTCCAACCACGTTCTAGAGAGACAATGGTAATATTCAGAGTGGTACATTTAAGATTGCATCAAGCACTACTCTTTTTTTCTACACCTGAATCACGCTGAAGGTAGATTTGTTACCCGTCCAGCAAGCTGAGGGAGGTCTGTGACCTTTCATTCACTGAGAATTTTATGATCTGTAAAGTTCAGCTCGCTGGAATGTTTTGATTTAGCACTTGTAATTTCATTATCAAAGGTCACATCAAAAAATTGAGGCTTTATTAGCTCTACCCAAAATCCCTTCATCATTCAAACCTCCCCAATTATACCTGCACTGACTAGCTCTCAGTTTCTCTCTGTGAAAGATGAGTCATCTCACACCAGACAGAGTATCTTTTCCTGATGTTATGATGACTTTTACATGAAATGAATTCTTGAGCTCCCGTGGCTTATTTAGTAAACAGAAGAGCGCAGATGCCTGCCACTCAGGTTAAAAGAGGGAAAAATCCTCAAGCTTCTCTTCAAGGGGAGCAGAAGCGGAGTGTCTTAGCGCTGTGTCGAAAGACATCTGATGGAACGGAAGCATTGGCAGGCTTTGTTGGCTGGTCAGGTGGCACCCCATCATTCCACTCTGTAATGACCCCTAACGCAATAACCTTGACTTAGACTTGGGACTGCTAATTTCTTTTGTCTGGGTTTGACGCATTAGAGTCACCATACGCAATGGCCCCAAAACGTTTTGGCACTTAAACTGTATGAATGTTATTGCATTAGATAACAAAATATCAAACCAAGTTGCATTGGCAAATAAACAAGCTTTTTCTTGAGCTGTTTGGACTTTTAACTGGTCGAACTGGTCCCAAGGTAATTTTAGAGGAAATATGAAGTCAAGTTCACAAGGGCAGCTAAGTAAGTATCAAATGCCTAAAGTTTGACAACCCAAAAGTTTTATAAACCTAATAAATTGTTGTTGTTTTTTTCAGGGATTGCAATGACATTCGTACATTTTAAAGTGTGGTTTAAGAGTCAAGATACTTTTTCGGGCCACTAATCTGACAACTTGCCAAATTGCAGAAAGCTGTAGCTACAACTACAACAGTAGTAAATAAGACAGATTCCTAGAAATGCTGGATGTCTACGCAACTACAATGAAACTGGTGGAATTCCTTGTCAAAGTGTGAAGTGTGCAGCCACTTTCCTCCGCACAAAGCACTGTTTTTGGAGAGGAAAAAAATCGGAAGATTGATGATCCCTGGCTGATATTCATCTCCCACATTTGGCTGGAGTTCAAAAACACAAATACCATGGAAACTGCTGGCTCAATGATCCTCATGTTGATTTCGAACACACCGCCTGTGCGGTGCGTGGATGGTACAGTGCTTCACGCATAGTAAACAGACTGAGGAGTTACATCCTGGGAGGCAAAATGGACCACAATCAAAACATTCAGCATTGAAAGAATACTGAGCAAAAAATTCCTCAGACCATGTGTATAAATAACAGGCTAATAAAATCTTGTCTTGTCAGGTATTTTTTATGACAAAACAACCAAGTACTACATTTTATAAAACTGACTCAAAATGATGCTACGCTGCTCTTGCTGCTGCTAAGCAAACACAAGGATTTGTTCAGCTTATTTAAAATAACATACACAAGGAAACAAGCTGCTGCAAGAAAATTAGAGAAAACCCCTTACATATATCTCCAGGTGGAGCTGGGGAGGAGGAGGAGAGTTTTCACTTCGCGCTGCAGAATGGTCGCCGGCTAGGGAACAGTAATAAATGGTTATATGGATAAGGATGTATTTGCTAATGCAACGGCTTTAAGAGAGAGGGTCTCGAATCTAAATCGATTTTTTACTGGTTAAAATTAATGGAGAATATCTCATAGGTGCTCAACCATTTCCGTGGGTGCTTGATTCCACGAGCACCCAACGGATTGCGCGCATATTGGTGCTTGGATAGAATTTTCAGTATTGATAACAATAAGAAATGTTTCCTGTACATCAAACAACCATATTAAAATGATTTCTGAAGGATCGTGGAATGTTTTCGAAAGGATCATGTGACACTTAAGAAATGGCTGCTGAAAATTCAGCTTTGCAATGACTGGAATAAATTAAATTTCACAATATATTAACATAGAAAATAATTTTCAGCCTCTCAATGCTTATTGCTTTAGTAGTGCAGAAATAAAATTGGAAAGGCTCTAATTTGCTGTGACACTTCTGTACAAAATATTTTGAATGATAATAATGGTAAACATTGCATTAAAATGAACACTTGTACACAAACTTGAAGTCAAAACTACCTCAAGCAAGTCCACTGAAGGCCTGTCCTGCTGTCTGTCACCGTAGTAGTTTTTACACACACAATGCTGTCTTTCAGGCTCAGCCAACTTAGTCATTTTGAGGTGGGCAGCAACTGAGTAGTCTAAGGTTTAAACTGCTACCATTAGTGGTTCCTGGGCCAGGCATATATTGGAGAGAGAAAGAAACCCAATCTGAACCATTAGCCTGAGTGAAAGCCTTTCAAAATACATTCCGATCCATGCACAATGAGCATGTAACACTGCGATACATTCACATCTTTGAGGTTTCATTAAACAATTTGCTTGCAATTGGTTGTGTTACTCGAGCTCACAGAAGCTGAATGATCGGCCTCAATGGTTTGTGTGCAGGGTGTAAAATGCATCTCAATGTGATGTTAAATAAAATCATGTAAGGATTTGAATGAATGACTGGATAACCACACCGTCTTTAAACAGATACAGTGCTGAGCGGAGTAAGCCATGCACAACAAGAGATTAATGAAATTAGCCAAACAACAATCTCAGAAAAAACAAGAGTTGTATAACAACTTCCATCAGACATTCATCTCAACAATCAATCTTATGTACGTCTGGCAGGTTCACTTTACAAAAGAACATTTGTCTGCTTGGTAGGAGCAAACTTTCTTGGTGAATTATGTAAGCAGAGCAATGGACTATGATGCTTTGAGACTGACAAGGCCATGAACGTATTTCAGCTCGAAATCTTTTAAATGCTATCCTTCAGGATCGTACTCATTTTCATAATTATATAAAATCCTCTGCGCAAATAATGGTGTGTTATGATCTCACAATTATTACAATTGGTTAAGTAAACATTATGCACTGTCTAATGGAAAGTGTGCAGAGTCTTTAAACACAAAAGGTTTGACACAAAACTTTTTCTTGAGAGCACATAACATGCCTTGGGCAAGCATTTCGCAAAAACCTTCACAGAACAATAAACAATATGAGTTGAAAATGCAAAGCACAGACAAGTGTATCTGTATCGCTGATGGAAATTCCCATAGTGGTTTGGTGAACTCTCGTTAACATATCACCTGCAAATGAAGGCACTAATCAGGGTATTAAAAAAAAAAAAAAAAAAAAAAAACCCTCTTAGGGGTTTTCACACAAGGCTGAATAAAGACATTGCACCAAACCACTTTCATTAGTCATCATCATTAAGAAAATTGCAAGATGACACAACCTTAAAATCCGTGGCCTTTAAAAAGTCAAAGGCTATTTACAGGGTTAAAAATGTCATCCCGCACTCAACCTCACGCCATTCCAAACCTGTTCTTTTGGAACAAAAGAAAAAGGCTTAGTGTGTTTTTGTCCATACAACGGGATCCAATTATCTTTAGACTCCAGCATATCTTGAATTTTCTTTTATGTTCAGCGACAGAGAGAACGTTTTTTTATTTAAATTTAGTATAAAGTTGACTTCTGTGACTTGCAAAATGTATGCTCCGCTTTCTGGATGAGCTCCAGTTAATTGCCACATACATTAATTAAACACGTACACATACAGTACATAAGATAAAGTCCTAGAGAATGTAATGTTTGCTATGCTTTGATGCGACTGTGCACGTTAGGAATGCTTTTGAGAGCACAGTTTGGTAGCAATCCTAGATTTCATCTTTAAAACATTTCGAGCCTTTAAAAAGACAAAATTGGTGAGAAGCACAGATCTTAATGTTATAAAAAAAAAAAAAATCCCTTTGCTTTCTCAATAGTTTGCAATAATTCATTATTCTGATCTGATCTCCACACCTGATATACACGCTAAAACATGAACCAGTGCCTCGCTACTGTAATGCATAAGCAAAGCTTTGCCATCTTTTTCACAAAAAAAAAAAAAAAAAAAGCCCAGGAGAGAATTGCTTGTCTTGGTGTTGCTTACCTGACAAAAGCAACTCTAAGGTGTGATGGGATCTTGCACGATCGGGGTGGATGAATGAGCTTGCAGACTGACAGACTGCGTAAGCCAGAATTCTGTCGGCTCGCATCTTAATCCACAGGTTGCCGCTTCTCTAAACATCACGGAAGAGCAATTTTTCTCCAGCCTCTGGGGAACAGCAAAGACAACAAGGGTTAATCAAGAGCTCATCGCTAATTAATACAATTCAGCACATTTCAACAAGGAAATTTCTCAACGAACAAACTAAAAAGCCTGTTCAAATGCAGGCCACGTCTTGCCTTTCATACGTATGTAGTGACATTTTCCTTATAATATAGTGTGTGCTGACAAATGACATCAACACATTACATCAGTTCTATACAACTGAGTACAATGATAACTCAAAACCAAACTGTCCCACACATCCAACAAAGAACACAGTCCCTGTGTCTCAATACATCTCAGGCCTTTAAGTGGAGATAAGAGAGCATGAATGAAAGTGTTTGTACTCGGGCAGCGTAGGCCATTGACTGGGCGAGATAAGAATCAGCCGTGCTCACCCTTCCCCTTATCAGAGCGAACAGATCGGGTCGATAGGGAGGGTGCACAGCCATAACGCTCCACAGTGCCAGAGACATTGCACAAGACATGGGTGCAGTTGCAAGGACCAAATGCAAAAGGCACAGTCTCATGTAGCCACATTCTCTGTGTTTTCTGAGGCGAGACAGCAGCACAGCTGAAACAATGGATCTCCAGTCATTTAGGTGGTGTGATTCTGTGTAATAAACTTATGTACAATAAACAGATTTCCTAAAAGCAGGAATACAGGAAAAGTCCAGTATCACAGTGGTGATCTAAAATTTGCAGTATACTAAAGAAGCTGACGAAAGTCTAGTATACAATATCCTGTGGCACAGAATTTAAACAAATTATAGTTACTTTTGTCATAGTCACTTATTTGTTGAACAAGAGAAACATTCTTGACATCAGCAGTGCCCCTGATATCCAAATATAGTCCATGGCAGGTCAGTGCCTGGACATCGTCCTGTACGCTTTCAGCGGTACCACTCCTAACAGGTGGCGTATTTTCCATGGCCTGCTTTGGAACACCATCAGCGCAAGTTCCTGGGAACAACCCAATTTACGGGAAAATAACAAAACCACTGCTCTCAGGGGACGTCCTCCAGCTTCCGACCTTTTCCACAGAGATCTAAAAAGATGAGCCCAAGCGTCACACAACTTTGCTCATACATTTACAAGAAAAGGTGGAACATGTGACAGTCAGTGTTTCTTCAACTTTTGAAACGTGTTATTTTGTTAAAACAAACAAATATAATTTCATCTCAACAAAGAGTGAAATAAATGTAAATCATTTCAGCATTTATTGTGAGAATAAAATGTACAAGTTATGTGAATATCCATTGTTGGACATTTGTTGGTGGACAAAAATAAGTTAGTGAGTATGTGAAACGGTTGTTTTAAAAGAGTTTATTTTCTAAAAGACCACAGGGTCAAAGCTACCCTAGTTAAAGAAACACACCAGTGCAAAATATTGCCGCCCTTTCTGTTACACGCATGCGCAAAATGGCTTTCCGTTATTAGAAAAGACATTCACATTGGCTCGATATAAAATACCCTTTGAATTTCTATTACTGTAAGATAGAGTTTTTTTAAAAAAAAGTTTACATTAAAACATTAGGCAAACCAATCATCAACTGTGTGGAAAATAATTGAAACTAGGCTAAGTGTCACTTCAGCACGATTGGTTTCATATAGCATAACCTTAAGGATCGTCAACTTAAACCATTGATTACATGAAACTGTAGTGAACCAGTATAATGCTGATCATAATGGGTTGGTAATTCGAGTTGCCTCACCTGCTTTTATTTAAGGTGATGCGGTTGTGGTGATCTTAAACCTCTCGAACTTGAAGTTCACACAGGGATGTACTGTAGTTTGACTTTGGCAGCTTCTTCTCTTAGTGCTCTCGGTATTGGTGGAGCTCCCTCTTGTGGCCAAGATTATTAGCTCTGTGACATACATGTATTAAAATAAGGTGCAGACAATGAATCCCTTTATCATCCAGGAATGTTCTGTTTTATTATAGATTACTTATAAATCTTGATTTTGTTATAGATCATTTTTAATAAATTTCTTATGCATTATTTTATTTTATTTTTAAAAACCAAACATGCAAGGAGGGATTATCGGACAGTATGAGGTCAACAGGAACATTCCTGGTCTGCTGTAGTTCTGCCTTCTCAAATGTTTCTACCCATCAGCCTAACAAACACACATCTAGTCACACAGACGGTGGGGGGCACATGACATATGAATATACACCCACCCATCTATCAAACTGACACTTTATGGTTGAAAACATTTTCATTATAGCATGGAGAACACAAACAAGTATCCCACTGTTTGTCTACGAGTTCTGTGTTTGTCCATAAATCACTGTTTGATTCACATACAGATGATGCATGGATGCAGATACAATAAACAAATATTTAATGAGCAAATGCATATATGGATCAGGAGTCCCATGTTTTATAAAACACTAAGGATTACTCGTGGATTTGATTGTGAGAGATGCTCATAGACAAAGAAAATTGATTTCAGAGCTCTCCAAGTGCAAATAAAGATTTCTAAACAAAGCTATAATGAGACACTTCTCTTCTTGACATTATGGATAGAAAAATTGTAAACTGCAGTATCATTTTGTTTCATGCCTCTATTTGAATGCACAAACCATCTATTACTAAAAAAAGAGTGCTGACACATTGTTTACATTAATATTTGTGTGACAGATTTAAATGGATGAGTCTGTGATGATATAAATAACCCTTTGAATTTATTTAGCTTGGACAACGTCCAAGAACACGCACTTTTACCGTTCATGCTTCATACCTACAATTATTTCACTGAATAGGGATCAAAGGACGCCATGCTGAACCTTTGTTTGCATCACCTCTGCAGTATAAAAGCCCTTCTTAGTTTCCCTTGGGCATTATGCCTAGCACAAGCTCATTAATAAAGCTACATTAAGTGTTCAGAGAAAGCAATCAAGCCAAACATATTATAAAGGGCTTTTGTTTGTCTTTTCATACCTCAGATAAAGAAATCGGTTCCAAATACCTGTGCATTTTTTTTCTCAGAGTTGGGCCAATAGCACACCTCTCTGAATTGTGTATATAAATTGCAATTACTGAACCCAGCAAGAAAGGATATTTTTTATTTGTCCAATGAATTCTCTATTATGTTAAAGAATACAAATAATAATAGAGAGTTCTCATTGGTTTCAAAGATCTCTTTTTAATCCATGGACTAATATACACTCACCTAAAGGATTATTAGGAACACAATACTAATACTGTGTTTGACCCCCTTTCGCCTTCAGAACTGCCTTAATTCTACGTGGCATTGATTCAACAAGGTGTTGAAAGCATTCTTTAGAAATGTTGGCCCATGATAGGATAGCATCTTGCAGTTGATGGAGATTTGTGGGATGCACATCCAGGGCACGAAGCTCCCGTTCCACCACATCCCAAAGATGCTCTATTGGGTTGAGATCTGGTGACTGTGGGGGCCATTTTAGTACAGTGAACTCATTGTCATGTTCAAGAAACCAATTTGAAATGATTCGAGCTTTGTGACAGTGCATTATCCTGCTGGAAGTAGCCATCAGAGGATGGGTACATGGTGGTCATAAAGGGATGGACATGGTCAGAAACAATGCTCAGGTAGGCCGTGGCATTTAAACGATGCCCAATTGGCACTAAGGGGCCTAAAGTGTGCCAAGAAAACATCCCCCACACCATTACACCACCACCACCAGCCTGCACAGTGGTAACAAGGCATGATGGATCCATGTTCTCATTCTGTTTACCAAATTCTGACTCTATCATCTGAATATCTCAACAGAAATCGAGACTCATCAGACCAGGCAACATTTTTCCAGTCTTCAACTGTCCAATTTTTGTGAGCTTGTGCAAATTGTAGCCTCTTTTTCCTATTTGTAGTGGAGATGAGTGGTACCCGGTGGGGTCTTCTGCTGTTGTAGCCCATCCGCCTCAAGGTTGTGCGTGTCTTCACAAATGCTTTTCTGCATACCTCGGTTGTAACGAGTGGTTATTTCAGTCAAAGTTGCTCTTCTATCATCTTGAATCAGTCGGCCCATTCTCCTCTGACCTCTAGCATCAACAAGGCATTTTCGCCCACAGGACTGCCGCATACTGGATGTTTTTCCCTTTTCACACCATTCTTTGTAAACCCTAGAAATGGTTGTGCGTGAAAATCCCACTAACTGAGCAGATTGTGAAATACTCAGACCGGCCCGTCTGGCACCAACAACCATGCCACGCTCAAAATTGCTTAAATCACCTTTCTTTTCCATTCTGACATTCAGTTTGGAGTTCAGGATATTGTCTTGACCAGGACCACACCCCTAAATCCATTGAAGCAACTGCCATTGAAGCAATTAATGAGAAATTGAACAGGTGTTCCTAATAATCCTTTAGGTGAGTGTATTTTTACATATTAGTCCATGCATTAAAAAGAGATCTTTGAAACCAATTATACTATTATTTGTACTGTGACACTAATGAGGGAACACCATTCTTTTTGGGCGTAAATGTCGTTTACGACATGACGTATTGGAGTTATGTGGAGCGTTTTTTGCACCTTTAACTACAATTTACTGTTATTTCACTCAAACTCTTCAGACCAAATACAGTATACTTCAGTGTGCTATAATTATAAGAGATGCATTTGCTCAAGGATGCATTGAGCTTTAAGATGGGAGTGAGAAACTATTTTTCTCACTTAATAAAATATGGAATAGTTGAGAGAACAGGAATGGAATGTGGGTATAATGAAGATCCGTCGTACATGGAAAAAGATCATCATTATTCACAGGAGTCTCTGTGCATAGAAAAACATTAGATGTGAAAGGAAAATTGTTGAGATGATATGCTATCGGAAAACATTTTGAGATGCATTCCATAAAACTCTTGTCATTTTTATTAAATATTGTAAAAGTACTAATGTACCCCTGTTATTGTTATTTTTTCCTTCTCTCATGGTGACTACTATATCATTGGATATATTTTAATGACATCTTACCATGTCCGATGGCCAGTTTACTCATGAATATCATTCAAATAAATAGATGTATATGTTTGCAGATACAATTTTTCCCTCATTTTAATTATAAAAACGTGAAATTGTTCATAGAAAACAAATAAAAAAGATAGAAAGGACAAGACTATGTGTGCATAAAAATCAAAGTAACCCATCAGAAGATATATTAAAAGATGAGAAGATAAAAGACAAAAAGAGCTATAGTAAATGTTTGATCTCACAGGCCCAGAGACGATGAATCAAAGCCCACCCAATGCCTGATTAAATGACAAGCCTTCAGTACGGCAGCAGAATGTTAAGCTACATTAGGCCGCGCTGAAGCCTCATCTCTGAACCATGTTCTGTGAACTGACGCAGTGACCTGTGGGGCCGCGGTCAGGTCGGACCACCAAGATGCTGAGATGGATTTGCCACATAAGGCAGGGATGCAACTAACTGGATTAATTCCAAGTCTTTTGTGCAAAGATAACTGAGATTCAGACCTCCTAAAACAGCCAAAATCTAGTCAAAAGAGCAGTTCAGCATTTTAGCTTATGCATGCTTGGCTTGACTTTACTGTTAAAATAGTCAATCACAAATTCATCTTTTGTTCTTGAATGTGCTTAAGCTGATGGACATGACTTATTTTCTCTTTTTTGAATGATTTATGAGATTTAAATTGTATTTCTAATGTGAAATATGTTATTCTGTATATGTCATCTGTCTTGTATGGATGTCTGTAAACATCTTTCTCGCTTTACTTTGACAGGTGAAAGAACAGGTTGTGATATATCTATGATGCAAAAACGTATGTGACTCATGACACCAACTGGATAGAACAGATAAGGGAAATCAGCCCATAAAGGTGTTACGATAACAATTTCACAGTACCCATATATAACCCACCCAGAACACCATAGCAACCACCTAGCATCACCCTAGCAACCACCCAGAACGCCTGCCTAGCAACACCATAGCAACCACCCAGAATACCCTAGCAACCGCCTAGCAACACCATAGCAACCGCCTAGCAACCATACCTCACTCCAGCTCCAATTTATAAATAATCTCAGATCGGTTGTACTTCTGTACTGGATAAATGAAACGCCTGAGATCTGATTCCATAACTGCACCTGAGAAAATGGCAATTCAACACACACATACAGCGAACCAGATGAAGAAAATGCATTTTTGATGCATTTCCTCATAAGCAAATATCTCTCAATTCAGAGCTGCCTCTCTCTCCTGACCAAATGACACTGCTGTCTTTCACGCCTCACCACAACAGTTTGTGCATTACTGTAAACTTTAAGTCGATTTTAATGAAACGATTTAATGCACAACATGGAGGCAAAGAACCACCTGACTTATTTTTTACATGTTTGCCTATAGACATCTCTTACAAAAAATGTGTATTAGTCTACTCCTCAGCTCTTTTATTTAATCTTTGGGATGTTCTACATGTAGTGTCTTGACCGAGTGTCTTTTATATTTAATATGGCATGCTGCAAATGTATTTTGATAACAGATAAACTGTTCTCAATGTGTAATAAGCTTTAGTCAGAATACCATCTAATCTCTCTAAACAGAAAAAAATAAAAAATAAACGAAAAGAGGCTTGTGTAAATTAGAGGGATTTTTTCCCTCCATTATGGCCCTTTCCAAGAATAATATTTCATTACCCCAATCTGTGTAATTATACCTATTACAAAGAGATAAAAATCAAAAGGGAGCCCTGACTGACTTACTGTGTGTATCTGACACAACATGACTTTACTGTAGCTGTATTTCAGATGAATCATTATGGATTATTGCAAAAACATAAAGGTGTTTAAAAAGAAATATTGTGTAACAAACGAAAGCATTGTGGAAAAGATAAAACAGATTATCCCTGTTTAATTAAAAGCATAACAACAAACAAATGGATTAGTCTCACGCATATGGTTTACTGGTGTTGCTATGCTAAACATAGACAGGGAGCATAAAAATCATAGAACAAAACTCAATAGAAGACAAAATGACTATCCTAAAATTTTTGATCCTAGAAGATAGACACCCTACAGTGGGTCAAAGGTTTGAACTCTGTGCTCTCTGATGTTATTTTATTACTGGCACTGTGTTTTTGCTCATGCTGGAATGGAAAATGTGAGCATATAGTATTTGATGGGCTGACACTAAAACAAGTTACGCAAGTGTGTTGTGCAAGTGAACATTCCTTCACCAGCCACAGGATAGTAATTAACTGAACATACAGCCCTTTAAAGCAAATCCCTCTCTCTTTATGATCTGAGCATTATTATAATTCTGTCTCAGGGGATTTAGAAAAATCAACATCCACATCTCGCCATATTTAAACTTTCCTTCAAAACAGAAAAAATGTGTTTGAATCGGTTTAATTATGGCTGTACAGATGGATTCAGATATCTAAAACTTAAACGTGTTTTTGGGCCATTTTTTTTTTTTTTTTTTTTTTTTGAAAAATAGGTGCATGTGAAGCCCCTCCTTCACTCACCACTTGAATTATTTTACATTTATGCATTTGGCAGATGCTGATATCCATCATGTTAACCATCGTGTTATACTGTGCAGTGACATGCTGAATACATTCACATAAGGAACATAAGGAACATAAGGAACGGCCTGCAATTTCTACAATGTGTGGTCGTTGGGTGGTCAGTGACACATTAAACATTGTCTGTGTTTGAGTAGGGTTATTCAAGATAAACTGTCATTAATTTAATTCATTTGTAACAAAGTGTAATATAAAACAGTGAAAGGACAATTAGTGGTGGGGATATTTATACATCATACTTAGGTGGCTACAAATGACTAAAGTTTTATGAAAGAATCAGTGAATCATTCACTCAAACGATTCGTTCAAAACACTGATTCATTCTGGAACAAAACAAGAGACTCATTAAATCATTCGTTAAACCGATGTGTTCAAAAATTCTTTCTATGTCTGCCTTATAAAGAAATGGCAGTATGCAATTTTGTCGCTGATACATTAAGCGATAAGTGATGTACATTTTTTTTATAAATGAGTCATTGATTCATTCACTCAACCATTCATTCACTTATTCACTCATTCACTGATTGGCTGCCTCCGAAATCACATAGCCTACTCTCTTGAGAAGTATACTTATTTTGAATAAGAAAATACCTCACAACTGCTAAAAAAAGTATGTTCTATATGAATGTGTGTAGTATGAATGTAATCTGGACATATATTCGCCATGTTGTCATTATCATGTGACATACCAGCGTCAGACTGTCATTCAGTAAAGTGTCCATCGTATGCGCACTTAGAAGACTCTTTTGGAAGAAGTAAGTCATCTGGATACTTCCTACTCTTTTACGAGTACTGGGAATTCGGAAATACTTCTTTTTGTCACATACTGTTTTTCGCCTACTATATCGTATGCGAAATCAGATGCAGCCATTTTGAGTCATTAATTCATTGACTCAACTGATTCGTTCAAAACCGCTGATTCATTTAAGAATAAAACAAGAAACATCTGTCTAAACATTTCACGAAATGTTCCAAAAAGGTAAATTAGTAAACATACAAACCCAATATATCCATATTTTGAATTTCTGTCATCACTGCCATTCAGATTGATTGATGAAAGCGGACATAAACAGATAGAAGACTCCCTTGTTCTAGTCAGTCAGTCAGCCTGTCGATGTCAATGCCAATAGCCAGAGCAATTAAGAACCATGCTTTAATGCTGACCCGAGGACCATGGGAAGGTCATCTGAGGGGAACTGGTGTCTAACTCCAAGGCTTTTGAAGAACAACTCTTATCAATCTGGAGTGACCAGGCACTGATGAAAGCCTTCTATTTGACCCAGCTCGCCACGCACAGGTAATGATCCCGTCTTTTATCTTCAGATACCCGTTTTGGATTATAGGGTGGCTCGGTGTGAGTACCAGCTTCCTACACACTCGGACACAGAAACCGCCTCTGTGCAAGTGCAATTCAATTTCATTTAATTACTACCTCTTTAAGTTCTTATTGACTGAGCTCAGATGGTTTACTAGTTTCAATTGATTGAAGGCAAGGATGGAGAACAGTAAGCTTCAAGGGTGAAAAGAACTAAATTGTGAAGCTGAAAGCACGTAGATTAAAGATGTAAATTTCGGATGATTGGCATCAAAGAATCAAAACAGATGCTGCTGAAGGGCATTTGAATAGCACAGTAAATTATCCACTTCAGTAATTAACTTGCATTTTTGGCACAAGAACGACATCACTTGCAGATCTCGGTTAGCCTATGCATTTACATAACAGTTTTCTTTTTTTTGGTAGGGAGGTTTGACGTTCGTTTTCAGTGGATAACAAAATTGATTAGCCTATACCAAATCTTGGAGCTGACAGTTCTACGATTTCAGAGGAGCAAAGCATTTGTGCAGCACTAGGACTTTTCAGTGTATTTTCAACTTGTGTGTGTTTATACATCCTTGACAGATTGTTAGTCTTTTTTTAATTGGATTTAGATGAGTAACAACGCGTGTAATATATATATATATTAGGGCTGTCAAAAGATTAATCGCGATTAATCGCATCCAAAATAAAAGTTTGTGTTTACATAATATATGTGTGTGTACTGTGTATAATTATTTTGTATATATAAATACACACACATGCATGTATATATTTAAGAAATATTTGCATACATATACTGTATATATATTTATATAGTTTATATTATATATAAATATATATTTTTTATATATATAAATAACACATTTTTCTTAAATATATACATGCATGTGTGTGTATTTATATATACAAATTTAATTATACACAGTACACACACATATATTATTAAAAACAAACTTTTATTTTGGATGCGATTAATCGCGATTAATCTTTTGACAGCCCTAATATTTTGTTAAAACTTCAGACAAACTGTGATGAACGTGCAATTTTGTTTTTTAAACATTTACACACACACACACACACACACACACACACACACACACACACACACACACACACACACACACACACACACCGGCTTGGAAAGTGATGTTAGCTTTGAGAAAAGCTCAAACAAAATACATTTGTATTTCGCTTGGTTTACAATAGTTATTATTGTTAACTAAAACTATAAAAATGTTGTTACTAAAATAAAGCTGAAATAAAATAAATTATAAATTTAGAATGAAACCCTTAAAGTAAACAAAAATTAGAAATGCTACATTGACAACTAACTGAAATATGTTGAAGCACTAAACTTATTAAATATAATAAAATAGAAAAGACATAAATTAATAGTAATATTTAAAAACAAAAATACCAAAAGTACAAAAAGACTGAAAAATATGAAAATAAATGCTAATTCTAAATATTATAAATAAATTAATATTTAAAATTAATTAAATAATACAAAAATTACACTGGTATACAGTGACATGCGTTAACATTTTTTTTTTTTTTTTTTTTCGAAATACTTTTTACTGCCCAAAGTGAAATCAGTGACTAGGTGAATCATCAAGACTTTGTGTGAATATTATCACAAGGTTCATAACTTCCTGTGAGCATCTTTATCATAGGAATAGCCAATGTGTCTCTCAGTGGCTTCCCCACCTTGGGCTGAACACTTGCTTTCCAAAAACACAATAATGTATATTTAGCCTCACTGATAAGCATGAAGAGGGAAGACGATAATCTGTAAGGAGCAGCATGCACACTCCTAAGTGTGTGTAGGACGGCATCTCAATGGGCGGAAGTGTTTGAGCCTCGACTGTCGACAGGGAGGACATGGGCCACCCGCGCAACACCATCAAATGGAGCTTGTTGCAACTTCTCTATAAGTGTCAGAGTGATAAATTAATCTTATTGAAATACATCAATAATAGTCCAGCTAACAGGGAAAGTTCTCAGAACATTCTGTCGAAGTTCTCTTAAAGTTATGAACGAACACTTTCCAGTAACATTAAAAGAACATTGTTCAAAGTGATCTGTTTTTTAATAATGTTCTTAAAACATTATCGTTCATGGAGTGTTTTTCTGAATTGTTTTAGTTGGATGTTCGTCTAACTAACTTATTTAAATGTTACTACAGTACTAACTACTTGTTTTAAAAATGTTCAGAGTACATTCAAAAGTAACATTCCCACATTGTTTGCAAATTATAAAATGAATGTTCCCTTAACATTTTCTCTAATGTTTGCAATAACCAAGAAAAAGTTTTTAAAACATTTTAGACATTTTTAACATTCAAAGAACATGCAGTATTTTTGTTTTCTGGGACAGAATTGTGTTATTTAGTCACTTTTGTTAAAGCCATTTTACATAGCCTGTTAACTGTGTGTCCCAGTAGCAGGACACTTGACACACCTTTTTTATTCCCTATCAGATATATTAGAATAAAAATCATTTGAAAGCTTAAACACCTTATATCTATCCTCTGTAAACTGCTGAAATTGGACATTGCGTTACTATGGTACTTTCAATCTATAGCAGGCTCATTTTCTTGTGATATTAACTTTAAATTTGAAACACAACTTGCTTAGACATATGGTTTTGCTATTCTATCAATTATAGAGTCCACATTATTTTCTAAAAATAAAATTTTGTGTAAAATAAAAATGTTTAGTTCAGCGCATTTACTTTACAGCAAATTTAAACTTCTAAAACGTTTTACACTTTCATTTTTGAAACTGCTTTCACTTCTGCAATAATCTTCTGAGTGTTTCTTTAAAAAAGGACAAACCTTAGGCCTGCATTCCAAAGCTTTCATAATTAATGCCATAAATCAAGGCCATTTAAAGGGGGTGACATTTAAAGTGATATTTCACCCAAAAATATAAATTTACATTTTTGGGTGAACTATCCCTTTAACAGGTTAATTAGACATGCCAGTGAATATGATGTATAAATATGCTCTCGACAGCAATTACAATTCCTGACTAACTTCTACAATCATCCTGGTTTCACAGACAGGGCTGTAGTTCAATCAGGACATTTAGGTAGCTTTTATAAATGTGCCTTAGAAGAAAAAAAGAATTACTGATTAATATTATTTTATTTTATTTTAAGATATGCCAGTGCATGTTGCTTTCAGTTAAAATAGCTCTGGGACTAGGCCTAAGCCTTGTCTGTGAAAAAGGGTGATATTTTTTTTTCATTATTATTTTTTTAAACAGGTTAGAGTAAGTGATTTACGCTGTGCTGTTGAGCTGACGAATCGTATCATTCATCCCACTTGCAGCCAGAGGTTATCTGAAGGGATGTACTACATACAGGACCGTGCTGCCGGCTTTGAACAACGCACGCCCTTTTCCGATTCCTACACAATGAAAGGCAGGGTTGAGAGGCCTCCAGGGTGCGACAGAAAATGATAGCGCTGAGGTCTGATGAGAATTGTGATGGAAAGCACAATGAGAGGAGTAAAGAGCAAAGCACCTCGACTCGGTTGTACCAAAAGCCAAAAACAGCCCAGCTTTTCAATATAAGTGCCAACACATCCAGAGTTGTTTTGGTCTTTAGGCCATTTCCTAATGTTAAATGCTGTTTGCAACTCTGTTATGTGACATATTTCTGAGTGAAACAGGATATTTCATGAGAAAAATGTATGGGGTGGGACTTAATTTCATCCATTGGGAATTGATTGGATTGTGCAAAGTGGCTTTTACCAGAATGAAACCAAACCGAATGAGAATCTGCTAAAACAATGGCTAAGATTGGCTCTTGATTAACATTCTCAAAAGCCAACGAAGAAAGGTCCTTTCAGAGGAATAGCAAGTTATTACTCTTTGATTAAAGATTACAAGCATGTTTTTTTCTTATTACATGGATTAATACCGTAAATAGGGCCAGATTCGATTTCATGTTCACTTTAAATGCAAGTGATTGAACAATAAAATGCTTCATTAGTAGAGCAATCATTTCATCATAAAATCCGATGATGGTTTATAGGTGCTGAAAGCAAAGGGAGCCTCAGGCCACAAGCTATAGTTCCTCTTCTCACCACTAGGAGGCAATCTCTAACTTTTCATGAAATAAACAGAAGTGACAAAACATTTCAAGCAATCACTAAAATACTAATAAAAGGATTGGTGTTGCTTTATTGAAGAATCGAATCCACTAAGGCAGATAATATGCACTGCATTAATATACTGATGCATTTGGTTGTCTCCATGAATTAAACGAGCATGAAACACTTTTATGTTGATACCGAATGTTTGTTAATTGTGTTATAATTTCAGATATGCTGTGCATGGAAAATCAAGATGATTTTATGCTTTTACCCTGAGATGAATTTTCAAGACAGTAATACATCAAAATAGGTACAGTATTACAAAGTAAAGACATACAAAATGATGTATAACAATGAAACATTCTCAGTGCTGCTTTGGAGCTCACACACTCTTCATGCGTGTCAAACATTTCCAAAACGGTAAATTAGCACCAAGAGCTATGAAGGGAGCGCATATGAAACAAACATTTGAAATAATAATACCTTACCATACACCTTTTTAATTTCTAGTGTTTAACAATGATTACAGACATGATCACACGATGTTATCTTTCGCAGGCTGGTGGGCTCTGAACTGAGGTAGGCCTACTCATGTGAATTATCACGGATAAGTTTTCAAATACAGTTATCAGTTGTTTCGAATGAGCTGTGAAATGATTAGACGTTTAATTGGCACAGCACTTGAATGGCCGACGGAGGAATTGTGACAGCCATTACAAATGTGTAACTCTACCTCAGCCCTATTCTGCCAACCCCCGAGGAGAAACATTGTGTTGTACGAAAAGTAATGAAGTGCTATAAAAAGCAGTTTAAGGCAATCAAGATAAATTGGTACAGTATAAATAGCATTCGGTGTAGAGTACTTTCAATACTTTGAAGAGGAAAAACTAGGACTTTTAAAAGCCAAATGTTTCTGTCAGTCTCTTTATGTACTCCATCCTGTTTGTTCTCACTCTACTCATAACAAGCGGTTGGATCCCAGTGGGAGAGTCCCATCAAAGTCTCTCTAAGCAAAATCCGTTAGGCAAACAGAAGCCTAAAGATCACAGACAAGACAAGATGACTTTGCCAGATGACAAACAATTTCAAGGCAGAGGCTTGAAGCTTCATTTTAGCACCATGCGAAATCAAAGGCGTCACTAGACGAGTGCTAGCATCACATGGAGTTTGTTGTGATGAACACGTAGATGCGGGCCAGGAAAGTTGTGAAAGTTCCTTGACGCAGCAGCTTCATTTCCACGTCGATGAGGAAGTCCCGTGGCTCCCGCACCTGCCGGTTCAGGTACACGGCGCCCGTGAAGCTGTTGAGC
Organism: Squalius cephalus; assembly: GCF_949319135.1. Classification (NCBI taxonomy): domain Eukaryota; kingdom Metazoa; phylum Chordata; class Actinopteri; order Cypriniformes; family Leuciscidae; genus Squalius; species Squalius cephalus. The sequence continues at coordinate 23,293,243 of NC_137143.1, read as the reverse complement.
TTCCGCGTGATGAAGTAGCCTTCCTCGTTTCCGCGAGGGATGCCGATGATGATGTTGTCACCCGAGTAGGCGGGCGAGGGTCCGATGCGGAAGATCTGTGCTGGGATGACGATGTTGGTCTGGAAGCTCAGTTGGTAGTATGTGATGCGTAATGGCATAGTCTGGCATTGCTGGAAGTTGGGGCAACTCGTTCGCTCGCAGCGTCTAAAAACATGGGAGAGGTGAGAGGTTTGGTCCATAGAATGTGTAAGAATTTGTTCTGCAAAGACCCTGGCCGAAATTGTGTTTTAAACTCAAATATCTAAAATGGCTCTTATGACATTAACAGACACTTCTAAAGGGATTGTTTAACTAATAATGAAAATTCTCATGTTGGTTCAAATCTGTTCAAAGACTTATACTTTCTTCTGTGGAACATAAAAGATGATATTTTGAAAAATGTGTCCAAAGTCAATGGGGTCCAATGTTGTTTTGGTTAATGTTGTTTTGTTTTGTAGAAACAGCGACCTAAATTTGTAAACCTCATTGAGTTTTATTGTATGGACAAAACAGTAAACATTCTTCAAAATATTTTCTTTTGTGTTTCACAGAAGAAAGACATTGGAGTGACACAACGGTGAGAAGAATAGACATGTTTACAAAATAAGATTACTGCTACAGAACCAAACAAAACAAAACAAAACAAATCGAAACTAAACGAAACACAAAACAAAACAAATAATTTAACAATATAAAACAACAACATAACGCATCAAAACAGCAACATAAAACATGTAACAAAACAAAGAAAATCATTGGAAGGACATAGGGGTACAGAATTTTCATTTTTGAGTTAATTATCCCTTTAGCTTGAACGCTGAATGATACCTCAAACTGTGTGGATGATTGTGGAGAGCTGTGCTGTTACTTTTCTAAATGACCAGATTTGTGATTTTCAGCTGGCTAGTGATAAAACAGGCTTTGAAAGGAGCCATATAGACACTTAATGGCTGACTTTTTTTATTTGGATCAATAAGAACCATCAAGCAACCGATAAACAACATAAAACACCTGATAACATGAACGTCTTGTTCCACAGATTAACTAAATATGTTGTACAGCAAGACATACAAAAATAACAGAGTAATACAGTGATACTGTCTTCTAAAATAACCCTGCACAACCCATATGTACAGTTTCTCCGTAGGTGTTTTTGCCCCTGCTGACTCCTCTGGGCTGTTAATCTCTGATATAGCAGTGAATCTCAGGAGGGCTGATGGTGAGCAGTGGGAGTTCCCACCAATCAGGGTTCTTGCTGACACTGGCCAGACGTGTGTGTTTGAACTACTGCCTAATCAAACCAATCTGGCTTCATTCCATTTGCTTAGCAGAAACCATGCTCTGTAAAGTGCCAGCATCAATTCAGATGGCACAAGGATGCTACAATGAATGTATTTATGCTCTAAGCAGTGCAAATGTACTGATCCAGTATATGTGCATGTGCATCTGTATGATTTCTAGTTTCACCATTATGCAGTTTATTTCTTGATAAATGCTGACATATCCTATATATTTTTCCTGCATTAAGCAGTGAAACTTCTGATTACTATGCTAAGTTGGATATGGTCTAGCCACGCTAGCAGGTTCACTGATTGAGCCAACATGTGATCTGCATGATAAATGTGATTGGTAAAGAAAATCAGCGGGTCATACTTACGTGTCCGACACTCTCTTGTAGTTGTCTGGACATGCAAATGACAGGCAACGGAAGCCTCCCTGGATGTTGAAACAGGTCTGGGATGAAGAGCAATTGTGCGATCCAATGGCACATTCATCAATATCTGAGAACGAAAGGGAAGACAACAGCTAAATAGATTGAGTCAGTAAAAATTGAGGCCTCTGAGACTGACTGCTTAAAACTTTCATTCCATAGTTCCTTTCCTGAATTATCGTTCTTTCTTCTTACATAAAAAAAGAGTAAATGGAAATTCAATAGTGAATCAAAAGAGAATCAAACTATTAGACTTTGTAAGATTTTGATTACATAAATATCTAAATGGCAGCACACATTACATTTTACCCGGTCTCAATCAACGCTAGCAGGATTGTCAGGGGGGCGACTGACGTCTACGGTGACTAACCGCCAGGCTTCATTCTGCTAGGAGTCAATTTTGGCCCCTCCAGAAGTAATTAATTATGCATCTCATTTTACAAAAGCAAAGTCCTCGTTACAGCTCGCCGGCTCCAATTCGCAGAGTAATTCGTTTGGTGCAGGCTAGCGCTAACCTCCGGGAGCATGTACAGGCTCTTCTTCACCTCTCATCTACTTTCCTATCTTGAGAGCCTGAGGGAGTTTTGTCAATTTCGTGATCTTTCAGAGAGTGATGGAGGACACCAAGCAGTGCTGTGTTGAACCCGAGGTTAGCGCCTCGCAACTCAATGTGCCAATTAGAGAAATTAAAGCTTGAAATTGAGTTTGTACCATTTGGCTTTGGAAAGGTGTTGGGTAGAATATGAACCGGAGTTTAAAGGGATTGTTCACCCAAAAATGTATATATATATATCTATGTATATATATCTATCTATCTATCTATATATATATATATATATATATATAGGAGTGAATTCAGCTTGATTGGGACACTTTTTCCAAGTCATCTCAATGGCAAAAAAGTTTTCAAATTACCCTGAATCCACCCTATATATATATATATATATATATATATATATATATATATACACACACACATACAGTAGTCAACAGTACAACAAAACATAGATAAATCCTGAACATTTGGTCTCATGCTTTGTGCTTTTATATAATTAAATCATAGACTTAAATGTAATATGATAAACTTATATATCTCTTTAGTTTTACCTTGACAGGTGCGTCCATTAGGTGACATGGAGTAACCATGGGGAGGACAGGCACATTCGTAGCTACCTGGGACATTCACACACTGGAATGCACAGAGGTTTCCAATGCTCTGTGAGCACTCGTCGATATCTAGAGAACAAACAAGAACATCTTTATCAGTGAGAAAACTAGCCATTTATAAAGAACATCACAACAAACCACAGTGAGAAGATTTACCCAGGAAGATTTGTGTTTAAGAAAATGTGCCAAGAACACACTAATTGTGGAATAATTCTGGGAAAAAAAGCATCCTTATTAAAAGATTCAAGACATTATCGATCCAATATCCCTATCAGAGGAAAACATCACATCATCTCTTTAATCAACATACTGTATAATGTGACTGTTTAACCCTTAATGGGTATGAAATGGATGGCAAGCAGGTAAGTGGTAGACAATCACAACAGACTGGGCCATCCGACCAATCAGAACAGAGTAGGCTCTCAGAAAGGAGGGTTTAGGGAGATCAGATCCTTGATCAAACCGTTTTAGACAATGTGAGGAAAGAGGTAATGGTGCAATGTAGAATATTATGAGAAAATCAAAGTGTTTTTGACCTTGGATGCATGTAGGCCTACTGTAGGAGAACCTTTAAAATATCATAATAGGGCACTTGAATCTATTTCCTACCTTGAGGACACTGATAACACCTCACCTTCACACGTGTGCCCGTCCTCTTTCAGGTAGTAGCCTATTCGGCAGTAACACTGGTAAGAGCCATAGATGTTTGCACACTCCTGACTGCATGGATTGTTGTCACATTCATTAACATCTATGAGAACACAGAAAACAAGTTTTTGGATTCAAAAATATTTTTGTGTGTACACATTTGCATAAATCATAACAGTCTTGTCCATATTGGCAGTGTGCTCATATCAATGCAAATGTGCAGTGGAGTCCAAAAATCTGAGACCCCATTGAATATCTGGTAAATCTAATTAAAACCTGGAAATAATTTGTAGGCAGATGTAAAATATAATTCTGCACTATTTCTAGGTCACTAATAGTCTGGCTATCACCAGACCAAGCTCTATCTTTTAAGACTGAACATTAGTCTAGGGATTCTGCTCTGTTTTTTCTACTGCACAAGAGCCGTGATCAACGGGCATAGTTCAAATGACTCTGTACGCAATTGGATAGTCCTGGCTTCAACCAATCAGACCAACGATCCGGGTGACGTACTTTGCAGCGAAAACTCCAGGCAGGAAATGTGTCAACAAACGTGCTGGTTTGTAGCATTGATCAGCAGTTTGCAGAAGCAGCAATGGCATCTAATGATTTTTGCAGGTTGTGCAAAAAAAACATGAAAGTGAGTGGTATTTACACCCACTCGAGCGATTTGTTTGCTAAACTAAAGAAGCCATTGAGCATCGACAAGAGGTTAAAAGGAATTGGATTGGATTAAACCCGTCAATAGCGTGCCAGGCGGATAAGCCAGTTTGTGATTGGTCCCTGCAGATTTGTAACGGGAGCAGGATAGAAGAATGTACAAGTTTCCAGCCTGAGCTGCAGTGCGAAATCAAATCGCCAGCAGATCGGGCTGGGTTTACCCATTCTAGGTCACTAATCAAATTAATTTGTGATGTAAACTCTATCTACAAACGGACTGATGTTCTATAATTCTCCAGTCATGCTTGAGAACTTGATCAAACTTGTTTCATATTCAAATCAGATTTCAGCTTTCAGCGGAAGGCCAAAACGGAGAGAATAAGATGCGCTTTCAAACGAAAACGTATAAGTGTGGACAAGGCCTAAGACAGGGGTATCAAACTCCGCTCCTGGAGGGTCACTGTCCTGCAGAGTAAAGTGAAGTGTCCATCATATGCACACTTCAGAATCTCGCCAGAGGTAGTAGTTCACTTTTTGCCTACTTTTTGCTCAGACATATTTCTTTTGTTGCATACTGTTTTTTGCCTACTATATAGTAGGGAAGAATGTGATTTCGGATGCAACCCTAGTCTTCAGGATTACTAGAAACGTTCAGACAGGTTTAGGAGCTAGTTGGAGCTACACTGTCCTCCAGCAAATCCAGATGCAATAAGGTCAGCCACAAAAATAACTGTCTCTACACCAGTTCATTGCTAATTTCTCACTGCGTGTCTTTAGTAAATCCTGACAGTAGTTTTTTAATGCCAAAAGAGGGTTTGTGCTGTTTGAGCTGTTACTAAATCCGGCCCTAATTCTGCGAAATGACACATGGAGTGTATTATTTATTTTAATACTGTTGCCCCTTTGAAACCAAACTAAAAGTCACCTCATGAATTGTTCCTCAGGCTGTCACCCGCCAAGTCCTTGAAATAAACTCTGAATATCTATATGGATCTCTCCATACTGTATATTGGGACTAGTAAATAAAAGAAGTGGCAAACACACCGGCTGACAGCTCACTCATCTTTTTTTGTTTATAGCTCTCTGCCTCATTTTAATTGGAAAGAGAAAACATTCATACTGTCAGAGCACAACACATTCTTTGTAGGTAGACTGATCCATGTTCTATTCTGCTAGTGCAAATGGATGTACCTTCGCAGTTCTTGCCATCAAAGGCCAGGGAGAAGCCTGTGGTACAGGAGCACTGGTAGGATCCCGGCGTGTTATCACAGGTCTGGGCGCACAGGCGACCCGGGTAACGCCAACACTCATTAACATCTGCCAGCACAAAAAGATGCAGAGAACTGCATTACTTTACAAACATACTGTAGTCTAAGGAGCATCTCTCTCTCTTTCTCCATCTGTCTTTCTCCTTGCCTTGCTGTCCTCTTTCACTCCTCTATAGGAGCAGAAGGGATACAAGATTAGGATAATCTGCATGCTCTCTGGAGCATGAGCTGCTGTCAGCTTCATCTATATGCATGCTATTAGTCTGGCTAACCACAGAGAAAATGACATCCTTTGGGTAATTCAGTCACAGTATCCAAACTGTTTTTAAATCCTTCAAGTGCTTTATTTTGCAGCTGTGGTTTAAGATACTTTGAAAAAAGGGGGAAACTTGAATGTGTTTGAGGTCAGAAGTCGAAAGTGTCATTTTTAAAATGCTAAAATTCTTCCTCCTATTCCATACTTCATCCTCTACTTTTTGTCCCCATTATGACGTATATCTGAGTGAAGTGGCTTCTCAAACAAGAAAAAATAAATGTAGGGCGGGACTTGATTTTGTCCATTGGGATTTGATTGGATCATTGTGGTTTGCTATTGCTGTGATCTCATGTGAGTGACAGGTTGTCCCACCCTCGCAAGTTGTCGCGCACAGTTGAGCGTTTAAGCCTTTCAAAGTATACTCCTTCGGCCATGAGCGTGGAAAGATGCGTCACACGGACAGTGTGCAGACCGTTGCGGAATGCGGATGGCCAAAGTATACTTTGGGCTCAAGTCTCACTCCCCTGGCCTTAAGAGGCGCACTAGCGACTGATGATAGAGACCGTTAGCGTACCCACCTTCCATGAATATTCCAAAAATATGACTGATTTCATTGTGACTTACTGCATAGGATATTGTAAGATCTGAAAGTGAAGTTTTGTTCAGCAAGCCTACTGTGTGCACTTGCTAATCTGAACAAAGATGTGTTTTGGCTGTGTACTTGTTGTGTGTCTCAATGTGTTGATACGCACCCACACAGAGCTGGCGAATGGTGTCGTACTGGTAGCCGGTTTGGCAGTCACAGCGGTAGCTGCCGGGTAGGTTGTGACAGATTTGGCCCTCTCCACAGCGGTGGGTGCCCATCTGACATTCATCCACATCTGCAGATCACATTCAGCAGTCTTACTAGTTCTTGTAGACTTTACAAGTCCAGTTAGTTTATACCAACAGAAATGGTAACAAAAAGTAATGCTACTGACATGTTTTTTTTAAAGTTGAATCACAGTAATGGCTTGTTTTTTTGTGTTTTTTTATGGTCCGTTGTACTTGAATGGTACATGAATAATGATTCAATTTCATGATATTATCATCTCACACCATTATTTGGTATACTGTGGTATTGCCCCAGTACATTTGAGGAATGCTCTTTAAACAAGAGGAATTAGCTTTCACCAAGCCTCACTTCAAAAAGAAATTTCAGAACTAAGAAATGTTTACGGGAACCAACCCCAACAGTCCAAACTAGGAAAATGATATATGAAATAAAGTAAGATTTTTATACATAATACTTATCATATATATATATGGGGTCAGTTGTTATGTTTTTGAAAGAGGTCTAACGCTCACCAAGGCAGCATTTATTTGATAAAAAAATACAGTGGAAACAGTAATAATGTGAGATATTATTACAATTTAAAATACCATTTTTTTATTTTAATATATTTTAAAATGTAATATATTCCTGTGATGTCAAAGTTGAATTTCAGCATTATTATTCCAGTCTTCAGTGTCACATGATCCTTCAGAAATCATTCTAATATGCTGATTTTCTGCTCAAGAAACATTGCTATGATCAGTTTTGATCATAAAATTGAATATTTTAGAAACTTGTCAAAAATAATAATAATAAAAAAAGTTCAAGAAAACAGCATTAATTTGAAATAGAAATATTTTGAAACATAAAATAGTCTTTACTGTCACTTTTGATCAGTTTAATGAATCCTTGGTGAATAAAAGTATTAATTCTTTAAATAAAACAATGTTTTAATATAAATAATAATAGGCCTAATGTTACAACAATCTATAAATCTAAAAACACTAAAAGTTTTCTGAAAGGGTTAGGCGTAAGTAAGGTCAGGGTATAATAAGCACGTATATTTGTATGTGTCCTTACCAATACATCGTGCTCCATCAGGGCTGGAATGGTAACCCTGACTGCACATGATAATCTTGTGCTGACAGGTGTAAGAGCCCACAGTATTTATGCAGTTAAAGCCAGTCGTACATGGTTCTCTCACACTGCTGCATTCATCAATGTCTACAATGAAGTGAGAGAGAGAGAGAGCATGAAAGTGATAAAACAAAGGCAAATGAAACAAAAAAGCAACTTTTCAAAAGTGTGTTTACTTAATGGGATTGTCATTTGTATTTTTCAGGTTTTCAAACAGTGACAGTTTGGTATTCTTCATGCATCTGTCCTCTAGGGGGCACCGAGAGACTCTAAAGGTGTCTCTGCCTTGTCTTACCGATGCAGTTGCCGTGTGAGTCTTGAGTGAATCCTGTGAGACAGCGTTGCTTCAGGTTACACGTGAACGAACCATCAGTATTCTGACACTGGAAGCCCACTCCACAGTTATGAGTTCGCACAACACACTCATCGATGTCTAGAAGAGAAAGAGTGCAGCAAATGTCAAACAGGCCAGTGGTTCGGACAGCTAGACGCCACCCAGTCGGGTTCCAGATTTGTTTAGCTTTTGAGACTGATTCTGTTAGAAGATCTAAACAAATGAAGTTATCTCTCATAAAGACTTCAAGAAAATCTGTAAATCTCACCAAATTTGGCAAGCATAGAAGCATAATGAATAGATGGGCGTCATCTGAGACATTTGTTGGAAGAGATGGGTTTGGACAGAGATCACAACAGTCCTCAATTACAAGTCAGAACTTCACAGTAGGTGGCACTGTGGCTCAATAACAGGCTGGGAAAGCATGCTCACACATTTCAAGACAGCTGGTCTCACAAAATCAAACCCCAGTTTCTCCACAGTCAACACTTGCATGGAATTAAAGAAAAAACAAAACCATTTTGTATTTTGTTAATGATACTGGCACACAAAACTTAATACGAGCATCACTGAAAATAATGATAACCTGCAGTTCGTCAAATGAGTCAGACTTTGATTCAGTGTCCAATCTGATGGATTCAGTTCAGAGAAGGATTCAAACCAGTATTGAAGTCAAATTCATTAAAAGAATCATAAGAGAGATCCATTCGGGAATCAGATTGCCATAGTCGTGCTGATGTTTTGATTCACAAGAATCAGCTCATTGAGTCATTTGTAAATGAATTAGACTACACTGATCATGCTGTATGTTTCTGATTCACTAAAAGAACTTGGCTCATAATGAGTCATTTCTTCATGAATCGGACTGCTCTGGTCATGTTGTATCTTTTTGAAACGCTAAAAAGAACCAGCTCATAAGAGTAATTTGTTGGTTAATCGGACTACACTAGTCATGTTGCAAGTTATTTCTGCATGTAGCCCAAGGACAGAAAGATTTTTCTTGACATTAGTTCACAGTACACCATTTTTAATTGCATTACATTCAATACAGATTGCAAACTCGCATTCAAAACGCAGGTAAATAGCACCATTACCTAAGCAATATGAGACCTAGCTAACAAAAATATGTTCTGAGAACATTGTTAAAGTATAAGGGGATAGTTCACCCAGTAATGAAAATTCTGTGATTAATTACTCACCCTCATGTCGTTCCAAACCCGTAAGACTTTCGTTCATCTTCAGAACACAAATGAAGATTTTTTTGATGAAATCTGAGAGATTTCTGTCCCTTCATTGACAGCTACACAACTACCACATTGCCGCTTCAAAAAGTTCATAAAGAGATCGTAAAACTAATCTATATGAATTGAGTGGTTTAGTCCAAATTTTCTGAAGAGACTCAATCGCTTTAAATGATGAACAGATTGAATTTAGACTTTTATTCACATATAAACATTCATCAACTCACACATCAGTCTCACACACGGAAGCTCAAGCATGTTCGCTTGACGGTTTGTTCTCGCGTGTCAAGCAGGTTCGGTTGAGTTTCTGTTTAAGTTCCCTGATCAACAACTATATTATTTCTGAATGTTCTCTTAACGTTTAAAATGTCTACTTTTTTTAATGATTTTTTAAAAGTTTTTTCTTAATTATAACCATTTTATCATCCTTCAAACATTATGGGATTTTTACTCTTTAATGTTCTCTGAACATTCTGAAGTAGTAACATTTAAAAATGTTAGACAAACATCCAATTAAAACGTTTCAGAAAAAAATAATGTTCGCTTTTAGAAGTCTTTCAGTCTTTGAATGAAAGTGTTATTAATGTTACTGGAAGAATGTTTGTTCATAACTTTGAGAGAATCTTGCCAGAACATTAGGGAAGTTCTGAGAACATTCCCTGTTACCTGGGAACCCATTTATGGATATTGGTGAGCCTTTAATTTCAAGTTAAGGTGATCTTTCAAAATCCTACAGTTGCACTGTAGTAACAGAGTATGAATTTTCAACTGTCCAAAGCCTGCAATTAGTTCAAATCCATTATTGCTATTCCATCACTTATAATGATAATTATCCCTCCACACTTATTAAAATGCATTGGGCCAAGTCCTGACAAGAATCAGAGACTCTTGCTAAGTTTTCTCTGTTCAAAGGCAGTGGTTAGATGTGTCTAAGCATCTGCTTTGTGTAAAAACAGAGTGCGGGATGCTTTAGATGTTAGCAAGCAAGAGCCCGAGGCAATCAGCTGTGGCCTCTTTCGAACTGCGAAGGCCTGCAAAAAAATCACATTTTACTGCGCAGATTGATGCATGGTTTCTGGTTCTTCTTTGCAGCGGTGATGGTGGTGTTTAGATGATGAAGACACTGGTCTGAGATCTGTGGAGTAATGTGGGCTAGAGGACTATGACAAGGATAGAAGACCGTTTGTAATTGATTCTGTCCATATGCATCACTGGGCAGCTCTGATAGGAAGAGTTGGACTGCTGCCATGTTTCTGCTGATTTGATCTCACATAGAAGCAAAGTTCACGTAGACATAACTCTCAATGTATTTTAATTAATACATCAATGCTCTCTGTGGACTTTTAGTGAAATTAAAGCTTGAGGGCCAATCACATAGAACACATTTTTGCAGTTAAAAAGGTAAGACGCAGGTCAGTGGAACAAAAAAGATGTGTTTTTTTAAAAGTTCTTTTAACTCGAGTGCCACGTTTTTATAACACCGTGCCATGTGTGTGACGCTGCGAAAGACGTGAGCGCAATGGTCAAACGCATCATTTTTGTGCCATAGCATCACCAAATTTACAAATAATGTTTGTTTTCAAGCACTCCTCCATTTGTCGCTGGTCAGATAAATTGATAATGCCACCCCCAAATTCACACCATTGCTTAAATTATGCAAAGTAGGGTTGGTGAGCCAAATTTAAATTAGAGAAGATATTTTGAAGAATGTCAGTAACAAACAGTAGATGGACCCCATTTACTTTTCCATACTGTTTGGTTACCCATATTCTACAAAATATCTTCTTTTGTTTTCAGCAGAAAAATGAAATTCATACAGGTTTGGAACAACGTGAGGGTGAGTAAAAGATGACAGAATTTTCAATTTTGGGTGAACTACCCCTTTAAGCTTTAAATTAGGAAACCAAAATGATGTTGTGTGTGTGTGTGTAAACATTTGCTGATACCATAGCCCCAACCCACCTTCACACACTCCGTTCCTCAGCTGGTAACCGCTCGAACATGAGATCTGCCTCTCGCACACAAACCCTCCTACCGTGTTCACGCAGCGCTCGTCTGCCTGGCAGGTGTGTGTGTTCGTCACACACTCGTTCACATCTGCAAAGCAAAAGTACAGCATTATTTTGCTGGGCTCCAAATTATAACATCCTCACACAGTGCCAGGGACATAAATGAGGAGTTACATCCACAAAAGCCTGGAATGGAGAAGCTGAAGCTGGTGGAGAGGCAAGCAGGTGAGACGGCAGTGTAAAAAACATCCCATTGTGTGTTTCCATAAAACGAGGCACACATCAGGCAATTTGCTTCATGTCTTGAGTTCTGGCACTGTGGCGAACTGTCAAGATCTTCGGTTGGCCAGATTTATTAAAGGCAATAACTCTGGACTATGTTGAAAAACAAGATACCCAGAGAGGGGAGAAAAATAATTACTAGAAGCTTAGACAATGGCTGATTTGTGGCCCAAAAAAAGGATTCAATCTGTCATGTTATTGCCAGAGGAAATAATTTCAGGGAACTGGATGGAAATGTTTGTGCTTTCCTCTGGCCACATTAGGACAAAACAGAAAAGAGCACATGGTACATTATTTGTTCCACACAACAGCTGGTAACACCATAGAGAAAACAATGAATTTGAATGTTTCAAAGTTTTTTGGATGCCAAAGCATTGGATAATAACAGAATTGCAATTCCAGAATGGAATACCAAAAGCAAAAATTTAAAAACAACTTTTTAGGTAAATAAAAGTGGCTTTGTTGTTGTCATCTCAGTGACCACACTTTGTGAATCTTGTTTTCAGGCAGAGGTATGCAATAATACTAAGTACATAGTCGCAATAGTGCAATGCAGAGGCAGCTATAGACATTTATATATATATATATATATATATATATATATAAGGAAGACAAGACCAATCACTAATTATACAAATATATAAGTGCTTCGGGTTGACGTAATGTAGAACAACTCGAAAGATGAAAAATATTTGAATTTGCGTTAAATACGTGAATAATTGTCTATTGAGTGGTGAAATAGGGAGAAGGTTAAAGAAAAAGAGGAGAGATGGCTCACAAAAAATAGCAATTACCTTCTTAACAAACATCTCAAGAATAAACTTAATTTTCAAACAGGTTTGATTTATAAGTAAAAGTATTTTCTACAAAAGTAGTTAATTATTAAATATATTTAAACAGTACATTTTATAGTAATTTTTAGCAAAACTGTTTTGTTACCAACATTATTCAAAATATCTTGTTTTATGTAAAGTCATACAGGTTTTGAATGACATAAGCATAAGTAAATGGTGATAGAATTTTCATTTTTGAGTGGACCAGCCCTTTGAAGGTTCACGCTTTAGTTACCAGAGAACCGAGATCACTCTCTATCTCTGTCTTTTTTAAAAGGTTCCTGCATTCAAGTGCACATTATCTAGCCCCAAAAGGCACATAGAAAGCAGCTCTGACACCCTCTTGCACTCTGTTGCAGATCCACTGCGGAAGTGTCAACAAGCTGCCTCATCAACATACATGAGCAGTGGCACTTATTCAAAAAATTTGCTTCATTATAACAATATAGTGAATTGCCTTCAAAATGTGGTACTCTGAAATGCATTAGAGGATATGCATGGGATGAATAATGCATTTTTGCAGACTGCAGGCAAAAGTGAGAGGGTTAGTGGTATTGCAAAGGGATGTGACTGCGGTGCATCAGGATTATGGTCTGTCAACATTATGTCTATATCAGATGTGCTGTTGTGATCGATAAGGGTTAAGATGAGAGGGTGATGATGACCGTCCAAGATGGTTGCAAGCTTGGGTTCACCTTTTTGTCTCAATTCCTGTCTTTGTTTTCTTATGAGTCAGTTTTGTTATTGTTACTAAAACTATTTAAAATAAAGTAATTGAAATAAAGCTGAAATCAAATAAAATATAAATATTAGATGAAAAACTTAAAATGTATATATATATATTTTTTAAATGTTGCCTAACTGAAATAAACAAGTTTAACCCTTGTTAAGACCTTGCTAAAATTTAATGCATGAATGTTTCGCCAATCTTTATTACATATTCGGGTCTTTAGCGACCCGGAACTACATCTAACACGGATAGACCTCTACCTGTCGCAATAATATAAAACTCTCCTGATATTAGAGGAACAATTACAGAAGATTAAAATAAAGCATATTTTGTTACCTTTTGGAGCTTTGAAGGGTTCGGTTTGAGCAAATGTTTTATACCATCATCACTGTCCTCGTCAGAGCTCATTTCCCAGTACATTCAACATCTGGCTCATATTCACCATCTCAAACATTTTCTCAAAACTATCATTTTCAACATCTGCAAAATCAATATTTTGATCGCTGACAGCTTCTTCACAAGACCCACCATCAAGTGACAGTGACACTATTTGATTGCGTTCAGTACTTGCTCTGCAGTAAATCGCTGAGCCATTTCAAGTTTTGCTGATGATAATTCCTATACTTTTGTTTTCTGCCTGCTGTAACTATGAGTGAAACGTCACTTCATCATTGTGTATCAGACATTGCTACTTTGTGGAATAAAGGTGAATTGAACTTATTCAGTCATCAAATATTCAATTATTGTTGTGCAGAAAAAATATATTTGTTACACACCTAGTTTTTCTTGTTATATTGTTTATAATGAATTGATTGAGGAATACTAAGAAGGTTGATGTCTAACTTTAAAAAGTAAAAGTAAAAGACCCCTTGGGTTACTAGAGATGTTTAAGGGTTAAGTTGAAGTACAAAATTACTAAACGGAAATAAATTACAGCTAAATACAAATATAAAAAACAAAAAATGACAAAAGCACATAACAAAATTACTAAACCTTAAACTAAAGTTAAAAAGCTAATTCAAAATGTTAATGCATGCTACAAGTACAGTATATAATTAATACTAAAATAACTGTTATGAGTTGACTACTGAACACGCACATTTGGACGTTCACTTTTGTACTTCTATGAGAGACCTAAGTCACAAGAAAATTTATAAAAAATGCATTAAAGTATTAAACAATCAAATAATTATATGAATAATAATATATAAATAATAATAATAAATGCCACAGGTTCTCACGTGTATCATCAAACACAGCATGCTAGTTTAAATATGGAGGCAAGATTTATTGATGAACAATCAATTGGTGAACTTTATGTATGTCATGCATGCACATTATCATTTACTTCATTAATTTTGAACCAAACAATGCCATACAAACCTCTAAAAACATGAAAATTGAGCAATAATCTTCAAAGCCTAAACTTTCCCGTCTATAGCTACTCCAAAACATCACTGCTATTTGGTTTAGAGGCAGATCTAAGACGCCCATTAACTACCTCAAGAATCAAACTACTGTAATAGACTGAGACATTTTTTGTATGCTAACCACTAATGCCTTCTATGTTTTGGTTATGTCTGGAGGAAGGCAAAACAATTCAAGACATCCCCACAGCTTCTGGTGAGAAGTCTGAGCAAACTCGACACCCATTATGCAACCACATGTATGTGAACTGGTTATAAGAGCAAGCCAATGAGCTTTTGGGTTTCCTTCTAGTGTGTTAGTGAGTGTTGATCTGGGCAAGCGATGGGCCAACATGCCCCAACAGTGTGCAATGAGCTGAGACGGTCCCACGGTACCAGCTGAAAGCTCTTACCCACACAATCTCTATTCTGGTTGTGAATAAAGCCCTCATCGCACATCTCATTCAGCCGCACACACTGGTAGGAGCCCTCCCGGTTCACACACACCTCGTCCAGGGAGCAATTGTGTCTGCCGCTCGTGCACTCATTCACATCTACGGTACACATAACACTTTAGTTAAAGAGAAAAGGCACATGCTGAGATGCAAACACACACATACTGTAACACAGACACCTCCACCATCATAGAGTCGTGCTAGCATTTTACGAGGTGCGAGATCAGATCAGGTTTTGTTTCTAATAGTGAGGTTTGCTCTCAATTATTCAACCATTTTATTGTTGTTCGAAGTGGGTTTTCTTTGTGGGGAAATGGCATGCATGTGTGGCTTTATGAATCTATAACACTTGATGTTTACCATGTGAATACAGCTTATGAAGAGAAACAGATGCCAGAGAAACTCCAGGGAGGATATACATGCACAGTCTCGTATTTTGAGCGTGCATTTGGAAGTGTAAATGTCGATCATAAATGGAATGAAATTGAATACTAAAACATTTCATAAAAAAAAAACAATCTAGTTTCCTGCAGAGTGTGACTTAAGTCCTTGGCTCCACAGCAAAGCCAGTCAAGCTTCATTTTGTTTCTGCCAAACGAAATCAAGGTCTCTGCCCACCCGCATTCAGCATATGGGAATGCTTTGACGGAGAGACGCAGAAAGAGAGAGTGAAATAAACTCTTTAAGAACAGAGATAATTCAACAGTGAAAACTGCCCTCTCAGCTGAAGCCATTGCGATTATGTCCTCCCTTAAACTGTCCTCACATGCAAAAATTGCACTGATTTACAGTTCCTGTCTCCTGAATCAATGTGAACATGAAGTAAAATCTGACATTCATGTTGAGCCTTAGGCAATTTGCATTTCAGTCAAACAAACACTATTAATCGTTGTTGAAGGTCATAGTAATAAATTCTACATAAGCTAAACTAAAACAGAGAATATGATCAGTTGGTTGTAACTTCTACATTTGCTGTAGAAGTTAAAAGCCGGTTTACACTGGACAATTGTTTTCTTTCCTTTACGGCCTTTGCTTGTCATATTGTACAATATGATCCCAGTGAGATTTTGGGTAAAGGCCAAGGCAGACTGTGCAACATCAACAGTATTTTATGTTATACTGTATGATATACAGCTAAAAGTTTGGTCACAATTGACAGGCCATTTAACGTTCCGTTCAATATATTCTTTGGCATTTGAAATGGTACAACATAAACCCAAGTCCTTTGAGTGTTTTGCATAGAAAAATGTTTAACATAGAAAAATGGGAAAAAGTAGGAGTTTTAGAAGGAGAAGAAGTATTAAGATTAATGTAAATAATTTGCCATTGGTGAGCTCGCATAAGGCAAAATCAACAATCTTGCATCACCATTTTGCCTAATGATAAAATAAATCTGGTACAATCTCAGATATTTGTTTTAAACGACTAAATTCTTGAAAAATGTATACACTGCAAAATAATTTTCCTAAAATTTTCAGTATAGTTCTAAGCATCCTTAAAGCAAGAAAAATGTATTTGATAAGCTACAAATTTAATTACAATGTGTAAAAAATAAGAAACATTTATTTTAATTTTAGTGAATGTTTCTAATTTGTATTTAAATATGTTAAATTAATGAATTACATATTATTACCATTGTTTCTTTTACTGTACCACATTGGCAAATATATATTTTCTTGTTTTAACCATAATTGTTTTTAGACTTTTATCAACCTTTAACATATTGGCAAATGTATATGTTCTTGTTTTATCCATAATTTTATTTAGACTTTAATCAAATTACAGTCAGGTGTTATTCTGTAAATTCCAAATGAAAAAATATATATATTCTTGTTTTAACTATAATTTTGTCTAGACTTTTATCAGCTCACTGTCAGGTGTTATACTGTAAATGACATAAAGAGCCAGCAAAATATTGTTTTTGGATAAGTTTATAGCAACATCTCTGCATGGCAATTTTATTAGCACCTTCCATGACAAGTTTAGGATATGGAATGAAAAGACCTTGAAAAATATAGTCTGCAACACTATCAGTACAGTAAATAAACATGTGGTAAAAGTGTCAGATCAGACAGGAAGATGTATTGTGAGACAGCAGAGCTGTCGAACCCAGGGCTGAGGTCACTGTTTATTATTGTAGTCAGGGCTGAAGGAGAGTAATTGGTCATGGATCAGTGAAGCTGAAGGAAGCAGATCCTCAGGTAAGAATGTGATGTTCAAATCTCTTGTCATAATCCTTTGGGTATAACTGCTATACTGTACATGAGTGATTCAGTCCACTAAGGGATTGGTTAGTGCGGTATGACAGTTTTATCAGTGTTTTGTGACAGCTCTGTTGAAAAGAGGGTGTGTGTTTGTAGTTTTTGACCAATTTAGAGTACTTTACCTTCACAGGTGTGTATGTCTGTCATCAGAGAGAATCCTGGGAAACAGGAACATTGGGCCAGTCCTCTTACCACAGAACACTGCTGAGAGCAGGGCCCATTACCTGCAGACAGTAGTAAAACTCAGTACACTTAACTGATCACACTTCTTTTTATACATTACATTATAATTACAATGGCAAGGATCACTGTTATTATTGTTGCGCTTGAATGATCAAATACACACAATTATGTCAAAATGCCCATCGTGGAGCATTCATGTAAACACAGTCGGTTATGTCTTATGTAAACAGTTTGGTGAAAACTGGATGTGTGTGAGTATTTTAGATCAACACATTTGGTCTTAAAGTGAAAGGAGCCTAATATATCTACAGCCATCATTAATCATTTGTCATAAAAGACAAAGAGAAAATCACTCACTGCTCTTGACAGAATAACTTATTTAGGCACAATATTTTTTAGCTTAAAATATCCAAAAACCACTAGTGCAAAGTTATATATATTGTTGACTTGTGAACTTACACTATCCCAAATGTTTCCAACAATGTTTAAATCCAGAGAAATCTACAATTTTAATGCGTGTTTCCGCCGTGTCAATGTGCAGTCTGTCTGTAAATCCCTTGACGCTTTAAATTATTATGCTTTTTACTGGTGAGCAACTGTTTGGATGCCTTTATCAACAGAAAACGAATCATTGTTATTTAGCTCATTACGGTTAATTATCGGTCTTATTGTTTGATTCTCTTGTTTTTTTTGGTTTAAAGCAAGTAACATGTTTGTACCATGCCTTAGAGACACTGTTTTGTCAAGTGGCTAACATAGCATAATCAGAAAGAGCTTTATTTGTAGTAACAGTATAATTCAGCATTTATTCTGCCATACAATGTATTTAAAAAATAATTACATGCCATTTAGCAACACAAGTCATCCATATTTCATTAATATGATATTCAAATATCGATATAGTTAACAAGTATCTCAAATCAGCCACAGAGCGAACGCACAGAGTAACGTTATAACTTTCAACACATTCAAATGTATATTTAGTATGATTGTTTCTACCAAGTAAAACAGCGCTGTATTACCCCACATTTTTAATTTAAAATCCCCAAATTTAAAAGTGACCTGTATGAGTAGTAATTCAGCACTAACTGTAACAACATTCAAGTTCAAGGAAGAAGGAGACGTGAACCAGCAATGGTTAAAAAGTCATTTTAATCGTAAAAAATAAACAAACTGCGAAATATAAGGATAATAAACGCTCCGGTGCTCCTCCATGGGACTCGGTCCGCTCTCAGGCTTTCTGCCCCACCCTGCTTCATACCACAGTACATCTCATCCATGAAAACGATTTCTGCCTGATTCCCGTCGGATTGCTTTCCATCGGCTGTGGAGGTGAAGACGACAACTCCCATGATTCCACTCTCATTAATGCCAGAATGGAGCTGCTGTGCTCATGGATGACCATAACAGATTTCGTTCAAAATTGAACTATGATCAGCATGACTTAACGAGTCACCCAGATACATCCAGATCATTTCCGTACTGATTGATCCTCCAGAAACACGACAGTGCCCCAGACAAGTAACAGACTTCCAGTAAATGTTTAAGTCCTTAAACATCTACCATCAACCCCAAACCAGATTTACATAAAACGTTGTGGCATTTGGACTTCTCTTGTGAAGTGCTTTATCTTCTGGATGGCCTGCTGGATGAGGAGGAAGTGGTGATTTTTTGCTCCTCAGTTCAGCGTGTTTCAATTAAGATAACATATGTTGTGCAGAGCATTAGAATGACCATACAGTACCTGTGAGGCTACATGGTCTGGAATTTAGTTCTCTGTTATGGTGCCAGAATGTCAATCTCATGACATTTGAAAGAACAATGTTATGTGCACACCAGAACAACCAATTATGTTAAGATTTGACTGATAAAAAATAAAATAAGAAATCACTTAATTTCAAATAAAGGATTCTGAGTTCTTTCAACCACAAAACATATATGCATAATGATTCATCATGAATGAAGCTAAGAAAAAAATATCTTAATATGTATTAAAAATGTCTAAACATTCTTGATGTTATATATGTTATATATGTTCTAAAACACATATATAACTTTAAAAGGTAAAAAAATAATACAAAATGTACAATTTTATAATCAATATATATGATATTTATATTTGACCATATTACCGTTTTTACTTTATTTTTGATTCCATAAATGTAGCCTTGTTGAGTATAGGAAACCTCTTTCAAAAACAAAAACAAATCTTACTAACCCCAAACCTTTGAACAATAGTATGTTATGTGGACTTTATACACTGCGTGGCTGTTGAATGCCTGAATCTGATTGGTTGACGAACGTTCTAAGGTGTGCAATTATTTTCAGGGAAACGCACGGCTTAAGTAGTTCCAGGCAGGTCTTGACCGCATTACGTCGCCAAATGTTTTCAGTTATTTCAAAGGTCCTTACAGCCTTTAACAGCAAAAGAACTAAAACCCACAACGATTACGTACCTGCACATGGGTTATGAAAGACTGGGGGTTGAGTGGTGGTTTCTTGTCTTGCTGGAGCTACAGTAAGCAGCCTGTCTTCTTCACCAACCCTGTTGTCTTCCTCCAGCTTCTCTGTCAGAAAGAGAGAGAAAAGAGTGAAATGTCACAGGGATGAGTCATTCTTTTTCATTTTACACCCTGTCAGATGGTTTTTGGTAGAGGAACTACCAAAAAATAGTTTTTCCAACATTTAATCATGACCAGATGCGAAATACGGAAAGCGCTATTTGATTTGTGACGTTTGCAAACATATAATGTATCTTATGCTCAGAATTTCTTTCATTCCAAAAGTCAGCTGAAGAATGCTGGAGGGAAGTTATTTGTGGTCGTATCATTAGTTCAGTCCAGACATGAGATCATGAGTCAAGTTTCAAACTGCGGAGAAGCACAACACTATCTCTATCAACACTTCCATGTCACCAGAGACACAAAAACAATATTGACACATGATGACAATCCCATCATGCAGTGGTGTTGTTAGGGTTTGGCTGTATAACCAAGGAAACAGGACAAATAATTACAAACTGCAGGAAATCAGGCAAAGCAAAGATAGTCCCATCACTGTGCTATCTAGTTAAATGGATAATTCACCCAAAAGTGAACTCTGTCATATGTTTTTTATATTTATATTTTGTCATTTTGGAGCTAGACCGACCCAGTTATTGATTTTATAATATTAAGAAAAACTGTACAGGATATTGATATTGATGGAGATTGATCAAAATTCATGTTTTTAAAAACAAAAATCTCTTAGAGTTATGAAATAACATGCAGTGTTGTTTGCCTGTGCTTCAACGTGTTATGTTATATAAAGAATTAATATTATTCATGTTCTTTAGAGTTCAAAAATAATATACCAGGATGTCTAATTCACTGACTCATCATAAAAAACCTTCACTAGATTGCTATATGTGCAGGCACGCACCTAAATGCAAAGTCACAGTACACAGTGTTATTTAAGGTAATTTTAAATCCAAATAAGTTCTAAGTAATGCGAACACACTGCAGACAGGATATTGAGAAGGTATTAAGATTAATTCCTCTATTTAATGCAGGGCTGATAGAGTGTGTTTTGAGTGCATAAAGATTAGACTTCATTATGCTAGGTTGTATACAGAAGTATATCTCTGCTCTGAAAGTCTAGGAATAACATAAACCCTCACTGGTTCTCAACAGCCTTTATGCATATCCAAATAGAATATTTGTTGAACTATACCTGCTTAATCTAAAATGGTTCACACACAAAACTGAATCTACATACAGTATAACACAAGCAAACAGGTTGTCCCTGAGTCATCAGAACTCAAGGAGGGGCTGATCTTACCTGGGACACATGTGCGGGCATCCTGCAGGAGTGTGTATCCAGGGTGGCAGGCGCACAGGTAGGAGTCGCGAGTGTTGATGCAGGTGTGATGGCAGAAAAGTGCAAATCTCTGGCACCTGTCATCATGCTCCAAATCCTCCAGTGAATTAGCCGCAGGATCCACATCCCCAACCGACAGCGCTTGCTTCGAAAACTGACTGTCTGATACTGAGGAAGGGGAGAGATGGTAAGATTAGTAAGATCTCTTGCATGTGACTCTATTTACATTACTAACATCAATGCATGGATGCAACAATATCAGAATTCTGGTTGATAAGCCAGAATTCTAATATTATAGATAAGCCTGATAAGCCTATTTAAATGTTCAGGTTATGGCCAATAAATGATAAACGGTTTAAAAATGAAAGAAACAAACTATAAATAAAATGTACAGTATGAAGCATTTAGGTAACACTTTACTTAAAGGTATTCATAAAGTATGTTATAGTGCATAATATATATATTCATAAATAATCAAAATATTATCAAAAACACTATGTAGAGCTAAAACAAGTTAATTCCGAGTAACAAATGCCATTAAAAAAGACCAAATGCTTTGGAAAAAAAGTGATCAAACTGAACATGCTCAGTTTTAAGTTCTTAATGTAATATTTTAAGTTCTTTAATATTTTAAAGGTACACTATGTAACTTTTTTTTTTATTCAAAAATTACAGTGAATATAATGAGCGAGTATATCATGAATCCATTTTCCAAATCGTGTTTTTGTCTTATCCTGAATCACTATGGTACGTCTATAATAAGTGTTTATAATGACAATCGCTGTGGAGTAACCCAGTACATGCGTGACTACATAAACAGAGAGAAGTAGCTTTAGCTACAATGTTCTTCCACAAAACACGTGCAGTTCTGTTTATTAACCACTAGAGAGGTTACAGAGTGTACCTTTAAGTTGCTAATTATTGATGGTCAACTTTTTCTACATTTAATTGTTCAATCAACCTTTAAAATGCATCTGACAAAATGGAAGCTTCATTATTTTAAGTGAATTACAATATTGGCAGTTTTCAACAAAGGTTTTGATTTAATAATATAACATAACATGACAATATACATACATGTGCACATCTCAAACATTTCAAAATAATAAGTACTTTTATATTTTTTATTGGGATGCATGCCATTTGGTGTAAACCTATAAACTTCCCATGTCATAAACGAACTGTTATTTTGAGAGACTTTCTGGCTTTGACTCACAGAAAGCGTTTGATTTGAAGGGCCCTTTGAAGCAAGTTATTTTTTAGCATTTCTGTCTGGAAAGACACTACAACAACATATGCTATGATTGTTTTCCCTTCAAAGTGCCCTGAGTCGATATATTAATGCAATCTGAAATGTCCTGACAGTCATAGGGGTCTACAGGGGTCCTCTCTATGATATTATTTCCTGTTTTATGGGGGGGGTTGTTTGTCACAAGATGGCTCCCACATCCACACTGACTTTGGCGAAAGTGATTAGGCAGAAGTTTTTTTTTTTTTTTGTGGAATATCTTTTACGTAAACATTATACATAAAGCAACACTCCAGTCAACATCTGTCATTCCACCACTGCCAGCTGTTCTTGCCATGCTCTCTGTGTCCTCCATCTGCCAATCACATCCTATCAATCCCAAATCCACAGTCAACGAATTCTACAGAGTTAATCAACAGGCTTTCCAACATCGCACATCAATTTGGCAAGGTGTTCGACTGACTTGGCAATTAGCGTCTGGCTAAACATTATAAACAGACTCGGCTTCACCTTACACAGCGCACTGGTGTAAAGTAAATATTTCTCACAGTCATTAACTGAATGTAAATGCAATGGAGGGAGAAGGAGATTAAACATTTCCGCTATAATTAATCACGTTACGGGTGTGAGGTGGCAGGGGGCCTGAGAAAGCATCCCTCATGGAAATAATTACCTCTCAACCGTTTTTGTATCGCTTAAACCTTTGATGCAACCGAAAGGGATTACATAGTTAGCAATAGTCTCCTTAAAAAGAGAAAGAAAATGCATTTCTTTGGATACCTCTATGGAGGCAATTTAATTGGACCTATTTTAGCATTCCATCATCTGTATGTGCAACACGAAAAGGAAATAAACCAGTAGCTACTGACACGGCTACAGCTAATCTCACCTTGCCTCAGGATATCAGGTTGGCTCTTAAGGGGAAGCAAGGCACTGGGCCAAAGGAATGTGCCATTTGAGACATAGCAAGAGGTAAAGTCTGGGTTTTAAGTCTCATTCAAAGGAATATTGACCTGGGTCTATTGACTAAGGTTTTGCTGAT
The DNA here is from genome assembly GCF_949319135.1 of Squalius cephalus. Lineage (NCBI taxonomy): Eukaryota > Metazoa > Chordata > Actinopteri > Cypriniformes > Leuciscidae > Squalius > Squalius cephalus. The sequence goes on along the minus strand of NC_137143.1, from coordinate 23,269,657 downwards.
AACTGAGGGAGTGCTAGTTGGGTAATGGACATCTGCCATTACACTGATATGACACTATGGCTCTCAGGGTGATAGAATAAAAGCCAGGATGTGAGGTGGTGAACAACTTTATTTAGCTATAAGCCACATACAGGTTTAAGGCACTTTGTGAGAAAATTTTCCTCACACACACACGCACTCACAATGTACTGTATTAGACACGGTTCATTGCTTATGTTTCTCTGATAAATTTGAAATCTATTTAAAAATTATTAAACATTTTAATGCAAATTCTTGGATTCTTGGAACTTGAAAGCTTTAGGTTATATTTTTAGATAAATATAAAAAAATGTTTTATTTTATTTTAGATAGCACTTAACAAAGAAATAAAATAAAAAAAACTTTAATTTTACTACACAGTCAGACAATGTGTGGGTCTGGATTTGGATTTCCGCTGTTTTTTCTCCAGTGAACATTATTCATGCATTCCGAATACAAAAGGATTAAGTAAACATCCATTTTCCAAATTAAATTGATTTCACACAATAAAATCAGGTTAAGACAAAAGAATTATGCTGCATTATACCTCATTTGAATAAATTCAATTTAAAAAGCAACAAAATCCATTTTTGGAGTGTACACAGTCTATTTCTAAACTAATATCAGGTCTCATCCCAGTGTAAACATATAGCATCATTCCAAAAAAGAGAACAATGTTTCCATGCAAATCCTGCCAAAATTAGTGAAATTAGTCAGCTGAAACATTTGAGACAGAAGGAAAGTTTGCTGGCACGGGCAGAGAGGCAACAGCCTGCTTTGCCATCTGCTTCTGATTCAGCCCAGCTTGCCAGCATCTTTGTGCGTTATTCTGAACGGTAACGTGACACCTGACCAATCAGCTCTGGGCATCTTTCTTTCCTCTGATCCATCAATGTCAACCTCTCGGCCAGAAGTGTGACGAACTTGAACATGCCAAGACAAAGCCAGATTTCAGACGCTTCCAAATATGATCCAGGCTTTAAAAACAAACAAGCAAAATCACGACTAAGGCACTGATGTTAATAAGAAGACATAAACTCAAAAGTCACTGGGATGAAGAGATAACTGGGGCATTGTGGTTAAAAAAAAAATGCAACTCAAAACTGAGACATTCCAGGTCCTCGTGTGGTTTCACATCATATGGTGTGTCTCCATCACAACCCTTTCTTGGCATGACAGCCCGTCTAGATCTGTTCGTCAAAATAAAATATGAACTCTCACTCACCCCGGACCCAACCACTGGAAATCGGCCATACACTACACTAGGTTACACATTGCAAAGCATGAGTAAACTCTGCTGTAAAAACAAAACTCCAGGTTGTGTAAAAGAAAAGAATTTCACCTCTCTTAGGAAGAGCAGTCGGTTGAGGTCTCTGTTTTTTCTTGATCGTGGGCGGAGCAGGACCTTCCTCGCCCTCCTCGCAGCACGTGAGGAAGACGTGTCCACATGGGTAACTCAGATGCTCATGCACTTCACAGCCTTTACCCTCTTTTCGTAAACGCAGACCCAGTGCACAGCAGTTACAGCAGTCCTACATTAAATAGCAAGAAAGAGATCGAAAACATTTCTTTCAGTCCTAATCTGTCATGATGTGACTGTCGAGCAATAAGTAATTTCTCAAGCAGCAAGTCATTTCCACACTGAAAGCCAAAATGATGTATAATATTACACAAACACAGCCAATCAGAGCATTTTTTGAGGTTTAACATACACCACCTTTCATACTTTGAAAAAAAAAACGTTCAAACTATTTGAGATTAAATCGCGATTAATCGCATCCAAAATAAAAGTTTGTGTTTGCATAATATATGTGTGTGTACTGTGTATAATTATGTTGTATATATAAATAAACACACATATGCATGTATATATTTAAGAATTTTTATTTATATATAAATTATATTTATATATAATATAAATTATGTATAAATATATATACAGTATATACATGCAAATATTTCTTAAATAAATACATGCATATGTGTATATTTATATATACAAAATAATTATACACAGTACACACACATATATTATGCAAACACAAACTTTTATTTTGGATGCGATTATTATTATTATTATTATTATTATTAAAATTAATTAAAATTATTATTTTTTAAATCAATACTTTCATTCAGCAAGGACCAATTAAACTGATCAAAAGTGAAAGTAAAGCATTTATGATGTTACATAAGATATTTGTTTCAAATAAATGATGTTCATTTGAACTTTCTATTCATCAAATAATTGATGATTAATAATTGATTACAATAAGAAATGTTTCAACTAAGCATATTAGAATGATTTCTGAAGGATCATGTGGCACTGCTGAAAATTCAGCTTTGCCATCACAGGAAAAAATTAAAAATATATATTAAAATATATTATTTCACAATTTTGCTGTTTTTACTGTATTTTTGATCGAATAAATTAACGACCCCAAACTTTTGAACAGAAGTGTAATTGGACCAAAAGGGAATTTCACTGTGGGCGGGGCTACCCAGCTTGAACCAGCAGAAATAGAAACCAAACACATTTTTAAAAATGTCCTGCTGCTTGTTGTGTTCACAGCTTGTTAAGACAATTTTTTTTTAGATTTTGTCATGTTGGGACTGATTAGGACATGATGTTATCGCCAGCCTTTCACATGACCAGACAGTATTCAGTAAATAATTTTGAATTGGCCAAAATAATGACTGTTTCCAAACATACTGAATACCACAGAGATCATGCATCATTTGTATTTTTCTTTCATTATTTTATGAACTCTGTAGACTGTTTGAAAACAGTCATTATTTTTTAGTCCGTTTGATGCCACCAGTTAAGATCTTACCATTTGGGAATCTTCTCCACAGAGCGGGCTGTTTCCCTCACAGGCATGTCCGGCCTTTGCAGCATTCATGCCAGCCTGACACCTGCTCTCTCTCAGAGCACCTGAACAGCACTGCTTCTGGACAACACTTGAACAAAGCAGAAAAAACGTTTCTAAACCCAAGCCTGTCAACACCGTTCTCATCAGATTTACTTGTTGTTTAGAGCAGAGGTTTTCAAACTGGGGTCTAAGGTGTCCCAGAGGACAGCAAAAAGAGTGCTAGGGGGTCCATGGAAAGGTTTTCAGAAAAAAAAGAAAAAAAAAAAAAGAAGAGAATTAATATATAAGAGAATTAAAATATTAGTATAATTAATACTTTTTAAGACATAAAAAAAAAATCAGCATATTAGAATAATTTTTGAAGGATCATGTGACACTGAAGACTGAAGTAATGATGCTTAAAATTCACAATTTTTTATAATATTTTACAATAATATGTATGTTTTTATTGTATTTTTGATCAGATAAATGCAGCCTTGGTGAGTATAAAAGGTGTTTTTCAAGAGCATAAAATCTTATAGACCCCAAACTTTTGAACAGTAGTGTACAGTATATCATATTATATTATTAAAATACAATATATAATAATAATATAATATATACTCTATATTATTATATTATATAACTAATCTTTGACAGCCATAATTTTAAGTTTCTCTTCAGGTTTATACATTTAATTGTGGGTAGAAAAAAAAATAATGCAGTGTCAACTTTATAGAAACGTCATATATTTCCAGAAAAAAAAAATTATAGTAAAAATTGTCTGTTTATACATGAAAATATTTAGCTGTCTTTTACATTTAAGGAAAGGTGTTACATCCTCATCACATTTACAAGCCCATGGCACCCAAAAGGTTGAAAACCTCTGGATGCTTTGAAACAACTGGTTGCAACTGACCAATCAGCAGCAGCTTTTTACATTTCATTTGCATCCAGAGAAAATTAGTATGGATTATTCTCACTCTGCTTCCTACTTGACTGATTCCTCAAGGAAGTTTTACTGAGCAGCATAACCAAGGATCTGAAATGTCATCCAGCTTACCCACACACAGAGCTGAGGTCTTCTGTTTTGACAGGCATACGGTTGCAGTGCTGGTTCTCCTCGGCCCATTTCTGCCCGGCCACACAACAGCTCTCCACCAATCCTGGAGGTGAAAGCGCCGAGAGGACAACCATCTCACAGATCAGTTTTATCTTACATAAACCAAACAAAAGAATAGAGAGTTTACAGTGAACGCGTTTCTGACATGAAAAGGGCAGACAGGCAGACAAGAAACTCAGCATTGATAGAGCCCCAGAGGCGAAGCCCAACTCGGATCCATAGAAGAAGCATAAAAGATGTAATCTGCAGCCTTTGTATAGAGGGAAACAGAGAGACTGACTCAAAGACTCAGACACAGTCATGGTATGTGCATCGTCATAGGCGTCATTAGCACAAAATAACTCAGCCTTCAAATATTTGTCTTTAAAAAGCACCAATTTCGATAAGCCGTCTATTGAAGACGAATTTGAGGAGCATATCCGGCTGATCTTTTCAACAAATCGTGATACAAAGAAACAAGAGTAATGACTCATTTCAAACACTTGACATTTTGAATTACTCATCCCTCAGTGCGAATGAAGGCCTGAATTAAATTCAAATTGAACTAAATCAGTTTGTGGAAATGATGGATGAAAACCATAAAAATATAGTCAAAAATCATATGACTTTTCTATTCAGACATGCTGTGAAACAGCAGTTAAATGAATTTTATATGATTAAATCCCATTACTTCAATGAGTGTAGAGAGTATAGAAATGTAGAGAGGACTTGATAACATTAAGTATAAGTCTGACAAGGGTAATTTTCAATCAGACCATAAGAGGGTAATAATGAAGACTGCTTAGGTGTGAGTCTTACGGCCCTTTCATATACCAAACGCTAAAAGTCAGTGCAAATGTTTGGTGTGAACAATACTTTGAATTGAAAAAATGGATTCCCATGGAGTTATTCATTCTGGGAGCGAACATTTGCCTGCAAAAGAAGAAAATAGGCAAAAACGGCTAGTTGAGACACTAGGAAGTCATTAAGGTTATTTTTGCAATAGGGAAAACGTTAACTATCTGTTTTGTATGGTTCTCAACTGGCTCTGCTTCAGAACTTAGATTTTACATTGGACAAATGACCTGATGCAGTACTTATCTTAGAAAAGTAAACAAAATTATTATTATTATTATTATTAACTAAATTAAAATTAAATATTATTATTATTATTTATAATAATCATTATAATCAATAAAAAATATATAGATGTCATTATATAGTATACCATACTATATATACCAATTATAAATATATATCTATATGTAATTTCATGTGGATTTTATTATAAAAATCATAACAATAAAATCTTTATTATTGTCATCTTTCTCAATCAGAACAGACATGTGACCCTTTTTGAGGTTTTGACCATTTGAGATATATGCGTTTATACAGAAACTGACTTTGAACAATAACTCCACCCTGAAAAATACTCACTGTTAAAATTATGATAACTAGCCCGCATCTCCTCTATTACCAGACAAATCCATGATCTGTGAATTTACTTGGAGAGGATCTGATTGTAAAATTGCTTAAGCAGTGACATGAGGCCCGGAGCGCTCTGGGATTCCTGGAATGCTTGACAGGGGTCACTAGCTGCTGTTCCAGGTGACTTTTTGAACTTTGTGATAAACTTCCATCTGTCCTAAATATCTCAGAAACAATAGGGCCTCTAAGCTATTTATAGCTAATCAGTGGACAGACATAGAAGTAAACAGAGTCGAACGTCTTATTGGCTTTCATGCAACAACTAAAACACACCAATTCAGTCAAATTTCGACTCTGTTCCTGCTGAACTCAAAGAAAAAAAGCTTGCAGAACTGGAACGCTTGTCATTCATAGTTCTTCACACCCCTTGAGTGTTCGTTTATTAAATATTTGGGCTAATTCGATTATCGTAGCTGCCAATAACCGCATAATACATTTTAATTTTATATTTCCAAAAAAAGTCTGCAGATTTTGCCTGGGATTTCACTTACATCGTGTGTCGTACATGTGAACAGCAGAAGTTCTGGAATTGATTAAACATCTCTAATACTCATTGTTCTGATTAAGTCAAGGCATAATCAACAAAAAAGTCACTATAAAAAATGTAACATGGTTTCCAAAGCCCAACGACAAGGGGGGAAAAGGGATCTCTTCCATGTTGATTGTTTTTTTTCCCCATTGTTTTGCACTAATGTCTCAGAAAATCCATTGAACCAAAATCCCGCTCCTCTTAAACATCAAGCATGATTGGGAAGAGATTGATTATAGAAGTTGAGAGATATGACAAATCCCTCAAGTTCCACAAGCAAAACCAGAGAAAGGATGTGGAAGCACCATGTGTTCTTAGTTTTCTTTGTGTTGCGAGTGCAGTGAAGTTCAGTGCATTTAACTTTCATGTAGACAAAAAATTGCGTGGCGCTGGAATCTTGTCATGCCGCACCTGGTTTATATACTACATTTTTTATTAAAACGTTCTGTAATGCTTAAAAGAGTTTAAGGTTTGTCTATAAATATAATCTTTCAAATACAGCAGAGGAAAAACTCATTAGCAAAGCGTCTCCAGAGACGAAGAGTGACCGGTACTCTATTAAAGAACACAAAAACTGACCGCAAGACAAAACAACAGTCGCTTAGCAATCAGCTAAAAAAAACTTCTCTGCTTTCCTGTTTAACTTTCACAGCCATAAAACATGAGTGATGCCCCTTTTTTGAGCCTTGAATTGTATTGGGGTTTGTTTATTTGTACAAGGGCATATGTTGTGTTCACGTTATTCAGTGCATGTCATTTTTATGATACCGTGAAAGCACGATGATTCATAATGGCTTTGAGTTTTCTGCTCATTTTGCTCAAGTGCAACAACTGTTACGACTATGCACTGTATCTCATAATTAATGATGAAATCTGTAAATGTACTTTTTGATAAAAGCTCAGAAAAACACGAGTCTTTCATTAAGCCCAGACTTATTTCGCAATGAAGGCCTTGCGCATTGAGTTAAACAAAGCTAATGTTTAGGCTTTGACTTTATTAAAACATCCTTCTCAAGGATTTTCTTCAATATGCTTACAAAGGCCTGTATATTAAGAGCCTGTTAAATTGCAGTATTGATCACATTGTTGTTGAGATCTGTAAAACCTCCCATAGATTCACACTAAGGGGTGGGCGCTAAAACGAAGGCTGTTGCCATTGCTCTGTTAGATCATCATTAGGTCATCTGTAAAGCAGATGGTTACAATACAAAGCGCTCTTCAAAACAGGTCCTCTCTGAGCTCGACAGATTTAGCCTTTTCTTTCACAGATGGTAACAGAACATCTGCAGGATCAAAACCAGGGAGATTTGTGAAAGCATGGATTGAATCAGTAAACAGCATGTCGGTAACAACTAACCAGAAAATACAGTAACATAAAGAAAAATGTCTGCTTCATCAGTTTTCTTGAAAGTGAATGAAAGGTATTGATTATTATTCAACCAACATTTATGAAATAGAGCTGTTCGGTTTGTAAATCCAGAAGAAACATTTAAAATGTTGCCATTTTTAGAGCAATTTGGCTTGGAATAGCAGCTTTTTATATTTATAAGTAAAACAAAGTATGTGGTTAACATGATTTGAAGAGACGTTAATGTTTTGCTCTACATTTTGTTCACATTTGTTGAACAGCGGCTCTTCGAGTAATGTCAACCACACGCCGTATGCTACTCAAATTCAAAACTGCTGTCCTAAAAAAAATCCATTAAAGTTTCCCAAGAGAACTCATGGCAAATTAGCCTAGGTCGACCTACAAATTGACGTCAAGACTGAACAGCTCTTTTGGGTCACACAAATGCCATAATCAGCCACAAACTGCAGATTCAGCCACTCTAATGATCTCATTTTTAATCTTCTTAAAAGCGTTCATGGCCCATTGGCGTTCATTGACATATCTGTGATGACGAACTTGAGTTCATAAGTTGAACTTCTGTTAACCATACACCCCTTTAACTAGTCATAAAGTCACATTTTGACCTCAAAGCGGCAATTGTCTGATCTTTCTGGGCAACCACGTTGAAGAGCTCTTGACTTTGGTTATTTACTCCCAAAGCAGACAATGAGAGATCCATTGTTCATTCCCACAGAAAAACAGATGTTAAACAACCCAAATATTTATTATGTTTTGTTTTAAACTGTTTTATCGAACGGCACAAATCGAATCCTTCCTTCCCAGTTTGAATCAGGAAGTTCAGTGTGAACGTCTATGTAAATTAGAAAGGACAAAATACGGAAGAAACATAAACATTGTGCATGCATCATTATGATATATTCCATAAACAAACAAAGACTGTATCATCAGCAAGACGGTGTTTGAGAAAATGGACATTGTTCCTGTAGTTTGGACTTTAAACAAGATATTGTGGAACTAAACACTTCTAACTAGAACCAGATGCAATCTGCAGATGCTTTTAAGGGAAATTGGTGGAGGTTTTGTGGAATGAATTTAAAATAAATTAAATATATTTGCCAATATATTTAAAAAACAAACCAATAGGGGATAGGAGATGCATATACAATCTGAGGACTTCCTTACACTTCCTAATAATGATGGCTATTCACAATGATTCACTGCATACTCTTAGACTAATGGCTAAATGACTAAATGTCACTTCACACAGGTGACACAATTTAAAATCTGAGAACTCTGCGTTGTTGCAACATCTCAGACAGTTTTAACAGTCACAAATACACTCAAACAATGGCATAGGGCCACTAGCTTGCAAAGTACATACTTGACATAGAGCACTGGAGGGGCGTTAAACATTGGTTTTTATTTCTGGCTGCATTTCAAGGCCCCAAATGCACATTGTCCAATGTACTTCTAAATGTGCACCATCAAAGTCGCTTTTTAATAAACAATATCTACAAAGTCAGCGCTTAGAACAAGTGCCTGAAGCTTTTCAATTTTAAGTGAGCATACCGAGCGTGCTCCGCTCATGAATGAAAATCGATTTCTTCTAAATTAGTAGACTTATTTTCACATTACCCCTGTTGAGTGGTCTCCATTTTTTTTTTTTTTTTCATCAACTAATGGAAAAAGCACTACACAAATATGTTTATGTGAAAAAAATAACAGTGACAAGGAATGGCTTGCCATGGAAATTAGACATGGACATAATGCAAAACCAAAACCCTGACATTTTCTGGACATCCCTTTCTTCGCCATCATTATAATAATTAGGTGAACGCTTCATTCTTTATCTTACCTCTGAGTCACTCTCTAACTCTCTAATTCCTTGTTGGAATAATAATTCTCATCATGCTATCATGAAACTATATGAATATAGTTTACTAACATGAATATATTGCTCATAGTAAATTCATGTAAACTGCATTATAAACAAATAAGACACATTTATTGTAAGTGTTACCACTAAAATATTTCAACCTAATTCATCAGTTATTAAATCAAGTACTTTTATGCATTCAAAAGCATTATTTTCTTCAACTTATTACATGAGCATCATTAGACAGCCATTTGTTCATGTTAACTCCTATGTGTAAACTTATGTTAAACAGGAATCAGCATTATTGCATTCAGCATCTCCTCCTCCTGTCATTATTCTGTAACTGACACAATACTCAAGACTTCCTTTGATAACTGTACGAAAAGCCTTCAGATGCATAATGCATTTCCCAGGACAATGAACTCCCAGGCTTTGTTGTTTCAACTCTACATAAAGTCTCTTTGTTTAATGAGTCTAATCTCTTGCAGTGACCTGCATCCCCATCCGGCTTTCCGTACTCCATCAAATTGTTTGCGTCTGGTAATCTATCACTTTCAGGAACACGTCAACACACTTTTGCGTACAAAGGAACATCCAGGAAAGAAGCTGAGGCGTAGCCAGCATGTGCCAGTGAACTGTGCGTTTCTGCTAATATGAAGTAGCACAAAGAGGAATTAGTCTGGAGTCCTTCATTCCAACACTTGCATTCCAGGTCAAGTAATTTCCTTTTCTGCTAACCGATGTCATTGCTAACACCACACGAAATGATTTAAAGAATGAGAAAAATTCAAGATATAAAACCCTAATACAGAGCTGCTGATAATGTTGTGAGCTTTGCTGGTCCAAGTCTTACTGGTCAAAGTTAAAAAATCCCTGAAGGGTCCCCCTTCAAAGTAAGATAAAAAATTATTTAAATATATAATAACATAGTATAAAAAAGTCATTACATATTTTAAAATATAATAAAATAATTATATCATAAAATAAATCAATTTTATATAATAATTATTTATATTAATAACAATTTTATAAATGTTATTATAACTTATATATGTAATTGTAATTTTTATTTAATAAAAAATATAATAGATATTATTTAAAATATAAATAAACTTTAATATGTAATATACATTTAAAAAATGTAAGCACATACTAATAGAAAGTAGCAGCCAAAATTAGTTTCATAATAACAGCAGACAAACTCATCAACACCATTGGTATGACTCTGCAGATGGATTTACATTACTGTCATAATCAGAATCTTTAACCAATAATCTCTTCATTTCCTGGGAACGATTACTGTCTGCCACAGGGATGCACCCGTCACAGATGTAACATCCTATAAAATGATTGGATCTGGACAAATCACCAGCCTAAATAATTTCAGAACTATGAAACCTCCCCCAAAAAATCTGCACTACCATTGCAATGTGTCAGTAACTTTCGTGAAAAAAACAAACAAAAAACAAAACAAAATTAGTTCTCATAGACTATTGATTTGTACGGTGACAGACAGACACAGCTCAAATATCCTCAAATTTAAAGAAAATTTTAACAGAAAAAAAAAGGACTTCTCTGGTCTACACTCAAATAAAGTTGTTGTTTTTAGAGGAAAAAGACTTCAGATTATTAAAATGGTCTTTACAGTAACAAACAAATGGTTATTTTAGAATCTGTTGACTGAAAGGTTATTTGGGGAACCAAAAATGGTTCTTCTATGGCATCACTGTGAAAACCCTCTTTTGGAAATTCCCTTTTTGAGTGTAGTGTTGGATACTGTTCTGATTTTCTAGGGCAGACTAGCTACTTGTAAAGAACTAGTGACACACATTATAAATAATAAGATGTTGTTTCTTATTGAGTCAACAACTGCACTTCTAGTTGAGTAAGGGGAGATCTAAAAACTAAAGTTAGCCAGACTCTTAGTATTTTTAATGAGAGACTTGTATGAGCTACTCTTAACATGCTTATACTCCATCATTATTTTGAGATGTTGAGGCCATAATGTCAACCACTTTTGCCTAAACTCTTATAAACCCTTTGTTAGTTTGTTGATTGTGGAAGATAAGTCCTTGCTAAGAGCGCCATTGTTCCACATTGTTGAGAGAGATCCCCATCTTAATTGCTCTTCAGAATACAATCAACTCCCTACGTTGAATTCTTATGGCATTTAAAGCAGCTGATGAGTGATTTTCCAAAACAGACCTTTCACTCACTAATACAGTACACTAAAAAACAATGTACTAAAAACCTTTCCGCTTTTCGAGTACAGACGACAAAATTGTTAAAATGATCCCCGTTCACACGGATCCGTGAAAACAACTAAAAACGATGTATTACTCATGCCAGGCCAGTAGTTGGCGATGTCACTTTGTAAAGTGCATGTGCATGATGTCACCGTTTTCACAAATTTGCGTTTTTGTAGTTTGCATGGAGACGATTAGCCTAGAAATCTAGACGCACCCTAGCGACAGCAAAATGTATTTTGCAGCCAGGGTAGTCTAGCAACTCTCAATTGACTTTCGGAGCTGTAAAAACCTAAATTGGGTCAGGCCAGTCACATCGTGTATAGAGTAGGTGGGGCGGGCTTAACATAATGACGACAGAGTTGCGACAGTTCCCTGCTACTTGAAAACAAAGAATGGCTGCTGCTGCTGGCGAACAGTCTTTCAAATCGGCTTTGGCCGCGACTCTGGAGGACTTTTTCTTTGAGAAAAGAGCAAAGAACGGCACTTAAGTCATTCTTAAAAAAGGAAGATGTGTTCGTAGTTTTGCCGGCCAGATTCAAAATTTGAATCTATCAACTAACGTAAGCCAGACATCCCAACCTGCACAAAGTCATTTCCCGGAGTCAAGAAATCTCCAACGGGGGGGGGATTCGGTTCTGATTAGTTCGGTTCGAGAAATCTCCAATGGGGGGGAGGGGGGGGGGGAATTCGGTTCTGATTAGTTCGGTTCGAGAAATCTCCAACGCGGGCGGGCGGGGGAATTCGGTTCTGATTAGTTCGGTTCGAGAAATCTCCAACTGGGGGGGGGGGGGTTCTGATTAATTCGGTTCGAAAGTAGAGATAAAATCCCGAGGCACACACGCAAGGTCTCTCGCTCCCTCTCTCTGCCGTAAAATTCAAATTTTGAATCTGGCCGGCAAAACTACTCTTGCTTCCGGGAGATTTTAACTGATTTGCGGGCATCAGGGAGCCGCTATCAATATGCGGGAGACTCCCGGAACTTCCGGGAGACTTGGGATGTCTGCGTTAGCTCCGCTGTTGGGAAAACGCTCTGGTTGGTTGAAGCGATATCCTATTGTGTGCAGAGGGAATTTGAAAGACAGCCGTTTATCCCGCCCCTCGGATTGAGCCGTGTCTATGGTGAGTTGCCAGACCTAACATCTTGATGTAGGTCTGGCTTGCCAGGCTAGGAGACGATAACAGTATCGTTTTCAAAAACTTGCACATCGAAACCTGTTTTGAAAAGTTTGCGTTAATAGGCCCCCAATATGGCCCACAATGTTGTTGTGTAAATGAATGCCAAAAATGGAAAAAAGTTTTCCATTTTAAGTTGAAAACGGTGTGTTGTGTAAATGGGCCCTACATTTTTACCAAAAATTACAAAGAAACTAAGAAAAACTGTTTTTCTTGTAAAAATGATCTTCATTTGAAACTTTGAAATATAATTTTTTTACATTGAATACGCATGATGCACTGTTTTTTTACGAGCAATATGCACAACAGGCATAAGGTGAAATAGAACAAATAAAAGAAAAAAAGAAAAAAGAAACAAACAAAAGAAGGAAAGCCCCAAGCATTCCTGGTTGTCCAACTGCATTCCCAGATAAGCCAAAAAAACTTCAATAAAGCGGGGTATTTTTTGTTATTATTTTGCGGCACTGACCAACAAGTCAAACTTTGGTGTGAATGTGCGTGAAATTGACATCAGAAAAATGTGACTGCCCCTCCTCCCCAAAATCTCATATGGGGTTCGTATTTTAAATGCCCTGCTTCAGAGACTTTGTTGAATATTTTTCTTTCAGAAAGAGTCATGGTAGCTTTTCTACACTGTCTGACAGCTCAGAATAGAGAATTACTGCTCCAACTCACATATTTCAGGGGGAACTAAAAGAACCAGAGGTGCAGTGTGAATACAAGGCAATTTCTCAAGGACAGTAAAACAGACACATTGGCAAAAGCCCAAACGCATAGGCCTACTCATATTTCCTATAGTAAGGGCTATATGAGCAGAAGAACACGATTGGTCAGTTTTCTTATGCTGGTGCATGAGCGTGGATTTGAAACGAGAAGGTCCTTGGTAATTGCAGTTTTTTCTGCAGCATTGTGGGCCTATGGGAATTGAGAAATCACTTCTGCTGAGAGCAGCACCCAGTCGCTTGGCTCCAAGAGGCAATAACTGGACCTTTTCAACCGTTCTGTGAAATGATGTATTCTCACGGTGACTTCAAATCATCCTGTCACGCTAGGCATAAGGACAGAGTTTAATAGGGCATCTCATATTTCTCCTAACTCAAAAGGGCCTGAACTTTCGGTTTTCTTCATTTCATACCATACTGATATAGAAAATCCATGCCAATTACAAAGACTATGCAGCTTGTAATTTTCTGGTGTGATAAAATCTATGTGCTGTAATGTCATTGGCTGATTCCTGCATGCCAGACAGTTTTCCAATGGCTTAAAATTGAGTTTTGTGGCTTTTAGTTCATGTCTGGTAGCATTGAGGCTATATGCAATTGTGTACTTGACAAAATTAACTTTTAGCAGATATACAAAATCATTCAAAAGTAAGTTTTATTAAAACTAAATTAATACTTTTATTCAGCAGGGATGCATGAAATTGATCAAAAGTGAAAGTCAAGACATTTATAACGCTACAAAAGATTTCTATTTCAAATAGATGCCGTTCTTTTGAACTCCGTTCATCAAAGATTCCTGAAAAAAGGGCATCACAGTTTCCACAAAAATATTAAAGGCCCACTGAAGTGCCTTGAAATGCGCAGCATTATTCAACGTAATTAACGTTAACGTATTTTCCACTGAAACAGGAAGACATATCGAACAGCCCCTCCCCTTTTAAAAAAAAAAAGCCAATAGCGTTTAGTTTACAGCTCAGCCAGAGCCGTTGAATGCGGTAAAGCCGCAGTTTCCTCCTAATCTCTAACCGTTTCTCCTCCTAATCTCCACCATATCGCTTTAAAATATAGCATTCTGTGCAGAATTGCAATGAGTCTGATGCAATGACTCGTGCATGATCCGCTCTGTGCTATTGTGTCTCTGGACCGGACTGTGTGTGTGCTGCGGCGGTTCCAGTGACACTTACATGAAACCAGTCTTCATTCACACCAAATGATAAGCATACCGTATTTACACTGTCTGAATTGTTCCCTATCCCCATATGAGAATGGCACATTCACATAGTGACTTCAATTTTGATTTCATTGTTAATTTAAGTAGCACAACTGTTTTCAACATTGATAATAATAAGAAATGCTTCTTGAGCACCAAATCATCATATTAGAATTTCTGAAGGATCATGTGACACTGAAGACTGGAGTAATGATGCTGAAAATTCAGATTTGCCATCACAGGAAAATATTACATTTTAAATTAAAATATATAAAAATAGAAAAGTTTATTTAAACATTTCACAATATTACAGTTTTTACTGTATTTTTGAACAAATAAATGCAGCCAAAAGTCTTGTTTCAAAAACATTGACAAATTTTACCAACCCCAAACTTGTGAAATTGACAATCTTTCTCTTCTGTCAAAATATGCCAACAATATTGATGACTCGCTCTGCATCCTGTCAAATACATTTTCTTTCCCAAACAAATGCTCTCTAGAATGTCCCTCCCACTAAAACCACTTGACTTCGACTAGCAATACAAGTGCTGTGACGTAAACTAACAACTATCAGCTTAAAAAACAGTGATGAACCCTTTTAAACAAAAGAAAGCAAACGTTGCCTGTCATGATGCCTTTAAATTTCTACGTTTTTAATGTTTTTAACAGTGTATTCTCCCAGAAGTCTAGTAAAATACATTGTAACATGTGAACGCACAAAACAGATCCAGGAAGTGCAAATTCAAATCCATATGTCCCAACTCTTTCTTATGTACTGATACACTGTCAAGAACACAGACTTAGTCATGGGACGGGACACACCCTTGATCAAATTGTATAATTCAGCTCTTTCAGCTGTAACACGCATGCCAATCTGGTCCCAGTCCTATCCAACATGAACAAAAAATACAAGAATCAAGAAGCAAGCTCATATTCAGTTAAATCTTTCACATAAAAAAAAAAAACCCAGAGAGAGAGAAACCTACTCCACAACAGACTCTGACACTACTGTAATATTTATCACAAACGAGAAAGTGTGATCACACTAAACCTGTGACTGACATCCAGACTCTCGCAGTGATTTCTTTTGCGTGATTTTGGGCTGTGCTGGTGTTTCAAATGATGCTGTTGGAGTCTCTGTTGGACATTTAATCTCCAAGCTCTCCTCCATCAGAGCCTTTTGGACAGACAACACTGCCTGTATACGGCCTTGTGTGTTTCTCTGATGTAATATGATTGATCACAGACACATGATTGTCTGTGGACATACTGTTTACCTCAGCTATGGATATGCATCATACAGCATAGTTGTGCTGGTAAAAACATGAATTTCTATGGTTTTTCCATGGAAACTAAGCTGCAAACATGGGTAATTCATAAGGTGTCACAGTTATGATGTCACTACATTAGCATATGACCAGACCACCCATTCAACATATAAATTAAATATTAAGGCTCAGTATTCAGCAACATGGTAGGAGCATTGTTACCTACTGCAGATGTTAAAATATAAGGAAGATATGCTTTCCCAACGGAAAGCAAAAGTTTGGGGTCAATATACTTCAAAAGTCTTTTATGCTCACCAAGGCTGCATTTATTGTAGCCACAGTCAAAAATATAGTAAAAACAGTAATATTGTGCCATATTATTACAATTTAATATTTCCTATATTAATAGATTTTTAAAATGTAATTTACTTTTATGGCTTTTTTGGCAAACTCCAGCCTTCAGTGTCACATGATCCTCAAATCATGAATGAAATGTAATTTGCTTATGTTGCTTTGTGCACATTCTTGTACTCAAAAACTTTGGCCGCAAAACACAAAATTGCTGAAATATCTATTATATTATGAAGATTCTGAATCTTAATGTATTATGGACAGAAAAAACAAACAGTAGATATCTTATTCATGGATGAGTGTAAAAGTCAATCATCAGCAGTTTTCATTGGGCAGAATACAGACTTTGAGGCTGACAGGCAAGATTCAAATGAATGTGCATTTTAACACCATATCCACTATGCATGAGGATTTATCATAGCACAAACTCATATTTTCAAGTATGCTGAGAGCATACATTAGCCACAATGATCTGTTTGTTTGATACCATATGTTTTGGACACAGAGGCAATTCATCTCAGAATTTAACAAATCTACTGACGTCTCACACATACTCTGTATCTCCACAAAATCTTTCTGGCATCAACTCTTGGAAAAAGCAGCCAACATGATTAAAATGAAGTATCCATCTTTTTAGATTAAACTGGCCTGATTTGATAAAATCCAATAACAGGACTTTGAATTCTAAAGTAATACATTATTAGTGGTGATGAGTTACATTGTGTTGCCATATGGGCATTTGAGGCATCACACCACATTAGCAGTTTGTGCATGTGCATTATATTTATAAATCTCACGGCAAAGAAATTCATCTTGACTTTATTAGACACTTTAAAAGACCAAATAAGTATGGAACTCATCAAATCATAAACCAGATTCCTTCAGGCATAAACTGATGAAAAGTTAGAGGTGAGACTCAAAGATAGGATTTTGAGGCTACACATATTATTAATATTTATTTATTAAAAAATAGTTTTGAATTCAAGATGTTATTCTCATTGAAAATTATGTTAAAGTAATCAATTCCTCCTAAACAAGCTCAATATGGTATCATAGTGATGTTTTAAATGCAGAACATGAGTGAAATTTTGGTGGAGCAGGATAAAAGGCACTAAAGTGACATTTCCTTATGAGAGTCAGTTACATGAACTAACAAATCTGAATACAAACTTAAATTTAGACCCGATTTCCTGCATTAAGTGTTAGCCTTAAGGGAAAAAAATAAATCTTCAGAGCCCTGTCTATATCATTATCTCTGTATGGCTCTGAGTCTCTTTAATTCTTAAATGCGAACAGAACCTAGATGCATTTGAAATAGGGGAAGACGGGATCACAAATCGCTGCATTACTGCTGGCAGTAAACATTCAGACGTAAAAGAGGATATCAACAAAGTGCTAAGGTTCCCACTAAAGCAAGACACCACATGCACATAGGCTACATACATATTAGCACAAGCACCTTTTCATCCCAAGCAAATAGGAGACCAATGTAGGTTGATTTTGACGCATATTCCTGATTTCCTCCATTTTAACTGCTAATAGTCTATTTAAAATGGTGTATTCACATAATAAACATATTATGCTTATAATGGAGCTCAATCGTAGAGCACTTGGAGAACTTTCAAAATAAAAATGGTTCACATTTTATAGCTGGAATTACATCACATACCTTTAATAACTTCCTTGGTTCAAGGAGAAACTGATCAATAAAACTGCACGACAGACGGTCCGAGGGCCCTATTTTAACGATCTGAAACGCAAGTATCAAACGCGAAACGCTAGTAACTTTGTGGGCGGATCTCGGGTGCTGTTGCTATTATACCGGTGGGATAAATGACTCTTGTGCCTGACGCAAATCTAAAATGGGTTGGTCTGAAGTAGCTACGTTACTCATAAGTGTGGTTTGGGCGTAACCTGAAGTAAACCAATCAGAGCGACACCTCACACTTCCTTTAAAAGCAGGCACGTTTGTTCCATGGCGGATTGCTATTATAACGGCGGATTTGCCAGGCGCACGCCAGGAGCCATTCACAGCAGAGGAGACCGACGTTCTTGTCAAGGCTGTAAAAGACAGAGAAGTGACATTGTATGGGGATGGGAGAAACCCACCCAAATAAGCTTCGGTTAAACAGGCGTATAATAATTTGGGTAAATGTGTAAGCTAGATTTGTGCCTATTTCTTCACATCTTCATGGACACCACAATGATTTCCCTCGTGTGGAATATTTTTTCCTTGTAATTATGTATGGTTTGCAAAAATGTCAACTGCTGCATCTGTGTAGATGAGATAAGCTAAGTGTATGCGCGTTGTGCACATGCTACATTATGGCCAAGCATGTGCCCTTAAAATAGCATCTGAATAACGCGCCACTGACTTTAGACTAGGTTTTTCCTGGTCTGTGAAGGAATTGTTTTCTGGAACTGCAAAATAGCACCAGGGAACGTTTGCGCCGGAACACGCCTCCTCTTTTCGCTGAACCGCCCCCCCCGGGAGCGCAAGTTCATTCCCTAATTTACCGACATGCGTCTGTTGAGGGAAAAGTCCGCTGTGCGTTGGGTGCAAAATAGGAATGATACATGCGTCGGTGTACAAAGTCAATTGCACTGGGTGCAAGATAGGGCCCTATGAGTTTAACTACCCCATCCTTTAAAAACTCCTATATAGCCATACCCTGGATTTTGCCAAGGCTTTATGGGACTAAATCTGTTTTTTTCCATCTTTTTTTTTGGTCACAAAAAACATGTCCTCATTTGATTCCAAATAACAAGTTTCCCATAGGACATTGCAAATCTCCATTACAGACATTCATGATCGGTGGGTGAGATGAATCATGCAACACAAACAGCCTAGGCTGCTACCTTTGACTTTTAATTCAATGCACATGTTGGTAATGCCGGTATGTGCAAAACGATAAACTGCTTTCCTGCCAAACATATTATCAGTACAGTATGCCTCCACTTTCCCTGATTATCATACTCATGCAATGCAGAGATGCAAACTGTTGAGAGCTCCAAGTGTTTCTATCCGGTGAGAGCTGCTTATTTTGAGCAATGGCCAACTGGCATCCTGCAAGATAACTAATTCCTCTCCTTATCTAACTAATTGTGCAATGTTGCCTTTTGGTTGAAGTATTCTGTCACAATGATCTGAGCTGACCCTTCCAGCCTGAGATTTAACTCTTTACTATTTTCAGGGAATCCACTTGACTGAGAGGGTAAGCTTTACCAGCACTGTTTTAGGGTATCTTGTCTTGTCTTGGTCAAAAATAGCAAAACAAAAATAGCGGTTCACTAATCTTAAGTTGTATACTGACCGTGCCTAAACAATGAAAGCTAGACAAGACAAATCAAAACTAAACAATGAGAAATGATAACGGATTGAGTTATTCTATGCTATTCAAAAGGTTACATCTATCAATGTTATGCAAACAACAGTTTTACATTTGGCAAAAGAACGATCTGTCATTTCTTTAAACCTCTGGAACAAAACTGAAACCTTAATATGAGTGATGAATCTCATTAAAACATGTCTAGGTCATATTTCACTCCACAATCAAATAAAATAAATAATTTTACCTAAAGAAAATAAAGCCCGTTATTAAGATTCTTTGCATTCTGACATTATTTTCATGACATTTCTGTAATGTTTCCAGATGTTTTACTGTTGAGTTTATTTCAATCTGTTGACTATTACAGTCTAACCTCGCCATCTGAACTTATAAAATATCAGAAGTCAGTGATTTCGTCACGAGATATTTAGTAGGCACTGGGAACGTATTGAGTTACGTTGGTGCCCCATTCAAAAGCCCAATTAAATATTTCAGTTCTAGTACAAGTCAAGATGAATTATGCAGACAAAACCTATAAACACCTTTTGGTTCAAAGTCACAAGCCATTTTCCAGTCAATGGTGTGTTTATAGCTAGCAATGTTTTTCACTAATTGAAGCTTGGAGCGTGCTAAACGACACAAAGGTGTTAGGTGGTGTGTGAGTGAATATGATGACTGAGCGAGGAGGATGTTCCCAGCGGGTGCAGTGTTTTACTTTGCGATCCAGACGGCCCCCCTGAGTTGAATATTTATGCTCCAGCTCACAATTCCTAGGACTAGTGAGAGTCCTTACCATTTACATGTCGAAATCAAACATGACAGCAAACAGTTTTCCTAAGCGCTGTGTGATACCAGAAATACTTTAATTGGTAACCTGCCATGTAATCTGTGAAAACAAGTCACCGTAGACATCTCTCGAGAGGCCTGTTTGTTTTGTCTTGTCGTACCGCGGGGTGCAAGGCCCGGTGTATTCCCCGGTAATGTATTACCGTCATCTTTACACAGCTGTGATTGTCTATGGCAAGTTGCCAAGCACTCAGAATGAGAGTTTATGGTACCAGGTGAATGTCAATTATAAATCACATTAGCATTAATTATGCACTAAAACTCTTCAGCATAACAGTTCAGCACTTGAAACACTGAATAAATGACAAGCAGTTGCTTGTTAACTCACCTTCTTCCATCCCAGAATGAGTTCCGAGGGTGTTGTCGGCCTCTTCCTCCTCCTCCTCTCTGTAGTTAAACAGACTGTGGGACTGTTTGTTTGAAGGTGGGCTGGTTGGACTGAACTTAACTGGAGAGAACAACTGCCACTGATGTTTCCTCTCAAGCTCTGTGTTGTGCTCTCCCAAAGTTTGCACATGTTCTGCTCTTGGGTTTTGGTGCTCAAGGGGTTTTATGCGTTCATCACGATGTTGTTTGTGGTCCACAGAAGGTTCTCTGGGATCCACCGAAAGCCTTTCATGTTCTTCTTTAAGTTCTGCTTCTGATTTTCCATGTTCTGGTATAGTTTTGGTAGAGGTGGTCACACTTTGCTTAACGGGACCTGGACTGCTCAGGAAATGTTCATTCTGATTACCAACAGCTGATTGAATGCCATCAAGGCTAGTAGTTTCATTCATTACAGCTGCTTTTTCCTTACTAGACTCTCTTGTGATAGTTTCATCATGTTTGGAGCCATCTGTTTCCACGTAATTGGGGAGAAGTGAATGAATTTGACTATCTGATACGCCGTCCCAAGCCATCTGCAATGAAGTTGCGGTTTCCCAAAGCGGAGATGTAGTTTGCTCAATAGTCAACGGAGAGTCAGTGACCATCTTGCTGTATGTGGTGTCCTCCTGTGAGGTATATGTATCCCCAACAGTAGTTTCTACAGGAAATTCAAGCTGTTCATCATCTGTTAGGTCCTCTTGATTGGTGTTGTCTTTATAAAGACTAAAGCTCTGGATCTCTGTGGTATCTTTGTGAGTGGAGAATCCCACTCTGTTTGTAGTTTCCACAGGAAGGATGAATTGTTCCCGGTCTGTTTTATATTTCAGAGGGCTGAATAGCTCATTTTTTGGTTTGTCATTATGAAAACTGACTCTCATTCTATCTGTACTGTCCTTATAGAAAGGAAACTGCGGCCTATCTGTTGTCGACTTGTGAATACCAAACATCTCTCTCAGCTCTTGCTTGGCTCCCCTTTGCACACCCTGGCGGGGGGTAAAATTATCTGAACGAGATACCGAGATGATGGATGACTCCGTAGGAGCTTCAAAATCACGCAGAGATGAAGCTAAGGAATCAGTCGGTGGATAATCATAGTCTTCTTCATCCTCCTCCTTCTCGTCTGCGTGTCTCATACGCAGCTTAAAAGGACGATTGCTATCACTGTGCAAGGGAATGTGTTTGTTAAAGGGACCTCTAGATCCTTGATGGTTTAAAATGTGTTGTATAGGGTCTCTGTAGTGTCTCTCTGGTGTGCTTTCCTCAGTTGTTGTGGTTAGCACGGGATTTGAAGCACGCCTCGGGTCACAGTTTGGAATCGGATAGCACATTAGGTTCCCACCTTCTTTCGGGCAGTGGCATACTTGGCAAGGGTCAATCTGGAATGTGTGCCCAGCTTCATACTTCTGCTCCAAGTGAATGCATCCAACTCGTTCACACTGAATGCACCCGTCTGCCGGTTCCAACAATTCTATGCAGTTAGCCGGAATCTCAGGGCATGGAATAAAATGGCAGCTGATCCGTCCACCTCCTTGCGGACAGGAGCATTCAGTACTCCCAAAGTCCACAAAGTACGACTCACCTTCTTTAACCTTGCCGTTTCTGAAGCCAGCGCTGATGCAGTCATAATACTGGTACCCCTCGCACATGCAGCCCGTTTGCATGCAGGTAGCGCAACATGCTCCAGTGTCCAAGACTTCTTCGATGCAGTTGTGCAATTCAGGGCAATCCACACCAGTGCAATCCCTTTGACAAAGGCCGCCGCTTATACTCAATAAAAACACCAAGTTCAAGAGGCCATGGGCCATTTTGACTTTGTACCTGGTGTGTCAACAGCTGATAAATGTCTCCAGTCCAGTACACTCCAATCTCTCCAGAGCCCAAACAGTCAGCTCTCCTCTTGTGAACTGTAAGCTGTCAGAGAAACCTTGAACAAAGAGAGAGAGAGATGTAAGTTAGAGAGCACTCTGAAAATTTCCTGTGGAGTTCTTCCAGCCAGTCAGTGTGTTAAAGCCAACATCTGGCTTCACAGTTGAGCTCACCCTTATAAGACCATCCCACATTTTAAAATCACAGGGTTGTCCAAGCCTGATCTCATGATTTCCCCTTAATCATGAAGCACCAGCATTCAAGCTCATTACCATTATGGGGCCGCCACACGAATGGCGTATTCAGTGGCATTAGATTTTGTAATATTCCATTTGATGGGGTCTTAAAAGCTACACCACACCATATGATTTCTCTATTATTTTTGATCGCTTTTTCTTATTTGTTTGACATTTATGGGACAACTGTGATTTGCTTAAGTTAGTGCAGGTCTATAATGAAGGAAGTCATACTAAACTCTCATTTGCAAATGGCAAAGCCAACTAAAAGGACTCAATTTGAGGCATTCAGTGCAGACACAAAGCCATTTTAGATGAGGTGTTTTGTGGGTTAAACATATAGAGGGGATTTCAAATAATTCAGCAAAGCTGTGTTTTTCTGTAGTAGCGATGACTACAGCAGACTACAGCGGTACAAGACTTGTTTCTAGCATTGCAAGCCATTTGTATTGAATTGCTTTCTATTCAGCGGCTGAGAAACACATTCTGTTTACTTTGGAAAACCCTTGGAGTCCCGAGGCCCTGAACGTTTAGATTTCATGGCAGATGAAAGTAACTGCTTTAATTGTTGCCAAAAAGCACAATTAACCTTAATATCTAAAAGTCTGGGCAAAACATTTGTCTCTGCCACATGCCAACATGATTTAAAACAACTGGTCTGGCTAATTATACAACCTGTGTGAAGCGTTAAAGAGACAGTTCATCCAAAACTTAATTCTGTCCTTATTTATTCAGCCTCAGGTTGTTTTAAAATGTGTTTGACTTTCTTTCTTATGCAGACCACAAAAGGTGAAATCTTGAAGAGTGCCAATGAGACTTTAAAAAAGATGGCAATTTCAATGCAAAGCTCCAATTAAAGTGGTCTGTACACTACACTAGGCTATATGCCAAGTGTTGTGAAGGCATATGGTAGCTTTATGAAAGTAAAAGAGCAAAATTTGGTATCTGATAGCTGTTTATCGCATTTAGAGAAGTAGGCTAGCGAATCTGATTCATGAATCGGTGATTTGAGTCTGATCTTTTTAAATCAATCCAATTCACAAAACCGAACTGACTGATTTGTTTACAAATCAGATTGATCCAGTTCTCAAGGTCATTTCACTGTTGTTGCAATGCTGTGGTTAACAGCTTATTGGATGGAAAGATGAATGAATACCTACTTAAATTATGGTCTGTATTTAACCCAAACTGCACAGTTGTGTGGACTACTTTGAATCTTTACAGTGTCTCTTTTAGTCTTCAAAACTTCTATGTTCAACAGGTAAACGAAAGTCAGGTTTGGAACAATATGTGGGTGAATAAATGATGACAGAATTTTTATTTTTGGGTAAACTATCCTTTAAATATCAATA
Source organism: Squalius cephalus (assembly GCF_949319135.1). Classification (NCBI taxonomy): domain Eukaryota; kingdom Metazoa; phylum Chordata; class Actinopteri; order Cypriniformes; family Leuciscidae; genus Squalius; species Squalius cephalus. Next base: position 23,245,476 of record NC_137143.1, on the reverse strand, counting down.
AAAAATCAAAACAAAAGCTATTCATTTCAATTATACATGCACTTTAAACCATACATGCCAACCCTCCCGATTTTTCCGGGAGACTCCCGAATTTCAAAGCCCCTCCCGAAAATCTCCCGGACCGACCTTTCTCCCGAATTTCTCCCGATTTCCACCCGGACAACAATATTGCTACACCAGCCGTTTCAGACTTGCGCTGCCATGGCGTCTGTCGTTGCTATGCAACCAAACTGCGCTCTCCACGATGACGACGAAGAAGTATCAGCAAAGGATTAATTGATTTCTAGCCCTCGCATTAGCTTTACTATTAGATATATTTCTGGAGATGAGAAGGAAAAACCCGCCTGGAAAAACTAGCGCACCACGTTGCTTCCATTATGAGCGTGCTCACCGCGGCCGCGCGCCTACAGTTGAAATAACGACCTTGAGCGCGAAAAAGACGCGATATGTGAACGGCCCCTAGAAGCAGACGTCTGAAATGAAAGGCAAGAACGGCTATTTATTTAGCTTTAGACTTACATGAAAATGTAAAAATGAAATGTCATAATTATAATGTTTTGAGAGTTTACTTATGTAATTGTTGCATTAGGCTATGAATTAATAAATGTTTATTGATAAGATCTAGCTATTTCTTGTCTTTTCATTTACAGTAGCAAACAAATTAGGGTCTAACCTCCTGAGGAGAGGCCTTAAGGAATTGAATTTGAAATTTTTCTTTGCGTTTGTGCGTGTGATATGACCCCCCCCCCCCCCCCCCCCCCCCCCTTTTTGAATATCTCCCTAATTCTGAGGTCTCAAGGTTGGCAAGTATGCTTTAAACATTAAAGCGTCAATTTAAGCATATAAAAATGAAATGGGGCAAATTAAATTGAATTAAAACTACAAAGAAGACTGCATGTGCCTCTTATAAAAATTATTATAACCACAGTTTCCGCCAAAACTCGATAAAAAGTGGTAACAATAGCCGCAACACTGTCATCAAAATAATATAAATGACTTGACAGGAATATTTTGAATGTTTTAAAAACTTTCCATATTAAACTATTATCATTTTATTTAGTAACAATCACTATCTGGTAGCCTATTTCGGCAAAATCTGTGATTACCATGGTAAAATATGGTAAGAGCTGTCAGTAATATGCATACGATAGCCTACCTCAAGCCCGCGCTCAAGCACCAGAAGCAGAAGAGTTCTGTTTTCATTTGCAAAAAAAAGGTAAAAACAATGTGCAGCCAATGTTGTCAATAGTCTAACTTTACAAACCTGCTATTGGAACATAAACTTGTTTTTGGTTATTATTCAGAGCATCGATTTATTTTATTTTATTATAATAGCCCACACGTGAGGAGCGCTCTTTTGTTGACGTTCCTAAATAAAAATTTTTAGAAAGGTTAAAAAAATTACCTTGCGGGAATCATGTTGTTCCGTGCGTCCACAGGTTAGAAGTTACAGCCAACTAACTTGCCTTTGACACAGTGCAGCTTAGTGTGCGTTGAGATTTGTAAAGGGGAGGGACAAAGTTGGAGAACTCCATACGGTGACTTTATGAAGCAGCCCATTCATACAGTACAACCTTATAGCATAAGAACAATTCCCGGTGTTTGCAATCAGATGCTAGTATTTTGAAAACACCACAGTATTTAGCTTGGAAATTCATTAGTCAATTATATTATGTATAGGCTATCTTGAGAATTTAATTTTCCTCCTAGTACATCAGTATATGTGATTGCACAGTAAAACTGTACCTTGCATGATGCAGCCTATACTCCCAAAATGCAAAAAGACAAGCAAGTGAATAAATAAAAACAAATGAAAATGTAAACAAAAAATAAATTCCTTCATAATTATTTTTCATAAATAATCAAATTATTGGGAAAGTTTGACATGATATAATCTTGTCTTTTTTTAAAATATTATTCATAAAATTTCATTTTATTTTATGTCCAAGTAAAGAGTAGGCACGTGCAATTTTAGTTTTACTCTTAAATACAGTAAATACAGGCTGCAGCTCAAGCTAATCTTAGATAAAAGACACACTTCAGCATGTCTGTAAAGCTCAGCTGGGTTTCCCAAACACTTGTGTGAAATTCCTTACAACAAACAAACCAAACTCAGTTCTTAACCACATATAGGAGTTGGTTTTGTTTACCTTGTTAAATTGTGGCTTTTGTACTCAGGTTTTCCCCCTTCAAAGCCAAGCATGCGTTGGGCTTCTGGAAATCAACACCATGACGAGCTTGTCAGACGTCTACGACGCTGTTTTAAAGGACCTTACATGTACCTCTTAGGAGCAAGGGTCATCCTTATTCAAACAAAGACATTGTGCCTACATCGTCATTCAAGTTTGTGTCTTCCACCTGCTAATTTGATTAATTTACATTTAAAATGCCTTTAAAACCAGTGTTGGGGAACGTTACTTTTAAAAGTAATGCATTACAATATTGCATTGCTCCCTAAAAAAATAACTAATTGCATTACTTTTTATGGAAACTTTTGTGTTACTTTTTCTCAGCTGGGCTGGGATTGCTTGATTTTTAATAGCAAAAAAAAAAAAAAAAAAAAAAAAAATATATATATATATATATATATAAAATATAAAAATATAATATAATAATATATATATATTTGGCAAATGTAAAGGCTCTTTCACACCAAATGCACACCAAATGCATTATTCCCTCACCATGCATGTCCTCTACTCAGTGTGTTTGATCAGTGGTGCATTCACTCAGACAGCAATTTGCATCAACAAAGCCATCTGAAGTCATTCATTATCAAAAAGGAGTTGGGATTTCCAATGACATGAGAGACAGCAATGCAACACAGTTGAGAAGATCTTTCTGCAACTGAGCAGTAATTCTATGTGAAAACAACCAATGAAATTGAAGACAGTGATTTGCCACATGATATAGTTGGATGAAACCATTGAGAAGAAACCACAGCACAAACCTGGCAACCTCCAATGATTTATTCAACTGTCTACACTCCCATTAGTTGTCTCCTCATCAGGTCACTCAGTTGGTGTATATTGCACTCATTTGAGACCTGTCCAAAACAATCAGATCGCATGACATCATCAAAAGGGTAATGTGAAATTATTCAGTGATTAAAAATTCCTCAGGAGAACTTTGTGATGTGTTTCTCTAGACTCTCGGGATGTACACAAGACATAGGAAGTCTGGGAAACACTTTTTTAAACAATTATTTCCACTGTCCGAGGCCAAGTAAAGCATTTTCTTCAATGTTAACTCAAACAGCCACGTCCTTTATCTGCAGGGTATCATAAATTTGTCACTTGGTAGGAATTTCAGCGGTGGAGTTTTTGTCTTTTAATGGGTCTAAATGATGTTGCTCAGGCATTGACCTGATCAGGATTCTGACCCAGGGCTCAAATGAGGCCCCTCTAATGACCAGGCTTTAGGAGAGCAATGCAGGCTGTCTGCTGCAAAGATAAATGAGTTTTACTCTGATCCTTGTAATTGATACTTCTCTTTCCAGGACTATACACTCCTCTAGCAGGCGGATGAGACAGTGAAATTAACACGCTTTCAAATGCATTTAGATGCTCTGTTTTGATTTGCTCAACTGGAGCAAAAAAGGTCCACCGTTAAATGCGCATTAACGCAGGATTAATTCTTGAAGGAAATGTGCCAGAATCCAAAGCACTAATGAACATCCACAAAGTCAATGTGTGCCAGTTAATTCGAGGCATTCAGTGCAATGACATTTATCAAAAATTGTGCGAGTTTGTTTTTCTGTTGCATAAATCTGAACTCATACTTTTATTTTTTGTTTTGTTTTTTGATAATGGTTAAAAGAAGGAAAGAGATACAGAACTGACTTGCTTACTGGAGTAGTGAGTTTTGTTGGTTTGATCTCAAGAATAAATTGATCAGACACACATTTGACAAGTCAACAAGAAGAGATAGCATGACCCTGGGGGGTTATATACCATACTTGTTCCGCTGGAAAATGAAGAGCTTCTGTAAATCTGAGTCACATGGCACTTTCATTAGAAGTTGGACCATATGAGATGAATGTGAATCTTTTAGGTTGATTTAAAAATAATAAGAAAAAAACAACTTTCAGGGCCGTTTACAACTGTTCAGAATATGGTGGGCCGTTCCAATGTGTATTATGTGTGCATAAAAGCCAATTGTTCAGCATGGAATAGACATCTGGGACTGCTATTAGGGCTGCTGTAAACTATACCTCTGAGTCTGGATTAATCCATTTATTCAATTATTCTTCAGATCATAAAACTCCGAAGAGAAGAGGATTAATAAAACAGTGTTCTCAAATCAATTCTGCAGCCTGTAATAGAAATTATTTTTTGTAGGCTATATTTACAATAAAGGTTACACATTTAGTATTGAAAGGCCTACGTACGGTGTTTAAAATATATATATATATATGTTTGGAAATTTATCGATTCTAAAAATCCAGTCAATGGGCTATCCATATTTCTTCCTGCACGCGCTTGAAAAGCTTTTCAACGTTCAACGTTCCCTCGCCGCTGAATCATCAGCGCCAAAATAAAAGACAATTTTACCTCCGTTTGAGTTTGTTGTCCGTCCATTTTAAATGTGATGCAATAAAACTCCATTTAGGCTACTTCAAAATAATGCAAAGTATAGTCCTACAACGCCACTGGAGTCCGATTCAATAACTTATTACTTTTATGACCAGCGTTTTTTATTAGTGAATCAAAAACGTAGGCTACTAGATAGTGTAGTCTGATTCACGAACGACTGTTTTAAGTTGATTATTTAATCAAAATTATTAATGCCGATAAGAATAGGACATATATCACGAAATCAATACAAATAAAATACAAAATATTTTCCCAGACAGCAACATTATGTCGGCCCAGATCCGGGGCACATCTGGAACGTGTATTCAACCCGTACCAGATGTGGGCCGGATCTGGGTCGACATAATGTTGTTATCTGGGAAAATAACTAAGAGCCAAAAGATGAGTCAACGGTTTGAAGCGGTTTGAACACTGAACTGAATCCACAATCCATCAGAGCAGTTAGGCCTACTGAATCAACTTCGGACTCATGCAAGTTATCATTATTTTCAGTGACGTCAGCATCGAAATGAAGCAAATTTTGTCAGTATAAACACTGACTTATGTGTAGGCCTGATAAATGAAAGAATATTCCTATAGCCTAGTGAGTATTCTATAGTGGATGGGCTGCAGAAACAGAATCAATCATACCATCTGTAGGATGCCAGTTTTGCAAGTAATGGAGAACAAACAAAATGTTTCTAGTTTGCATTTTTGCAAAGCTTGCACTGGAAATATGAATTAGCCTTGTCTTAGTATTTGCAAGGTCCCCATTTTGCTTCAATGAAAACTCATGTACCCAAGCTGCATAAACATTAAAATAATAATAATAATAAAACTTCCTCTTTATATCTAAATCCCAGATTTTTAATATAGACTTTTGGATCCTACTGCATATCAAATAAAATATGTACATTATAAGGGAGACAATCAATGGATAAAGGTGACCTTGATTAATTCTTCGTTTATAATTCCTGTTTTCAATGCAGAGAGATGAAATATTGTAGACTTATTATAAATGTTAAGTTTTATGTTGCCGCCCTAAACAATCTGATCTCTCATTAATCCCTTTATCTCTTTCTAATGAAAACCTGCAGGAAAAACACAGTGTCACCCAAAGGTCCCATAATATAAGGGACCACCCAGTGCAGTGATGAACATGTTGGTGTGGCCTATAATAAGTGGGTTATCTTTATGATGCATTGGTGTTAAAGGGCTTGTAAATTGTGGGAAAAATGAGAAAGCCCAGAGAGAAATAGAAAGGGGGAGAGAAAGGAAGTGGGTGTAGCAGGAGGTTCTGGAATCTTCATCAGCGCCATGCATACTCCATCTGTCCCGAACACTGTGTTTTGGAGTGCTTCTCTTAGCAATGTGACAGGTAACCATGGCCCTGACAAAAGCAACCCAATGTACAGCAACAGCAGGGGTGATGGGTAAAAATAACATGAAAACATATCCTGTGTTTAAAGCACACAGATTGACAGGAACCGCTCAGACAAGCACAACATTTTTTCCACACGTGCACATGCTTCGCTGATTATGACTATGGAAGATATTAAGAAGGCTCTGACATCCTGTGAAACCGCACACTTTAGCAAACGTGGAAAGTTTGGTAACTTATCCCATTTCATGAAATATTTAAACACAAATTCAATATATTGCAAGTGCATAATGCCTATCTCACTTACTAAATCTCATTTAACTTGGGGAAAATAGTGAATTCCTTACATGAAGCTTCCATGATTCATGTATAGTACATGTAATGCTAAATAAATGTTAGCTTGATAATGTCAAATAATTGCTAAACTGTTTTTGAGGCTAAATGTTTTAGACTGAACAATGAATAAGCAAATACCAAAACATGTCACAACTATCCCCACCCCCTGATAAACAGAAATGTATTCTGATTAAGTGTGTTGAGTGATTTGAACACAATGCTGCAGAATTGAATAGCTTCATGTCTAATAAGCATTGCATTATTAACTTACTTCTGAGGTTCTTTGAAGCCAGTTTCTTGTTCCAGCAAGGCATCTGTCAACATAGTGGTGGGGGAGACCTGGGTGGGCAGCACAGCTTGACAAAACATGATGAAAGAGGGAGAAAGAGCCCTAAAAGAAAGAAGGACAAATTTAGAAAACTCACCTGTCATGCCAACACTGGGTTGCAGAGTTGAGCGTACAGTATGTTCATGGGGTTGAGCGGATTCAAGCCAGACCTCTGATCTTCTTGCTCCTAATTATGATGATTTGACCAAATGAGCTAATAAGCCTTGGATGTCTTTCAGAAACAGAAAGCACGGGACAAAATAAGGAATCAGTACAAATCAGTCCAACTATTTGATTTCTACAAAGCTATGCAATGAGGTGGCCTTGGCCTGCATGTTCAACCAGTATTCTATTCTATCTATCTATCTATCTATCTATCTATCTATCTATCTATCTATCTATCTATCCATCCATCCATCCATCCATCCATCCATCCATCCATCCATCCATCCATCCATCCATCCATCCATCCATCCATCCATCCATCCATCCATCCATCCATCCATCCATCCATCCATCCATCCATCCATCCATCCATATTATGTTTTATTTAGTAAGAATTAAATTGATCGAAAGTGATAGTAAAGACTTTCACATTGTTGCAAAAAAAAAATGTTCATTTGAAATACATATATATATATATATATATATATATATATATATATATATATATATATTCTACCACCAGATCATAATTGTTTTCCTATTTAAGTGAATTACAGTAAAGCATTTATTTTACCCATTTTACTTCTGTTATGTTATAAACAGCATATTCAACAGAAGAATAAAAATGTAGGGCGGGACTTCATTTTAGCCAATGATTTGATCAGGAAGAGTCTATAGACATTCCACTTTTGTCCAAAGTTAAGGTGTTTAAAATCAAGGCTTTGTGGCTTTTGAGTAGGACTAAAATACCTGAAGAAAGTAATCTGTAAGATTTCCCATCTCATTGGCTCAGCTGGAAGAAGCCCTTGGAAGTAGAAAAAGAAATGTAATATCTTCCATTAAATATTAATGACATATTTGAAATGTACATATTCAGATCAGAATACACTGATAAATTTGGTAGTCAATGATCACAGAGGATGTTGTTACTTACAGCATCTAAGTAGCCAAACCCTGAGCCCTTGATATCAGCCAGAAATTGTTGGAGGCAGAAAAAGTCATTACATTTGGATTAAAAAGGACAACGAACAAGACCAGAAAAGTGTGTTAAGAACCCAAATTTTCATTTCATGTTGATTTCATGTCTAGGACCTCATAATTATCTGGGGTAAGATTGGTTAGCTAGCATGTCCAACTCACTGCTGGAACTTCATTAAACTACACATTCTGCTCTGCTTTAATGGCATTACAAGCTGAGGGTCAGAATCTCAGGAGAGATGTTTAAATAAGCTTCTGATGTTTCCTCCATAATAGCAGTGACTACACATGAGTGCACAAAATGTGTTTTGGGGTTTTGACGTCTTCGTAAGAACGTTCCCTCCTACATTGACCTCGAGTGACAGGAATGTGCTCGAAATATAAAAGCAAACACTGTTGCCTCCAGCCATTTTGAAGTGAAAAGTTTCACCAAGCAAGAATTTCTTATTTTATCGGACAAAGAAACTACTTCACCTTTGTTTTTAACATTAGCGCATGTGTTTTTCTCTCACTCACTGAAGACAAATGAGGTTGAATAATTAAGTGAAAAAAAGCAGCTACATTGAGCTACGGTATCCACGCCATCAGTTTCTTAAATGATTTAGTAAATCTTGATGTTTGTTGCTTTTAGGCTAGATGACAGCTCATTAATTTCCTCCTGATAAAGTTACCTTATCACTGCAGTCCCCTAATTTCCATAATGTGTGCAGCCATGAAACACGTTCCAAATGCAGCAATGGAACATGTTGGTATGTTGCAATGACAGTCAGAGGTGGTTTAAGAATCATAATTACAATAAGTGCAGTTTTTAACACTAGCAAGCCATATGGTTCATCAGGCTGAAGCAAATGTCACATCTTTCGTTCGTGTTTTGACTAAATTTCGCAAGGACAGATTCCACTTGTGCTTCTGAGGAATGGTTCCTTAGTTCCTTAATGTTGTGGCCCCTACTTAATCAACTCCTGATTTCATGAAATATTCATGTTCTACCTGTGGGCTTTCAGCACGCAAATTGTTTTGTTTTGGATCTGTGTGTCGAAGTGTGGTGTGAGATGTAGGCGCCATGTATAAATCATATAAGGCTTGAAGTAAGCTTATATTGTGCTCCAGAACATGGGAGTGATGTCAGATGACATGTTGGAATGTCTGTTGTCCATGAATCAATGCGGTGTCAGTAGTGCCTTTTTTTCTGATTCAACACCATATTGAATTGAGGCACTGCTGGTTACCCAGCATGCTTTGCAGCTGAGGGCAAGTTTGATCTAATTAGGGCTATAGTGTGGGAAACTGCTTTAAGGGAGTATTCATATAAGGTCCTGTAGAAGATTTACATTTCGCTGTAAGGTATGTTACCATTGTTGGGATTTTTCGTCCAAAAACTGTAGTGACAGCTTTTCGGGCATATTAATTTGTTGTTTATGTTATGTTGTATACATAAAACTCTTGTTCTTTAAAGTAATTGGAATAATATTAACACACACAACTCTAAGGCTACGTTCAGATTGTCAGTCCAAATCCGATTTTTGTGCATATCCGATTGAAATCCAATCAGATTCAGCAAGAGTGCAAGGCAAAAAAAAAATCACATGAAATTTTGAACTGACAGTCTAAATGTAGTGTATGACTTCTCTGGTCAGATTTCGCGTGGTCAGAATAATTTCAATCATGACAACTCTCGGAATAGAATTAAACAGACTTTTATTGATAAGAATGGAATGTATATAGGCTTTGTCTTGGTGGACTAGATCTGCTATGCTGGTGTTGGCCTGAGTAAAGGCTATACTGCTAAAACATGCACAGAAATAATAGGATACGAGTTGCTGCGAGGAAAGTAGGGATAACCCTAGCAGATCTAGGCAGGTGGTGCTGGGGAAGGTGGGGGGCTAGGACAATTCCCATGGCGTGCTGAACTGAATTGAGCTGGTTCAGGACGGAAATAAAAATAGGTAGATAGAACAAAACTATAAATTGGCCAAAGTAGCCAGCTTTAAGAAAACCAATCAACTGCTCAGAAGAGTTTCATGACTGAACGATGTATTTAAGTTTCCTAATAGTATTTTAATAAAAGCAAGTACACTGAAAAAAATTTGGAGTAGGATTTACTTGAAAAAAGCTTGCAAAGTTTTTTCACTCAGAAAATGCTAGTAAATTTACAAAGTTTGCCAAGTAAAAACCTAAACATATTTATCAGTAGCTTTAATTAGAAATCTTTAAGTTAAATTTACTTGGAATATGGAATTAAGTAAACTTTACTTAACCTAGTTAAGTGAAAGTAACACAGAAAATAAGTAATTTTAACTTGGCTAGTAAAAGGTTGAATAATACCGATTTAGTTGAAATTTCCTTTGCATTAGAGGTGGGCGGATCGATCCTAAAATATCGATACTTCGATACTGACGTGGTATCGAAAAGGATCGATCCTCACATAAAAATATCGATCCAAATGTGTGTTTTTTTTTACCAGTAATTTTTATTAATTTAGCACGCAATTCAGTGCGTAAAATAAGCTTCTAAGTGGAAAAATAAGCGGATGTTAGCGGATAATTGTGTAGGATAGAACTTTTTATCCTAGTCATCTGGATACAAGACGAAACCAATCAATCACAGAGAGCGTTCGATGCTGGTGCTTCGCTGAACTCACAGGCACGTTTGGGAAACGAAGCCTTGCTTAGATGACAGAGAAACAATCGGGAGTTATTTTGCAATAAACGAAGCAAAAGTGTATATAACGGTTCAAAATGTTGAGGACAGTAAGATTTTTTTAATGAAATTAATATTTTTATTCAACAAGGATCGATGCATTAAATTGATCAAAAGTGACAGTCAAGGGTTTTTTCACTGTTAAAAAAATATACTTCATATAAATGCTGTTCTTTCAACTTGGTTCATCAAATAATTCTGCATCATGGTTTCCACAAAAAAATATGAAACTGTTTTCAACATTGATAATAATAAGAAATGTTTTCTGAGCTGTAAATCAGCATATTAAAATTAATTATCATCATAACTGGAGTAATGATGCCGAAAATTACGCTTTGATCAATTGAATAAATTACAGTTTAGTATGACATAGAAAACAGATAGCCTATGTTAAATTGTAATATTACAGTTTTTACTGTATGTTTGATCAAATAAATGCAGAAGAGAATTAAAAATCTTACAGACCCCAAACAGTAGGAACAGTAGGCTAGTACTATAATTAGGGTAGTTTTGTAAAAGTCACTGACTAATTACAGGCGAGTTGAGAGCACAAATCACAAAATATTTAGTAGTAGGCTAATGAAAACGTTTTCAGATTTAGCATATTAATGATGCATTCACCTCATAAATCATAACACACTGCTCTAGCACAGGAAAGTGCTTACAAGTTCAAGTGCATGCTTTTAAAATTAAAAAGTATTGGTATCGGTATCGATATCGGCGATACTGGCCCTGTATTTACTTGGTATCGGATCGATACCAAAATTTGGAGTATCGCCCACCTCTACTTTGCATTACAATATTGAATTATACCAGTCATTTATAGTATGTGCTTTACTTAGATTATCTAAGTAATTTGTACTACATTATGGTAGATATTCAGCCTCATGCAAAGACCTCAATACTTGGTAGACAATACACAATGACGGTAACATTTGATTTATCATTTTTGTGTTTGAATGTGTCATTTTGAGCAGAAAATTTACTCGAAATGTCACAAAATGGCAAGTTACTAATCCTGACAACAAAAGCAATGATAAAACAGTGTAAATACAGCTGGAAAACAGTGAAAAATGAACCTCATTAATTATTCAAGGTCCAGTGCATGATGGGAACCCCAGTATCAGAAAAGTTGAGTAATTTTTATTTAATTTTATTGAGTTGATATTTACGCTTTCATTTCTACTCGCTTGAATTAAAGGGATAGTTCACTTTGAAATTAAATTTTGGTATGTTTTAGCTTACCTGAAGAAGGGCATCCAAGATGTAGGTGTCTTTTTTTCCGCAGTAGTTTCAATTTTAATATTTTTAGGTCAAACCGTTCTTGTCTGTTAGTCATTTCATGCAGGTATATGGATACTGACTCAAATAAAACAATTCCCCATCGTCCAAATTAAACAATTCCCCATCGTAAGTACACATTGATGGCCTAAGACACGAAACGAGCGGTTTGTGTGAGAAAACGAACAGTATTTATATAGTTTTTAGCTCTTATAATAACACAGCCGCGTCCAAATGATCTGAGGGCTCGGCGGGTATAGATATACTAGATGTCGCCTTGGCTACGGTTCCGTTCCAATGAACTGCAGTAGCGAAGGCGACATCTAGTGTATATATCTATACCTGCCCAAGGGCGGGTATAGATATATACACTAGATGTCGCTTGGCTACGGTTTCGTTCCAATGAACTGCAGTAACCAAGGCGACATCTAGTGTATATATCTATACCCGCCGAGCCCTCAGATCATTTGGACGCGGCTGTGTTATAAGAGCTAAAAACTATATAAATACTGTTCGTTTTCTCACACAAACCGCTCGTTTCGTGTCTTAGGCCATCAATGTGTACTTACGATGGGGAATTGTTTAATTTGGACGATGGGGAACTGTTTTATTTTGGACTTTGTGCAAGCTCTTTGAGTCAGTATCCATATACCTGCATGAAATGACTAACAGACAAGAACGGTTTGACCTAAAAATATCAAAATTGAAACTACTGCGGAAAAAAAGACACCTATACATCTTGGATGCCCTTCAGGTAAGCTAAAACATACCAAAATTTAATTTCAAAGTGAACTATCCCTTTAAGTACTGATATGGAATTTACTTAGTTTTTTTAATTCTTGCCTGAACTAACTTTTTTTTCAGTAGTATTTACTTCACCAAAAAATTATTTTTTACAGTGTAACATTCAGTTCTCCCAAAATGAAACTTCTGCTTTGCGATTTTGTTGTCAGTTGGTGACAGCTAACAATCCTATTGATTTTCTAAAGCAAAACTCTCCTGCTGTCTGTACACTGTGATTTCTTGAAAACACTGTCATTGTGGCTTGCCACAAAATCACTTATCCCTATTGTTATAAAAGATTGAAAAATGCAGATCCAGCGTCAGCATAACCTGCCATCACTACAGGCAAATCCCATCTGCACGAGTTTGAACTTCAGATTCATTCACAATACAAAGAAGAATGTGTCTTCCTTCCTAATAATCCAGTGTAATGTGACAAAATTTGTCAGCCATAAGTGTATTTTAAAAATAAAAATATAAAAAACATATTTGAAATAATATAAATACAATACAGGTATATTATATTTTATAATTAAAAATAAAACATAAAAAGCATTAAAACATTTGAGTAATTAAAAACAGTCCAATAATGCTTCTGGCTATGGTTTTATAGTTGAATTATGAAACCTGATGAACATCCTGTGATTAAGCACACATGATCATCTTATATTTTCTCATGTGTTTCTATTTGACAACAGCTGCCCGCTCTTCTTAAAGTAATGCATTTTCTGCTGTGACGCTTCATATAGGTTACTCTGCACTGGGGTAATTCTCTTTCCAGCTGCTCCATACAATCTCATGCATGGATTCTTTCAGTCTAAACTGTGAGTGAAAAGATCCATGTGCAAACCCATTTCCCAAAATCAGTTTCCAAAGGTATATCTTAAAAGGTATGGTTCAGGTAGAACTTTAAATATCATATTTATTTATTGCTATAAGAGTTCAAAGGTTTCTCTTCTAAAGCTGCTGTTTTGACCATAACTGTACCAACTAAATAATCATTCTGATAGAAGAAAGTGCCTGCTAAATAACAAAGAACATAACAGGAGAACTTTCCATAGTTACAGTTTTAAAATGTCAAATCCAGAGGCCAGTGTTTCCTTCCTCACAACATATGATCTATTACTGGCATCATGACAGACATAAACAAAAAGTCTCTCATAATAATGCAGTCTACATATTTTAATATTTAAAGTTACCTTTAAATGGGGCAACACACTGAATACATAAAGATAAGTATAGGTCCAAAATCACATACAAAGCCATAAAAGGCCTCAGGAAAAGCTTAGGATCAGTATGCATCTAAAACACAGAAGGGAAGATATGTTTGCTGAGAAATGAACAAGCATTTCTCTAGCCATAAGGGCAGCAGAGGGAGTGAACATAGCTTGAGGCTGTTGCTCTGCCTGCCTCTTTCATTCTCCAGCTCTTTATGTTGACGCTCCACTGGAGTTTTGTGCTCAGACAATTTTTGCATAATTTTGGATGGCAAACCATTAAGGCTTCTTGTTTATTTCTATATATTGAACCTCTGAGAATAGAATGAAAATGAAATCAAGGAGTTGGATGAGCTTCAGCTCCGATCAGCCAAAACAGCTTTCCTGAATCTGTTGTGCTACAATGAATTCAGAACATTATTGTGGATTATTTTTTGTGATATTCTGCAATGATGTCATCCTGAATATATTAAACAGTGTCAGAAATGGACTTGCTGATTAGGGTGCTGAAATTGTTTTTTTCCTTTTGCCTTTATGTGACACTCAGCATGTCATCCATATACACTACCTTTCAAAAGTTTGTGGTCAGTCAGATTTTTTAAACATTTTTGAAAGAAGTCTCTTTTTTCAGGGTTCTTTGATGAATAGAAAGTTCAAAAGAACCGCATTTTTTTAAACAGAAACTTTTGACCTAATGCAATGCATCCCGATGAATAGGAATTCCTTTAATAAAAACTTACTGACCTGTAACTTTTGAATGATAGTTTATGTCAAACACTTCAATTGAATCTGTTCATTCAAACAGACACTATATGGTTGCTTAACCCATGGCAAGAAATATATCAAACCATGGAACTTTTGCTCCCATATCTGAAATATTTGGGGCATTTTTGCCCCAAGCCCTGGATAATTTCTAACCTTAATATTGTTGCAATCATTTCCGATGTTATCAGGCCTGCCACTAGGAGGCTAATGGTCGACTCCATTAATGTGGCACTGATGTTTTGTCTTTGGGCCAAAGAGTACAAAAAATGTGCCATTTGATGTGTGCAGACAAACAGAGTTTAAATATAGAACAAATCATGGATGTGCCGTCATTTTCAACATATGAGGCTTTTTCCTTCATTAAAGTGATTCACCAAAAAATAAAAATTCTGTCATCATTCATGTGTTCCAAACCTGAATTCTTTCTTCTGCAAACCACAAAAGAAGACATTTCGAAAACATTAAAACATAGATATCAATAGTTCAAGTAAGTTGTTTTATGATACAATATGAACTGTAATTCTGAATTAGAAATTCTGGCATGGGACATGCAGTTTTTTAGGATATTTGGTACCGTGAGATGGCGAATTTGCCCCCTAAAATGAATTCCCAGGATTCAGAATCAAGGTAAGACTATCAAATCTGTGGGAAATCCTTTATTTGCTTGATCTCAAGCTCAAGCTCAAGAACTTCACTAAATGCTGCACACATTAAGATCATTTTAAACAAACCATAACCTGAAAAAGCCTTTTATTCAAAGGCACTGAAGGGCAATTTGATTTGATCTCATTAAACCTCCCAAGAAATATCCAGCATCTGTGTGAGGTAATCAAACTGTTGTGGAGACATTTTCGATGGTTATTATGAACTGAATGAATGTCTTGATGGAAAACGATGTTAGACTCCCATCTGGACACTGAAGGTGTTTTTCTCTCTTGCCTTCATTAGATGGGAGGACTATCTGTTCACTGCGCCTGCTTTTGCCAGATATTGTGCGAGTGGGAGCTGTGTGTGTCTGGAGGGATTATCTTCCTCTGTATTTTCAACTAATAAAAACAGCTTTAACATGCTCTCACAACTGTGTGCACACAAAACAAGTTATAATTTAAAGGTTCCAGGTAAACATATTTTTCATTTTGATTACACTACAACAATGCAGTGTATTGCTAGGCTTTATGAAAAAGAAATGTAAATTTGAAGCCTGATGTTTTTCTTGCTATCATTTCCGGAATATACTTTAACAGGTTGAAGGAGGTCATCAATCAGAGAGACAAAGTATAACATCTTTTTTACAGTTATATCTGCACATTTTACACAAGAAAGCACAATACATTGAGTTGTTTGTGCATGTGCATATTTAATCTAATTATATGATACGCTTTTTAATTTAAATTAATTGCAGTGATGAAAATGAAGATGATTCAAAGACATTGCATTATTGGGGCAGATGATAAAGCATTGAATATATAATACAAAATGTGTCTTCATAAGTCAATGTATTATTTTGCATCAGTGAACATAAGCTTATCACAGTCCACAGCAATCCATTTTACAATTATAAATATTATAATTATCAAAACTGAATAAAAAGCATTTTCAATAACTGTCAGTAAAGAGAATATAGTTCATCAAAAATGCAAATTCTGTCTATCATTTACCCACCATCATGTCATTCCAAATCTCTAAGACTTTCTTTCTTCTGTGGAAGATAAAAGGAAATATTTTGATGTTCTTCACATTTAAGTCAAAAATAGTTTCTCAAAAATGATATCTCATATATGTGTGAATTAGTTTATAATTGTAAATGTGTTTGAGTACTTTTATTTTTAATTAATTTTCCTAAATTAACATGCAAAATTGAATATTAAACATGTTGCAATGCACACAAGCCCCGTTCAGTCCATTTATAATTCCTGACATTCCTTCAATTCATCGAGCGGCAGGTTTCGATTTCTGTCTTGTCTTGCCAGGAATTCCTCCACAGACTAGAAGAGCTGCAGAAAAACAAGAGGACTCAGACGATCCCAAAGTGAAGCCCTGATTCCTCCCAACACCCAACATCTGGATGCATTTGGCTTGCTTTTATATCCTGCCATTATTGAGGCAAAGGATATACATGAATGTTATACTTATATAGGATATTTGTTCCTCTTCCTATAATGAACTGCACATTACTGGTAACCAAATAAATGTGTGCTGCACAGTTAGGCAGGAAGTCATGTGATGTAACTTTTCTAGTGCACAAGCACAGCATTGTAAATTGTGGTATGCTAGTGACAATGTTGCAATGTCGCAAAATGCGTGTTACGGAGGGAATAAAATATTTCAATGTTTTTGTGAGTGAATACAAAGGTTCTTTGGAGTACGCAATACTTTTGAAAGAGTTCACTACCATTCAAAAGTTTGGGGTCCATATATAAGACTTTAAAATAATATATACAGTATACGTATATCCTTTTATTCAGCAATAAAAATGTTACAAAATATATTTCAAATAAATGCTGTTCTTCCTGTGAACTTTCTATTTTACATTGCTTTAACTCATCAAAATGTTAACCAATTTTCATCTTTTTTTTTAATAAGTTATACAAGATTCACCTTTTTTTTTAAAGTCAGTTTAATGTAATTTAAGTTGAAATGACTTAAACATCCAAGTTGATTGTACTTAAAAATGTAAGGCAGCAACTATTTACAGCGAGGAATAAAAATATATTAAAATAGAAAACTTTTTAAATAGTTTTGTCAAAATATTACTATCTTTACTGTATTTTTGATCAAATAAATGCAGCCTTGGAGAACATAAGAGACTTTCAAAAACAAATCTAAATGTTTTTGAAAGGATGCTGGCCAATATTACTCACATTTCACTCATCACACTACAATAGTGCACTGCATTGTGGGCTATTTTACTTTGTGCAGTGTGCTCACTTACTGTATATTCTCCAGCCCTGGTTTAGGGTGGAGTGAATAAAAATACTATACACCTACCTCATTGCACAGAGCTTAAGTTGAGGCCTTTGTGTCGTCTAGATGTCTATTCGTGGAAGCAAACAGGTGGAGCTCTTAACGGATCGAGTAATTGACCTCTATCATCCATCACATTCTCTCACCTTTTCATTAAAACAGTTGCTGTGCACAACAGTTGCACTAAAAAGGCTGACATGTTGATGAAAGGTAGACAGATTATAAATATAATTAAAACATCTTTCTGTCAAAAAACAACAAAAATGGGCCTGAGAACAATAAGTAAAACAAAATTGCCAGTTTCATAGAGGTTTCATGCTGTATACATTCAAGGCACGAGTTCTCCGCTCTCTGTGGGAAAACAGCAGCTTTGTGTTTGTGTGTCTTGGCCGGTCAGCCTTTTGATTGATTATTATTTGGGTTTTATCCAGAGGTAAGGGCCTTTCACAGGCTCTGATGGGTCTTTAATGATGAAAGCTGTCTGAAGGTCAGTGAGTCTGAGTCTGTGAGCCTGCAGCGCGGCAGTCTCTGTTGGTTTTTCCATCGCAGTCATACCTTCATTTTGGAAGTATCGTATATTTCAGCTACAAAAAGGGGCGCTGGAAGCCGTCTCCACCCAATGGGGGAGACTGCAACAAAAACAATGTACAATATGTCAGACTTTGGTGCGTTCACAGACCAAACAGACTCAATGTCTTCGTCAGGAATGGCTCCTTTCATTAATTTATAGTGATGGTGGAGCTTGTTTATCTGGCAAAAAAGAAAGGCAGCTCTCTCGAGCTGAGCCAACCATCACAATAGGAGATCACGGAACATTCAGATATTTCTCCGTGGAATTCTGCCACTCTAATATCCTACAGCCAACGCCTCTTCTGCAGCTGGAAAGAAGAACAGTCATTTGAGCTCCAGATGCACAATGACATGCTGAATACACAGTGAGTTGTGAGGCAATGTTACCGTAGTACTCCTTTGGGATGCAGTGAACGGACCCCATACAGGAAAGAAGAAACATTGAGAGGTTAGAAACAGTGGGTTATTGTGAATTTACAGGCTGATAATACAACACTTGATTGGACAGCTGAACAACCCTCTCTGATGCAAGCAAAAATTTGGCTGCAAAGACACATGAGCAATTGCAAAGATTGCTGTCATAACTTGGATTGCAGTCCAGGACAGAGAGAGCCTAGTTGTTGTTTTCATTGAGCGAGTTCATCATTCAAACAACACAACTCTTTAAAAACCTAGAGAGCTGACAAACAGCCGGGATAGAGAGCGTTTTGGGGGACTTCAAAGTGGAAGTCTGAAAATGATAGTTATTTTCTCCATGTTTACAACAAAAACACGAATTTGGGGAAAAGGTGATGTCATGTGCATGCGTATTACGTGTTCAGTCTATAGGCACACTCTCTTTCACATTTTTTCTTCACAAAGTGACATCGCCAACTACTGGCCTGGCATGCATAATACAGCATTTTAAACAGTTTTCGCGGATTCGTGTGAACAGGGATCGTTTTCAAAAAGTTGTCGTCTGTACGCAAAAAATGCAAAGTAAAAACTTTACGTTTTTTAGTACATCGTTATAATGTACCCTTAATCACTAAAATACTTAAATACTATTGAAATGTCAAACTTCGGTTGACATTCAGTTCCGGTAGTTTTTAATGGTTCTCGGTTTCCAACTCTGCTCCACATCTACAGAAATTCCGCACATATCTTTTATATCATCATATAAACACATTCATGTCCATGACACAAGTGATTTCTGGTCTCAGAAGAGTCCCTCAGCTCTGTCCTCCTCCAAGTGCATTACTGGCCTGAGGAGATAAACTGATCTTGAATCTGCCAGTGTGGAGGAACTGCTCACAGAAGCATGTGCTGTGTGGGACTGTGGTCCACATTACACACACGCCTCCTACAGCCACCTGCTGCTCCGTTGTTCATATTGCAGTCCTGATGAATAATTCATGTCCATCTGGAGACAACTAACTACAATAACAAAACAGGCAAAACAAGTAAACTGATACTGTACACTGTCATTCACAATTAAAAATAAAATTACAGCTGTATCATCCCATTTTGAGTGAAGATGGCAGATTTCAGATCTTACAGGGTCCTGCGCCAGAAGGGCAACTGCTATTGAGATGAATGGTTGGAATGTTAAAGGAGAACTCCGGTCAATTTTAACATTGAGCTCATTTTTTTTGTCAATTTGGAGTGCTGTCAGTACAGAGAACAACGACAAAAATCGGTGTTGCCTACACCGTGTTATCCTCTTTTTAAAATTTGCACCCTGTTGACTTAAATGGGGCAAGTTTTAAACCTGCTGTGATAACCTATGCGCGTGAACTCGACAATCGACTACTGTGGACTTTGACCGAAAACAGGAAATAAATACAGGTATGTGCACTGGCTGAAATAACATCATTTTTATTCATATCTTTCACATCTACTGCAGTCAGATTGCCCCGCGTTCACTCCGAAGGAATCACTCACATGACCTGTGCACTTGTAATGACACATCAAGGATATTAAGAGGCTAAAAGCAGGTTTAAAACTTGCCCCATTGAAGTCAACAGGGTGCAAATTTTAAAAAGAGGA
Source organism: Squalius cephalus (assembly GCF_949319135.1). Taxonomy (NCBI): domain Eukaryota; kingdom Metazoa; phylum Chordata; class Actinopteri; order Cypriniformes; family Leuciscidae; genus Squalius; species Squalius cephalus. Next base: position 23,225,406 of record NC_137143.1, on the reverse strand, counting down.
TAACACGGTGTAGGCAACACCGATTTTTGTCATTGTTCTCTGTACTGACAGCACTCCAAATTGACAAAAAAAATAGCTCAATGTTAAAATTGACCGGAGTTCTCCTTTAACTGTAATATAGACCTCCATGGTCTAGTCATATTTTACTTAAACACTATTTTTATAATTTAGAACTAGTTTATGAAAGACACACACATATTTACACACTCACACAAAGGGTAAATAAATTGTGCTGCTTCTCTTGACAAAAAAAAAAAAAAAAAATGGTTACAATGAAATTTCAGGAGTCCTTGGCATTTTCCAGTAGCTGCTTATGCCTCATGAATGCAAATCACCAGTTACAATTCTGAGCAGGCCAGGGACTTAAAGCTTAAAAAAAGAAAAAGAAAAAAAGGAGTGTATGTGTGACATGATGAATTGATCCTGATTTTCTCCTTTGCAAGTTCTATTCCCCTCACTTTTTGAGAGCTAAGTTGATACATACAGAGCTTAAGAGAGAGAAAGAGACAGAATGAAGACAGAAGCAGAGTTAGATCTCACCACTATCGTCTTGCTAATGGAAATGGTCACTGCTGGAAAGCACTCTGATGGCGTTGAGAAACGAGGACCAGGGTTTCCTTTCAAGAGGATCTCTCTGATCTGCTGCTTTTGCCATCCCTCTTTGAATTAATAAACGGAGGCATAATATACCATTCTGCCATTGCTCACTAGAGTAGTTTAAACCAGCCTATAGGTTGGTTTTTTGGTCTCCCAGCATGGCTAACCTGGTGTTCGTCTCGTTTCTTCTCAGCTAAAAAGTGTCCAAAACCCATTTAAAGCCATCAAGCTACACTGACCTGGCCTGACTATTAAGAACTATTCTGAAAGCCATTCTAGAAAACCACCTTTCGTCCCACAAAGACACATGCAATTGAATTTGCATAATTCAGGTTAATGTTTGAACCTTAAGACTGTGTGTCAACCAAAGCATTTTTTCCTGCGGCTAGAGTATTTTTCCAATTGTTTTCAATGGGAGCGCCATGTTTTTAAAACGCAAGGAGCGTAACGAGGCACTGAGCGTCTTTTTCACGCTGAGTGCTCAGCGTTTTTTTTACCGGTCGCCGAGAGTTGAATAACGTTCAACTTTGGGTAAAACACAGCACTCATAACTGTCACTTTTCACCTGTCCAATCACAGTGGTGGAAGGGCAGGACAAATGCAACACTGACCAACCGCCACATTCTACTTGTACAACGTCAACAGATGATAACAACAAGCATAATCAAGAACAAAATCATTTAAAACAAGAGCCAGAGCAAATACTTAAAAGTTGAGACGCTTTGCTTAAATAGCCATTGGAAGTGTTACTAGTATCTCAGTTCACATACAGTTTCTGTATTTTTACTAAATGTGTATATATAGTGTAAAGCGTCTCAACTAAAAAAAACGCTGCGTTGCTCTCAAGCGCTCACAGCAAGGCGTTTTCAGCAGAACGCTGTATTGGTACCAGAAAAAAACAAAACCTTGATCTTGTTATTAACATTACATTCTGACTTTTTTAAACATATATAGCAGATGTCTAAAAGGCTACTGTACCTTTAAGACATCTACATGTATATACCTCTGTTATGATTGGCTAATCTCTGCATACAAGAATAATTCACACTCTCTCTTTAAAGGCACTTTAGAATCAGAATCTCTTGTGCTTTATCATAGGCACTTTATTAAAAGAGAGTGCATAGATTGAGGATGCTTGCATCATAAAATTCTAAAATAATATTGCAAATCCAGCATGCTTGAAATCTTTAGCACTCAGTATACTTCACTCGCCTTTCAATGAGACATTATGAGGAGAGGGGGAGACTGTTAACCAAAAGGCATTTGATTACAGTCTACAATGAGCAGCTGTTGAAAGCTCCTCCAGCAGAGAGAGCGACAGAAACACTTTCATATAACTCTGCACATCTTTCTTAGATTTTTATGCTTGGGCCATGCAGTGCAATGTGTATAATCTACGAGGTGGGACTTTTTTAATTATATAATATGATTAAAGTGAATTTAAAAGGCATTAATTGTTGTATTGATACAGCATGCAAATAATTTTGTAGGATTCCTAATCAGGCACTAAATGTTCTTTCAACCAATTCATCACTTTAGGATCCAAGAGGGATACGATTCTGCGGAGGAACATGCATTTAAATCCTCCTCAGAAGATTGCATTAACAAGGTAAGAAACGGAAATAACAAGGTGCGTTCAAATCACTTTGGTCAAAGCAAGATGGCGATGTACCTTTTCTACAAAAAATACAGCAATATCTTTAACCCTACTTCTACAAGATGATGAATAAAGAATTCTCATCGGGCGAGTATTGCTTTGTTTTTATTATGAAGGTGCTGTAAACTGAATCTTTATATTCTATGGTAATTGTACATTACTATTGTATTTTGTTCATGCAACTTAGCTAGTTTTATTGTTAATGAAAAAAAAATTCATTCACTTTATCAAATTAACCGTCGCCATGTTTTCTCATTGACATGCTCCCAAATTGGAAACATGGGATTTGAAGACAATCAAGTTTCCCACTCAAATCACGACTTTGTGGTGCCATTCGTGTCGTTTGTGTTCAACTCAAAATTACAATCTTTCCAACAATAGAATCTCATTTCACAGATAAACTATCTTTAACTGAACTTGAACTGAACTATCTACTGAACTTGAACTTTTTTAGCTTGTAGCTTGATAGGCTATAGTTTCAAAGTAGCTTCCTCAAAATGGCTGGAAAAAGAAATAGTGCATGAATAAGAGCAGGACTTTTTAGTTGGCCCTGAAGCAACTTTTATATCAACAACAGATCTGATGTCAGAATTACAACAGCATGACAACACCTTCAAAACAAATCACCATTTGGAAGGTTACATCCATTAGTCATTTAAAGGCATTCAGGATCCTGGTTTACTAGATGTTGCTCTGCTTCCATTTCACATGTCAAACAAGTCAAAATGATGTACTATCAAAGAACCAGCGTTATGTCAGCAAAAACCTCAGCCAAAACTCACGTTGGGAGAAAACAAGGTACGCATCATTGTTGGCCAAAAGAAGAAAAGTCCCCGTTGCAGGATTTTATAATAGCTTTTTATTTTATTTTTGATAATACCTCTCACAGACTGAATCTCTGCACTCCAGGTGTCATCCAGGTGCCACTTATCAAGGGTGATGGACTGTCTTTTGAGAGCTGATGTGTGAGAGCTGGCTTCAAGCCTGGTTAGAAGGCCCAGCTGTTTCAATTACTTTGACATGAATCTGCAACAACCAACCCAGGATCACACCCTATAAACACATGAAGGTAATATGATGCCATAAAGAATCGCAAGCGCAGGGTAAGATTTGTGTAAGTGTACATAAGATTGCAAGTGTAAATAAAATTTGCGTGTGCAAGAGAAGATTTGTAGAGAAGGTGTAAATCGTTATTCGTAAGTGTACTGCATGTATTGTGAAACTACAGCTTCTTGCTTACACAAAATAAATAGGATCTGTATTCTTCTGACTTCCATTTTTCGGCGCTTACACTTTTGGCAGCTCAGTGGTGTAACAGATACAATATATAACATTTCAATCCAATAATGTTAACACCAGCTCGAAATTCAGTATTAACTCATATAGTCAGCCTAATGGTGCACAGCTTATTAAGCAATCATGATTTATATATTTATTTAACATGTATGTGTGCATTAAAAGTAAAATTTCGGCAACGAGAATGATGCTGAGCCAAATGAAGATAAAGATGTGTTCTGGCGACTGGCGTGTTTATTGAACCAATCAGATAAGAGTAAAACGAAAGTCAGAGAGAAGCTCATTTGATTGGCTACATGAAGACGGTGGACCCGCCCTCCTCTTCGTACATATATATGTATATATATGTATATATATATATATATATATATATATATATATATATATATATATATATATATATATATATATATATATATATATATATATATATACACATATATATATATATATATATATATATATATATATATATATATATATATATATATATATATATATATATATATATATATATATATACACATATATATATATATATATATATATATATATATATATATATATATATATATATATATATATATATATATATATATACACATATATATATATATATATATATATATATATATATACACATATATATATATATATATATATATATATATATACACATATATATATATATATATATACACATATATATATATATATATATATACACATATATATATATATATATATATATACATATATATATATGATGGCAAAGCTGGAATTTCAGCAGCCGTTCCTCAAATCTTCAGTGTCACATGATCATTCATAAATTATTCTAACATGTTGAGTAGGCGCTCAAGTAATATTTTCTCTCTCTCTCTCTCTCTCTCTATATATATATATATATATATATATATATATATATATATATATATATATGTGCGAAGAGGAGGGCGGGTCCACCGTCTTCATGTAGCCAATCAAATGAGCTTCTCTCTGACTCTCGTTTTACTCTTATCTGATTGGTTCAATAAACACGCCAGTCACCAGAACACTGTATATACACAACATGTACATGTACATACACAATATATATATATATATATAAAATATTACTTGAGCGCCTACTCAACATGTTAGAATAATTTATGAATGATCATGTGACACTGAAGATTTGAGGAACGGCTGCTGAAATTCCAGCTTTGCCATCACAAGAAAAAATTACATTTGAAAAATATTAAAATGGAAACCAGTTGTTTTAAATTGCAATAATACTTCACAATATCTGTTTTTACTCTGTTTCTGTTCAAATAAATGCAGCCTTGAGAGACTTCTTTCAAAAATGATCCCAAACTTTTGAACAGTAGTGTACCTTTTTACTTTTGAAATTAAAATTACATTGATAATTAATTTCTTTATATTAAAGTGGCACTCATAGTCCTCCAAATTTAGCAAGGGCAAAAAAAACTTAAAACATTTTCTTTTAAAATGACTGACAGAACTTTAATGAATGGGCACATTTCAGAATGCAATTGAAAATTTTATTCCTTCTCAAAAATATTTCTCCACGAATGCATTTACCTCAAACAAGAGATTGAATGCACACAATAACTTATGCACCTGCTCCCCTCAGACAAATCTGCAGAATAGCCTTGAATAGTAAAAGGGCACCCGCTGCCTTAGCCGAACTGGAAAAGCGCGATCTAATAACACAGTCTAATCTCATTTCCATCTATATTGAATTGCCTTTATGATATGCAGAGCTCAATGGGTGTTAGCCATTATACCAATGGATGAGCTGATCCATCCTGCAGAAAGTAACATGGGAAGAAGAGTGGCCTTCCCTAACCGTGCCATCTCGTTCTGAGTGCGAAATGGATGGCGGTCAGGTGTTAAATTGGCCGAGAGCAGAGTACTTCCTCCTCAGTTCGTCTGGAAAGTGGGCTGTGCACTTTTGGCCGAGTTAAAGGCACACTATGCAAGATTTGTACCTTAATATAACAGCTTCAAAATCATTTTGATGGTAAACGAACTTGTAGTAGGGCGAATTATTAGGTAAGAAATGCGTGGGGGGCGCCGCTGGCAAAACCAGTCATGCAAGTTTGAGAGGTGGCGCCCCGACAAATCTCGTGAGAATCATGACTTGCTTTACGGCACGACGTCACATACATCAACAACATATGAAGCAGCCGCATTTCAGACGTGAAGATGAAGAAAACGAAGAAAGCGCGGTCGGAAGAGTGCAGAGACGGCTCTGCGTGAGTGGTATTTACGACAGTAACGTTAAATACAAGTACTCCACAGCGACCCTAGGGATCACCGTTTGAGAAAAATGGAAACTGCATAGTGTGCCTTTAACATCTCCTCTTGATATTGTGAACCGGAGAGTGAGATTTGGAACCACAGAATGGTGGATTTCTAATATTAAAAGAATAGTATGCCCCCAAAATGATTGTTTTGTCATCATTGACTCACCCTCATGTTATTCCAACCCAGTATCATCATCTTTCTTCAGTGAAAAACTAAACGTTATTGGAAGACTACACTTTCAATACAAAGAAAGTGGGCTGTGATTTATTCTACCGAGCTCGAAAAATGGCAAAAGCACTGTAAAAGTACCATAAAACACTGTAATATTGATCAATATATCAAAAACAGCCCAATATTCAAGTCGCTGAGTTTCAGTGATAATGGTTCCCTCTGCAGTAGCTATCAAATATCATTTATGGATGTGTTTTTCAACCTTGCCATTTTGTGATTGGTCACGGAAGAGAGCATCAGTCAATGACATAAAACCTGGTGCAATGTGTCGAAGAATGACATTAAATTAACACAGGCTGTTGAATGGCTTCAAAAGACTTAGAAATCAGTCCAGAGACACTGTATTACATTGCCTAATTGCCTAATGTCTGCACAATGTCTGTACTTTCTTCTGCACTAAAAGATTTTTTCACCAAGACAAATTCCTTGTGTGTGTAAACTTGGCAATAAAGTTTTTGATTCTGATTTTATGGCTTCTTTTTTTTTGTCCTTTTTTGGAGCATGGCAGGAAAAGAACAGCTTTGACATTCCACCAAATATTTCATCCTGTGTTTCAATTCCTTATTTACCAACATTTGGAATAAGACATTGTCCTCCACACATTCTTGAGATCAAACATCCCTTCCTGCTTACTGTAATTTCAGTCAAACTTGAGAGTACATTTTCAAGGTTAACCCGCCTCACACGGAGGTAAACAGCCCACTGAGACTTCAAAGGATATTACTGATTGTAGGTTTCCAAGGCTGAATCCAATTCAGCAACTGTATAATAAAGTTCCAAGCCAGGAGTGACTGTACGATGGAACTGTAAACTTTGTTCATAAATAAAATACATTTAAATAACTCAATAAATGTAGACCGACACATGCGACTGGCTGCACAGTCCCACTCGGCACTCAAAATGAACTATTCAGTATCCAACAAAATCGCATTTTCTTTCAACGCCACTCAAAATTAATCTCAAAGATTCATAGCTTCCCCATTGCCATGCCTAAATGAGTCAAGAGAGACCACTCTAGCATCTCTCCTTGAACAAACGCCCAAGAAAGTTCTTAATCAGGCTGAAGCGTAAGGAACAAGGGACCCATACTCATTACCTCAGACTGTGTAAACAGGGCATAGCAGCGGTTAATGAGAGCCTGTAAAACGGTGGCGATGGGGTGTCTAAATAAAGACATCTGAGCTGCTTTTGTAGCTCTCAGGCAGACACCTTGCATGACGCCAGTGAGCTCTGGGCGTTTAATTGCTGAGTCATAGACACCTCCTGGAATAACTCATGACATCATTGGAGGGTGGAGTATGGGAGGGACATGCGTACGGATGGGATACCGGAAAGCTCAGAGCGGTGGGTGTAGTTTTTTGGCTTTTAGATTAGAAAAACAGTGGAACAAATGGTTGCAAATCATTCACCTCATCTGAAAGAATATCCACGTCATGGGCATCCAGCTCAACTGCCACTCGCAACGTCCAGGTCATGGGTTCGATTCCCTGAACTGTCAGAATAAACAGATTATATCTGCAAAACAAACACGCCAACAAAGAGACTGAAAGCAGAGATGATGAATAATACAGCACATTTGTCCCACCGCTCAGCTCTTGCTTTCAACATTAATCTTTTACGGTTGTGGCGAGGATTTCAAACAATAAACCAGCAGGTGTTTGAAGATGTCATGCTGATGGAAAAAAGTCATATAAATCTTATGAAATGCTAACAGATATAGTATACAATAAACATGAGGTCTTCGGTAATTGCATTGTTAGACTTGATTTATTTTCCCTGTTCTTACATGAAAATGGTATTAAATAAAAAGGGCCAGGTACAAAAGAACACAACAAACCCAACATGAAAACATTTGGCACATTTGTTAGATGTTAACAAGCACTAGAATTTATGTATAAATGTACTGTATATATTACCCAAGTGCTAAAGTATTTCTACACATGAAACACAGGTTTAAATAGACATGATATGATTAATCAGTTGAATAAGAGTAGTAATTTCATATAAAAAAAATCATTCAAAACAAAGGAATGTTTCGTAAAGTGGCAAAAATCACAAGTGCATTATGTCTATAGTGTTCATACAGAAAAATCACTATTATGCAATGTTATTAACCAAACCATTTAGATCCAAGCGCATGAAATACTCATCATTAAGCCAAGACATTTGTTCAAGCAGGACCACAGTGGTCCTTTTCATGTACGGATCCATTAAACTGCTGGCTAGACCTAAAGGGTTCACATCTTTCAAGTGTCCTCAATACGCATCCTTTTGACGGCTTTCATTAAAAAGAAAAAGAAAGGGACGAAAAAAGCCTTACTATACTCATTAGTGTCCATTACCAAGATCCCTCCAGCACCCGAGTGCAATATCAGACTCATAACCTCAACCCGAGACCTAAAAATAATTAATAACTTTTAAATTTTGCCATTCGCAAAAGAACCTCACCAAACTGGAGCTCTCTTCTCTTATCTTTTATAACCTGCTACTTAAAGTCTCAAACCGGGATACATGGAACGGGAGATATCAATGTAAACAAATACAAATCATAAAATAAATAACAATCATATTATTTCAGTAGATTTGAACAAGTACACGTTCATTTACATGTTAACGGTTTTGTGTATTGTTTCTGTACCACAAGCGCCATCAAATATTCTGCGCCTATCTGCCATTAGCCACACTAAAATATAGTCCCACCCCAAAATCATGCCATTGGTTGATGCAAGTTAGCTATGTACGGGATGCTCAAACAAACAGAGCAATGTTTTTATATTATTCTGTGCTCTAAGAGCAATTTAGTGCAGAAAGGTCTGGAGGGCCACTAAAACCAGTACATTTTTATTAGTCACCACATGAACAGGGATGGTGGAGATAGTTTCTATGAGTCATGAAAATGACCCCTGCAACCTGAGTATAAGTGCCTTACACAAAGTTCATGACTCATAGCTCGCTCCTTACAAAGACTCGCTCCTTATCAACCTTCAGCTTGAAATAAACTAAAAAAAAGTGATAGTTCGTTTAAAAATTTTTTTAAAGTCTATCATCATTTACTAACCTGTTGTTTCAAACTTGTTTGATTTTTTTCTGCAAAACTTTTTTCTATACAATGAAAGTGGATAGTGACCAGAAAAATATGAGCAGAATAATTTTATTTCAATGCTTTGCGTTTGCTCACAAAAGTTTGTGTTTCCGCTAGAAACTTCGAGTTAACTTGAAAAACTGTTTGCGCTTCCCTGAAAAAACTGAGCGAACACAAAGTGTCTCAGGGGGAACACAAAAGTTTCATGAGTGAACACAAAAGCATAGAAATATAATTATTTTTACCATATCATATTTTTTTTCCATCACCAGGAAAATCACCACGCTCCTACTTGTGGTCCCACAAGAAAAAAAGTCAAACAGATTTGGAAAGACATAAGGGTAAATAAATTATGTCAGAATCATTTCTGGGTGAACCATATCTTCAAATAAATTCAAAGCTTAATATGCCAATAAAGTGACAAATCCAATGGTAAATCTGTCTGGAGTAATAAACTCTTTTTCAAAATCTTGTACACTTGATGTCTAAAAATAAAAATCACTAATAAAAAAATTACTAATAATCTTGATTTCACACTAGAATTTAAAATCTGAACAATGAAAAGAAAAAAAACTGCCATCATCTCCTATTTATTCTCTAGATGACAGGAACCATTTTGTTCAATTGAATCAGACAAGATCACGGCTTTAGAACTGTCACTGGCAACCAGCTGCAGTGTCTCTCAGACTTTCCAATGAAGAGTTTCATTTCCTAATAGAGAGAGCCCTGGCCTTAGCTTGAAGACATTTCAAAAGCCTGCCAGGTGTAATATGATAGAAAGCACTCAGACTGACAGTGGTCCACCTGCTGATGCACACAAATGAGAATTCCTGCGTGCTGCTAAAACGAAAGGGTCCCAAAAGCACGTCTCTAAGAGCAACTTCCATTTAATGTCACAGAATAATTTAAGGCGTTATAGCAGAGTAGGTTGACACAATGAGGAATCTTTAATGAATCCAAAATTGATTCATAATGCTATCATTTAAATTAGAATAAATCTAATCTAGTGTTGGAGAGAGCTGCCACAAATCACTCAATAAAATCATACGGTCAATTTTTATTGTGTATCTCAAACTGGGGATTTCTAGAGGAACGTATGAATGTACAATATCCCTTAGATAGTTTATTTTTTATTTTTTTGTATCTGATAAGCAATCAATTCCCTTCTAATCTGTGGGCATTAAAAAGATTTAAAGGAATAGTTCACCCAACAATGAAAACCAAACTTTCTCTCTTCAGTGAAACACAAAATGAGAAACGTGCATTTCCGTATTATGAAATTGAGTGGATTTGTACTGAGGGCGAGAATCCTTTGAGTAAACTATTCCTCTAAGAATTTAATGTGCAAACAAGCATTGCATAAAACACCCTTAGAAATGACGGGAAAATGGAAAACATTTCAAATTTCATTATAAACTATCACAAAAAAACAACATCATACACGAGTTAAATAGTTCAAAACGTTGAACTACGAAAACTATCCTGAGTCAATCTCGGTCCAAACCACCAAACCACCCCTGTCCAGAATATTACATATTAGTTCAGAATTTTTGCATTAGGTAAATTAACAGTGTGTTTGACACACTTGACAAACGTCCAAGATCAGGAGAGCTTAAATGGCAGCCAATGCGGATTTGGTCATCATTAACGGCACATGTGAGGGTCCCGCACCCTCAACAGCCTCTTCACCAATCAAACCCTGTCTGTGCAGATTCAGAATGGAGTCCGCGATGATGCGGGCGGTCTTCTTCTGGTAGCCTCCTGATGTAACCATAAGGATGGGTATTCCTCGTCGCCGGGCTGCCCTGAAGATGATCTCATCTCTCTTTACGATACCCTGAAAGAGGGGGAAAATATGTATTTGCCAAAGTGTTTAATATGTTTTCATGTGTAATCAGTCATTTTAGCAAATTATCAATTTGAAATCAATTAAAAATTAAAAGAACATTTATTATGTGAGGAGAATTTGAATTGGTCCAATCAGCTAAGCTAATATTTTATCTCTCTCTTCAGAGTTAGGTATAATAAGGTTGACTGGCCTATTTTCGACTTAAATTAAAATTAGTAAATAGTAAATTAGTTTGAAGAAGTTCAGAGTGGCAACAAACCCTGCCCAGACAGATGGATTTTTATACTGTTGCCAAGTTTTTTTTAAGCAAAAAAAAATTTTAAATAAAAAAAATGACGTTTTAGTTTACAACAAGAAAGAAATACACAAAAAATGATTTGCCAATAGTGTAAGAAAAAAATGTATTAATATAAATTCCTTGAAAACAAGTCTTCGTAACACTACAATAAGGTTCCATTCATTAACATTACATTAGTTAACATGACCTAACAGTGAAAAATATCTATTATTTCAACATTTACTGACACATTATTCAAATCAAAAGTTGTATCTGTTAATATTATTTAATGGACCTGAACTCACAATGAACAGTCGTATTTTTATTAGTAATTTTATAAATTAATGTTAAAAAAGATGAATAAATACAGTAACAATATTGTTTTGCTCGTTGTTAGTAAATGTTAGTAAATGCATTATAATGCACTAATGGGACCGGGTCATATTGTAAAGTGTTACCCAAGTCTTAATATCTTAATATTTTGCTTTATATATGATTGGATAATTTTACTGGAAAAAATTGTAACAGCTTTGATAAAAAAATTTTTTTTTTTTTTTTTTAATAATAAAAAAAAAAAAGTTCACAAACATTTAATAAAGAAAATTTAATATTGTGCAAGTGCAGTCCAAAAAGTACATAAATGTCATAATATCATCTGATTTATTAGATATAACATGTCACAATGCCACAGGGTCACGATATCAAACACTGTCACCATTAATGCACTATGATATATTATTTTAATAAAAGTCTTTCCTCGAATCTTCTCAAAATGAAGACATCCTTCAGTGCTACGGCATGTTCATACTGTAAAGCAAGCTTGAATAATTGATACAGGAGTTTATTGACCAGGCTAGAAAACCCTGCCGAAGAAGTGCGTCTTTTAAAGCAGTGCATCCAAGATCTGATATGGAGGACTGAAAGGAAGAATGAAGGACAGCTGTACCTGTGGGGATATAGCCAGACCTCCGAGAGCGTCTCCATCAAGGATGTCCGTGCCTGCGTTATATATGATAATGTCAGGCCTTACTTCATTCAGCGCTCCTTCTGAATGGAGCTCCACCTTCTGTAGATACTCCATGTCTTCTGTGCCCCAGTCGAGCTCCACTTTTCGTTTAATCGCCCCTGAAGCAGATAAAGACAAAGGGAGGTAAAGTGTGAGCGAGTAGATAACAGCAATTCGGAGAAGTTACACTCAAATGATGGACAAAGTAACTTATTAAAAGTGTTAGTTCACCCAAAAACGCTAATTCTGTCATGTGTGGTTCCCAAAACATTGTTCAAAAAATGTCTAAGCTGCTCTTTTTGATACAATGAAAGTGAATAGGGACCAGGAGCTCCCTTATGGAACGAAAATATATTTCCCATAAATGAATGATCAATATATTAAATGGTTTAACTGTACATTTGAAAATATACAGAATAATATATTGTGTTAATATATTACAATATATTGAATAATACATAAGGAATTGCCGCTTTTCATATATTGAAAAATATGTGATAATATATTTACTAATATATCATAATGTATGTAATTTTATATTCAGTAAAACACTTCATAATATATAGATGTACATGCGATCAGATATGGTACTGCATGTGTAATATATTGCAGATATATTTACTCATGCAAAATAAACACACACATATAGAGAAGTATATACTTTGTAATATATTACTTATATTTATTAATTATTTACATTAAAAATGTTTCATATTTTCAAGCTAGTTATCATAAGCACCTGCATGCACTAAAGTACTTAACCAAGAGACTATCACTGCTGAGGAGTGCACAGCCATTACTTTTAATTATAGCAATTATGGTCTTATTGTTCTACGGCCAATCGTCAACCTAACCACAGGCTCGACTTCAGCACAATGGTGACCCCAAAAACTCAGACATACCAGAAAAACTTTTAAATTCCAAAATAATAGAACATTAAACACTAACAGATCTCCCCCCTATATTAATATTGAGCAAAACACATTAAATAACACTTAATTTTAACATTTGCTCTCCTTTCAGAAGTCAGTCAGAAGCAAAGCATGCTGGGAACTAGATATATATGTGTGTGTGAACATACATTCACATTTATATAGGAACATGTATTTGCAATATATGTACACAATAAAGGATAAAACTTTGTGAATATTACATGTAATGCTATTTTTGTCTACATTTATAAATACTTTATATTCATTAATATATAGCCATACATGGTCAATGCATATCTTGCAGTATATTGAAAAATTTAAGCACTAGTTTCCCATATCTGGAAATGTATTATGTAATACATTGCATTATATTTTGCAGTATAGTCCCATATATTTTTGTTCCATAAGGGCTGTCAAGGTCCAAAACGCAAAAAAAAAAAAAAAAAAAACCCACACCATTAAAACATCATAAAAGTAGGCCAAATGAGCTATATTACAAGTCTTTTGATGTCATATAATAGCTTTAGCTAATTGCTTGATATTCATGGTCACCATTTACTTTACCTGTATGCAAAACAGGCTGGACAGTATGCACTAAATATTTACTGTTTCACAAAAGAAATTGTAGCAAATTATTTAAAATATACAGGTATAAGGGTAAGTAAATGATGACAGACTTTTCATTATGGGGCAAACAAGTCCTTTAAGTTAAGCCCATTTTCTGAAAATAATATTTCCCTCTAAAAAACTGTGGGGAAAAGCCACTAAGGATTTTTCTTGCTTTATCACCAAAATGGTTGTGTGTGTAACTGAAAAGTAGTAACCATTTCCTTTAAAAAGGTAAAAACTAATGTAAGGTGTTCTTTCATTTATTTAAGCCTGGTTTAAAGGCAAATAGAGCACAATACTTTGCTTTCTCTGAGGCTTTTAAGACTAATTAGTCTCATGTGCCTTTACAGGCAGATGAGACGACCACGGATACACAAAGTCAGAAAACGGAGGTACATTCTCTTTTGAACATACTGAGAAATCACAGAGGGAAAATGGCTTAGAAAGAAACTAATGAAAATTTGAAGGAAAACGAGGCCAAGAGAAACTTATCATGGGAAGCCAGGACATGCCTTCAATAGAGCGAGGGGAAGTTTAAGTCAGAACATTATATGTTTATAAAACCTTATGTTTAGCTGGTTACGGTATGTAAATGCTTTAATGAAATCATCTCAGGTTTGACAAGTTGTCGCACAGTGTGCACTGGAGCTTAACAGAACAGCAATGTTTCTGTCACTCCTAGTCAAATGTTTGACAGAGCGAGTTAGAACAGCGCAAATAACGGATGCGTTAATTGACGAAGATTTTAATGTGACCATATCGGTGCCAGTCGAAACGTGTTCCTTCAAACCACTGTGGGCTGTGTCTTTGATATCCAACATATCAATCAAAACATTTACTGAAGGAAATATCAGTGCAAGTGAGGCAGAAAAAGACGACGAATCACAATTCAGTATGCAAATATGACAATGAAATGATCAATTATCAGAATTTGAATGGTGAATACGGTCTCATTCAAAGACAAAAAGATGGATTTCAAATCTTAGGATACATTTTGTAAAATTAATAAAGTATATAGTAAACCAGGGATGCATTTGCATTTGATATTTTCCTTTACAATTTTTTTTTTTTACTGTAAGGTAAGAGTCAGTTTGGCATGTAGATATGAGGAAACATTTTTATTATGAACAAGAAAAACAAATATTGCAAACTGCACTGACATCCCTTTTAATTTGCCATGCCAGTATAAATAAGAGGGTTAAAGTAACAAGAGAAATGTGGATGATGAAGAGAACATTCAACCATAAGGCAGTGAGTGAACAGCTCACAGTACCATGAGGGTTGCAGGACACTGCCCCCTGTAGGAGAGCAAAAGTACTTTACCTTCTTCCCAGATTTCCTTTCATTTGTCTCCATCTCAGTATCCCATTATTGTTGAGTGTGTGAGAATATCTATAGATATGCAAATAAAGAGCATGTCCAGGCTAAATCAGACAGAAAACCATGATCTAAAGCGCTTCATCTTCTCGTATCACTGTGGGACAGGATATCTTTACATAATCAGGATAACTTCAAATGCCCATTTACACACTCAAATGCACTTTAACTCACTCTTTGCATATCCATCTCCTGGATAGATGTGACGATTATAGACATCCATTATGTAAACGCGTCTGTCATCCAGGAAATCCCGCTCGTGGCCATTTCCCTGCAATATGCATCAAAGAGCAGATATAAGTTTGGATTACATTGATTCCTGCTGTTTGCACTAACAACTACAACTAAGACTATTAATGATCAAAGACTAACACCACTGCTGGTTTCTAACTACAGTGTATTGAAATAAAGATTTGGTCTAGTGTTTTTTAAATCAATCTCTGATCTAGGAAATAATCCGTGCTTTATGCATTTTCTGCACTGATTTTGGTAGAAAATCTGAAGAATTATACATTCCAATATGACTAAAATAAATAAAAAATATAAACTAAAATTAAAATGAAAACTAATATATATAAAATAAAAGCTAATCTAATTTATTAAAAAATAATAGTAATACATAAATAATACAATTATAAAATAATATTAATCTTATATAATAATAATAAATTATAATAATATATTAAAATAATAGGGTATCAATAACACTGAATGTCCTGTCACTTTGACTAATCAGTAAAAAAAAAAAAAAACATAAATATAAATAAATAAAAATACACTAATCAAAAATGCACAATCCAATAGCACTAAAATAGTTTTACACAAAGGATATGAATAGTTCTTGAAAAATATACATCCATAGCCTAATAAAAAGGCAGTTTTTTTGTACATGAAGCAGGTTGTCTCATGGGGCGGAATCAGAAGAATCTGAAGAATTATCCATTCCAATATGGTCAAATGTGTTGAAATGAGCTAAGCAGGACATAATAATAGCATAATAATAATAATAATAATAATAACAATAATAATAATAAGGCAGTAAAAGGTATATTTTCACTACAAAGCTCTTCAGGTAAAATTAATTTACTTAATTTTGCTTTAAGTAAATGCATATTTTTTACTGTATCTGATGAAAACAACACAAAATTAAATACACTTTATTTTACAGTGTCCTTGTTATATATTAAGAGTTCAGATGCAAAAGCCTCTAAGTGCCATCTGAAATTTACTTCTAGAATGATCATTTTTATAAAGCTTGTATATTTAAGTTCAGTAATTTCACTAATAGGTCATTTGCATTGACATTTAAGTGAAATTATTGAACTTAAATATACGAGCTTTGATAAAAATGATCAGGAAATGAAAAATAAAACATGATTTCAGATGGCACTTAGAGGCTTTTGCATCTGAACTCTTCATATGTTACATGTACTTACCATAGTAATAACAGTAAATGATGCATAATTACATGCAACTAACCCTCAAACAAATCATAATCCTACCCTAACCCTATAATAAGTACATGTAGTTGCTTAATATTACTCAGTACTTAAATATATAATTACACTGTAACAATGACACCTTAAAATAAAGTGTAACCCAATACAATTATGTTTACAGTATATTCCAGTGTATTTTACTCTGCCCAAAAATTCCTGTCCTACTGTATCTATGGTCTCAATCAACAAAAGTTTAAAATATATATATACATAGAAAAAATATCTATTGTACAATTATTATATTTTACAACACAATTCACCCATTTTGTGTGAACTCTCAAAAAATCTCCAAACTGCTTGTCAAAAATACTATAATGCAGTCTATTACATGTGTCCAGTGTGAGCACAACTGCTTTTGTTTTTGACAGCGAGAGATGCGGAGATGAGCTTTTCCTCAGATGCTAAGTGTTGAGCTCTGTGTTCTGAAGTCAAAACATTTCCATCCCTCTTCATTCCATCCTCCTCATCTGTCATGTACAGTGTCTGGCTATTGTCACTTTTAATTTAAACTGCTGCAAGGCCCGCAACTCATGTGTACGACTACAGCCTCTTATTCCAAAACAGCCCTGTCTCTCTGCTCAGACCGTTAGCCAATTACGAGAATATGAACCAGGCGTTAGGGACACATTCACATTCTCCTGTCTGCACCATCTGCGCACTCAAGCAGCAAAACCTTGC
Source organism: Squalius cephalus (assembly GCF_949319135.1). Taxonomy (NCBI): domain Eukaryota; kingdom Metazoa; phylum Chordata; class Actinopteri; order Cypriniformes; family Leuciscidae; genus Squalius; species Squalius cephalus. Next base: position 23,208,006 of record NC_137143.1, on the reverse strand, counting down.
TGCTGGCAAAAAGATATCCATGTAGCAATTTCGAGTTTGGTCCTCTGAAATCTAAGAGGCAGCTTACATTAATAATATATACAGGAGTGATTACTCAACATGCAGCAGTTCCACTGATAGTCATGAGTAGAGGTGAACTGTTATAGAATGGTAATATTATCTAATGCGTCAACACTATCATAAGAGCAGAGGATGGAAGATACAGTATTTCTGCATCAGAGAGAGACCAAGTCTGCAATCAACTCGGAACTGGAACGCCTAAAGGCTTGTTTGCTAATACAAGCACATGCTGGAACTGTCAGATGGACCATTTCATTGTTTTCATGTAGATTTTCCCTCTTCAGTTTGCTATAGGCGGTCAAAGAGGATGCTGTTTGAATAAGTGATAACATTAAATTATCATAAACTCTAAAGTCAGAGAGATGCTAACAGATGCTGAGATTATTTTCAAATAAATGATTAGAAATGTCATTTTGGCAACTAACTGATATAAAACAAGCTTAAGTTAAAGAACTAAACTTACTCAAACTAAAACTGAAAAATAAATTAAAGCTAATGCCCACTAGCCACTGTGGCTAGTGGCTTTCCAAAGTTACTAACCACTTAGCATTTTCACTGGCCACAATTTTGACATCAATACCATAGGGAAAAACTTCTATATAGATATTTTTAATATTATCTCATAATTTGGCAACAGGTACCAGTATATTAGGCTGCTGTCACTTAAAGACCTGATGCAATGACCCATTATACCGTTACACATGGGTTTTCTTTCTCAACTGTTTATGTTCACTTAAAACATAACAGACTGTGTTTACGTGAATACTCGCCAAGGCTGGCATTTTGACATTATTTTGTGTGTATTTGACTGTTTAAGCGCAATAAGCAACAAAACCTAACTCAATTAGTACTGAGAGGTGGCTTTATGTGTGCGCAAAATCTGCAGGAATGAGTAAAATTATGCCCAATACGCACAACCCCATGTCGAAATTTAAGCCCTGTAACACAAACAATATTCATTCGGAGCAAATGAAACAAGCGAGTGAGTGGAGGCGGGTTAGTGTGTCAACTCACTGTCGGAGAGATGAGAGAGCGAGAAAGCGCAGCTGGTATCGTGTATCTATTCTGCTGAAAATGAGTAATGGAAGCGTTTCAGATATTTAACAGTTTATTATTTCAGATGCCTTTTTAAAAGACTACAACTGAAAAATGTATATTATATATAAATTTCAACCCACCAAAGTGGCTATTAGGAGTGACTGCGTTTCACGGCACTGCTGAAATCCACCAGCATTTGGCGGGTGTAAATACAAGCCACGTTTAAATATATATAACTAAAAATTTTATTAAAACTAACATATACAAATAAAAGCTAATTCAATATATTACATATAATAGTAATAAATAATATTAATATTAATAAAAATAATATTAATCTTATAAAATAATAATAATAATATAGTGTATCAATACATAGTGCACAAATAATATACCAGCTGAATACTTGATCTCCATAACCCCCCTGTTATCTGACACATTTACTTGTAAAGCAAATGTATCATTGTTGACTGCAAATAGTCTTAAAGTGGGCATGAAACATAATTGCGATAGTCTTTTCTACCCTATTGCGATAAGTGAAGCGGCTTGTCGAATAGGGAAAAATGTAGGGTGGGACTTGATTTTGTCCATCAACAATTCATTGGATGGTTGTGGTTTGTTATTGCTGTGATCTCATGTGAGAGACAGCTTGTCCCACCCTTACACCTGTAAACACGACATCAGAGAAGAGAAGAGATATAACTGTTATCGCACATGAATTAAATAAATTATGTGCATGAATAAATCATTTCTAATACTGAAATATTTAAACAATAATAATTGTTGCTTTAAGTCATTTTGGGGTATGTAACATTCCAGGGATGCTATAACAACTACTTAAGTACTTTGATTTTTTAATATTTCATCATACAGGGGACTAACAATTTGTCGTCTCATTGTGCAGATAATCCTGGTTATTAGCACACACTTATGAATTCATATATGCAACTGATGTCGCCTTCAGAGACCAGCATCTGCCATTACATGTCATAATTTTAAGCCTTTAATTGGAGCTTCAACGCCCATTTCTCCCCTCTCGATATTTTCACAGCCTTTAAACCCAGCTGAGACAGCGCTTTCAGGCCCATTTATATGCCAACATGAAGATTCCCACCTTTGTTCTGCTTGTGGCCCTCCATGAATTATTCACCCAGCAATGGTATTGATCTGATCTTGTTGGCTTAGTCGATGAGCAAAAGACCATAATTACAATCAAGTCACACTTAAAAATGCTTATGGCAGTTTTATGTGCTACTGTAGCACCAAAATGATCAAGAACAACAGCTCCTGGGCCCATGAGAACTTAATTAATAGGCTGGGCTAATTAGCAGGGGAGGTAACTCATTAGGAAGGAGAGTGCAATAAACTGCAAATTAGAGGGAAACATGTTGATTTACACCAATTAAGGAAGGAAGGATATGACACGTTAAGACTAGTGGTTGATTGATATGGGTGGTTGGAATAATAATTGTGTACTCTAAAAGTTTAAGGTCAGTCTGATTGTTGTTGTTTTTCAAAGAAATGAATACTTATATTCATCAGGGTCGTTTCTGAGTTTCATTGTGTTTACTTTTTTGTCATGTGCCTGTGTTTCCTGTGTTTCCTTTCATATTAGTTTTCATCCCCTAAGGGGCCATTTACATGGCAACGTTTTCAACTAAAAACAGAAAACTTTTTATGCTGGTTCATTAAAGACTGTTTGTATTTATTCTCTGCATCATGTGTTGGATTCCGAAGCTACACCTGTGACATTATTTAGCAATGATTCATTAAACTGATCAAAAGTGCACTAAAGACATTCACAATGTTACAAAAGATGCCGACTTTAATAGCATGGATAAATGGTCATAGCATGGTCTAAGGTGAACATACTGTACAATCTCACAAGTGCTTAATTGTTTTTGTGTTAATTCAGTTGTATGTCACCCTATAAACACACTTGTGACCAAATAAATATCATGATATTGTTTGCCAAGACCAACAGAGTGACTTCTTACAGTATTCATATCTGTGATCTCTAAAGGGGCCAAATCTTGCTAATTAAAATTTTAGATTGATATTGATTAATATGTGAACATTCTGTAAGTGTCAGAACTGTAACAACTTACACTATTTTTCTATTATTACTGAAAATATCCCCCTTTTGAATGTTTCTGAAAGAATTCTCTTATGCTCACCAAGGCTGCATTTATTTGATCAAAAATACAGTAAAACCAGTAATATTCTGAAATATTATTACAATCTAATATAACTCTTTACTATTTTAATATGTTTGAAAATGTTGTTTATTCCTGTGACGACAAAGCTGAAATTTCATCAGCCATTTCTTCAGTCTCTAGTGTCAAGAAACTTTTATTATTATCAATTTTGAAAACAGTTGTGCTTCTTAATATTTTTGTGGAAACCATGATCAATTTTATCAGGATTTTTTTTTTTTTTTTTTTTTTGATGAATAGAACGTTCCGAAGAACAGCATTTATTTGAAATAGAAATCTTTTGTAACAATGTACACTGTTACTTTGAAACAATGTATGCATTCTTAATGAATAAAAGTATTATTTTCTTTTGCTAAAAAAAAAAACTACTGACCCCATTTACCATTTCTGAATGGTATACAAACACATGGCCCATGCAAATATAGAATTTGCATAGACTTCTTAAAGACAGCTGAAAAAAAAAGGAAAAAAACTGTTACAATCAACTATGACTGTGTAAAACTTTGGGGAAAGAAACCTTTATGTGGACCACAGGGGGAAAAAAAATGACAAAACGTACGGTGTGACTATTTAACACTCTCATGAGATGGTAAAAGAATTACAGAAAAAGCTATCACCTCATTACACACTTAAAGAACATGTATGATATCATAACACACTTGACTCAAAAAACTACCATTATAGGGTAGTAATTGCCATGGCAATCATCATAATGATGCACTCAACAGCCAACACTAACGGAGCCACGACAACAGAAGAAAGCAAATTTCAGCTGCAAATGAGTCAAAGCTGTTGCATACAAGTAATCGGAGTGCAGAAGTATTGATTTCACCTCCAAAAGGGGGTATTATCTCGTCTACAGCGTCAATTCCATTGACTGACAGAGTGGAGTTGGAAAAGGACTGCTCACCTGATGGGCGTCTAGATCGATGATGGTGGCCCTGGCAACTCCCTCCACCCTCTCAAAGAGAAACTGCAGAGGGAAACACACAAGGGAGGAAGTTAGGTTGTGTCTGACAGAGGAACAAATTGCAAAGAGGTTTGTGGATCTCACGACATAGCAACAGTCTGAGAGTGGAATGAATGTGGGGGGAAAAAAGAAATCAATATATGAGTTTCAGTAAAAAGATGGTACATAGATTCCAAACATGATATTCCTACACACAAGTCTATGCAGGAAAATGATACATGATTTTCAAAGGTAAAAAGATTTAACGACATGTTTATGCCTCTTATCTCTAGTCTGTTTATTTCTTAAATAGAGTAAAACTATTACTTTTTAAAATGACCAAACAGCAACTATACTGAACATGATAGCAAATCCACTACCAAAAGTGCTCAATTCCAACATAAAAAAAAAGGCATTTGGATATAATTGGCATCAGCTGATTTAAAAACAATCGGCCGACTATATGCATTTAAAAATATTTGAAAAATATTCACTTATTTTAAATATTTGATATCATTTTTAAAATGAAATAAAAAAGAATATATATTTTGAAGTTAACTCTGAAAATAACTATTCATTCAACTTAAAAATATTATTTATTGGCAATGCTCATTAGAAAAAAAAAATCAGTCAACAACTGGTCAAAGATTTAAACTGTTCAAGATATTGAGAAAGTTTCATATTATTCATAATTCATATGATTTACAACCGCTGTATATGACTAATAAATAGCTGATGATAGAGTGCCATTCTCTAGCAATCTCTAGTGTTTTGGTGCAAACATTTCACCTTGATTGCTAGTGTGATGTCAGCGTAGGCACAAAAACCTCCTCCTTTGTCACTAGAGCAGTGGTGGAAGCCTCCTCCTGCAAGAGACCAGAAAAAGGCCAGCTCAGTGAATGGTGTTGAAAAATGGTGCCTGTTTTCCAGTGCCACCAGAAGATTTCCCTTTGAATGTTCCCTCAAAACACGGGTGATTGAGAGACTAGCTTTTAATTAGGATCATATTTATACATTCAGGCAACAGATCTGATCTGTCCTTCCATGACCCGCCACATTTAGCCTCATTAAATGACTCTGCACTCCGGAAGCTCCTGTATGGGAACGGGCCGGTTGCTGATTAGCATTTATTGCTTATTCACACGACCCCGCTTACTGATTCACACCTTTCAATTACTGTGCAACACCGTTCGAGGAACAACGCGCGCATTTGAATGAACAGTCGCCCGTTGTATATTAATGTTCAGCAATGCAAAGGCAAAGAGCAGCTCTGTTTTAGAAGAACGGCCTGAGGGAAATGGCTGAGCTAGCAGGAGCCACGCTTTCCCCCCCAACTTTCTTCAAAAACTCTTCAAAATATTGAATAATACCAATAGGACAACCCTGTTACATCCTAATATTAAAAATATGTTCACTTTTACCTAATTTCTTTAAAGCAGGGGTTCTCACATTTTACCAGTACACGACCAATGGTACACAACATGAAAATTAAAAAATAATATTAAATATTATTTTATGTAATTATACATTTTTTTATTTAGGTTTGCATTTTGCATTTTTAATACATATAAAATATATGTAAAATAGGACATTGTCACTTAGACAGTCCTTAAGCTTGAACTCAAAGAGAGTTCAACCGAACGTCGACAAAATTAGAGGGAACTTGATGTGACTAGGCAATATTAGGATGTTTGAGAATCACTACTTAAAAATGATCAATAGTATGCCTGAGCTGGGATCAAATATGCAGGGAGCACAGTAAGATGCACTTATTCTCACTAAAATTGTTTTTCGAGTGATGATTGGGAGCATTAGAAAGAGAACTCACCCACATTTATTGCCCATCCTCGATCCATTGCCAGCTTTCCAGCCTAGGTATGAGAGAGAGAGAGAGAGAGAGAGAGAGAGATGGAGAGAGAGAGAGAGAGAGAGAGAGAGAGAGAGAGAGAGAGATGGAGAGAGAGAGAGAGAGAGAGAGAGAGAGAGAGAGAGAGAGACTCATGGTTGGTCTCATTTTTCCAGCTAGCATTTTTTTCCCCCTTTCCAGTCATCAATAAATTAACAGAAAAACAGATTGTTCATGTGCCAGATAAATCAAAAGCAGAGTAACTTGGCACTAAAGCTGAGGGAGGATTTAACATTATCTGAACTTCTTTCATCTCTGATTACAAATCTTTTCAACTTCACACAGAAGTTCTGTGCATACATAGTCTACTAATGGCTTAAGAGGGGTTTAAGTGCAGCTTTTTACAGAGCCTGCACATTTCTAATATATAAAAAAAACACTCATTTTAGACATTTATTTCAGTTGTTAATGGTCTCCTCGTATTCTTTCCCTTATTCACTTATCTTAGTTTTGCGCTATTTCTGTTATTACCTCACATTCACATAGGGAAAATCCAATCTATCGCACACATGTAATGGCAGTGGAATAACAGGCAATGGCTTTTCCATCACAGCAAGGGTTATCCATTTGCCTATCACTGATAAGACCATCATCCAAGAGTAGCACATTCCAATGAGGTTGCAATAAAAAGAAAACTTGATGCTGCTTTGTTGAAATAATAATCAGCTTTTCGCTCATCTTCTAAAATGAGACCAAACCGCGTTTCCTTTTATCATTTCATCTTGTCACAAGTAATCTAATTGCCTCCATGAGCCTTTGGAAGCTTTGAGTACTTGGTACAGGACTTCATATCTGCAGTGACATCAAGAGTGGTACTGCCTTTATTGTTTTGGTTTTTTGGAGGGCATTTTCCATAAATAGTTTTTTATTTTTATTCGCTATATATATAGGCTACATATTCCCGTTCAAAAGTTTGGGGTCAGTAAGGTTTTTTTGATGTTCAGAAATAAGTCTCTTATGCTCACCAAGGCTGAATTGATTTGGATTAAAGAATGTATAGTAAAAACAGTACTATGAAATATTATTGCTGCTTGCTATTTTTGTGGAAACCAAGATTAATTATTTGATGAAATGATTATTCTTTAATGACTGTTTAAAGGAACAGTATTTATTTGAAATAGATTTTTTGCATCAATTTCTAAAAGTATTAATTTCTTTCAAAAAATAAATTAAATATTACTGACCAAAAATGTTTTCATATTAAGAACAGAACATTTAAAATGCAATGACAATCAATACACAAACTTAAAGCACTGTAAGGAAAACTTTTTTAATTTGATATTTGACAGCAATTCTTAAAACTTTTCCTGGTGAGACCTTTTTAAAAACATCCATAAAAGACCTTTACAAAAACAAGCAATTCCATGAAAAATAGCAGTAACTATGCAGTATTATTTCTGATTGGTGTAGCTTGCTTATTACGAACACACTGAGATGATGACTAATGATAATTTAAGACAAGTTTAACTGCATCTAGAATTGATATACAACCAATGCACTCATGACACCTCTGAGTGCATTTAAAGCTATTCAGTCACTCATGAAGTAGAGAGCCAAACTAAGAAGAGAGCTTCACACATGCACGCACATGCACACGCATGCACACGCACACACACGCTGCTCTTGAGCTCAATCCCCTGGCAGCAGACAGTGCATGGCTTTGCATAAGGAGAAGGTTATCAGTGAGCCTGGAGCCCTTAGCTGTTCCTAGGAGGCACATCTAAGCTCAACTCAGCTCTATCTTTCCTTTTTAACTTTCTCCTGCTCTCCCTCTCTTTGGGGTTTCTACTGATAGGAGATCCATCAGTAAAACTGCATCAAAAGTTTGAGTCTGCAATCATTTCAATCAATTCAAGGACCAGGGTGCATATAAATTTACTCATGATTAATATTTTATTCAAATCAACCAGTGCTCTCAACAAAACAGAAAATGCAACATGGAAAAAGCTATACTCAATAAAAGATGGATTTTTGGGCCAGTAGATCAGATTTAGTTCAGCTGCCTGGTATATACTGTATAAATATTCTGTATATACACACAAACACTACCGGACAAAAGTTTGGAATAATTACAGTGGGGGTTTTTTAAGGTTTTTTTTTTTTTTTTCCCCCACCATTTAATTGATCAAAACACAGTAAAACAGTAATATTGAGAAATATTATTCCAATTTTAAATAGCTTTTTCCTATTTTAATATATTTTAAAATGTCATTTATTGCTGAATTTTGCTGTAATATGATGAAATACAGTGCAAAACATTACTGATTTATTTATTCCATCACATTTTGATGCAAGGTCTATCACACCATTTGAATACTTTGACAAATCCACTTGTGTTTCATTTCACTCTCTAGATCCCTAAGCAGTGTATCAGTATGTATAGTGAACACAAATTTGTGTACTAGCAATGCCTTTCATTCTTTCATCATGCCATCTAATTTACATGTTTAGAAGTCGTTCATTCACACTGGCCCTGGGCAATCCTTATTTTTCAGCCCTGATATGTGAGCACCATATCCTCTTCAGAATCGATGCTATTTTTAGTCGAACAACCTAAATGACATAACGACCGCTCTGTGTGAAAAGCATCAATTTATATAAACATCCACTGCCACATTCTGCATCTCTAAAATCATTTTCTACAGCTCGACTACACTATTTGTAACTGAAGTAGTGCTATTAAAGCAAAACAAAGTGAGCACATCTGATCTCATTCATAATCGTCACATTAAGACTGATACTAAACAAATCCACAACAATAGAGCAGAGATTAATGACACGAGTCTGCCCATTATGATAATTCCTCCCAAACGCCCACAATTACACAGTGGATGCTGTCTAACCTTGAACTTCTTTGCGCACTACCTAAAACGGGGACGGCCCGCACACACTCCCATGTTCCCCGAACCAGAACTACAGCTCCATCCAGCCTGTCGACTGCTGACTGAAATGGCAGTCAATTAGCAGGCCGTGAGAAGGGCTCAATGGGAGGTATAATTATGTTCTCGGGCTGAGAGGGACGTGTGGAGCACACTCATCGCGAGTTCGTCTGCCGCGCAGTGCAGTCTGTCAGAGCGCAGATGCACTGTGGAGAACACCTGGCATACCGCAATGTAGTTTACTGCAGTCTTTTACATTGCTGGAATAACAGGGAGGATAGAAATTTGCACTAGGGAAGGACGTCCTCAAGATGGTACTGCTGGTAGAAGATTGACAACGGCGTGCCTTAAAGGAATATCCCTGGTTCAGCTCAATCAACAGCATTGTTCATTTACACTTGACCATCCTTTTCCTCTATAAAAGCAAGAATCAGGGTTACAGTGAGGCACTTACGATAAAAGTGATCGGGCCAATCTCTAAACAATAAAATATGTTTTAATAGTACAGCCAAAATGTGTTGAGATGATTTTAGCATGAAAAAAAATTGCTTGCTAAGCTATATTACATTTTACAACTCTATTGCCATGTCAACACAACACCCTAAAACAACTGTAAAAAGTATGATTTAAACAACTTTACAGCTCAAATAATACACAAGTTTAAACAGAACAATTAATATAAGTGCTTATTTAAAATTATAAGCTTCACATTTCCTTTTAAATACTCAATAAATGGCCCTCATTTATATAACTGCCTCACTGTAACCTCTATTTTCACTTTTTTAGTGAAAAGTGATGAGTCTTTACCGCTTTATTGCTCAATTTTTTATTCTATTCTAATCAACAGTAAATCATTTTGTGAAGAAACTGTTTCAGTTGATTTGAAGATTCGAAAAGACTTGCCCTGCCATTATCCTAGCATTGTGGCACTTTTTACAGGCAAGCACTACTCACATTTTCCTGAGAAAAAATTAAATAAATTAAGCATTACTATTATTATAGATGAATACTCAGATTTGTATCTTGGTAGATATACCAAATGGTCTAGGAAGTGATAGAAATTCTCAGTTGTGTTCTCATTGTGTACTTATTGCTCAAATTTGAGCAAATAAAATATTTAAATACAACTACTTAAACATCAAACAAACTTTCCTACAGAGAAAACTGTCATGGGCTCAAGTGCACAAACATCCAAGCTGGTTATTAAGATCCAAAAACAGAAACTTCCTCTGAGAAATAAAACACTGAAAACTCATTAGGAATTAAAGTAGCACTTTCAGCCTTTATTTTCTTCTGCTTAACTTGCAAGCAAAAAAGCAGCCAGTAATGTGTCTGTTTCTATGATAGCTTCAAAAGAGGCTGTTAATGCGGTTGTGTTACCTGTGAGAAACTCCTCCGAGCGTCTCTATCACAGATGTTCAGAGCCTTTCCTACCGGCTGTTCCTCCCCAGGTTTTTCAACTTATGCCAATGAGAGGCCCAAACTAGGCCCTCACAAACAACTTTCTGTCACCAAATGTTCCTATTTCCTAGTAAAACTTTGAACAATACTCCATGGAGCTGGAGCTTAAGCAAGATGATGACTCATTGTATTACAGTCTCCGAGCAGTAACACCTGCGGTTGTACAAACCCTCCTGAAAAATCCTAAAGCAGCATTTCTTTTCTTTGTGCTTCTCAATTGCAACATAAACACAGCATTAGGAATAAGACCACGTTCGATCTTGTATAGAATCTTAAGACCTTCAGAATCTCATGAGATACCACTGGATAAACCGGAGGATTTTCTTTTGACTTCTTATTCTATTTGTAGCGATGTGTAATCTATCATACCCCTATTTGTATTGCATTGTTAAAACGTCTTGCTGCTGGACAATAAAAGGAAATCACTTGGGCAGCTATAAAACTTTAAAACACTTAAAGATTTTTTTTTTAATTCCATTTGATGTCCTACAGGTGAATTTTATCATTTTGCTGATCATAATAGTCCCACAGATCTGTGTTGTATTGAACCAGAAAAAGTCTCACACATTGCTGTAACTTGAAAATCTTTATTTTATACCTTCAATAAAAATGTCTAGAAAAATAAATCTAATTTTGATCAAAAACATCTAATAAACATTTGCAAGCTACAACATTGTGCAGGACCCCAGGGTGTACAAAAAGTTTTTGTTAAACTGTGTTCCAAATCATATTTTTTGTTTTATATTACTGTATGTTGGGACGCTATAAGAATATTGCCATCAGAATATTTTTATGAGAGAATGGAACACTGTACACCTTCCTTTTTTTGACAAGAGGTGAAGAAAACTTTGAACCAAAAAAAATGGATCATGGATCTCACAGGAAAAATGTGACTGTCTGAACAAATGAGGTGAACACCTAAATCTATTGAGGCCAAGAGGGTTAGACAAGAGACATAACAGTGCATAATTATGATATCAAACTGTTCAATAAGTCAGATCTTGAGTATGTTTTAATCTTGACACTCACATTTGTAGGTGAAATGGAGATTTGAAACCTACCATGATGGTTCCTCCTGTTTGCGTTCGCAAAGGTTTCAGAACTTTGCGCTGTACCAGGAAGTTGGGCAGGAACAGGAGAGGTGGGATCTCTGTGATGGTGGCAACTACCAGAGACCACTGAGGGTAGGAGAAATCACATGCACATTAGGTAAGCAATCCTGGTACCTGAGTCTAAATTATAATTACAATGACTTCTAAATTATAATGAAAATAATGTCACAATTTCTTCTCGGATATTGTAAAAACAAAACAAAAAAAAGATCTCATCAATATCAGAAACCAAAACAGAAAGCAATTTCAAAGAGGGTCTGGTGGTGGATTGTACAGTAAATAAGGTTTCAAATCTAGCTTCAGGGAGTGGAATATATATGATACAGGTGATAATTTAGTGGAAATGCAAACTGGTGGCAAAATGTTAAAGCAGGATAAATAGACTGTACTAATGCATTTTAAAAAGTGATAAAGTGTGAAGCAAGTACAAAATATTCGGTCAGAGTAGAACTCAGATACCTCTCTGGAGCCCTCCAAGATAGCGTTCTGCATGCATTAAGGGAAAGAGAGAATACATACACAAAGCCGATTTAAAGGGTGACCAAGTAGCTGGACGATAAGCCTTCATAAGTGAGCAGAGAGCAGCGGGATTCAGCTGCAGTAAGCGACCACTGAAGCAACACATGCAACAAATATAGTTTCAAATACGCCCATTCAGTGGCTGGAAGGCCTATTAACTAAAAAGGAAAGAAGGTTCCCCCACAAACGAAGAATTATTTACTCACGGTCGTGTGATTCTAAATCCAAATGCTGTTATTTTTCCATGAACACAAAATGAAAAATGTTGAAGACTCTTCACATTTCTCTTACATTCATATTGACAACGTCTTAAAATGCCATACAATATTACGCCATTGTTTCTTGCTAGGGATGGGTACAAATATTGATTTTCCAATTAATTGTGATCTTCATTTGAACAATCTCAATTCTATGCCAGTATCTTTTTCAGCGGCAAAACATCTGCACTGAATCCACAGCCCCAAGGCAAAAGTTACATTTTATCCAAGCGAACAATCTCGGTTGAATTTGATCAAATAAAAAAAAGGTCATGCACCGCAAAATAACAGCAAGGAAGCTCTTTTTTTTTCTCAGTTGTCCTAGTGTTTGAGTTATATAATTGTATAATCATTTTACACATCATACTTAACAGTTTTACACACAAAGCCTAAAGTTTACTTCAGTTGGTATTCACAGAGTAGTTTTTGGTTGAGTTGAATATTATACAGCTCACGGGTTTGGAACAACACCAGGATGAGTAAATAATTATAGAATTTTCATTTATGTGTGCACTGCTCCTTTAAATCATCCTCACTGCGTAGACTGCATGTTGGAGCAGCTGACTCATGGGAGCGTTTGAGATTCTTGGCAGACTGCAATCTTTGCAGAAGACTGCGAACTGATTGATTTGGACCGAAATAAAGGCCTGCACTGAGTAATCCAGCGCAATTTGCCATTGTACACTTCCTCTGTGCATCACTGGCTCATTTCTGGTGAGATGAAATAGGAAGTCTAGGTGTCTTTTTGATAAAGTAAGGCATGTCCACACAGTCACAATGGGACTATAATAGATTAAAATGGATTCTTCTTTTGGCACTGATCTCATAGAAGGTCTACAATAAGTACATTTGCAATTATTGCCAGCCAATTTGAGGTAAAGGATAAACCAATTCGAAAATCAGAATGCTGCTTTTATAATTGACGTTTTGTATTGCTTATAGTAACCTTTTGCCATCAGTATATGGAATTATGGGTGCCAGGAAAAGGTGAAGACACAGGTCAGGGCACGGACACAGCACTGCATCTCTACCTTGAGTCTGTTCAGGTAACGCGCAGTGTGAACCACAAGAAGATCCGCCTCGCTGGCCTCCCGGGCTGGAACGATGATCTCATCGGTGATGAACTGCTCTTCTGGAAACAAATCAATGTATCATACGAAAGTGAAATGAATGTGAACATGAATATCTGACACTTAAATAAAAATACACGCTGAGCCATGGAAGCTCAGCAAATCTCCTAGTAAGGGTAGACATTCTGCGTTGTTAAGTGAACTAATGAGGAAAAAGAGCTTGCGCTGCGGACTAGTTTATCTGAAGAGCTGCCAGAGTTACACTTTGCCCCTGACCTTGCAGCAGCAGCAGAGAATCCAACATCCTCTTGCTCCTGTTCCCGAGGGGAGTTCAGCTTCCCTCATTATCTCTGCCTCACTGATTGCTCCCCTCTCCATCCTTCTCTACATCCCTCCACCTACAGTATACTCCCCCCTTCACCCTCCACCCTCCACCCCTGCATTGACTTGCAGCTCTCTTTGATTCCTCAATTAATTTGTCTCGTATTTCATAGATCACCTTACACACTGGTCAGAGTGCCTCTCTGGCAAACTGCACCTGCAGTGGTGCTGCACACCTTTCAAGAAGCGAATGACCTTGCCCCATTTGCCAGCGTCAAAGGGATGCAGCTTTTCCAGTCCCATGAAGGTGATGTTGTACTCAGGGGAATAGACAATAGGCAGGCATGTCGCAGGGACCTCTGTGTAAAGCTCAGTTTGGTGGGAACTGTGGAAAGACGAATATGTAATCTAAATAATCATACCCATGTGAGCGTCAGGGTTAATTTTGCAATAATGACCATCTGAATTAAATTATCCTTTATAGTGCATTACAAATGTGTAGTAGAAAATTACAGCACATTGTCAGATGTGTACTTTTTTTTTTTAAATACCTACCCTTTCTTTCCTCCTGAATCTTCTTTTTTTGACAGCATTTCAAATTTCAGCTTGAAACATAAAAAAACAACATTAGTGTAAATCACTTTATGTGTGGGATTCTCTTTCTGTAAGGATTCTGTATGCATGTTGATTTTTATTTCATAGTTGTCATTCATACAAAAATGTATGACTACGGCAAGAACAATATTGTAGTAACTAATATGCATACCTCGTATTTGATTTACTCTTTGTAGTATCAAGCCTCACCAAAGCTTCAATAGCAAAAACTACACATCCCAGGAAGCTTTGCATGTCTAGCGCATGCGCCTTAGGAATTTGGAAGACGCAACTGTTCAGGAAATATTTTCGCTTTAGAGTATCCTTCCCAAAGTCTCCAGATAAACAAAATGGACCTAACGCGACGTGTAAAATACTCGTTGCAAGCCGGACCCAACTTTACATAGGCATTTTCTTTTTGTCTTGCTTGAAAAAAATCGCTGTAAATGTGAAATCGGCACGACTCACCTGCTAGCCATTTTATATTTCTCTTATGTTTACGGTGAAATTATTCGTCGTTTTTGCGTCTATTATGGACAGAACACATGATGCAACCATCCACTTAATAGATATTATTGATGTTTCTCTCAAACATTTGCAGTCAAGAGGATTGTGCGCACGTTTAATATTGTTCCTCCCCTCCTGAAGTGCAGCTGCGCTTCTTACGCTCGCGTCCGTCACTACGTCATTATGACAACTACGTAGTTGAACTCTAAACTTTCTAAAATTAGATTTATACTTGTTAAAATGAGATGTATACCGACAAAAAATGAATTCATAATTCAACATTACTCTATAAATAATAATAATTATTATTCAAATGTATTTGGCATAATATGAAACATAAGACAGTGTTTTTGCTTCTTTTTTTTCAGAACCCAGATTTTACTTTACAAAGTCTGATAAATAAATGTATCTTGTATCAAATATCAATTATATTGCTATAACTTTAAATATAAAAACACTAATTTTAATATATTATACATAATAAAACATAACTAAATAGTTTCATGACACTCTTTTCTACTAATTACAAGTCTAATTAGCCTGATGCATGGTTACATGCTTAGTTGCGCTTTATTATTTGATTTTTTGTCTTCTCAGAAAAGACCCTACGGTTGAGAATTTCTGATGTGAGCCAATTCACCTGAGGACACCAAAACATGAAGTTATTTATACTGAAAAAAAATATTTTTGCTGCTTGTTCAAATTGCTTAATTAAAATGAGCTTAAGCAACACAATTGCTATACATTTTGTCCTAACTTAATTTAATTGTGTTCAATCTGCTTAAATATATGCCAAATTTAAGTTTACTTAATCCGTTTGTGTTGGATTAAATGAATGATTTGTGTTGCATTAACTGAAACTGGGCCGTGCTTGTTAGTTCCCAGCATGCTTTGCATATGGTTGAATTAAGAGAGAATAAATGTTAAAATTAAGTGTTATTTTATGTTTTTTGAGAAAAGGGGAAGACTTGATAGTGTGTAATTGTGTTTAAAGCAGCACTATGCAGTTTTTTTAGCTTAATTTGAACAGCTTCGGAGTCATTGGAATGGTTATATGACATTTTTCGGGTTGAATGGTGGTCGTCTCGCACCCCCCGAGCGCCTGTGAGGCGAAAAACCGCACTTGCAACTTTGGGCAGGCGGGCCGCCGGCCTCAGCGTTAGGAAGTATCGCGTGATATCAGGTCTCGCAATGTAACGTATTGCTTTACGGCACTGCACATATCTAAACATTTATTTGCTAGCCTTCTGTGTATCATACCTCAGTGGACATGGCTCCGTGCGTTCACCGGGTTCTTTGAAAACAAATGCACATGACCAGCGGGAGAAGATGGGAGGGGGGAGAGTCGCCAACGAGTTTTGACGACAGTGTTGTCAAATATCTATTCCGAAGCTGTAGGGGGAGATCTATAGAGAAAACTATAGTCTTCATTTTTAATCAATTTGTATTGAGGCACATAAGCATAATTCCAATAATTTATGGGAGATAAAACTTGTACTTCACCTCATTTATTTAGGGTAAACATGTCCCCATGTCCCGCTGTCCCAAGAGTTAGTTACTATAAATATCTGGTAAACATGTCCCCCAGCCGCTGTCCCAAGAGTTAGGCTATAGTTACTATAAATATCTTGAGCGATAATGGCGTCATCATTCCTATGTCAGAGATGAAGTGAAGCTGCATCTTTTACTCACTGGCTGTTTTCTTTCAGCTCAGAGTAACCCGTGAGTAAAAAACGTCACCCAGGCATTACGTAAGAGAGCACAATAGATAAAAGCGAACAGACGACAGTGTGTGTGTCCCTGCCCACATTGCTAGCAGTTTTATCAGTATCCTAATTCCTTCACAAGCTGTGGTAATCTAAAGGCACCCACTGCTAGCATGTAATGTAATGGGTCTTTGCACTCCCCGCAAAGTACAGTCTCACTGTGGCTGCTCTTTGAAGCTGAGGAAGCCTATGGCATGGCCTGGGTAGCTTCTTTCTATAATGGAATATTTTTGCATAAATTGAGACTTCAGCCTTGTCTGTTTATTTTATTTTATTATTATTATTATTTGAAGAAACGGAGAGTATAGAAATATCTCCCCCTCTGCAATGAAAACCGACCTGGTCCTTATAGGTGAATTTAATTAATACACCCCTGACCCCTTCATAATGCAGCCTGAAACCTGATTCATCTGCATTTCTCCCCCCATCAAATGGTTCTGTTGCTTATTTGAGACATCCTGTTTAGTCTCTCAAAGAGTTCGGTCTCTCTCTCTCTCTGCCTCGACTTAAAAAGAGTTTGATGAGTCATTCAGATGCACATTTTTCTCATTTCTTCTTTATGCACAGAAGCCAGAATTAAAGTCCTTGAGACTGAGTGACTTGCTTTAATAAATTAATGTATATATTTAGCGCAAAACTTTTAGGAGTTTTCATGCATACGTATCCACTAGAATAGAGTTTCTAGAAAATGGCTAATAAAGAAAGTAAATCACTGCACACAATTAACAGTTTAACATTTATTGTGGACAGAAAGCACATTCTTCTGCAATCAACAAAATTGACAACAGAAACAAAGTTGTTTGCCTTATTAAAGGAATATTTTATCCAACAAAACAAGAAAGTTCTTTGCATAGAACTCCAGAAAGAACTATAAAAGTAGTTTATATATTTCAGTCTTCTAAAGCCATACAATAACTTAAATTGAAGAACATTAGGACTGAAAATTAGGCTGAAGTTCATAGAAAATATTGCCCTCCGCTGACACAAAACAATGGCGCATCAAATTGATTTTCTGTTCTTCTGAAACACAAACCAATTTTATGATAATAGAAAGAATCAACAATGAGAAAACTTTTTTTTATTCATTCATTTCTTGTTACTGTATCCATTTATTTTAACATTCCAGCAAAAAATTATTCAGCTCAAGCAAATTCTGCCTCTAATAATTGATTATCTTTTGATTTCTAACTAGAGCGTTTGTCAGAGAGGGATGATGGTAAAACATCTGTTCCGCTCTGTTTTGTAATTTCTCAGATGGCTTGCTGGAGGCAAGCAGACACTTCACCTGGTCTCTGATACCTGGTTGATCAGTTTCCATGACGACAGTCAAAGAGAGATGACAGCAACTGTCCATGTTATCATCTGCTTGGTTCTTACAGTGGATGTTCCAGGCTTTGTGCCCCTTTGTTGACTTCCCAGATGTGGACAATCAGTTCAGTAGAGCCACTGCTACATGTGCTCATGTTCTTTTCTGAGATACTGCTGCTGAATACCAATCTTCGATGACTCTAACGATGAAATATTGCAAAAAGTTGACCAAATAACGCCTTTCAAAGTAACATCTCAAAGCGCTTCACAAGAATAAGATCCAATAAAACATACAATTATACAAAATGCATTCATGAAAGTGAAAAAATTTCAAATAAAAGCATAAAATCATCAAATAATTTCAAAATAATCAGATAAAAGCTACTCTAAAAAAAATTACCTTTATGGGACGATTTAAATAAAAAGTAATGTGGATGTGGCTAATTTTAAAAGTCTTTAAAAAAGCTGTTGGGAATAACTCTCATACAGAGGGCTGGTGCAATTCATCTATGAGGCGACATCAACATCAAAGGTTTTCATCGGTGCATTGCATGGAATATGAATCCTTTGTTCTCCAGGTTCTGTCTGGAAGCTCTTTGTGACGGAGTTGTGTGATAAATGGCTCTGTTTAAAATGTAGGGTTTGAATTCGCCTTGGCTAGGAGGAAGATAAAGGAATGTCTTCCCGTAGCGGAATATGATGGCACTGGTGTGAGAATCATCCTGTAGCCTCAGACTCCAGATAAGATCATTGTACTCCACAATCTGACAGCTCAAAGAGTCAAATATCAGCTCACTATATCTGATTGTCATTCTAGAAGGGCTTGTCAGGATAAAACTATAACATTTCAGAACAGCCAGTTGTAGTTCCTGAGAATGGTGTGAGTTAGTTTGACCTTAAATAGTTTTATCCCAGCAAAACATAAAAAATAAACCGTTTTTTTTTTTTGGTGGGTTAACGCAACCTGTTCTTTGTTTTAAGGCACTAAGAGGCTTTGTTTGTGAAGGACATCCAGGGAATAATTAACAATTTTTTTGCTGCCATTTTGTAGAATACTCAAACGGGTACTACAAAAATAAACTGGGCCCATATAATTATCTTCTGATGATGTCATATGAAGGTGCTAATTATTTTAGACATGTTATGCTATAGTAGCTTTATTTTCTGTACTTTATTATGCAATGAATTTGGCAATGCTAAATATATTATTTTGAAAAGTATATGAAAGTCTCATTTGGGGATTCGTTTCATGTATGAATTGAGGATACTATGTCAAATATGCTAGTTTTAAATATGTTACCCGTATACATAATTAAAAGCTGAGATTTGCATTTTCATCACATTCTGGAGCAAGGAAGCTATCCTCAATAGGCTTGACCTCATCTTTAAGTAAAAGTACTGTCTCTCTGCCGAGCGAAGGAACACTTTGATTTATGTTGAGCAATAGTAAACCGGATCATGAGATTTTAGATATAAGCTCAGTTATCTGCAGTCAAATCCTCCCCAAGGTCAACAGTGACAGCATGATCCTTAAGTAAACTTAGTAAAGAGCAGGTGGGATTTGCCATGCTTTCTTGCCATTTTTCCACCACAGACATTGAGGGGTCATGTCACCTTTATTTATACAGCGCTTTTAACAATACAGATTGTTTCAAAGCATCTTTACAGTGACAACTGGATTGCAACAAAGATTGTTTTGGCTTTAAAGCAGCTCTAGAAGAAAGTCATTGTCCAGTTTAAGTAATTTCAGCATTGATTTATTTCCGTTGTTAAAATCTTAGTTATTAATTTAGGGGCCATTTACATGACAACTTTTTATGCGCTCTGGCCGTTCATTTACACGACAATGGTGTTTTGATGGCCTGAGAATGCAAACTTTGAAATAGGTTTCAAAGTGCAAGTGCAATAGGCTGAATTGGAACTTACTAAGCCCTTGATCACTTAGAATCAACTAAGGGGTTGATTTATTTTTGTCCTCCTTACGAAATAATTTAATGCAGCATTCTATTCATGAAGAGTTCAGATGCAAAAGCCTCTAAGTGCCATCTGAAATTTTCTTCTAGAATGATAATTTTTTTAATTTAAGTAATAGGTAATTAATAGGTCATTTAAATTGCCATTTAAGTGAAATTATTGAACTTAAATATGCGAGCTTGATAAAAATGATCATTCTAGAAGAAAATTTCAGATGGCACTTAGAGGCTTTTGCATCTGAACTCTTCATATAGGTGTGTTTGAGTTGTTTCATAAAAAAAAAAAAAAAAAAAAAATCATTGAGTTGTTTGTGGTGGGGTAAATTAAATGTATTATGCGTTGACGTCACAATCGTGTTGCATTGTGGTATATGGAGCTGCCTGAAGTGTACATATGAATTAGACTCACTCCCTCGGTCAAAATGGAGGGAGCCAGGGTTTGTCCATATAAACTTCCCTCGTCCACTTCAAAATGGCGGCAGGGATTCCCCCGAGGGGAAGTGCTTAGGGAAGTTTGCAAGTGCGTGTCTAAAAGTGGACTGGAACACAGCCAATGATGTGCTGTTTTTAAGTCAAATGACATTTAAATGTCCCTCCAAAACTCTCTTTCCCACCATCACCCTCAGACAGAATACACCTGTTGAAGTGCTCCAAAAAATGCTAGATTAACCTCATTTCTAAACATCTCTTCTCAAGGGGTAATGTTTTTTGCAGCATCTTTGATAAGTAAATTAGATCTTTTTAATTCACAAATCAACTTTGTCTAACATGTTTTTACTGTAAATAGAGAAAATATTAGTGAAAATATTAGTGTTTCCATATGGCAACGCTGGAAAAATAGGTATGTTAATTACCATATGGCAACGCTGTACGACAGTGGAATTGCAGTAAATATCATTTCCCCATTGGGATTTTTTATAGATAGTAGCTTAGCATCAACAATATATTGCAGTTATTTATTTATTGCAGTTATAAGTGTTTATTGTAGTATAGTTGTATTTATGTATAAATCACAAATGGTTTCTTTTCGGAAAATGAGTACAGCAATATTAGAAAGGGCAATAGGAAGAGTGCAGAGTTAGCTTTTCCATGGGATGAGAGTGAGGATGAGATAGCCAAATGATAGTGATCTACTTATTTTTGGTTTGCATAAGTTCCAAGTATATAAATCTATCAATTTCTAAATGTGCAATTAAATAGAACATTTGCCTGTGGATGCCAGCCGAACTTATAGGTCGGGAAGTTCGGTCTGGACTTGATCTGGGCTGCGTTCAGCCCCGACAAAACGTTGCACAACGTTTTTTTAAACAGAAACGGTGATGCGTTGAACACACTGTTCTGATGACGCAAGAGTTGCAACTATGGCAGCTGAGAAGGCCATTCTTTGTGTTCTTTGTGAAGAATTTTCTGAGCCTGAAGTCGGTATAAATATGTGTTTAATACTACAAAATATGCCCGATGTTACAGTTACTGCACTTGCCACCCAGAACAAAAGAGAACATCCCAATCGAGTGAAGGGATTGCTGAAACTGAAATGGAAGCACACATCTTACCTAATTCAGACTAAAACACATCTATTTAGCCTCACATACTGACTTTATTTGTAGTTCATACTGTTTTAATACCCTGTATTTTCTTTCTCATTTTTAGGAAAAGCACTTAATTACCATTATTTCTATACCAAATGTCATACACTTGCAATGAAGCTAAAAATATAAACAACTACATCATTATGTTGATATCCTATATTTTTACAATAAAACTTACGACAAACATGTCTTCTAATATCCTCAGTTGTTGCGTATACCGAGCTGCATCGAACACATTTGTAAATTACTTTCCTTGAACCCATTGTGCGAGTTCACTTTAATACCACGTGCTTTATATACATGTTGCTGCTGATTGGACTGCAGTTCTGACACACCCACCAAACAAGAGAAAACGTATCTCAAACCCTGTTGCACACCGGTGCACGCCGTTTCCAGGAAACATGACGTTCAACCCGGAAACCGTAGCAAAACGTTGCGCACTGTTTTGAACTTGAACGTGTCCCTGTTGTGGAGCTATTATGCCCGAACCAAAGCTGTTTGGACCAATCAAATTGTCAGGGCAGGCTTTATACGATGATGGACAGATGATCAACAGTAACGTCATCATCCACGTCACCAAAGAGCGCTTGGGTTGAATTCGTTTACAACAAAGATGACTGCCGCTGGAGAATTGAGATTTCACACTTACAAATAAGTCAGATAGAATAAATGCATGTTTGGCGTGCTGTCCGAGGAGAGACTCCGGTATAAGTTATATATCGACAGCACATTAATTTGAAAAGAGGAACAGAGAACCGTGATCAAGGCATTTGTCGATCGGAAAGATGAATGAAGAACATATGTCACTTTCTCCGTTGCTCTGATTGGTTGTAGGTCTATCCAATTGAGTGCAGAGGCATTTTCCTTCCTGGTTCGGTTGAAACACGCCCCATAATCACAGCCCAATAGAGCAGTATCAGACTCATATTCTGACAAGAATCTGAGTATGACGACGTCAGGCTAATAGAAAAAAATCATAATTTTATAGAAAAACTACTATTTTGACCATTTGCCATTGTAGTACAGCATTGCCATAATAAAGCAACGTTTTCCTAAGTATATTAAAATACAAATTGCAGTCAAGGTCCTATTAGTCTTCAAATAGAGTAAACTGGAAAGAATCAGTGTTCACAGCACAAGATTCGTTGGGGAAAAAACAAACTTCAAAAGACAGGTCACCAGTTACCCAGGTGTTAAAGTCACTACAAACTAACCCAATTGGCTGTTAAAGCTCATTTAGCAAAGTAGAGTTCACAAAAACCAAACCATTCAAAGACATAACATTTTATTTTGTAACAGAATCTTGGCTTATGTTAACATTTAAATAGAAAGGGGCAAAATAGAACCAGACCCCTAAGCAGAGGGACTTGAAGGTGGTTTTGACAGAACTAGACCCCCTCGGCATCGTCCTGGCTGAAGGTGGCATTGTCAGAACCGGACCCCTCAGGATCGTCCTGGCTGAAGGTGGCATCAGAACCGGACCCCTCGGGATCGTCCTGGCTGAAGGTGGCATTGACAGAACCGGACCCCTCAGCATAGTCCTGGCTGAAGGTGGCGTTCACAGAACCG
Organism: Squalius cephalus; assembly: GCF_949319135.1. Classification (NCBI taxonomy): domain Eukaryota; kingdom Metazoa; phylum Chordata; class Actinopteri; order Cypriniformes; family Leuciscidae; genus Squalius; species Squalius cephalus. Next base: position 23,184,912 of record NC_137143.1, on the reverse strand, counting down.
GACCCCTCAGCATAGTCCTGGCTGAAGGTGGCGTTCACAGAACCAGACCCCTCAGCATAGTCCTGGCTGAAGGTGGCGTTGACAGAACCGGACCCCTCAGCATAGTCCTGGCTGAAGGTGGCGTTCACAGAACCAGACCCCTCAGCATAGTCCTGGCTGAAGGTGGCGTTCACAGAACCAGACCCCTCAGCATAATCCTGGCTGAAGGTGGCATTGACAGAACCGGACCCCTCGGCATAATCCTGGCTGAAGGTGGCATTGACAGAACCGGACCCCTCAACATAGTCCTGGCTGAAGGTGGCATTGACAGAACCGGACCCCTCAGCATAGTCCTGGCTGAAGGTGGCATTGACAGAACCGGACCCCTCGGCATAATCCTGGCTGAAGGTGGCATTGACAGAACCGGACCCCTCGGCATAATCCTGGCTGAAGGTGGCATTGACAGAACCGGACCCCTCGGCATAATCCTGGCTGAAGGTGGCATTGACAGAACCGGACCCCTCAGCATCATCCTGGCTGAAGGTGGCATTGACAGAACCGGACCCCTCAGCATAGTCCTGGCTGAAAGTGGCGTTCACAGAACCGGACCCCTCAGCATAATCCTGGCTCAAGGTGGCATTGTCAGAACCAGACCCCTCGGCATAGTCCTGGCTGAAGGTGGCGTTGACAGAACCAGACCCCTCAGCATAATCCTGGCTGAAGGTGGCGTTCACAGAACCGGACCCCTCAGCATCATCCTGGCTGAAGGTGGCATTGTCAGAACCGAACCCCTCGGCATAGTCCTGGCTGAAGGTGGCGTTGACAGAACCGGACCCCTCGGCATAGTCCTGGCTGAAAGTGGCATTGACAGAACCGGACCCCTCAGCATCATCCTGGCTGAAGGTGGCATTGACAGAACCGGACCCCTCAGCATAGTCCTGGCTGAAGGTGGCGTTCACAGAACCGGACCCCTCAGCATAGTCCTGGCTGAAGGTGGCGTTCACAGAACCGGACACCTCGGCATTGTCCTGGCTGAAGGTGGCATTGACAGAATGAGCATAATATCCACCATATCCACCAAATCTACCAAATCCACAAACCAGATTGTCTACAGAGAGATAAAGAAACATTTTTATTATTTTGATTATAATCAATGTAAGTGGATTAACTCATATTACTTCAGTACAAGAGCATGTTAGATTAAGTAACACAAAAAGGTTTAAGGACCCATGATCAACTGTGGAGCTGAATACTGAGAAACACATTGACTTTTAAAAAGAAACACTGACAACTAAACAAAAAATTTATCTCACCATGCCACACCAATTGATGATAAAGAACCACCAAAACAGTAATTTTAATCAAACCCATTCTATAAATCACAAATTAAGCCACTAAGAAAACCAAGCAACCATGCAAGCTAACGTTTCAAACCAACCAGGACTTTTAAAGCCAAACAGAAAACCCTTTGTAGCACCTGGATGACCCTTTAACTCATTATTGGAGCAAATCTGCTAATTAATGAGATCAATAATTAATTAATCACTTAGCATTAAAGCTGATGTTATATCCTACAGAACTAAAGTTTCAAGCCTGGTTTCACAGACAGTAAATGTACCTTAGTAAAAAACAAAAACAATTCTGGTGTGCATCTTGAAACAAAACAATGTCACTGACATATTTTAAGATATAAGTGCAAGTTGCTTTCAGTTAAAACAGCTCAAACATGAAGTCATATTCCTGATAAAAAATAACGAATATTAACTCATTATGATCAGGCAGCTACATCAGGAATGTATGTAAATTAATAATTCTGTGTGAATTCTACTTAACAATACATACATTTAACAGTATAATTTGTATACCTATTACACAAGTTGCTTTCAGTTAAAAAAGCTTAAACATGAATTTTATACTGGGACAGGTAACTTGATATATTAGTGTAGAAGACATTTTTGGACTGTTTTTCACACGAAATGAAACAACTTTTTTTGAATGAAGACATGAATTACACAGACTATGGACCATTATCATTTAATGTGTTTTTTGGTGACTGAAAGGTATTGTTGTTTGCAGCATCTTTCATAAGTAAATTTGATCTTTTTATTCACAAATCAACTTTGTCTAACATGTTTTTACTGTAAATTGAGAAAATATCAGTGTTTCCATATGGCAACTCTGGAAAAATAGGCATGTTGCCATATGGCAATGCAATTCCACAATGGAATTGCAGTAATGTTTTTCCCATTGGGATTTTTTATAGATAGTAGCATCAACAATATGATTGCAGTTATTTATTGCAGTTATAAGTGTTTATTGTAGTATAGTTGTATTTGTGTAAATAACAAATTGGTTTCTTTTCAGAAAATTAACATAGCAATATTTTACAGAAAGGGCAATAGCAAGAGTGCAGAGTTAGCTCTTCCATGGGATGAGAGTGAGGATGAGTTAACCAAATGATAGGGATCTACTTATTTTTGGTTTGCATAAGTTCCAAGTTTATAAACCTATCAATTTCTAAAGAGAAATGTGCAGTTAAATAGAAAAAATCATAATTTTATAGAAAAAACTACTTTGACCATTTGCCATTGTGGTACAGCGTTGTCATATAGCAACGTTTCCCTAAGTATATTAAAATACAAATATTGCAGTCAATGTCCTATTAGTCTTCAAATAAATTAAACTGGAAAGAATTTGTGTTCACAACACAAGATTTGTTGGGGAAAACTGAACTTCAAATGACAGGTCACCAGTTACTCAGGTTTTAAAGTCTCTACAAACTAACCCAATTGACTGTTAAAGCTCATTTAGCAAAGTAGAGTTCACAAAAACCAAACCATTCAAAGACAAAATTTTATTTTGTAACACAGAATCTTGGCTTATGTTAACAGTTAAAGAGAAAGGGCCAAAATAGAACTAGACCCCTAAGCAGAGGGACTTGAAGGTGGTGTTGACAGAACTAGACCCCCTCGGCATCGTCCTGGCTGAAGGTGGCATTGTCAGAACCGGACCCCTCAGGATCGTCCTGGCTGAAGGTGGCATCAGAACCGGACCCCTCGGGATCGTCCTGGCTGAAGGTGGCATTGACAGAACCGGACCCCTCAGCATAATCCTGGCTGAAGGTGGCATTGACAGAACCAGACCCCTCAGCATAGTCCTGGCTGAAGGTGGCATTCACAGAACCAGACCCCTCAGCATAATCCTGGCTGAAGGTGGCGTTCACAAAACCGGACCCCTCAGCATAGTCCTGGCTGAAGGTGGCGTTCACAGAACCAGACCCCTCAGCATAGTCCTGGCTGAAGGTGGCGTTCACAGAACCGGACCCCTCAGCATAGTCCTGGCTGAAGGTGGCGTTCACAGAACCGGACCCCTCGGGATCGTCCTGGCTGAAGGTGGCGTTCACAGAACCGGACCCCTCGGCATCATCCTGGCTGAAGGTGGCGTTCACAGAACCAGACCCCTCGGCATCGTCCTGGCTGAAGGTGGCGTTGACAGAACCGGACCCCTCGGCATCGTCCTGGCTGAAGGTGGCATTGACAGAACCGGACCCCTCAGCATAGTCCTGGCTGAAGGTGGCGTTCACAGAACCAGACCCCTCAGCATAGTCCTGGCTGAAGGTGGCATTGACAGAACCGGACCCCTCAGCATAGTCCTGGCTGAAGGTGGCGTTCACAGAACCGGACCCCTCGGCATCATCCTGGCTGAAGGTGGCGTTGACAGAACCAGACCCCTCGGCATCATCCTGGCTGAAGGTGGCGTTGACAGAACCAGACCCCTCGGCATCATCCTGGCTGAAGGTGGCGTTGACAGAACCAGACCCCTCGGCATCGTCCTGGCTGAAGGTGGCGTTTACAGAACCAGACCCCTCAGCATAGTCCTGGCTGAAGGTGGCGTTCACAGAACCAGACCCCTCAGCATAGTCCTGGCTGAAGGTGGCGTTCACAGAACCGGACCCCTCAGCATAGTCCTGGCTGAAGGTGGCGTTGTCAGAACCAGACCCCTCAGCATAGTCCTGGCTGAAGGTGGCGTTCACAGAACCGGACCCCTCAGCATAGTCCTGGCTGAAGGTGGCGTTCACAGAACCGGACCCCTCAGCATAGTCCTGGCTGAAGGTGGCGTTGACAGAACCAGACCCCTCGGCATCGTCCTGGCTGAAGGTGGCGTTGACAGAACCGGAACCCTCAGCATAGTCCTGGCTGAAGGTGGCGTTGACAGAACCAGACCCCTCGGGATCGTCCTGGCTGAAGTTGGCATTGACAGATTGAGCATAAAATCCACCAAATCCACCAAATCCACCAAATCCACCAACCAGATTGTCTACAGAGAGATAGAGAAAAATTTTTTTATTATTTTGATTATAATCAATGTAAGTGGATTAACTCATATTACTTCAGTACAAGAGCATGTTAGATTAAGTAACACAAAAAGGTTTAAGGACCCATGATCAACTGTGGAGCTGAATACTGAGAAACACATTGACTTTTAAAAAGAAACACTGACAACTAAACAAAAAATGTATCTCACCATGCCATACCAATTGATGATAAAGAACCACCAAAACAGTAAATTTAATCAAACCCATTCTATAAATCACAAACTAAGCCACTAAGAAAACCCAGCAACCATGCAAGCTAAAGTTTCAAACCAACCAGGACTTTTAAAGCCAAACAGAAAACCCTTTGTAGCACCTGGATGACCCTTTAACTCATTATTGGAGCAAATCTGCTAATTAATGAGATCAATAATTAATTAATCACTTAGCATTAAAGCTGATGTTATATCCTACAGAACTAAAGTTTCAAGCCTGGTTTCACAGACAGTAAATGTACTTTAGTAAAAAAAAAAAAAAACAATTCTGGTGTGCATCTTGAAACAAAACAATGTCACTGACATATTTTAAGATATATTTTTAAGAAAGCAAGTTGCTTTCAATTAAAACAGCTCAAACATGAAGTCATATTCCTGATACAAAATAACGAATAATAACTCATTTCGATCAGGCAGCTACATCAGGTGTGTATGTAAATGAATAATTCTGTGTGAATTCTACTTAACAATACATACATTTAACAGTATAATTTTTATACCTATAAGTTGCTTTCAGTTAAAAAAGCTTAAACATTAATGTTATACAGGTAACTTGATATATCAGTGTAGAAGACATTTTTGGACTGTTTTTCACACACAGAGAACGAAACGACTCTTTTGAATGAAGACATGAATCACACAGACTACTTATGGATCATCTTCATTTAATGTGTTTTTTGGTGACTGACAGTTAAAAACCTCCCCTCCATCAGCCTTGTGTTTCATGAATGAAAACACAAGGCTTTAGAGAAATATCACAGGGAGTAAACTATGAATGTTGGGCTAACTATTCCTTCAAACGGCTTCTGTAAAGCAGTATGACTCCTTAATCATTCACTTGTCTAGGAATATTGCAGTCACTTTTTCCTATCAAAGTAGTCTCCAAAGAAAATAAACTGGGAATAATCAGTGTTCACTGAACTTCACATCTGAAACCTAACCTCAAAAGACAGGCCTCTTGTTATACACATGACAAATATAAATTCATTACAAACTTATTCAAGTGGCTGTAAAATCTTAGCAAATCTAAAGTTACAAAAAAGTAAAAAAAAAACGCAACCAATCAACAATATTTCTTAGACAGAATTTTGACTCCTATTAAAGTCCCCTTGTAGTTAATAATTGTATCCATTAAAACTCATCTTTGATCACCAAAATGGCATATTTAAAAATAAAATAAAAATTCCTGTGAAAAAATAACTCTACACCCTTGCCTCATTTAGTATATGCAGAACCATGAATATTCAAATTAGCCCCGCTTAACACATTGACGTTAAACAACAACACAGGACAAGGAACAGACATAAACTGAGGGATTTAATACATGAGGGCAAACAAGGGAGCTGATGAGTTAATTAACAAGACACACCTGAACAGAATACTGAAATCAATCAGAAACCATAGAAACAAACAGGCAGGGAACGGAGGAGAACTAATTAACAACCTGGGGGGTGTCAAAGGCTATGTTCAGTCTATTCAGTCCAAATACGATTTTTTTAATCCGATCCGATTTAGCTAGAGTGAACGGCCACATGGAAATCCGTTGGATGCTCTGATCGAATTTCACGTGATTCATGTGACTTTCTCACGCCATGTAAACGTCAGGCGCTGTTATAGGAAACATGCTGAAAGTCGCTTCAGAAACAACGCAGTGATGTTGCAAAGTGCCGGATGAGCAGGAAATGTCAATATAAAGGAGAAGTGTTTTGAAACAGGCAGAGAAACCACAGCGTCTACAAAAACCATGGCAAAAACCATGATGTGGTTTTTGTTGTTGTTTTTGGCAATGCCATAGAAACCAATGTAGATTTTCCAGAAAATGTAAGAGCAGCATGGACAGACAAATGGGATATGAACAGTTGCGATATAGTATATACCACAATGTCGTCTTATCGTGAAAACAAAGCAAATCTGGATCCCACTTATTTCCACCTTATCTCCAATTGGAGTTTTGTTTCTAAAATTTGAGAGAAAGTCTTTTGAATTCAATCCCAGACTTTTACTCTTTTTTTTGACTGATAACTCTATTCATGAAATATTCCAATTTTGAGCTCGTCATAGCACTGAATCTGCTCTGAAGATTCAAACAGTGTACATGACTTTGACATAGACTGTGGTTAAATCATATTTTTATCATATTCATCTCGTATTCGAGATCAGGCCGCTCGGCGAGCAGATTCAGTCACTCTTAACACACCTCATACATCTGTGAACCATCTGTAGAACCATCAAGAATCGGGACTTTACCTAGGATTGTCAGAAGGGGAGAAATCTGTCCAAAATCTCCCAGAAGATCTTGTTGTATGTGGTGGGTTTTAGCTATGGAACAGCCTCCCGGCCCACATTGAAATGCCTCAACCCAAATCTAAACTTAAACTTATTTATTTTCTATGGCTTTTAATATTCTGTGATCCCTCTTTTTTTTTTTTTTTATTGAGTTCAGTCCTCTAACCAATTCTAAGTCTCAGGTCCCAAGTTTTCCTCTCCACGAGAAATCAAGTATTCACTTCTCGAAGACCAGTTATAAACCTGAGAAACCCAGTTCTCCCTTGGAACCTAGTTCTTCATCCGAGAAGTGCTCTCATACTTCTGATAAACTCACTTCTGAACCTGCAAGTGCTCACATGGAACCCAGTTCATCTTCATCCGAGAAGTCTAGCTCTCATCCCTCCGAGAATCCCAGTTCTAAACCTGAGACCTCAAGTTATCCACGTGAAATTGAGTATTTTCTTCTCAAAGCCCAGTTCTATTCCTTAGAAACCTAGTGCTCCCATGGAACCCAGTTCCTCCTTCCCATCTGAGAAGTCTAGCTCTCATCCCTCTGAGAAGACCAGTTCTAAACCTGAGACCTCAAGTTCTCCTCTCCCAGTGAAACTGAGTATTGGGTAGAGAAACCAAAAGAGTATGAATCATATTAGTTGGCTTAATTTGTTTAGCAAATATATATTTTCTTCACTTAAGAAACCTTAACCCCTACTAGGGGTTACGATTTGGGGAAAATGTCATATTGCGATAATTGAGGTCAATATTGCGATTGCGATATAATAAACAAATGGTTTCATGAGTCAACTTGCTTGGTTCTCAAGGAAAATAAATGCACACACAGATTAGTGATAATCTGCCTAAAGAAAAAAGTTCTTTAGTCAAGAGCAGTGAGTGTTTTTCTCTGTTCCCTTTGTTCTTTGATTAACTTTAGCGACAGATATAATTAGTGGCTACTGTGTACTGTCCCTTTAAGACCAGCCGCTGCTGACAGAGACGCGGATCTCACACGCGCCTCATTCTCTCACGAGTCACAACTCTTCACGTTCATCATAAGACTACTCTTATGTTATGAAGATACTTGACAAAAAGACATTTTGGCATAATTGTGTGTGTTATTGTTCGTTCAAGCTCGAAAGAGAACTGTATTCTGGCTTGCTGTTTTGTGCGCACGCACGATATTAGCGCGAGTCTTTCTGTGTGTCACAGTCAGGACATTCACAGGCAGCACGTTCTTTTTTTGTCTTATTGCGCATGAATGGTTTAAAAGCATTTGCATGAATAAGAGCGGGATCATGTAACATTAGCCAAAGGATGCCAAAAATTAACAGATGCTGCGTTAATTGCGTTAACAGCGCTAACGTTAGCCTCATAGCATAATTGCCTAAGTCTTTTTTTTTAAATATCACTTGGGCAATTATGCTATGAGGCTAACGTAATATAAAATCGCAACATTTTGCGTCATATAATCGCGTAGGCTTGACATCGCGATTGCGATATGATTAATCGTGCAGCACTAACCCCTAGTAATAAAAATCCTTACAATTACAATAGGGTTTCAGAGCTACGCACTTGAACCCCTAAAAACGTAACAATTACAATAGGGTTCAGCACTTCGCATTTGAATAAAAATCCTAACAATTACAATAAGGTTTCAGCGCTATGCCTTGAACCACTAATTAACCCTCACACGTCTAGTTCCTGAATGAATCAGCGATTTTAACTAAAGGGTTTAAATGAGTGATTCACTAACTGTTAATCCAGTAACTTGCTGCCACCTACTGGTGAAAGGTCACAGTGACATTACACGGTTATAGTGGCACTCTTGGAACGCTGCTAGACCAAATTTAAGGAGCGGAAATAACATACAGTGTATATATTTGATTTTTGAGAGGGCCTCCAAAATATCTGGGGATTCTTTGAAAGGAACATGCATCAACTGAATGACAGCATCAGCCTTACTAATAATCCAGTAAAAGTAGTGGAGATTCTGTCCTTTTCATAAAATAGTCTTCACAGCAATGCTAAAATTAAACCAAGTAAAATTTGGAAAGCCAAAATCAGAGTGGTTGATATCAAATGCCACAGGCTGTCGCAGGCATTTGGGGCATTTTGAAGCTGGCAGCTGGTGCTGGGTAAAGTCCAAAGCTTTGTCAAGCAAGCTTCTGTCCTTCCATCCCAACCCTGCCTGTACCAAGCCCTGAACTCTACTGCCTACTGCTACAACATGACACGTGACCATCAAACAATAAGAGCCCTCAATAAGGACTGCCCACACTCAGAGCAGTGCCTGAGATAAATATTTGCTATGTTCTGCAGTATTCAAGATGGAACTTGTAGATATGATTCTCTTCGTATTTAATAGATTTCTCTTGTTGATTACTGTTTTCAGTGTGTTGCTGTCAGAATTGATTAGGGGCTCAAGGCTTTTTCTTAGTACAGCAATCAATTGTTTCACTCTCCTAATGATTTGCCTTTTCTGGGATTATTCACAGCTGTGGAGTCAAATGTCATTTTCAGCTTGTGTTTTTCTTTTCCTTTGTGAAATTGATGAAATATTTGGAAAAGCAGAAGGATATTTGTGTTGTTCAAACAGACTGTATACAGCACATAAGGAATGATGCCAACACAATATTGTATTTTTGTTCTCAAAGATGCTCTCAAGGTTGGACGTACAGCACACAGTCTCCTTTAGCAATCAAAATGCTCTCCCGTGTACAGTAGATTCAGGGAGGTCGGCAATAATGGAGCAAGCTATTTGTTATCAGTCCCATTTATCTCAATGCCACTTAAAAGGAATGACAAGTTTTCACCCATTTGAAGCCTCCAAATGTAGTGGTAAATCATCTTATATAATATAATGTAATATTTATTTGTTGATCAATTGCAAACAACATTTTTTTTTTTCAGAATGCACAACTTCATTTTTGCAGATGAACGTTACCTCAATATTTTGTTATCTAGAGTACTGCAATGTTAGTGTGACTTATGAATTAACTTAGCAAATTTCAACCACAGCCTTCTAAACCTTGATGCAAAATGAGTGTTTCCGTTTGGCTTGATTTAAATTGGCTAGGCACATGCACACAATTTTATTGTTTAAACAATCTAGCGCTGTCACAGAAACAGGTGTGATTTCTCGGAAAATAGAGACATTTTATGCATGGGATTCCGAAAAAATGATAGCTAACTTTTCAAGCTGTATCAACAAACTTTCTGAATGATGTTTTTATAATAATGTTTCAGATTTAAATGACATTTTTCAAATAAAATAGAATGTACACTTTAAAAAGCCCACAAAATATTTGCTGATAAATCACTACACTGTAAAAAATGACAAACTGGGACAGAAGAAAAGAAGTTAGCAGTTTCATTACTATCAATCTCAAGATCACAGCCCACACTATCAGATGTTGAACAAATGAGCATGAGCAGTAGCAGGGGCTAAAAACACCTGCCAAATGAGCAAGTATTCATTTAGCAGGGTGGGTGTATGGACATTGCTACACCTCAGCGATGCATAAAACCTTGTACTGGAACTACTTAAAAACGCATTTGTCCCACCTGAGGGATTTGTAGTGCTTATCAGTTGTTTTAAACATCCTTTAAAAGAAGCATAGATGAGAACATGGCGTTCTTTCATATGCGTATGTCCACTTTTCCACAATACATCAAACAAGCAAGAGATATGGCCAGTAATGAGCTCAGTACCGTAGAGTAGGTGTATCCACTTACAGTTAATGAGCGGCAGGCTGCAGTGAGGATGCAAACAGCACTCATGAGCACTTAAGATTCAGGTGCATGATTTTATTAGTTGAATTACAGAAATGGAAACAGAGATTCATTCATGTAGTCATACATTCACTCTTTGCACTATGATGAAAAGCCTATGGCAATCTAGGGAAACATGGCATCTATAAGCTCATCAGCTGTTATGGACATCTTTACTCCAACAATACTAAAGGGAAGAAGTGAAGTCCTGGTTTTCATTGCATCATTAATTGTTTCTTTGCACAACCTTCTTGCTGATGTACCTGACACAAAGGCCCCCCAAAACCCCTTGATATGCGAGTGGTATCTAAAACTCAAGTGGTTTTTAGATATTTGTGAAGTGTAGAGAACTGAATGAGGTGTTCCAAGTACTTGAAATCAACTGTTTGCATTAATTAAGATAAATGTATTCACACACACACACACACGCACGCACACACACACACACACACTCTCTCTCTCTCACACACACACACACACAGACACACACACGAGTCAAATTGAATCGAGTCGAGTTTTACTGTCATTACTTGTGGGGACATAGTGGAACGAAATGCCATGCCTCGCAGGACCACAGTGCTACATATTTAAACATAATATAAACAGGCAACAGTAGAAGTAAAAATAAATAAGAATAAATACATAGCTAACCTACTGAGAGATGTAGACTAATACATATTTGTATTAAGATGGCTGAGTAAGATTTTTTTTTCTAAAGAAATTAATACTTTTATTCCACAAGGATACATTAAATTGATCAAAAGTGACAGTAAAAACATTAAAAATGTTACAAAAGATTTATATTTAAAATAAATGGTGTTCTTTTGAACTTTCTATTAAAAAAAGAATTCTGAAAACAATTATCACCGTTTCCACAAAAATATTAAAGGACCCCTGCTTTTTCGGATATTACTTTTCATGCAGTGTATAAAGTAACTGTTAGTTACTTTTTGTACTAGTAATAGGCGTTCGGTTTTGTCACCAATTTAGACCAATCACAACAGACTGGGCAGTCTGACCAATCAGAGCAGAGTAGGCTCTTAGAAAGGAGTTTTTGATGTTTGATGCATAACCTTGTAAGAGACCTCCTAAACAAATTAGGAACCTTTAAAATAGCCTGATAGGGGCACTTTAAACAGCACAACTGTTCTCAGCATTAATAATCACCAAATCAGCATATTAGAATGATTTCTGAAGGATCACTGAAAACTAATATTTACTGCTGAAAATTCAGCGTAGCATCACAGGAATAAATAACATTTTAAAATATATTAAAATAGAAAACAGTTATTTTAAATTGTAATAATATTTCACAAATCACAATATTAATGTTTTACTGCATTTTGATTAAATAAATGCAGCCTTGGTGAGAATAAAGAGACTTCTTTCAAAAACATTAAAAAATATATATTTTTGTTCTTTCAAATTCATAAAATTGTTCAGCATCACATGGCACGTTGTGTTTTTTAAATAATAAATGTGTTAATTGCGCTCCTGAACGTTACCAAAAATTCTGAATAGTAAGTAAATCAGTGAATAAATAATTTTATTAATTCATTTACTTGAGTTAAAGTCCCCCTGTGGTGAAAATCAAGCTTTTAATGTTGTTTATATGTCTATCTGGTGTTTTTAATATGCTTTAAGACAAACCATGTGCAAATTCACAAGTCAAATTCACACGAGTATTTTCTCTTTAAAACTGCAGTGAACCAAAGAAATCGCTGGTGTTTCTGAGGTCACAAACTACCTTGTAACCAATCACGTCAGCGAGTGATCGTCAATGAGTGGATCTCTGAGTGGAGGCGGGGCTAATTTGCATATTCATAGAACTGTGTATACTTATTGAGGCAAGGGTGTAGTTACATTCAAGATACATTTTAAGACTTGAAGAAATTTTTTTCAAGGCTTTTTTTTTTTTAAATATGTCATTTTTGGTGATCAAAGATCAGTTTTAAGGGAAAAAATCATTGACTACAGGAGGACTTTAAGAATAATTTTGACAGTGTACTCATATAACAACTTCTAGTGTCAGCCACATTTTACACGAGCAGATCCACATAGTTCAGACGACAAAACAGATTCCCCCCATTTAATGACAGACTTTTCCTCTTCAGCACAGCACATTAGCAGAACGCCATTCTTACACCAGATTCTGAGTTTTCCCAATTACACAATAGCTTATTTTTCAACTGGGGATTTCTCTGATATCTCTCTGAACCGCTATGAGAGTAATGAGTTCTGCTGTGTGGGTTTGTTAATAACAAACAGGAAAGAGTAGCTTTCCAAATGAAAGAACAAAATTGCCCAAAAGGAGATCTCAGAAAAGCACTAGGTGGAAATCATTATGCCTCAGCATTAGGATTCAGACCTAAAATCTTCCATTATCTGCTGATTACTGCAAATGTTTTCTTGCCAAATTGAGGGCCCAAAGAGATTTCTCTGCGTAAATACAAAATGAAAAGCCGTGTCAAAGAATGATTGAATTAACAGCATATTGCTTGTGAATATTCATGGATATCAGAGAATGAATTTTATTCTGCAGTAGTCTTGTTACGCCTATTATGAGCAGAATATAAGATTGTACTGTGGTCACCATCCATCAATAATGCTTCATCTCCACTGCTGTCACACTTTAATGGCATATTTGACCTTATGAACTCTTCTTTGCTCAAATTTATTTTTTCTAATCTCATTTTTCCATATCGCTTCAAAAAATCAATTTAGTTTCAGTCTATGAAGTCCTGTGAAGAGTCATTGCTCTACATTACTTTAAGTTTAAATCTTATTTATATGTTCACACCTACCTACCACAGAGCTTTGTTTACCTATATTCTCTGGCGTGGTCTACATAATTTATAAGTTATGTGTGTTACAAATCAATGTCTGCTGCTTTTTTAAATATGCCTTTTTCCATTCTTCGCTGCTGTGGGATGTGATGGATTCTGCTTTTTTCCCGTTGGAGTCATTTGACTGATGGGCTGAGGGATGTACTTTGTTATATGTTGGTGGTAATGTGGTACAGCTCTAATGGCCCAATTCCAAGAGAAATGGTCGTATTGCCTCACCTGCTGATTGGAGCCTTGGCTAAGTGATAGATAAGCTTTTCTGGAGAAAGAAATTGAGTCACTGATATGTCATTTGTTGCATTTGATGCATTGCACTTGAGCTTCATATCTTGTTATTATATTTTGGGCTCTAAATTTTAATTGGATGAGCTGTGTTCCAAGTCATTAAATGACTATACATGCACACGTGTGAATACAAATTTTATATTAATGTGATGGCAACCGCAAAGAGATTACAGGCTAATGAACGATATTTCTAAGCAGAATTCTTTTTTATTTTGATAATTATTATAACTGGTAATTAAACATTGTTCACTGTATAATAAAGTAATAAAGTACATGGCCTCTTGTGGCTTATTTCTTTAACATTTGATTTTTGTCCCATTTCTCATCATTTATATTACCTCTTTTCTTTTATGAACTCAACTTCAAACTGTTTTTTCCGTACAATAAAAGTAGATAGTGACCTGACGCTGTGCCTGATTCCCATCACTTTTATGGTATGGAAAAGAGCAGCACACTTAATATCACACATTGCCTTTGTGATTGATTGATCACTCACTTTCACAAGAGAAAGAGAGAAAAGATTGTAAAATGAGGAGAGAAGGACAGACAGAGCAATTTTGCTTGTAAAATGTTTGTGCACAGCACTTGGTAAAAAGCGTGCACTTCACTGCTGACAAACGCCTTTTAAGACCATCAAGGCTTTTGTTCTCATCCCTGCGATTGATTTCCCTATTGCAAGCTGACCATGCGTTTATTTCCTTGTGCCTGTTATTAGAACAAACCAATCTATTACTGGACGTATTGTCACCCCCATGCATTATGCGGATGTAATCTGTCAATCTCTACAACTGTTATACCTCAATTGCATTCAGTTCCACCTCAGGCTATAAGTGAGATCATCCAGTCTGGTTTTGCGGTCAAGAATGGAAAGGAAATTGTCCAAGATCAAAACAACAGCTAGTTGGACTACTGGCCACAAATATGTTGGCTGCGGGCATTTTGTGCAAAGATCCAAATAGATTTGTATTGATTTGAAGCACACTTCATCCTGGAGTACAAGCAAGTGTAGCCCTTGATTTATGTGACTGGTGTGCCTTGGGTTAAGGTCAATTGAGGACTTGCTGTGGCCTGTGATGATGGCCGGCTTCATGTGAGACCACTGTGATATATGAATCGCAACATCGGCACTGAGTTAATATAATTACGTACATTGAGTTACCTTCCAAACTCCATGACAGCGTGCAATAAAAGATGTTTTGATACCGTTTTATCTTTCCATTGTTCACCGCAGAATGGTTGAAGGTCATGGCATTTTCATCTCCATTAACACATAAACAGAATCTCACAAGCACACAGATCTGACCTCCATAACAAGTCCTCTATTAACGAGATCTCACATTCACAAGGACACATCATTTAACCTTCAAACTCGCTTTTAAATATCTGATGAGAATGTTTTCTATCGAAACGCTCGGCTCACTAGATCTCAAGGCCACACTAAATCTTTCAAGCAAACAACATTTATGTTTTTTTGTATCCAGGATCCACTATTAAGTGGAAAAGGAGAAATATCTAGTGTCAATGAACTCAAAAGCATCCATATTTGGCTTTCTTAATACAGGGTAGGCGTATTATCCACCTTGTCTTTAACGTGAAAGAGAATGCGGCCATTTGTAATTATAAATGTTATAATTTAAAACCTGCTCCCAGTTATTTTAGTACAAAACAGCTTGTTATATTGCTTGATATTGCAAACTGGTATTTCATTTCATATTATTTTAATGGATTGTTGCAATTATAAACACACTAGAGTGTAGCGGAAATAATTTTATGGTTTACTGTACTTTCAAGTAATTTACTAATAGTGAAGTTTTTTGCACATTCACGGAAAATAGCTTACCTCCATCTCGCAAAATGAGGTGGATATTGTGAACTTTCATCAAAACATAAAAAAATTAGGGCTGTCAAACGATTAATCGCGATTAATCGCATCCAAAATAAAAGTTTGTTTTTACATAATATATGTGTGTGTACGGTGTAAAATTATTTTCTATATATAAATACACACACATGCATGTATATATTTAAGAAATATTTGCATGTATATACTGTGTATATATATTTATATTATATATAATTTATATTATATATAAATATTTTATATATAAATAACACATTTTTCTTAAATATATATGCATGTGTGTGTATTTATATAGAGAAAATAATTATACTCCATACACACACATATATTATGTAAACACAAACTTTTATTTTGGATGCGATTAATCGCGATTAATCGTTTGACAGCCCTAAAAATAATCAATTTTGTCTGTTATCACATATCCCTCTAACATTCAAGTAGAATTAATAAAACCAAATACATGGTTTGAAGGTTGTTGTTTTTTAAACAGAGGCTGCATCCAAAATCATACTTCCCTACTATATAGTAGAAAAGTATATGTCCAAATTCATAGTACTCATAAAAGAGTAGTACCCCGATGGCCTGCTACTTCCAGCGAGATTCTGAAGTGTGAATACGATGGACACTTTACTATCCCATGAGGCCACGGGAGAGGATTTGTGAATGGTGAAGCGGTGAAGTGAATGGATTATCTGACGCATGGTTGGGTGACAACTTGGTGACATTCATACTACATGGAACGTACTTCCATATGGCGAACTTCACATTCTTCATGTTGTATTACTTCAGGCTGTATTATGCATGCCGTGTAAATGGGGATCGTTTTGACAATGGTGTTGCCTGTACACGGAAAACTCAAAGGAAAAACTTCTCAGTTTTAAGCACATCGTTGTCGTATAAACGTACCCTTAGTTTCCTCAGTTCTTCGTTCCATGTCGTAGCTACATTATGTGGTTGTGTTGTATTTTTCTTGTGTCTCCAGAGTTTTGTCAATAGAGACTACAGCCACGCGTTACAATAACACGGCCACTTTTTTATTTTTTATTTTTTGAGCCAGTGAATGCTGTTTCATGACTGATGTTTGACGTCAGTTACTGACGATTTTGAGGGAGGAATCACTAATCAGTGGGAGGAACCTGTACGCATACTGTAGGCGGGTGTCAGTTATTGTTGGAGAAACATCCCAGCAGATTATTACAGTCACGGTACTCAAAAGTTGAAACGCCATACACTTAACCTGATTGTGTTAATTAGTTAATTTACATATTCACAGTCACTAAATTATATTGACTGAAAATTGTGTGTGCTCTCAGGGGCTTGAAGGTTGCTGTTCTTGTACACAATGCACATTTAATTTGGGTAAATGGAGTGTAAAGAGCTCTAGGTGAGAGAGTATCTCAGTATAAAAATGCATTCAGAATCAGATAACTTTAATACATAATTGTAAAGAAGTAAAATGTCTTTATTAAAGAAGGAAGACATGTTATACATGCACACTGAGTCTGTGAAGACGAGCGACAATATTGAAATGTCCTGCTCGCTCTCATTATACTGAAATACTGGCTCATTTAGGGGACCTATTTTTTATGCAGCAAAAATTAACTTTTTTTGTGGAGGAGCAGATGAATGCAGTCTCATTTATGAGGCTGTTTATCAGTTTTGGGGGCATGAAATAATGAGGCAGGCAGATTTGCCGGTTTGTTTTACTGAAAAAGTGACTGGAGTGACAGCTGACTATATTGGGCCATAAGTCATTTTTATTGTTTACTGAATTTGCATGAATGGATTTATATTAGCATCCCTTAGGGAGATGGAATGAGAAACTTTTGTCCTAGAAGTGCAATTATTATGTCTTAAATAGATGTATATGGATTTGCTCCGGCTTTCACAACAAGATGCCAAACAGCGAGAGTTACAGTTCAATTACGAGAAATGACTTTTTGTGACTAATTACGGCATTTTCTGTCTTTTGCACACATACTGAGACACATTGTATAATTTTTCAGCTGTGGCTGCTGCATTATAGAACAATATTTGTGAACTTGTCGCCAGAAACATGAAGACATCTTCATCTGAACTGCTTAACTTGTAGTACATAGCCTACTAAAACCGCTCACATCCTCAGAAGAATTTAATGAGAACCATTCATATGCACATAAGACAAGCACTTTTACAGAACTTCAGATTAATTGAGCACTTCACCGACAATTCTTCTCATTTTTAATCATCTTATCAGAGTCGTGTGTCAGATACCTAATAATGCAACCTGCCTGGGTTACAGTGATTTAAACACTTTCTCTTTCATGCCCTGATTCCTGTCAATGAGTTCTCTCCGTTTGGCTAAGCCAAATTAATGGGTAGCAGTGCACAATTGGAATGGGCACATGACATTAAAGGATGGGAAGAGCTCAGATGCCGGCATCCTCTGATGCATCAACACTCAAAATTGATTCTAAAGCTTTGTTTTCAGGCAGATGACAGCTCACCAATTGGCTAATGTGCTGCATGCAAGTATGGAGATGAAACCTGCCAGTGGGGGGTCGTATTGGAAATGAATGCGCTTACAGGACCACAAGGAGCTTAATGGTTAAGATTAAGCAAACAGGTCACAAATATCCCCAGTGCAATGCTGTTAGCCTATCTGGCTCTGCCTCAGAAGTAATGGGCCACCTTGCGAAGAGTTTATCTTGACCAGTCACCTTGTTTTCAGTGTGATTATCAGGTTAGATAAATCTTTAGAAATTGCTATTTATCTAGGGTTTATGCCATAAAAAGTCATAAAACCATTGCATGTAGTCCATTCAAATTATAAAATATAAATGTAATTATATACTTTAGTTTAGTGTGTATAGCTGGAATAGGGATCATGCACCAATACTGATATCGCTCGTGTATTCACTCATTAAAATGGTCCGCGATATTTAAATGCAATGAAAATAAAGGTATCGGTACTCGTGTTGCGAGAACCAAAAATGAAAATTTCTGTATTGTGCTTGTTCTGAAAAAAGTGGTATCACTGCATTAGGAATCTATATTAGTTCAATTTTACATTTATTTATTTTTTTATTTTTTTATAGACCCTACACTGAAAATCCTCTGTTAAATTGATCTGTTATTTTATGATTAATATAAATATTTATTTAATATATTCTGAACATTTCTGAAATTTTATATCGCTTTTCACAATACATTTTGTTTCAAAGCAGCTTTACAGAAAATGCATGTCTACATTACAATTTAGAGTGATCTGAGTTATCAGAGGTGACTGTGTCAAAGTTATGTATTTCAGAAATGTACATATACAAATCACACAGCTAATAATGTTAATAATTAATTTAAACAATGTAATAATTTAAGGCAGAAACAATGAGCTCATTGAAGTAATGAATACATGTTTGTTAACAAACGATTAGGATATATAGAAAAATGTAGCATTGGTGCATGTTGATTAAGAGCTTGCTTCATCTGAAGTCTTCGCAGGAGTTGGCGCCGTCTCTTCACAGGTGTTGGGGCATCTGAAGTCTTCATAATAGGATCCAAACTGGAGCTGACATACTCTCTAGCTACCTCAGGTTGGACTAAATAATTAGCATAGCTGCTGTTCATTTAAGCAAAGATAATCATGTGCATTTGATCTGATATAACTGTATATAGGTCATGAGAGGTGCATTATGAATGCTTGGCTAAAGAGTTGTGTCTTTAATCTAGATTTAAGGATGAATCGGGTAAAAAGGAATCTGTTTTAGGAGGAATCGGGTAAAATAAACAATTAAAAATTATTTGGATTTGTATCACCTCGCATAGTAAGTCAATGCATTTATCTCCATTTAAACAAGAGATATTCAAGGGATAGTTCACCAAAAATGTAAAATTCTGTCATCATTTTCTCACCCTGATGTCGTTCCAAACCTGTAAGATTTTCTTTGTTCAGCAGAACACAATTGATGAATGTTGGTAACAAAACAGTTTGGGTCATCATTGACATATTGTATGGACAAAAATGCATTTCTCAAAACATCTTTTGTGTTCAGAAGAAAGAAATTCATACAGGTTTGGAACGACATGAGGGTGAGTAAATGCATCACTTGGTCAGCCAAGTGTCACTAGTATGAAAATACTTTTCCCTTTTATTTAAAACATTTTTTGTCAAAGCTCAAACTCTGTATGGGAGTTTTGGACAAGAATCAGTTGAAATGGCTACGTAGGCTTTAGCATTAATTTCACTGAATGTGTTACTTCTGATCTGTGCGAGGAGCAGCTTATGCAATCTTAATTGAAGCTTTTCAATATGCAGAAGCTCATGGATGAAAGAGACCAAGCTTTTAACCTCGTTGAATGAGGAACAATCTAGAAAAGTAAACATTTGTCATAGTGTCATGTAGTAATGGAGATTCTCTCTCTCTCTCTCTCTCTCTCTCTCTCTCTCTCTCTCTCTCTCTCTCTCTCTCTCTCTCTCTCTCTCTCTCTCTCTCTCTCTCTCTCTCTCTCATGTCGTGGCGTTCCTTGCATTAAGAATCAAGGTCTGTCATGATGGTGGCTGCCATCATTTTCTCAAATGGGGTTTAAAGACATAATTGTTAGGAAGAGTGAAGACCAAGCACATGCTCAGGCAGTGTTTCTGATGGCAAGGA
The DNA here is from genome assembly GCF_949319135.1 of Squalius cephalus. Lineage (NCBI taxonomy): Eukaryota > Metazoa > Chordata > Actinopteri > Cypriniformes > Leuciscidae > Squalius > Squalius cephalus. The sequence continues at coordinate 23,164,690 of NC_137143.1, read as the reverse complement.
CTGTGCATGCCTGACAGCAGGCATTTACAGAAATCTACCTCATTTCCTGAGATCTGGAGGATACATTAGCCCTCATTTACTTAGTTGGACGTGGTGTCAGATGGGATGAACCAACTCAAATCGCTTCTCGCCTCATTTAGAGATCAGAAGAGAGACACAGAACTGATGCATCTTAAAACCTTGAAGGCGCTCTGCAGAGAGGCATGTGAATCCTCCTATCGCCCGTTTATCTTTCAGAGACCCCCTCTAGAACTGGCTGACAAGGTTTCACAGAAGAACAGCCTGAAAACAGACTTAATTAGGCTTGCTTTGAGGACTATCTACAATGGTGTTATCGGCAGTTGCAGGGCCGGTATGGATCCAGGTTTCCTCTGCTTATGCTTGGTGGATCTGTATCTATTTGTACTAAATTCCTTCCAGGCTTCACCCTCATCAGTGGATATAAGTGTTATTGTATAACATATGTTTATAAAAAAAAAAGTGCTAGATATAATTTCAAAGACAGCGTCCACATTTCAGAATAAGGACTACAGTCTATAACGATACACACTTTAACCTTAAAATAAAGATTATAAACTACTGCTTTTTTCTTTTTAATGTGCAAATATTACTTACTATTACTCATAAGGCCAATTAGAGATTGCAACAAAGCCCTTAACATAGGTATTGCATTTAATTCGTCCCTGTTTGTGCTACAGACATTAATGGTACCTCAAATCATGTGGCTTGTTGAGGAGAGGTGTGCTATTACTTTAGCAATTGGATTTTATATTTTTTTATATATATTTTTATACAAATATATACCATGCAAATGATAAAGCAACCTAAACACTGTTTTGATAGGGGCCAGTAAGAAACAAACAACACCCTAGCAACTGCATAATAATGTTATAAAAAGCATTCAGAACACTAGCAACAGCATAGCAATGTCCTTGCACTTGCCCTATCTTTCTGGTAAACTCCATTCAAATTTTCGGGGGAAAAAAAGATAATTTTATTTAGACTGTTCAAATATTTTTGGGTGGTAAGATTGTTGATCAAAAATATTGATCATTAAATATATTTTAAAATGCAATCTATTTCTGTGATGGCAAAGCTGAATTTTCAGCAGCAATTATTCCAGTCTTCAGTCTTCTTTATGTTCAAGAAACATTTCTTATTATTGTCAATGATGAAAATGGTTGTGCTGCTTAATATTGTGTGTTAATTGTCATGTTTGGTTTTGGTTCATGTTTATATTTTCATGACTTTTATTTTTTAATTCTCACAGTCATGTTTCCTGTTTGTTATGTGCTTCACTTGCTCATGTTATCCTGCCATGTGTCATGTGTTCATCAATTCTGTTTTGTCATTGGTTCATTGTCTTGATCATGCTCAGGTGTTTCTTGTTACTCATTAGTCCTTGTGTATAAATAGCCCTCATGTTACCATTGTCTCTTTGCTCACTCTAACCTCAGTCGGTGAACGTTTCACGTTCAAGTTTAATTTTAGTTAATCAAGTCAAGCCTTTGTTTATTTTGTATCTGTATTCATTGAGATTTAAAATAAATTTAGACTTACTTGAACATAAAACAAAAAACTCACCAACAAACTTACAAAAAAATTTAACAGCAGTGTGAATAAAAAAAGATAATTATTAAATGTAAAGAAAACATATTTAAATAAAAAATAATGTCACTGAGAAATATCGAAATCGAGATATGTAAAGTTACAATTAACCCTTTATTTGTTCATTTTTACTTCAAGGCAGAAACTGACTTAGTTTGGGGTTGAGACTTGAGCAACATACCTTTGGTAAAGTGGTAAAATACATACTATAATATAATAAAATGTATACTTTAAATGCTCATTTTACAATGCAAACATTTTACACAGATATTTTAGAATGACTGTTAATGGAGATTTTTGCTGTCAGAGGTTGCAGTTATGACATCTACCAGCAGGAGGGCATTTCTAACCAATACAACCCTTCCTCCTCATGCAGGACCAACACAACATGTTGACCCCATGTCCTACTTGGCAAAACTACGGGCAACAGATTCTATTGGCATAGTCATGTGTGAACTGGTTTTCACTAGTAATCCTTCAGTGGTGATAACATGAGTCAGGGATTCCACTGAGCTCAGGCATTAGTGCTAACGCTGTTAGGATTACTCATGACGGTGAGATGATTAAAGTGTTTGGAGAGAAACTGTTGCAATATAGCTTTGCTTTTTCTGAATTGCAGGGCACAATTTGAGCTTTTCCTCTGACCATCATATTAGACTATAATGGTCCTGCAATTTCCAAGCAGCCATTCTGTGCAAAATGCAATTTTTATTGAATCAAGACTGCAGAAAGCGAACATAGTAATCTGTGGTGATGCCGTTATTTATCCTGGTGATCTTGAATATTGAGATAAAAACTAGCCTAAACATCCTCAGGAAGGAGAAAAAGAAACAGGCGAGGGCACACTGGCTTTTTATTGGGATGTTGGTGTGAAAGAGGGTAGAAGTTTAATGAGGGTGAGGTGATCTAGGGATCATAAGGTTGAGTAACAGTTCTGCTGTAATTGGCCTATCTTAGATCCTGTGTCAACTGTACAGTATGCTGCTAGAAGACTGTCTGTGTAATGACTGTACAATTCTGCAAAGGATAGGGAAACATGGAGAGGATTTAGTGAGGTGTTGTTTCTGTTTCCCTCCATTAGTTTAAATGCAATCCAAGTGAACCTGCATTCAAATTCAGTTTTTACTCAGTTTAAGTAAATAGTTCACACCAAAATGAAGTGGTGCCACCACTTATACTACCATTTTTTTTTGAAAGAAGTCCCTTGCTCATGCTAACCAAAACAAAGACTGCATTTTTTAATGTAAATAAACTGTAAAATGGTAATATTGTATAATGTTATTACAATTTAAAAGAACTGTTTAGAATATATTTTAAAACTTAATTTGTAATGCACTGTAAAAAGTGGTAACTTGCAAACCTTATTACCAATGTTGAAAACATTCTGGATTATTTTTGTGGAAACTGTGAAACTACCATTTAAAAGTTTGGGATAAGTAAGATTTTAAAGAAATTAATATTTTTATTCAGCAAGGATGCATTCAACTGAGCAGAAGTAAGAATTAAGACAATGAATGCATGCTGTTCATTAAACTTTATCAAAGAATCCTAAAAAAAGAATTATCATGGTTTCCACAAAAATATTAAGCAGAAAAACTTGATTTCAACATTAATAATAAGAACCATTATTAATAATTAAGCACCAAGTCAGCATATTAGAATGATTTCATGTGACACTGAAGACAGCGAGTAATGAATGAAAATTAAGCTTTGCCATAACCGCAATAAATTACATATTAAAATATTGAGTTTTGGTGAGCATAAGAGAGTTCTTTCAAAAACATTAAATGCTTTAATTATTCCAAACATCTATGGCTGTGCTTCTTTTGTAGAACACAAAAGATGTTTCAGAAGTTTTGGACCCCATTGGCTTTCATTATATGGATAAATGGTTATAATACTCTTCAAAATATACTTTTGTGTTTCACACAAAATCCGGTTTGAACGACGAGAGGGTGAGTAAATAATGACAGAATTTTCAGTTTTGTACAAATTGTCCCTTTAAGTTGATCAGTAAGAAGCACTAAAACACAAATTATTTAAGTGCCATAAGTAGAAATGAAACCAGGCACGAACATTGGCATTAGAAATATATTTCCGCCTTGACTGCAGATAGCCCACAGACAGGTACATTTAGCAGCTGCCGCATTCACTCAATATTGACTGGCCCAGTGACAAGCGGAGGTCTAGATGTTAAAAATTTAGCTATTACATCCCACACCAAGACTCACACAGAAAACTGTCCAAATTGATTTTAATGGGCTAATATTGAGGAAGGCAAAAGGTCCCTAGCACTTCACAGTCACCCCTCACCCTGAATATACAAGCATACTGTTGAACCACCCTCAACAACACCTCAACCCCCAAAGGTCGAGACACTCCTGCTGCCAGTTAAAGAATATAGAGCTGATTTATAGACTGACAGAGAAGCCTTTACTGGTTTGCCTTTCACATTATGTTCCTGTCACACTGTAAATTTTAACACATTGAAATATCTTTTGTCTTTAAACATGCATTCCTTCAGGATTGAAAGGCAAATTATGTAAAGTTTCTCATTTATAAATGTAAAGCCTACCTTTATAGTTAGTTTTAAGGTTCTTCCAGCTATTCCAACAGAAATGTGTGGAAGCCTGTTTCTACCGCAGAGGAAAAAAGAAAAAAATGTGAGATACAGTTTAAAATGTAATTGTCAATTAAACACTGATTTTCTATTTTAATATAATTCTTAAGACATCTAAATAGTTCATTTAATTTTGACATTACGGAGATTTCTACAGGATTGGAGGGAAAAAACCCATTTATATGCTTTAATTTGATTTTTACAGCCTAGCAGAAAGAGAACGAATCAACGGGGGGTAAATTCTTGGAGGCACTGTATTTCAACCTTGAAAATCAGTGGTGTCCATCACTGGAACTGAAATCAGGCCAGCTAAATGGCAAAGTGACTAAAATCAGACAAGCAATCAGCATTTAATCTGAAACAACATGTGGTATGACCATCATTACATGCACCTGTTTTCCATTTCATGTATAAATAGAGCATTTCTCACTGAAATTCTGTGCCATATTCTTTATGTGGTTCTCAACCTTTCTGTGGAGATTGCTGTGTATGTCACACCCCCTTTCCTTTTTTGTGTTGCTTGCTGTGTGTACTGATGTAATGTTGCATTTAAAATGTTTCTTTTAAAAACTCTCTATTGCAGTTTACCAAATTTTAGTTTTTGTTCAAGCTGATGGATGGTTACCTCACGGGGATTGCCAATTCTATAATGCCTCTTCCAGTAAACATACTGAGAATAATGAAGCCATTAATTGGGAATCGTGTGCTGTTGTTAGACGTCTTTTTGCAACCTACAGTTCCTTGGGACTGTCATGCGTATTTTAGTAAATTAAATGTTAGGAGGAACTGCTTATATGGTCGGAAGACTCATTTTTACCCAAACTGCACAAGCAGAAACTTTACATTAAACAATGTTGACTTCTGTTGTTACTAAATAAGATCACACTGTTCAAGTCTGAGGTCAAGGTGGTATCGAGGTGAGGTCTAAATTGTTAGTAACGTGTTAGCAAAGCAGTTTCCTTTAATCACACCTCCATTGTGAATCATTTGTCCTTTGTGCTTGCATAAAGTTGTCTTTACTCTCAGAAAAAAAAAGTCCAGAAGCTGTCACTGGGGTGGAACCCTTTCAAAAAGAAAACCTTTGTAGCTTATTTACCCCTAAAGGGTGCATAGCAGTACCTTAAAGGGACCTATTATGCCCCATTTTACAAGATGTAATATAAGTCTTAGGTGTCCTCAGAATGTCTCTGTGAAGTTTCAGCTTAAAATACCTCACAGATAATTTATTATACCATGCCAAAAACACCCCCTTTTTGTATGGAAGGAAAACACACTGTTTTCATGTGTGTATCTTTAAGTGCAAATGAGCTGCTGCTCTCCGCCCCCTTTCCAGAACACGGCTGTGCCTTTGCAGCTCGTGCCTCCGTCAACAACAAAACAGGAGAAACAGCACGGGGCCGTTTCCACAGAACGTGTTTTTGCATTCCACTAGCGCTGCCTTTCCATTATTTTCCATGTAAACACGTGCAAGATGGCCGCTGCATTTTTAGAACGCAGTTTCCTGCGCAAGATGCTGTAAAAGACACGGTCAAACACGTCCGTCTAGCGCATTTAAAGGACAATTCCGGTATTTAACACTTTGAGTCTGTTTTGTAGTTTGTTTTGGATGAACAAGAGTGGTGGACAAAGAAATTTTGACAATGGTTCCTGTCTCGACTTTTTGACTATTTTAGAATTGCCCATGACCGCTTTAGAATGGGAGTCTATGGCCATGCACAAACATGTTCTTAAAACAACCCTTAACGTTCGTTTTCAAAACTGTGCAACTCACCGAGTGGTTAGTGGTGTTCGTTGATGATTAAAAACAAATATATCAGCGCAATGTATGATTTCAATCCGTTTATTTTTCTATAGTGGAACTATTTTTTCAGATACCTCACAACCGCGTATAAACTTCCGCTCTTCCGCAACTTCCGTTGGTCTGCTCACGCTAGCTTTCTGAGCTCTATGCTTCTGAGAGACAACCGAGCTAAAAGACTACAACCAAATGTAAACAGACCCCTTTCCGTTTCCGGTAGCGCAGTAATATCAACGAGCAATGAGTCCTCCAATGGAAATCAATGGGATTTTACAAAATGCCAAATAATACACGACAGAAACTGTATTTCGCTACGCTACTTGTTTTGGAACATCAACGAACACCACTAACCACTCGGTGAGTTGCACAGTTTTGAAAACGAACGTTAAGGGTTGTTTTAAGAACATGTTTGTGCATGGCCATAGACTCCCATTCTAAAGCGGTCATGGGCAATTCTAAAATAGTCAAAAAGTCGAGACTGGAACCATTGTCAAAATTTCTTTGTCCACCACTCTTGTTCATCCAAAACAAACTACAAAATAGACTTAAAGTGTTAAATACCGGAATTGTCCTTTAACATGGCTACTGTGTACAGCTCACTCAGGGGGATCTAACCGATTCCGTCACCAGTTACAGGCAGCATGACGTCACAATGTATAATGTGAATGACTCATTTTGAGACACTGTTTATGATTTATGGGGAATATAGGAGTGGATAAAGGAGTGGATGGATTTTTACCAGTATAGGGGTGGTTGGGTACACAAACTGCCGACACATATTCATGTTCAATCACCATGTAAAAGTGAATTTTGCATAATAGGTCCCCTTTAATGATACATATTAGTACCTAATCTAATTTATGCAAATTAGTACCTAAATGGCGCATATTAGTACTTTTTGAAAGGGTATCGCAGTGACAGCTGTGGAAGAAATTTAATATGTTCTATGTTTGCATTTTCTTATATTCATAGAATCTTAGAAACATGATGGTAATTAGTAGCCTGGCAAGCCAGACCTACATCAAGATGTTAGGTCTGGCAACTCACCATAGACACGGCTCAATCCGAGGGGCGGGATAAGCGGCTGTCTTTCAAATTCCCTCTGCACGCAATAGGACAGCGCTTCAACCAACCAGAGCGTTTTCCTAACAGCGGAGCTAACGTTAGTTGATAGATTCAACTTTTGAATCTGGCCGGCAAAACTACGAACACATCTTCCTTTTTTAAGAATGACTTAAGTGCCGTTCTTTGCTCTTTTCTCAAAGAAAAACTTAACTCCAAGACCTCCAGAGTCGCGGCCAAAGCCGATTTGAAAGACTGTTCACCAGAAGCAGCAACTCTTCTTTGTTTTCAAGTAGCAGGGAACCGTTGCAACTCTGTCGTTATTGCCCGCCCCGCCTACTCTATACACGATGTGATTGGCCTGACCCAATTTAGGTTTTTACAGCTCCGAAAGTCAACGGAGAGTTGCTAGCCCTGGCTGCAAAATACATTTTGTTGCCGCTAGGGTGCGTCTAGATTAATAGGCTAGGTAATTAGATTAAGGTAATAAAATGCACGAGGATTGCATGTGGAGTCTCATTATTCTCTACATTGATAGAACAAAGAACTGTTATTAACCCTTATGAATGTATGTATGTGTATGACCTTGTAATATGTATGACCGAGACAGAGGGCCTCCACTCAAGGGTAGCATATGATAAACAAGTCTAACAATGTGTTAGTTATGGCTGAGACATATCTTCATTTAACCTAGAGAAATGGGGGAGTCAGGACTATAAAGAAAGCCACTTTGTATGACTGTATGATTGTTGACCTTTCCTTGCAAGGGAATAAATAATCTTTAAAGACAATTGTTACATGTTTGTCTCTTATTCAGTAATAGAAAATTGTTTGCCACCACAATTTGGCGTTGTCGGCAGGATTCCTTGGATTTGCCTCTTGGACCCGAGAGCGGACGGTGACTGATCATCCTGGACTGCAGTTCGACCGCAATTTGTAACTTTTTTTCTGATAGTGAGAGGAGGCAAGCTGACAAGCTAAAATATGAAAAATATAGGTTACAAAACATGTTCCCTTACAGATTATCCTGTGATGCTCCCTAGTTTGGTTTGCTCCCAATGTGATATATTCAAGTAAAATTGCCATGACATTCAATTTTTAAGAACATTTTGATTGAAAAAAAGTAGCTAAAAATCTTGTCTTATTCAAAAGGTTTGCATATGAAATCTATTCCTTTTGTGAATGCAAGATTTTGACATTCAAAGCTGCAATTTAGTGTGATTACTGTAATTGCACTGGTGTCATTGAGCACAATGTTAAAAATTGCATCAAATCGAGCACAGTGGAGCCATGGCGAAGATAATAGTGATATACGTATAGATTTAAACTGAGTCAGCAAGATACAATGAGGACTGAGACATATATTATTTAAAATGCAATTCAAGACGGAAATACAACAGCATGAAAAGTTCCTGCTTTGAGTAATTATATTGAAACAACACAAAGCAAACTAACTGCCAGCCTACCTGGAAAAACCATTCACTCATCAGCAAACATGCAGCTTGATCTTAGCATAGGAGCAGTGTTGGGAATCTACTTAAAATGTGGGTCAAATACAGTTAAACTACCCTTTTAAAAAGTAGATAGCTACACTACAAGCTACTAACAAAATGTACAACTAAATTGTCCAATGTTTTGTTGGACCCCATTGACTTTCAGGTGTAGAATTTACTTTGAAATAATTTTCACTCAGAAATTGCTAGTAAATTTCACAAATAATTACAAAGAAATGACAAGTAACATTTTGAATTAAATGTGAAATTTTTAAGTAGAAAGACAGACAGTCTTTTTTTTTTTTTACATTGTAGTTCTATTAGTTTGTAGTAAATTGTAAGTAAAAGTCTGTAGTAAAATTAAGATAAAAGTAATGCTTTAAAGTAATCCCTTTAAGTATTTGGCTTAAAAATACTCAGGTTGAATGAATCAGTGAACCATTAATTTGATCAATGAATCATTTATTTGATCAGTGACAAAACTAAACAAACTGGTTCCCTAAATATAGTAACATGATAAAGAGACAACAGTTTGTGTTTGAAAAGTTATGTGTGGTGAAAAAATAAAACGAGGTACTCTACTAAAAATAGTGTGTTGATCAGAAAAGCCAAACCACTTTGTAAACACTGAGAAATACAGATTATCCTGTACAGTTACTAGCATAGATGACAGTAGCCTCATGCTTTTTGTTAGCTACTCTCCAACAGTGCTTAGGAAGTACCGTACAAAAATGGATTTTCATTTCATAGCTGACAGGGAGAAAGTTGTTATTACAAGGAAGTGAACTGACTAGAGTTGTACCAAATTTCGTTTTAATGCTCCCAAAAGTGTCCCCACATCCTTCACACCCACAAAGTGTGTTTAACAGGGAGCAAAGAGTTGAGTGACAGTCAGCATCTCCTCTCTGACCTTGCACAGATAAGAAATTTGCTTTGCCTTTGCTGAGTGGAAGCTGAGAAATGAAGCTTGTCCAGGTTTCCCTTCACAGGAAAGGACAAAATGTCACAGGTCGCAATGACTCTCACAGTATTTCAGTTCCTGGTCAGAGTCTGGTGGCCGATTGATAAACTAATATGACATTTCTTTGGATCTCCGCTTCAGATATAAACCAGCTGTGTCTAATATCTAAAAGTGTTATTATCTCTCAAAATACATGTTCTTTTCTCAGGTTAGGGCTATAGTAGGGCTAAAAGGTGTAAAGTTAACGCTACTTGAAGGTATGTAATCTAGAAAATGTTTTTGATCTGACCACACAAATAGATATATTATAGCCTACTGTATGACCACCCTGTGCTACAGTAATGTTTTCAAAATCAGTTCAATCCCAAGGCTTGAATGCATCCTGTCTCTGCAACAGTAGCCAATGAAGCCTGCAACTAAACTTTAGAGATATGTATGAGACCTAGGCAGGGGGAAAGACATGAATAAACATGGATGTCTAACCAGGATCTCTCCTCTTCTTGTTCACTGTAGAGGTCAGTAGGGCAACAGAAGTGGGTGCAAATAGCTGGTTTCCATGGAATTGGAACCATATAGTTCCACTTAATGACTGTTAATAAAATGTTGAGTACCCTATACCTCATATTTCTTTTTTTCTTTTTCTATATACCTCAGGTCCTCATCCGTAATTGATCTGTGAGAGTGTTTGTGCAGAACAACAGATGGGCAGTGCAGAACTGGTTGCATTCGATTAAGAAGGATTGGCAATGTCCTGGTGTGGTCAGGAGGAGAATATAATCCGTCTTGAACAGCCCTTTTCCATTAGCAATGCAGATGTGTGTTGCATAGAATGTTGTGAATTCTGTTTTGTGCAATATGCAATGTGTTTTCAGCAACATAAAACACGGATAGATAAATAAGAGAAGCAACATAATCACTCTAAATGTTTCGAAATGAGGCAAATCTCATCAGTATCTTTGAATAGTTCTCTAGATTCCACATCAGATGAGCATTCCACTGAGAAGCTGCTAAAGAATTCAATGCACATAAAAAGGCAGAGACTGCAGTGACATGCTAATGTGCCAACAGGATTGATGCAAGTCTGTTATGTGAGTCTGACATCTGTTTAGGCAGGTTGCATGGAGTAATAGTCTAGTGAGGAACCAGTTAGGCCATAAACAACACAGAGAAACTTAGAGTCAACATGAAGCATTCACATCCCATTTTACTTCTGTAATTTGATGCATTTCTAAATGAAAAGTATGTAGATGTAAAAAGGGGTCTTGCATACCAGAATGGACTAGCGCAAGGAGGTCTAATTTACATCGAGTTCTATTCTTCTACTTTATCTCTATGGTCGTTTTTCGGCTGGCGCATGCAGTCCAGGAAAACACGGACCTGCGTAAAGAAAAAAGATCACTGGTGAAACAACAATACTATAATACAGTTTCTGAAGAAAAATAATTGATTTATAGTCCAAATAAACAGCTCTTTCTGAATGGCCATCAATGGCAAATTTGTTCAAATGATGGTGTATTTTTCCATATGGGCCGAAACTGGCCAGTCGGCCACTATGTGATATGTGGTTGTAGGGGGAAATTAAAAAAATAAAAGGGATTGGTGAAAGAAGGAAAACTATATACTACAAACTAAAAATACAAACTTCTGAATTTAAAGAAATAAAGAATACATTTCTAAAAGAACACATAGCAAATTAGAACTATCTGAGTTTCTGCATTTTGTATCTCAGTTCCTCATAAAAAGACTTGACTTATGATTGTGGGACTTATGTTGTTGGCCTGCATTCATTGCAGGCCCATCTGCTAGAAACACTAGCTTATGAGAAGAAAATTACAAGGAAAAGCGCTTCCTTTTTTGCTCTACAGACAATGAATTGCTGTAAATATTTAAATGAGCGGTGCAAAAAGAGTCAAACATGACTGACAGACAAGCAGTCTTCACTCAAAAAACTCAACTAGCCACTTGCTTGATTTGCTAAATAAAAATATGTCTGATTAATAAGAATATAACGAGTTTACTTGTGTTAAATGATTCATTCTTGTTAGTTGGAACTAAATTAAGAAATAATTGAATGAATTAGATCTGCACTTGTTGATTCAATGAGATTGAGGCGCTTCATATCAACAATTCTCTCTGGTGAGTCACACTGCGCATGCTCAGTACTGCGGCGGGAAGTTCGGGGACACGCGGCCGGGCTCAAATGTACTGTGGAGAAGGCTGAAATTCCTGACGTTTTGTGAGCGGTCTAATCGTTCTGCATCCTTGATATTGAGGGTAAGTACCTGATATATGTACCTATTTGTAATTATTACTGTGGGATAAAACTAAGTTATTAGACACTGTTGCGATGTTTCTAAGCAGGCTTATTTTCCCAGACTTGAAGCACATGTGTTGGTTCAATTCTGTGTCTTTGTCGATACGAGTTTCACCTTAACGTTAAAGGGGAATATGGCAACTCTAGCAATTTTTTCGCTGATTTTCAGCAAATATAACTCTACCCCAACAATGGGAGGGTAAAACAGGAGATAAATTGAATGCAGACGTCAGAGTCGAAAACATCATACACCCGTTTTTTTCCCGTTTTTTTTCTGTTTGTAAGTTAATGTAACGTTAGCTAACGTTAACGTTAGCGTAATGTGCCATTTTTATGTTGGCCTGGCCTTCATGTATGTATATCAGCAAAATATTAATTTAAACGTTCTGTATCTAGCCATTTCTGTCTTTTCAAACATGTTACTTAATGCTACCCAGCTTATTGATTACAGTGTGCAAAAATTGTCAAGTAAAATCTATGATGCAGTCGACCATATTTGAAGTGTCCTAATAAATGGCAGTTAAAGTTATGATTGAATAGGTATACATGTTTTATTTATGGAATATACTTATTAATATAAGTAAAACTTTATATTTAGTAACAGCAGCCAGTAGTGGTATTTTCTTTGGCCCATTTTTTGAAGTCAGTCTTATACACTTTTTTTCTTTACTTTTTTTACAGCGAAAATTATTCTTTTCTTCATACAAAAGATGAAATACATCACAATATAAAGCTGTCCCCATGCTCTTCTGGTGTGAACCTCACCTTAATTACATGTAAGTAGTTTTTCTTAACACTCACATATAATGTATAACTAACTATCCTTGATTACTGACCTTTCCTTTTCTTTCTCTTTCAGTGACGTTTATGTGGCAGTGCAGGCAGTGTGTTACAAAGGAGAGTTGTAGGTACAAATTGCTTAAGCATTATAAACTACACCATTGTTTTGGAAACGACAATCATTATGTTTGTGTATATTTAAATTGTGTATATTTAATAGTCATTCTCAATGCATTTTCTTCCCAAAGAGTACTCTTACTGTGCGTTCACACCGCCGGCGGCGAGAGCGTCAAAGTGGCCGGAAGCCATTCATTTTCAATGAGAGCCGGCGGCGAGCTCCGGCGAGGGCGGCGCGGCGCGTCTTGGACGGCGAGAGCGGCGAGAGGAGTTGAAAACAAGTCAACTTTATGGTAATAAGCTATGACGCGGTTCGGCGGCAACCAGCGGCAACCAATCGGAATGTAGAAGTCCTCCGCCTGGGAGGAAAAAAATCACACATTCTAATCTACGTCAGAGCGTCAGAGCGTCCCCGAATCTTTCTACGGCGTCGGTGGCAGGGCGGCGAGAGCGAATTTTGCCGCTCTCGTCGGCGGCGGTGTGAACGTACAGTAAAGCTGTGCCGCCACTGAAGTTTGAGTTAATCTTGTCCCCACCCCACAGAATGACACTATACATACCCGAAGAGCCTGTGTCATCAAGTCTCTGTGCACCTATTGAATGAAGACCCTGAAAAACTAGTGAAGGCATATTTGGTGAGTTGATAAGAAAATACAGTTTTAAAAGCCCATTGAATCTGTACTTGGGCCGTGTTTTCCCCTATTTGCTACAACAAACATGTGACTTGAGAGAACACTTAACTTTGTCAAATAACTGAGCTGGACAAATTGTTATTTATAGGAAACTGATGGTACACAGTTCTTATGTGAATTGGTTGATGCACGAAAACAAATATTTTTTTATTCAAATCGGTTGAGCTCTCAAGGGGCCTAATTTGCATTTAAAAAAAATGGCATCAGAAACTGTACATGTATGCTTTTGTTTTATTGCAGTGCATTATATTCCAAAGTGGTTCTAATGTTTTAGCCACCTAATTTATTTTAAATATGGTGGCCAAATAAATTATTACAATCTTATAATATAATGCACCACATTATACTCCAGCACCCACTGTGACCTCAATAATAAACAGTAGAATTATCACCTTTCTGACAGTTTCATCTTAAAAACTGAATAATTATAACCTTGTAAATGTAGGATTCACAGCAGAGCTCCTGTATTGGATTGAAGTTTACTTTACAGGTTTACCTAATAAAGTGGCCAGTGAGTGTTTAAGTGTGCATTTCTTGTAATAAATATTTGAGCTAATTTTTGCTTGTGCTCTTATCCCACAGGATTCAGAATTTGAGTCACAAAGTACCATGGAGCAAACTGTGATAGGAGTGTATGTCATACTGAAGGAGGGAGCGCTGCCTAACGATGACCCAGCAGACATTGGTGTCCTTGAAGGTGTGGAAGTGCTCAGTGACTTGAATAGTCAGGCTTGTGCTCTGTTATTTGGACTGATATACTGTTTGAACCTGAGTTACCCACCAGAGCTCAAATGCACTTTTGAAGTCTTGCAGAAGATCTTTCTAAATCTAAATGGACAGATGTTATCATCCAAGGCACAGTTCCTCAAAAACAAGCTTTTGGAGTAAGTGAGCTTGAAAAAGATGGACTGAGACTACAACAGTGTTTTACCAAAGGGACAACTGACTGGAGCAGTTGTTACACACTTGCTATAAATTCATGTTTGTTCAAATTTTACTTTTTTTGTGTGTGTGTGTCAAGGCCAAGGTTTACACTTACAAATTCCCAAAATGGGTATTATTAAAATGGCTTAATTTTTAAGATGTGAAGGAACATAAGCTACACTGGTAATTTAGAATTATCAAAATAATTTTCATGTGATTTCATCACAGCAAGCTGCTGTAAGGTTTTTATTTTTTTAAGGTATGTATTTATTTATTTTTATGTTTTATATATACACCAGTATTTCATCAGACAATCTTTTTTTATTATTATTTTACAGCTCAAATTGTTACTCACAATTGTTTGTTAAATTCATGTTTATTTTCAAATGTAACATTTTTCTGTATCAGGCCATGGTTTACCTTACAAATTCCCAAAAAGGAAAGTGTTAAAATTGCTTAATTTTTAGAAGTGTTAAGAAAAAAGGGGCGTTAAAGTCCTGCAAGCGTTGCTTGGGGATCAGTTTTCTCAAGAGCCAAGATTTTGTTAGCTAAATGTTTCTTATATATCATGTTACAAACACTCAGATGAATGGGATACTTAAAGTGAAGAAAGCAGTTCAGACTTAACTGGTGCATGTTAAAGCCCAATTAAAAAAAATAAAATTTTAAATTGTTTGCATGTTTTCTGTGTTTTTTTTTGTACACTCAAAGTAATCTCACTAAATTAACTAAGAATGAACATGTAACTCAAAAAAGATTAAAATGAGTTTAATGGAAATGTTAATATCATGTTTAACCAACACATCTATTTTGTGTTCAAATAATATGATAAAGGTTGGTTGACTTAACTTGGTTTGTTTAGATGGAATATAGGTGGCATGATAAAATCATGTTCATCCAATGAATTTTTTTTTTGAGTGTTCCCAGGCAATGTCATGAGGATATTCGGAGTGTTTTGTCAGTCTCATAAAGGAGCACCGGGTGCATTTTCATTCTGTTGCCCCATATCATTATGCACTATCGAAACTGCACTGTGGAAATGCCATTGTGTATGTCAAAATGCACACAACATTACTTGGAAAAATCAATGTTGTTTCAGTAAGAGGCAGTGTAAAAACTATGACATTAAGGTGATTATTTCTTATAAACAAATTTTGCGTTTACAACATATGACCTTTTCCTCCCTAGTTCAAATTTTCCAAACCACAATGTAATCTGCTAAAAGTTAGTTTGAAAAATGAATTAAGAGAAGACAAAGGCTTCTAAAAATAGATTCATTTTTGGAGAAGGCAGACGCTCTTACAGTAAAACTCAGCCCATCCTTGTCATCATTTGCGAGGCTTTGATGGAGACAGCGTCTTTGTGATCACAGAGGATAAAATGTGAATAATGCACATTATCTGGTGTCTCTCTCTCATTAGCAGCACAATGCACAGGTACGGAGCACCAAACAGCATATGCCTCAGAACACTGGCTGTCATGACAATTGGGAAGATAAACAGTTCCCCTAATCAGTTTTTTTTTCTTCTTCTTTTTTGGCAGCTTGCATATGCTATGCATTCTACTGGACATGTGCTATAATTAGATCCAGTCATGTATCTATTTTAAGTGACAAATGCTGTTTTTATTGTCACTTGAAATGCTCAGATGGTGACATGTAACTATTTATTCAACTTAACCAAGCAATACTCAACTATAACTGTAACTGTTATGAATTATACAACACAACCAACATGCCAACAAATTGAAAAATAAATCAAGTAAATCGTGTTTTGTTTTGCACCGACTGGCATAAAGATCAATCTTAAATTGGCAAACCCATTCTGTTATTGCCAAATACAACCACCAGAGGGCCCTCAGTAGGACTGAGACACAGTCTCAGTGTGCAATTATATTGCTTTATTTTGCATGTATAGGATGACCCAGAGATATTAATATCCATTTTGGTGTTTTTTTGTGTGTGTGCTAAAAATAACATTTACTTAGAGACGTGAAAACGTTCAATACATTGATCTATAAATCATAAATGCAACATGTATGATCCAGAAATATTGATATAGCCTACATTTTTTTTTTTTTTTTGTTGCTAAAAATAACATTTACTTAAAGATGAATTAAACTAAATCCAATACATTGATCTAGAAATTATAAATGCCATATAATCCAAAGATGACGAGCAAAAACAGAAAATAGCAGGAGTTTAAGCATGTATGATGTAATGAGCTATAACTGGCTAAAGCTATATGGCAGAAAACACTGGACATGATTTAACAGTCAGTGTGCCAGTGAAAATGAGATGTTTCATGAAAGTGTAACTTCCCTTTTGGCCTCTCTATTCTGATGCAGGAGTGGTTTGGATATGAGTAGAGCACCTGTTGAAATGCCTGAGATGAGACACTTTGGGCACTTTTGGGTGGAACATTTTAGTCTAATATTGTTTGCTGCTGGTCGTAACTTTTTTTGGTCTTCACCAGGCCAAACTGGTCTAGTTGGTCCCCCAGCCAGACCAAGGAAAAATTCCCTAGACCTCTTTAAAACCAGCCAACATATCAGGCGTCTTAGGCTGGTTTAAGATACTTTGTCAGCTGGTCAGGATGGGAGACCATTCAGTCTTGCTCAACACCAGTTTGAC
This sequence comes from Squalius cephalus, assembly GCF_949319135.1. Lineage (NCBI taxonomy): Eukaryota > Metazoa > Chordata > Actinopteri > Cypriniformes > Leuciscidae > Squalius > Squalius cephalus. The sequence continues at coordinate 23,147,689 of NC_137143.1, read as the reverse complement.
CAGCAAACCACCTTATTTTTTCAGCAGGGTTTTAGCTGGTTAGGCTGGGAGACCCACTTGACCACTTAAACCATGCAGCTGAACACAAGCTTAAACCACCTAAAACAGCTTAAACCAGCTAAGACTGGTTGTACAGTTCTGTTGTTGTTTTTTGCGGGCAAATAATGCACCTCGAAAAATAGGCAACTAGCGCAGTAAACACTGCTTACCTTAACAGTCCTCCCACTGAAGGGTTAAAGGGATTTAACATCATCCACGGAGCGGGTTAGTTATTGTGGCGCAGCGCGAGCCTCTGGACGGCGCGCTGCAGCGGACGAGCGCTCGAGCGCAACTTCAGTACTCAGTACTGAGCGCCGACAGCAGTCAGCAGTGCCAGCAAACATAAACAATGGCGGAGCGGCTGTGAACCCAGCTCAGCGGATCGAATTTGCCCCATGGACGGGCATTTCGCGTACATCGACATGGAAAACCCGACCGAAAACCCCAGCAAGGCGGCGGAGTACCTGAAAGAGCTCAATAAAATCATCGAAACCCAACAGGAGTTGTTGGAGAAGCAGAAGAATCGGATTGAAGAGCTAGAACAGCAAGTGTGTGATCTTTGTCAAGAGAACGCGTGCTTGAAGGATCAGCACCAGAGGCACCTGGCCACCTGCAGACTGCAACAACAGGGCAACAGTCACCCCACGCTGGGTGCCATAAAGGAGAACGTGATCCAAGAAAAGTAAGAGTCCCACTTTTGCAAAGCTGTCACTGGTGGTTTCGTGTCTCGTTTGGACTATGTATGAATGGAATATCTCTAAGCAGGGATGTCAGCTGTATATGCTGCTCTTTTAAACGACTAGAAGAAGAGTGTGTATCTGTGGGTCTCAATGACAATGAACAGACTCGCTTAATGGCTTTGGGTGTGAGTAAATACCAACACTTAAATGTCACCGGGCGTTTTATTTATTTAAATGCCTGTCTATATTAAAGTGAATATATTTATATAACCCTCAGGGAGCACAGCAGCCAACAGTCAGTTAGAGAAGATACATTAAAAGCAATTTTGAACAATACGCTCCTTTCTACGATGCTCAAAATGCTGTGGTAGGCATCTTGCTTGGACACACACACACACACACACACCCATGTCGACGCCGTTCGATTTTGACAGGCTTTTGACACTTGAAATTGTCCACACAGCGTCATTCTGTACACCAATCCTGTCTTGTTCCACGTTTTAACGGTGTTGTTCATACTTTTCCGGGGTTAGTAATAATCCTGGGTTGACATGGTTCGAGATTTCACACTGTACCTTCGTAATTGCTGGTTAATGTTCTTATTTGCATATTTATGAGGTTAGGTAACGTTGATTGGACAAAAACAGCACGCATCTTTATTTAATAACGGCTTGTCCATCTATGGAAATGTTGCCAGATCCACACCGGTTGGCACACAGCAAAAATTCAGTCTCTTCATCATTTCAGTAAACTCGTTTGCCTTCGCATGTTTAAACGTTTGTCTCAGACATGAAGACTAAACAGCGCGTGATAGTTCTGAAGAACTGTAGAAAGCTCATGAATATTTATTATCGCAAGCTCTGATTGGGTTGCCAAACAACGCGCTAAATCAACATTCTCTGGAGAACAAGGGTTTAGTAACCCACGGTATGAAGCAGTGCTAACCAGGTTTTAAAATAATTAACACAGGGCTAAGTGTGACACGCCCTAACGAAGTCTAGCTTTTAAAAATATAAATAAAATGAAATGAAGCCGTTTTCCTCATCTGTAATTCGAAGAGAGCAACCTTGGAGCCAGTAGCCTATGGTTCAACAGTACGTTATTATGCCGTCAGATTTAGTATGAAAAAAAAAAAAAAAATCCTCTTTTTAAGTTTCTTTAATCATTTTTATAAGGAAATTCTCAATTTAATTAAGAGAATTCATCACGGGAACATCTGTTTTCCAGCTGTGATGGTTTTTAATGGATTTCAGCCAGTCTGTGTAAGACTAATGTGTTGACTAAAATGGCAAACATTACTGCTAGCTAGTTACACTCTATCCTTGTCTGCTTTTAAGGTAACCTTAGGCCTGTTTATTTGTAATATAACCTTTAAAATGAGATCAAATTCACATCTTTGTGATTGTTTGAGCTGTAATTACAGTTTGGAATTCCTACACAAACCTTATTTTCGATGCAGTTTGTAATACAGTGTTACGTCACAAGGCTTCTCTGAAGAATTGGCCTATTCTAATCTGCTACTATTTTATTATGTTGACAATCAGGAGCTCACACAGCTTCTGGTGCCACACTACATGAGGGGTTTGCTGGTTTGCTGGCTTGCTGCAGTCAGTGTGTTAGGATTTCCAAGTGGATTCACTGCAAGAGATAAGTGTTTATCTGGCATATTTATGGAAATTTACACGAGTGTTTGGATGAGTCAGAAACATAAATTTCTCCCTAAGACATGTGGCGTTTTTTAAGCCGGAGTTGGATTTGGAATTTAGCTGTATGCGAACATGCAGTTGTCACATTATCCCTTGTAATGCAAATGCACTGGCTGATCTCATGATCTCTTATTTTTACAGTTTATATTGTGAAATAACTTTCTATTCTGCTATAGCACCCAAAGAGGTAACCTTTAAAGATGTTGATGTTTCATGAGCCTGGTTGCACTTCACTTGCACTTTCTACAGTGTATTTTGTCAGTAACTTCTGTTGTAATTCAATGCAGAGAGGTTGCAGAGGTAGAAAGTTTGGCTTTCACCTTCACCTTTCTTCTAGACAGTGCAGATTCTGTGAGATTGAAATACGGAATCTGTTCTGTACAGTTCTTACGATTAGGGAAGATATAATTAAATTTTATTCCTGGCTCTACAATGACTGAGCTTTGTGGTGTAATATTGGCCATTCATTTTCATTTTCCACTTGCTATTTGCTTTTTGCACATGCCTGACTTATCTGTGCCTGCTTAAATGTCAAAACAGATCTGTTCATAATATGCTGATTATGCTTAGCCTACACTTTGTTTTAGTCTCTTTTCCACCATTGGGTTCTCTTTGGTATGGTTACAGTTTATTTCTTTTTGTGGTGCTATGTAATTAGGATTACTATACGCAACATACATCTGCTGTTACCACGGTGGTGCAAGAGTTGTGTAAAGCATGGTACTGTTGGTAACATTTCAGTTATTGGGCTTGCTTTTTCCCTGGTTACCTGTTTTTTTTTTTTTTTTTTTTTTTGCTATGGCACATGTGAAGCAGAGTAAAGAAGATAAAATGTTTATCATCGTTTGCAGAGAGGTTATTTCACTGGAGATGAACAAACAGAAAGGTTCTCGACAAGAACAATCACTGTATTGTTTGAGTTATATATATAGCCTACACACACATTTGTATGACAGTGTAATGTACCTGGAAAAGTGAATAGATAATACTGTATTATACTTGCAAAACATCATTACATCACTAATGGTGTTCCACCAGCATGATGGAGGTTGGTTAGAGAAATCTTATCTTAGAATTGTTTGTACCAGGCTAAACCGGAAACGCAACGTTAAACGTTAAAAAGTGTCAATATCTTAAATGTATGCATCATTGTGATTGCCTGTTTAATGTGATCTAATCGTCTTTTCTCAGTCTCCTTTGATATTGACCTGAGAGTCCTTGAAATCATGAGGATTAGAGAAGATCATCTGCTCTGATCTTCTCACATCCTCATGATTTCAAGGACTCTGAGTTTAACACCAAAGGAGAATGAGAAAAAAGACCACTCCAGTCATTCTGCAGCTTATTCTACAGAGTAACTGGAGGAGAGAGGAACGTGCATAGTCATAAAGCTGCATATATTATATTTATAGCAATGTGTCTTAAATGCATGCTTCATTGAGATCGCCTGTGATGTGAAGTATGCTTCCTTTTTCCTCACTCTCCTTTAGTACTGAGCCCAGAGTCTTTCAATTTACAGGGATTTGAGAAGATCATGTCCCCTCTCCTCACATCCTCATGATTTGAAGGACTCTGAGTTTAATGCCAAAGGAGAATGAGAAAGGATGACTTTATGTCACAGACAACAGTAAAGCATGCATTTGAGATACAATGCTAAGAATATCACAGACACAACTTGATTTGTGACTACTTGTTCCTCTTAAGTTATGCCATCTTAACACTCCTGCAGCTTAAATGGAGTGGCTTTCTTTTTTCACTCTTTGGTGTTACACCAAGTGTATTTCAAATCATGAGGATTTTTGAGGATCACCATCTCTGATCTTATTCCCTCCTCTTGATTTTAACAGTTTAGTACAAAAGGACTTCATATCACAGGCAATAACAATTAAGCATTGCATGTCTTTTTTTTCTCATTCTCCATTGGTATTAAACCCAGAGTCATTCAAATCATGAGGATTTGAAAAGGTCATCCGCTCTGATCATCTCACATCCTTATGATTTGACAGACTTTAACACCAAAAAGAAGACCACTAGTTATTCTGCAGCTTCTTACAACTGTAGAATATCTGGAGGAGTGTCAACACAGCATAACTTAGATATTCACCTGGGGCCTGTACCATGGTGATAGTTGAACAACCTCAAGGTTACGGGATTAGTTTCGAGTTGACAAAACCAAACCAATCCAGTCAGGATTTGTTGGTACCATGATATTTATCATCAACTTTCTCTATCAACTTAGGCTTTGTTCCTGAGTTTAAGTTTGACATCAGTAGTGAACAGCCAATCACATGCTCTGTGGAAAAGTGAAACAGCGATTCACTTCTCTCTTCTGCAGAATATTACGAGATTACGAGAAAAAAAATTACACCACAAGAAGAAAATGGCTGTATATGAAAGAGGACAACTAAAAGAAAAATCTTACTATATCAGTCCAAGTAAAATTTGTGAAGTTAGTTTATATAATTGATGTCGGTATAGAGAGTATTGAACATTTAAGATCACATGTAGTCATTTTTATAGCTTTATCAATTGATTCTAAAGTTTATTTATTTTACATTTAATATATTTACGTATATTCATTTAAACTAAGTGGTTAATAATAATTGATAAACTAAAATTGTACATGTGTAATGAATTAAGGGTATAATTACATTAATAATATCTAAATCATACAAAATTATTATAAATAAGCATTGCTAAAAGCTAGATGATTTTGTCTTTAAAATCATTTGCTATGTAGTTACCTTTAATTAGGAGTAGAATAAGGGGGAGTGACTTTATTGCGTCAGACATGTGTCCTTTTGCTTACAGCTGATTGGTCCAGTTTCTGCTGTGGAGTGTATGTTACTATTGCAATACACACTGCTAAAAGCCAAACCACTTCCATGGTGCCTAAAACCCAGTTTAGTGCCTGAACTGAATCATACCTGGCTAGCCACCTAAACCGGCTTCATGGTATTGGACCCTGGACTGCGTTTCTCAAAAGCATCATGGTCCATAGAACGTTGACCTATTGGCACCAATGGTCTCTACAAACAACTCATCTCCAATGCTTTTGAGAAACGCAGCCCTGGATGTTTATGACAAGCAGACATTGCAACAAATGACGTAAATAAAGCGTTTCCTTGAGGGGTGGCTTCTTGCACAAAGGCAAAGTTGTCACTGATAAATTTTGTTTTGTGGTTAAATCTATTAGGCTACATCAATTCATCACTATCAAAAGTTTTCAACAAACATATAAAAGAAAGATTTTTCTTGCAGCAGATAATGGTATTTTGGTTCACTATGGTTCACTAGCTGTTGAAAACAATTCAAGTCTCTTGTGCTGTTCATGTAAAAAAAAAAAAAAAAAGACAGGTCTTTTCTTGTTCTGTTGGCACTTTATGTTTTAAACATACTTGAGTTTGTCAACTTCTGTAGGGGGTCTGAATTTTGAATAGCGAAATCAAAGCTCAAAGCAGCATGTTTAGCTTGGCTGGTCTTTCTTGCACAAGTCATGGCTCTGACAGGGATATCGCCAAGTCATAACAGAACATTTCTACACTTGCAGCTCTGCTCTGACAGTCTGTTTCCTTGCTGTTCCATATTTTTTTCATAGGCTGGTGCCATTATCGCTTGTGACTGCTTGCAAGCACACACCGTAATTTAGAGAATGGAAGTGTAGTAGGCAATGAAACTTCAGCCAGTGATTTGTGTGTTGCGGTTCACCTTAGAAGGGGACTGTATTTGATATGCATTGTTTCTGCACCATATTGTAGAGAGTTAAAAGACCGGTGTTTTTTGCTGCAGCCGATTGCTGGCCCTCATGTCACGAAGCACTTTGCCACGTCAGCTCATGGCTTTGTGCTGACTGAAGCAAACTGGCAATCGCAGCATAGACTGAAATGGCTAGTGAAGAAGCTGTTGGTGATTTTTGTATATAAATGTCAGTTAATGCAATGCTTGTGACATATTCTAATATTTGCAAAGGAAGTAGCAGCCAAAATGTTCAAATTTTGCAATTTCCATTGGTTGGTTTTTAAGCAGTTGTCATTGTTGTAAATATTATTTTGTGGTTAAAGGAGACGATTTGATTTGTTTGTTTTTGTCGATTTGTCGATTTGTTTTCTCAAACTTATGTCGTTCTAAACCCATAACATTGTGTTCTAACAATATCTAACCATATGTAACATGATAAAGTATATTTTCCATGTTAATCAGAGTTTTTGTCCTAACCAGCCGCAACAGCGATACATCATGAGAGACAGGGGATTGCCCAATCAATCTTTATATTTGAAAGCCGATAACAGATATATTGGCCGATAAATCTAAATCCAACGTTTTATATAATTTTTTTAAGAGCCTAATTACAAAAACAAAAGTCTTACCATTAAAAGCCATGTCCCAAGCACACAATTATAATGTTCTCATTATAATTTTATGTAGCCAATATGACAGACTTGCTCTGCACATGTTGCTTGCACTTAAGTGTATTTTCCTTTTCTAAGTGATTCCACTCACATTTTAAGCGATTCAAAACCATCATGGCGAACAGTGCGCGTCTGAAGTGTCTCAGATGAAGGAAATAATCCATTATATATCAGCTTTATTATTATCGTATACTTATAAAGTAGCCTATTGCAAGCGCAATACTTCGTTGCAAATGCAGTGCGCTTGCAGAGACCCCGCCCACACACTCTTCTGATTGGCTGTGATTTTTGATTGATTTTGCCACGTCTCGTAGTCGTGCCTCATCTGGTGTGGACAGACAAATTGCTTGTTGCTGCAATCTTAATGTATAACGTTTGGTTATGACACGGTGTAAGACTTCCAATCATATTCGGAACACAAATAAGGATATTTTTATTACTCTCATATTTAATATTCTGCCTATCCATTGCAACTCCATCCAACAAAAACTTTCACGCATCAAAAGTACAAAAAAATGTGTACAAGTAGCCTAATCCATATGAATCGAGTGGTTTAATCCATGCCTTCTGAAGAGACACGATCACTTTATTTAATGAACAGGTTCAATTGTTTGAATTTTTCTCAGAATTATTTGTGTGAATCATCTCGTTAAGTTATTTGTTCATTTTTCTCTCAACAAAGGCTTACATTGTGTTTGTAGTCTCCTTTGTGATAGTACAAAAAGTACACAAATCTCCAAGCCAGTTTCTTTGTACGGTACTTTCCTAAAGGGAAATATCACTGTTGCCAAGTTTATATCAGTCGAGGACACGTAGCTCAAGGGAACTGCATAGAATCTCATACCGTTCACTATGCAGTGCACTAAAATCTCTAACTCAAAATCAATGGATGGCAGACATACAATACACTGTTGCCAGAAGTAGTACATATCCTTGGCTGCAAATATACCTCTCCCTCCGCAAAAGTTTAGTTCTTTTAATCTATTAGAATATAAAAGTGATTTTAACGTCACCTTTGTTTTCTAAGGACTTAAAATGAATCGTCTAATTATTCCATAGGAACCATTTTACAGTGTCTTTGTAGCAAGCGGTAGCATGTGTTCAGGTTCAGTAACCTGCAGCTTGTATGACTGCAAATGGCACATTTCAATCTCCAGCGTGAGGGATAATTAAGTGCATGAATGGGATTTCAGAGTAGCCCAGGGCAGAAGCAGAACATGTGCCGCCTATGATGTGTTTTTCCATAAGGGAGTGACATCCATCTCGGATAGTGGAGAACAGACTATGAAACCCTTGGGTGGCTGTGTTACACTGCCATTTGAATACTAAGATGAGAAGTAAACAAACATGAGATCCGCTGTGAGGCAACGACATATTGAAGGTGTATGTGACTGGTAAAATTGCAAAATACTGTAGGCTATGTGATTGTGTATATTAAATGATATTTTAATCTTAAAATATATAAGACTGTAATAAACCGCAGGTATCTGAGGCTTAAAGGAATATTCTGGGTTCAGTACAAGTTAAACTCAATCAATAGCATTTGTGGCATAAATCGAGGTTACGTTGAGGTTCTCAGCAAAAGAACCTATCAACATTAAATTAATGAATGAAAAATGCATTGAAATGAAATATGAAAATGCATCCATCTACTACTGATCTGCTGATCTGTGGATATTTCAGCAGTATTGCTTTTTTTGTACTATTATAGCTCATGCCATCGATCTTTTAGTTGCAATGCAGAGGCGTGGGATATTGTTTACTGGTGCAGAACTAGTTGCAAATTGAAACTCCTGTCATAAAATGTGCATTTCTTGGGCTTAGCATTCTAATATTTTGTCCCAGAATTAAGAACCCTCACAGGATCTGGAAAAGTGAGGAACTTTGAAAAGTGTGCTGCAGATGGCATATGATTTAATGAGATGACGGGGCTCACAGTTATATAATGATTTTTCATTTGCAGTAGGAGAGTGTCTCTCTGTTTATTTCTTTGGATTTAGAAGTCTTTTTATATGTCTCAATGTGCTCTGTGCATATGAAAGGGCTGACAATATGTGGCATATTTCTCCTACTTATGAATTCTGTAAACAACTGTAAATTCAAGCTGATCAAAGAGCAACATTTCTGTTTTAAATTGGGTTTGTGGTTGTAGTCATATTACACCCCAAAATCAGAAAAAAGAGAGAAATTATTTATTGTTTTATAATTAGAATTAGAAATTGTCATAATGCATACTAAAATAAGCTTAATTTCCATAAGCAAATCTTTTTTTTACCCCCCCCCCCCCCCCCAAAAAAAAGTAAAAGAAAAAAGTTAGAAAGAAAATATGCTTTATTATGCATTATTGAAAATAGTGTCATAATGCTAAATAAATAGCCTAAATAAATACAAATATAAATATTTTTATATAATGTATGTATTCTAAACTGTATAGCTGACTCATGTTCCAGACAAACGATTTCTGTTATTTTACTGGATATTTATTGTTGCAGTGCCACAAGTGATTATTATAATTATTTGTAATGTTTGCATACTTTTCCCCTGTTACGTTTCTGGTGTATGAGGACAGCTGGAGGCAGTTTAGAGTGTGAATCTAAATGGCCCATAACTATCTTCACTTTAAAAAACAAAACCAAAAAAACATTTCCAGTTACTCTGCAGTTCATTCATATTCTTTGATGTAGTGAGATGATGGTCCTAGGTTTCGAGAATTGACTTTATGGTGACTGTTGCCTTCCATTTGTAACGTTGTGATAGGGATTCTCATGGGATATTATCAGCTGGTTAAATGGAAACCATCTATCATGTAGCCAATGCAAGAGATATCCTATAATGGTAGAGATGATCTGTGTCTGAGCCTGCCAGCAGCATTTTACCATGCTGAGCAAAGAAAAGGAAAAATCCCTGAGTTTTGTTCCGTTTAATTGCTCCATTGTTAGAGTTTTATGTGTTTTAGCTGGCTGGTGCTTCAGATTATAACACTTTATGCTGCATTTAAACATAATTACCAGAGCATGATGGGAAATGTTGTGTTAAAATGAGGAAAATTGCAGTTTATAAAAAAAAATTGGGTGAGGCAGCTGTTGAACAAGCTCTCGAAAAAATATTTGTTACCTCTTAAGGCAATGTTTGTCCATAAGATTTGCTACTTGGTTATTTGTCATCACTTCTTTATTTGTGTTCTTGTTTGGGAGGCTGGAGTATATTCTCATGCTTTGATTTGGAATTGTCACAACCACGGTCAACTTTCGATGAGCCATGCCTTACACCAGTGGTAAACTGTAATTGACGATTGATTCTACAGTTGATAAGCAGGGCCTCTAAGCTATTAGTCACCAAAGGCCTACAGCATGAGCCAGACCTGACAAAGAGGAGCTTTTATTGGATTCTGTCTAGGGAGCCTACTGAGAAAACAAGCTTCCTTGCAAGCCACATTGATTGATGGTGATTTGGGTTTGGGTATGGCCTTGTTGAGTCCAAGCATAAGGGATGCTTAGTAGTCATCTGTGGATCTCTCAGGAGTCAATATTTCACTGTTCATTCATTTGGACCAGGAGAATGTTATGTTATCTATATGCATACATATAGATAATGCATTGTAGACAGGTGGCTCTCATAAATTTGTCGAGAATGTGTCTGGTTCATATGTCATGCCAAAATCAAAAGAACATAATAGGATGTTATATTTAATGTCTATTTTATTTTTACTGAAGCTGAAGCCCCAGGGCCTGAGCAAGAAGGGGACAACCCTCTAAAATGTGAGTAAATCATTTTCATGCTAGGCGATTAAATAATGTCATTAATGCCATTGGCAAACAAATTGGTATATTTCACTGGCCAGTGTACTTGGGTATAAGTTTAGCACAGAATATAGTCCAGAATAGCGTGAAGGCGCAGGAATCACTGTCGCTTAGCTGAGAGCGTTTAGTGTCGAGAGACAGAGACAGACGTTACTTGTAAATTCATATATTCTCTGTTGTATTTTCTTGAAAAGAATTCTGCGTTACTTCGGAATTATTCAGAAATGAATGCCGGTTTCTCTTGTAGTGGGTGGAACTAATGCTCATCAATCCTTAGTTTGTTTTATACTGTTATTAGTAGTAGAATTAGTAGTATTATCTTATCAGTATTATTGTTATTTTTTTTTATTTTTTTTTACAGAAACTCTGAGCAGTGTTTCAAGCACCACCACCTGTCCTAAGTTTTGTTAAAATGACAAATATGCATTCGTAAATTTTCATATATATATATCAAGTTCCAGTTGAAGAGTGACCTCTGACCCGACGCATGACACTGACAAACGCGGAAGCGCAGAGGATAGACCAAAACTAAACAAAGCACTGGTCACGAAGTGGAAGTCTAATATGAGAATTTTTAAAGAGAATTGTCGGAGGAGGTTGAGTTTGTTGCCCAGCCCTATTTGTTTGAACTGTGAGAGTCGTCTACTCTCACTTAAGCCTGCGCCACTCCTGATATGTCATGCATCGGGTCAGAGGTCACTCTTTGACCAGAACTCGACTTGCGTTCGCCCATTACAGAAAGCCAGTGATTATAGTTTATAAAGTTATAAATATGGATATTTTTCTTACAATAAAAGCATCACTTCATTTCAGAAGGCATTTATTAACTCCCTGGAGCCGTATGGATTACTTTTATGATGGATGGATGGATGGATGGATGGATGGATGGATGCGCCTTTTTGGGCATCAAAATCTAAGTTACTATTCATTACCATTATAAAGCTTGGTAGAACTCCTATCGTGTTTGACTGAAAGAAGAAAGTCATATACACCTAGGATGGCTTGACTGTGAGTGATTTTTGGGTGAACTAACTCTAATGTGGGCCTGTTTTTATCTATATATTTTTGTAGCAAATTAAGCTTATTTTTATAAACTTTTTTGAGTCGTGATGTTATTTTCATGATCCAAATATTCCCCCCAAATTTTCATTACTTTAATTATAATAATTTTTAATAATTATAATTATTTAAATTGTATTTATACATCATCATTGTACTACTTGTTGATCTGCCTTTAATGTAGGCTGATTAGAGTTTCATGTAATAAAATAAACCAATTAAATAAAATAACTTGAAGTAAGATTTTGGCCCTTTCGCCCACCCCTACTTTGCCCTAAATGGTCTGTCATTGTTTTGTTTTTGTTTTGGTCAGTTTTTTTTTTTAAATATGGAAATAAGTTTGGCTGTATTGCTTAGTGACATACAAAATAGCCTTAAATCGTGATTTGTTTTTGAAATAACCCACCGCTCATTTTATTCATTCATTCGTTCTTTTCATTTTGGGATGAAATGTCATTTGATGACCGGCATTTAAACAGCATTTATTGTCAATTCATTATGAATGATCATCTTCTTTACTGATAAAGTTATATTACCTGCAATTGCAAACTCTTATCACTGCATTGCAGTAGCCAGAGGCAGAACACAGCTGGAGTCCGAGCATAATCACACTTTTTATCTGAAATTGAAAAATGTGCAGTTTGCGGCCTTGTCTAATTTTCAGACTAACAGCCATATTAACTTTTCATAAAAACCTAAAGATTGGTTTCAGCCTCTTGCTAAATATATTAGACCGGATTTACACGCTGTAAGAATTTGATAAATTGAAATGCTTAAACAGAACAGATGTATTGTCAAAGGTTTTGTGGAAAAGAAAATGGAAAACAGAATAGATCCCTCAGCTGCATGTTTGGGTCATGACTGAAAAAGTCACAGGCACTGCAAACTTTAATGCCTTGAGTTTAGTGTTAATTATCTGATTTTGTTTACATTGATCTATTATTCCATATTCTAATCTGCATCCCTGCAGGAGCCCTATGGCACCTTTTACCTTGAGCTGGCCAAGAATCTGACAAAGCCTGGCTTTAAATTTTGAACTAATCTGAGAACATTTGACAGTGACCATAAATAAGAGGGACGCAACCTCTCAGCTCTGTTCTAAACTGTATTGCATTCCAGCAGGATTGTGCATCATTCAGAATTGAATTGTGAGTGTCGTTTAAATTCCAACTCAATTTCTGATTTTAAATAGAGGAAGCAAACTGATGCACGATTGCAGTTTGAATTTGAATACAAGTAAGTAGAATTACAATGTATTGAAATTCAAAGAAATTCGTGTAACTTTAAGACCCGTTATTTTAAGCGATTGCCCTGCTCTCAACTGAAGACGGTCTCTTCAATCTTAAAATCTTCCTATGCGCTCTCTTCATGGTGACATGAGGTGTATACAACATTCTACTCATGCAAACTGTCAAACTGCATCTTTGGCTCCAGAATGTTGATTCTTTTGACTTTTGACTTAAATTACATTGTGTCTCATGGCAGCACTCTTTTGATTTTAGCCAGCCACTATTGCAATGTATAATGCAATATCTTTAATATCTATCCTTTATTCAGTATTTAAAGAAACAGAACCAATTCTTATGCTGCTTTAAGGTTTAAAATTTGCTCTCCTCTGGCCCCTACAGTCTAGTCCAACCGCACTTTATGTGGAGTCACAGATAGTTATGGGACACCACAGAGATAACCAACAGCCTTCATGCTTTTAATAGACTTTCACTTGGGGGTTTTATGGTTTGTTGAAACACCCGCTGTGTTGGAAATGGACTGTCTTCATCTAATTCATGAATGATCTGTCTATCTCTCTAGTCTGTAAGGTTTGTGAAGCAACAGCAACCAATCCATCATCAATGATGGGTGAGACATTTAGTAAATACCAAAAAGAAATATCTTAGTATGGAGAGACAAGGGCTGTTGTACTTCTAGATAGAAGTTGTTTGTTATTCATCAGAAACCATGGCAATAGTTTGTCTGTTTGTTTATAGATATGTCTGTCAGTCTTTAGATGAATATTTCCGTCTGTCTGTCTTTCTGTCCATTGATTGATATTTCATTGTTTATCGATAAGTCTGTCTATTGACTCATTCGTGTCATTCCATATCTGTCACTGACTGTCTGTGTTCCGTCCGATAGATAACGTCCGCCATTCTGTCGCTTGTTATTTTTAATTGTTCACTATGTGTCTGTACCCCATCTGTCCATTTGCCGTCCATTTGTTTTCTGTCCGCCAATAGATATGTCCTCCATCTGTACGTCATCCGTTCTCTGCCGGTTGTCCTGTTCGCTGTCTGGCCATCTTTCGCTGTCTATTATCCATTTACCATCCATATATGTTGGCTGGTTGCTATCCGTAAATTATCTATTTGCTGTTCGTTCATTGACTATTCATCTGTACCTTGTTTGTTCACTGTCCATATGTCATTCTTTCACTGTACGTAGGTTATTTATTCATTGTTTGTCCATCTCTTGTTCAGTACATTCATCCATAGATGTATATTTCCACCTGTCCATCTATTTGTCAGTAGATACATCCATCATTTCATCTATCCGTCAAAAGATATGTCCATGTTGTTTCATCATTACATCGATACGTCTGTTGTTTTGTCTGCCTGCCTATGAAAGTTAACACTTTTCTTTCTCAGCAAAAATAATAGAATACAAACATTGTTTAATTTAGCAGTGTTTCATTTGAATTTGTTTGTTAAAAATGAAATGTGTCTTGCAGAGTCTAATTTGATTAATTTAGCCCCCCCCCCCCCCCCCCCCAAACCATGAGAATGCACCGCTCTGTAGAGTTCTTATCAATCTTAGAACGGAGAATGGTAAAAGTGCTTTGGTTTGCTCTCTGATTCTTTGATAAATGGGCACTTGCTTTCAGCAGAGCTAAGTAGAAGCCAAACTCCCACTGCACAGCACTAAGTTTTCAATGACAGTTTGATTTGAGTGCAACTTCTCTCCTGTGAGAAGCACATCAAAATCTGCTGGAACACTGACTGTTGTGTGCTTCTAATCTCTGCATTCAATTTGGCCCCATTACTCCTCAAAGTGGCTGACAGGAGAGGGCAGGGTGCATGAGGCGAGAGGTTTAAGTACCAGTACCAGAGAAGGTTCTCTAAATCATCGCCTGAGGGTGTGTAGATTAGTGCCCCAATGGACAGCACACTCTCAGGTGCTGAAGGAGGTGAGTGACTGTATAACGTCCACCATTTCTGTCCCTCTCGTTCACTCTATCTCCCTAATGCGGCAGTTATCTGAAACAATAAGCCAGGAAGGCCATGTGTGGCAATGATTTTCCTCCCCTCTGTGCTGATGTTGAATAATTGTAACCCAAAAGCAAAAAACAAAACATGTTATTTGCCATGGAATCTCTGTTGAGATTATGTAGTGATGCATCAATTTCGGCAACCAAATTTTTTGAAAGCTGAAATCATTGACCAACATAATGACTTTTAATTATCGCTTTTCTGTATCAGTGTCTATTTCATGTACACGACGTAGATAAACTACAACAAGTAAACATGTCAACTGAGTGGATGCTAGGTTTGGATTGAAAGTATCAATTGAAGAATTTTAATTGTTCTTCATTTTGATGAACTTTTAATCTATGCTGTTTTCTGTTGATGGATGAACAAAACGTCACTAAACATTTGTAACACGCTTACGATCCAAAAATCGCAATAAGCTTTTGTTAGCTTTGATATACAACAAATTCTCAGATTTCAAATTCTGTCAATTTCATAATGAATTCAAACAATACATGAAAATTGTATGCTCTTTAAGTGCGGCTTGACAGACTGTAGCTGCTTCAGTTCGAGAGGGAGCGTGGAATGCATGTGAACTGATCATCTCTTCCTCTTTACTATAGTTATAGCACACAATTCATTAACATGAACTAACATCAGAAGGTATGTTGAAAGAAGCAGGACAACTTAGCCTATATCATGTCTCATGTCGTTCAATCGGTGTTTCAGCCAGGGAAAGATGTCAGTAAAACTGACTGTAAACAATATTACGTTGCATTTACCTCAGAAAAGCCATTCAGTGTCCAGGAAAAAAATAAAAATAAAAACTGCCTTATGTGCAATTTGAATGTTTATATAGCCTACAACTCAGTTTTTATTTTGTGATTAATAAATAGATTTGCTTAAACTTTATTTTCAGTTTAGGTTTTCGGCCTAGTGAAAACTTAATTTTGGTTTCTGTTTTTGGTTAAAATTTCATTTCAGTTCATCATCCATTATAAGCTCTGGTGGGTTGATGTGCATGGTAGAACAAACATGGCCCCTCAGGGCCTTGGCTGGAGGAAGGTGGGGTTTTTGAAGGAGCTGTCTTGAGGAGGCTGAGAGGAAGAACAGAGAGTGAAGATTTGCTTGGCTCTATTTACCCTTAGGGCAGTACTTTACAGCTACCCCGAAAGCCCTCTTTTAGATTACTGAGTGTCCTGGCTTGCTGAGGCTGCTGGCAGTGGCCTTGATGGTGTATACTCTATGTGGTCTTTGTAGTAATCATTTTTAAAATGCTTGCATTGTAATAAGAAAGTGAACACTTGACACTGCCATGATGTGTTGTGCCAATTCTCAAAGTAGAACAGATTATATTGTTAATACAGAAATGTTCTTATAATATGACTGAATCTTTATGTCAAACTGTTCATATTGGTTAAGTTATAGTCATTTGTCATCAACTGCCATGATAAGGCATCCGTTTAACACTTGGCTTACTGTAGAATGATGCCCACCTCTCTATTGGGACCATGCATACAAAGTCATTAATTGGTTTGTTGCATTGGCAACAGTGGTGAGATAAATTAGTAGTACTGTAACAAAAAAAAGCATTAGATTTGGTTAGGCTATTTTGTTTTGAATATAAAATTTACTATATTGGTACCATATTGGTTATCAGACGATATTAGGTGTTTTTTTGGCATTGGATGATTGCATATTCTATTTAATAATACTGTTAAATCTAATCTTTAGCAAATCTTAAAATAAATATCCACTTTCATACTGTACATTATAATGTTGTAATGCCTGAAATTACTTGTAGCATTCAGATGTACTCTGTGGTCAAGAAACAATAATAGTGGGTAGACAAAAATAGTTTCCAAGTGGTGGACTGTTTCTCATTCATTTTCATCACAGCCCACAACTCACAGCCTCTGACTCAACCCCAGCCACCTATAAATCAATTTTCTGTTATTACAGTAGCGATAGGAGAGGCTGATTCTGAATTTATGAAACATTTGTAACCCAAGCTAAATCTGAGTATAGCCTATGTCTTATGATTTGTTTCCTCTAGTGAGATTGGCTCAAATGTGATATTAGGATGTATGCACTTTTCTTACATTCCTTTACATGTTTATCCAGAGTCTTATTATCCATCATATTGCGTTGTGATCAGCGGTTTACTTTGAGAGGAAGTATTATTATTATTGATTGGTTGATAAAATGAATGGCCACAGTTTGTGGGAACAGTGAGCTGTTTTGCATAGCCCCAAATTATGTATATGAAGTATAAATTTACAATATCATGAAGGTCACCCATCAACTTCACTGTAAATCTATCATATTTTGGCAAAACAATTCAAAATGATGCAGGGTATGTCTTGTTGTGGTTATACTTTATATGAAATTATTCAATGGCTTGATCCACATCCATTCTAAGTGCATTAATGTACACATGATTTATTCTTTATTATTACTTTTATTTTTTAAATTGAGGAACTAGATGAAATCGTGGTGGTACTCAATGGTAATATAGCTTACCTTTAAGGCACCGATACTCACAGCGAAGTTTTTCACTCGCGGACGTCTGATCTCGACAGACTGAGGAAATGAATAACCGTAGAAGTTTGCCAGAGCGCCCCTACCTATTACGTAATTGCCACTGACCAATGGTAGAAGGTGTTTAATAGCTGGAACGAACTTTTCCAGAAAGTTTTCGAAGTCTAAACAAACTTTGTTTTAGCGTGATTTTGTTTGAAATGACGTCACACCAGTTCGTTCTTTGATTTCGCTTGAAATATATCGGGGCATTTAGCAACCCTTTCAGAGGACATTCAGAATATACCATTGACTTTCAGGTTGGCTAATACTTGAATAGTTTGAGCTCATAATTAGATTTTAACTTCTCCCTATTCTTCCAGTTTTGAATTGTGGTCCAAATGCTTTGATTGGAAGCTTTGCCAATCATGTAAACAATAGCTGTTTAGATCCTCCTTTTGGCCTCTTTCATATAAAAAAATCCCTGTTGTCTCCTGAAACAAAACCAACTTGAATGTTGACTTTTCACCAAGCATCTGCTGCATGCTGTCTATTTATTCCTAATCCAAAGGGATGCAATCTGCAGCTGGCTGTGTGCTGAGGTTTTTTTTTGCAGCTTTTTCTAACAGGCCTTTCCTCA
This sequence comes from Squalius cephalus, assembly GCF_949319135.1. NCBI lineage: Eukaryota > Metazoa > Chordata > Actinopteri > Cypriniformes > Leuciscidae > Squalius > Squalius cephalus. Next base: position 23,129,594 of record NC_137143.1, on the reverse strand, counting down.
AGATGCTTTGAAAAGTGAGAATTTGCCACCTTCCTGCAAGAGAAGCAAACCGAGCAATTTGACGTTAATATTAAGGGAAGTGCTTAGTTCATTCACCGACTGTCAAAGCACAACCAGTCGCTACTCGCCTCCTCCTCCCGCCTGCTGGCATTTAAGCAGGTTCCCAATTAATGTCTCCGCTTCATGGAACGTCACAGCACAAGCCTTCATCTGTAATGGGTTCCCTTTATTTTGTTCTTATTGTGCCTCTAATGAAAATGGGAACCACACTGTTAATGTGTTCCTGTTTTATTTGCATTTAATAACGATTGCCTAAGGCTTAGCAAGGTTTAGAAGTCGAGCTTTGAGAGGCACAGGGTCTTGAAAGTTGGTAGGGCCTAATTTCATTGTTGATTTGTGAGTTCTGCATTTGGCTCAGACACTTCCGCTAAAGTCAAGCTTCTAACTTGAAAATTCACAATAACCTCCTACATCACTAATCCAAGCTTTAGCCGTGGTCTTCCCACAACGGTGATGAGTAATGTTGGGAGTCTGTTTACATAATGCTCAATATATGTTAAGCCTTAAGAGCAGCTTTAGCTCTTACTACAGGCCTGCAAACACACTTCCTTGGGCTGCATTTTCTCTCTTTGGTCCTGTTTGCATCTGGTATTAACACAATTCGATCACAAGTGGTCATCTGAGACACTACTGTTTATTGCTGCCATTAAATACGTTTTAAATGTGTCTCTTGTGACCACTTGTGACAAGGTCTCTGATTTTGTGTTTGCATGTTGATGAAATCTAAAGAAAAAAAAGGATATCTTGAAAAAAAAATTTTTGTTGTAATTAATTAATTCAAATCAATGGTGGGGCTTTTGCGATTTGTTTTGAGATTTTAAAATGAGATTTAAAAAAACCCCTCCATGTTTCCTGTGCTTGTTTGTAGGGCTGCACATTTAGGCAAAAATAGTGTGATTTTTATATCTATATGACTCTAATAATAATAAAACTATGACTATACCATATTCATATTGATGAAGACAGCCATAAATAATAGTATTTAAATTTTACAGTAACTACTATTGTACTATAAAATAAAATTATTTGTATTAAATACTATAATATTTTATTTTACAGTGAAATATTATAATAGTAATAATAATAATTTAGTAAAAAAATAGTAAAAACAATAATTTTATTTTACAATATCATATTTATTTTATATATATATATATATATATATATATATATAAAATAAATATAATGGTACATTTTTACTAAATTAAAATATGAAACAATGTCATATTTTACTGTAAAATTAAAAAATATTTTATTTTACATTTAGGAAAATAATACAAATAATATATATATATATATATATTTTTTCAGTTCAACTCTAAAATTACAATACTATTATTTATGTCTTAATTTCTTAATTTTCAATGGTGTCCTTGAGTCTGTGATATGTTAGAAATGTCAGACCGCTTTACATACAGAGGTTGAAAATTTTCACAGTTCTCTTTGTTTTGCGTTCACTTGAAGCAAAGAATATTTTTATCCTGACATTAAAGTTTTTTGTTTTTTTAAACCATCATTAATTGCACCACCCCATTGCCATACATCTCTCTGAGGCCCTTCTGTCATTTCAGCCACCTGCAGGGCAACAGTGAACCAGGGCAGAGCCGCAGGTGAGAACTGCTGTATGCCAAAAGTCAAAGGTCATGTAGATGAAGAGAAGCTCCCCATGGGCATTTTAATTATGCTGTGATATGAAATCATCTCACCCTGTGCCAACATCTGAGGCGATTAAGCATAACTGCTCTTATTCAGCCTGGGCTTTTCAATAATTAGACAGAGATTAATGAGGATAATTTGGATTTATGTAACAGGTTAAGTAGACATTCTGTGCGATAGAGTTCCGGGGAGCAGCAGGCCAGCGTGGACGATGACTCATGTGAATATGTAGGGTATAGGGACTAAGAAATAATCCCTTGACATGCTGATGAAAACCTAAGTCCAAGAAATATACTGCTGCATTGAAGGTCAGCTGGACTGAGACAATCATTAGATGAATCATTTTGAAAATGTTCTGTAATAATGTTTGAAAGGTGTGATTTGGCTCTTTAGATTACAGCACAGAGAGATCTTCATAGGCTGTAATCACAGGTTTTGGAACAGCCCCAATTATCTGAATCAGTTCAAGAGCAAGATTGGTGGCAAGAGTGTACACTATTAGCTTTTGTCCTCAAGGTAAGCTCCTAGAGCTCAGCCAAAGAAAATTTGAGTGCATACCTGGAATTAAGTCCAGGAGAATAACCTTTTTTTTTTTTTTTTTTGAATCTGTGTTTCTTGGGTCGTGGAATATCTGAGAAGTGATGTACTGTAATCTGGTGATTTTCTGCTTTGATCGGCGTCTGTCGATGTCTTGTGAATCGGAGAGCTTAGATTTATTAGTTAATCAGAGTCACTTCAGGTGAAGACAGTTGTGTACTGTTTTACATGAGCTTGATGATCAGTTAATTCTGAACACAGCCACGTACCCTATTATAAATGGGTGTGTACACAGTTGGTTATTCCAAGTAATAAAGATTAAGAAAGATTGCTGATAAAGAGTATTCAAAAATATCGACTGATAACCAAAATTAATATGATTAATACTTTTATTCAGCAAGGACACATTAAACTGATTAAAAGTGACTGTAAAGACATTTATAAGGTTACAATACATTTTTATTTCAAATAAATGCTGTTATTTTGAACATTCAATTCATCAGAATCCTCAAAGAAATGTCTCAGTTTCCACAAAAATATTAGCCAGCACAACTGTCAACATTGTTGGTAATACTTGATTTTAATGTGACGTAGTTACACTACATCTTACTAGTAAAAACAGTAAATTATGCATAATTACAAGTGACTAAACCCAACCCTAACCATAACCGTAACTCTATGTAGTTAATTAATACTACTCAGGACTTTTTTGAGTAACCTTAAAATCAGCTGGATTTCTGAAGGATCATGTGATGCTGAAGACTGGAGTAATGGTGCTGAAAATGTTTTTTGTTCATGCTCATTTCCCCTGTTTTTACATTCAGATGATCTTTGCCATCAACTAATGCTCACTTTAATTGCATGTTAATATATACATACATTTTTTAATTAACACTTGCAAGTAATTTTTATTTAATGTCAATATGAAAAAAATGTTAAAAGGCTAATGTAATTTAGTAAATAGTATGACTTGTATGTTTCAGGAAAGCTTTGGATATTTAAGCACAAATTTTGCTTTGTTGTAAACAAAGGATGATAACAGGATGTCCACTTGTAAAGTATTGTGTTTGAGAAGTTCACACATCCTGTTTCTGAGCTTGTTCCTGATCAGAGCGTAGTCAAAATGTAATTTATGCTGTTCTGCTTTATTAAGACGGTTATTTCTGGAGATATGTGGTTATGCTTGCCAGTAATGCTTTTGTAAAGAATATTAAACACACACACACACACAAAAAAAGAAAAAGAGCTAAATAAACAGCTAAAACCTTAAAGTAGTCAATGACATTTTGCTTCATCCCTTTCTGAATATTAGGATGTGAGGTTTGTTTTTATGCATTTTTCAGTTGGTCTGTTCCTTAATCCCATGTCATCTGTTGAGCGTGTCCGACAGGCTACTTTTACCAGGCCTGAACTGTACTGAACCCTTAAGTCGTATTCGCTCCATTTAGAAACTCGTTTCTGCAGGCATGTGATTATGTCAGGGCTGCTGGGGTTGTAGAGGTTACATCATTTTCACCATAGCAGAATTGCTCATGTTCTAATGTCCCTTTAATTTCTATGTATTTACTGGTGTTTGAAAGAGAAAGAAAATCACTTTTGTGTTGTAATTATACATGGGGAATTTGCTGAATGGATAGATTTCTTTCTTTACGTAAAAAGAAAAGAAGCAGAGTTGGGATATGTACGTACATTATATGGCTTAAACCAGCCTAAGGTGTGTGCTGGCCTTACCTGGTCACAAAGCTGGATTTTGTGCTCATGAAACATTTATTGTTATTATCATCAATGTTGAAAACAGTTGTGCTACTTAATATTTGTGTGGAAACAGTAATGCATTTTTTTCAGGATTCTTTGATGAATGTTTTTCACCCTTATGTGAAGGAGATTAGAACAGTCTGTGGTGTCATAGTTGACAACACGTAAATGTCCTTGTCCTGATATGCATGTTCCTGTGTATTGTTGTTGACGTGATTCTCTGGAATCTAGTCCCTAAAATGCAGAGCTGGATGATGGGTGCGAGTGGTTGGAAGTCATTTTGTAAATGTTACAAAAACATTGCTGTTTCTTTCTCCTTGTGCTGTTGACCAGAAATGATGTTTGAGGAGTTGTGGAATTTACTCTACCTCCTAGTTATGTTTTGCAAACAGATCCAGTTCTAATGAATCTGAGTACTGCTGGGAAATGTTTAAAGGTTTTTAACATGGCTCCACGGGCTGTTTAACCTGTTTGCCTTGCCGTAAGATAGACTTGGTAATTTGGTTTTATCCTGTAGGGGCTCCTGCTGATATTACCCACAGCACTGCTGTACCCAATGTCAAGCTTTCTTGAACGGTTAAATAAAACAGCGATTTTTCTCTCCCTCCCCCCATCTTGCTCTCTCATGTCGTGTGGATGTGAGTAAGCCACCTCCTGCCAGTGATTGATAATGCCCCTCATTATTTGTGCCATTTCATCTTTGGCTTCCTGGGGAAAGCCTCATGCGGAGACTGTCTGTATGCTTGGAGCACCTGCTAATGACTCTGAATTTGTGCCGTATGTGTGTGGAGAGCGGGCTGTTTTCAAAGCAGAGGCAGGAAGTTCGGCACTGGCCACACGCTTTTACCAGCTGGTGCAAACGATCGTCTTTTCAAATCGGTTGAGACCGCTTTTAACCCAACAAGAGTCAAGGGCTGTTCTGATTGCAGGCTCACGTGCTTGCATACTAACTGCTCGTTCTGTTTCTGTTTAGTATGTATACTTGGTATGTACATTTCTGTATGCAAGGATTACCCAGATTTGCCAGAATATTGTATCCCACAATGTGCTTTCATTTCAACTCGTTGTCATTTGCAAGTCATCTTCATTTTATATAGCGCTTTAACAATATAGATTGTTCCAAAGCGGCTTTACAGTGATAATAGGAAATAGAGTAACAGAGATTGTTTTAGCTTTATAGCAGCTCTAGAATGTCCAGCTAAAGTTAAGTTTTGATTGATTCACTTCTGCCGCAACGATCATTAGTTATTAACTTAGGGGCCGCTAACACGACACCATTTTAACAGAAAACTCTTAAGTTTTCTCTGCGCAAACTTTAAAAACGCAAACCTGTGAGAACGCTGATGGCATGCACATGCGTATTACGAGTTCAATCTATAGGTATGCGTGTTTGAATATATGTGCGCAGGCGTGTAGTCCTTCCCTACAAACCAACCCTCAACAAACTACTTGTCTGGACTTAAAGGGCACCTATTATGACTCTTTTCACAAGATGTAAAATAAGTCTCTGATGTCCCCAGAGTATGTATGTGAAGTTTTAGCTCAAAATACCCAACAGATCATTTTTTACAGCATGTTTAAATTGTAATTTTTTGGGGCTCAGAAAAATGCGCTGTGTTAGTGTGTGCCCTTTAAATGCAAATTAACTGCTGCTGCACGGCACAGGGGGCGGAGCCTCACGAGCTCGCGCTCAGAGTCAGGACAATCTCATCTGATAATTTCAGAACAGAAACTCTCAGTTGCGGTGTTCATTTCGACTTGGAGTCGGACAATAATGCCCACAGAGCCAGAGAATATATGCTGTATGGACATAGAACAGGTATAGTTTAGTTTAATTATGGTTATAACTTATTTGTCATCTGCTTTTATCCACTAATACAAGCCTGCTGTAGCAAAACCCGTCCAAATGATGACCAAAATATACTGACGAGTTCAGTGAAGTTTATTGTACATCACACAAAAGATGAGCGTTAGTTTTACTCCAGAGAATCTCTGTAAGAGCTGAATAAACATAGTATAAGAAGTGCGCATTAAAGTCTTATCCATAAACTCTCTCTCTCTCTCTCTCTCCCTTTCATTATCAACAACATACACAGCGAAGTACACAAAACACTCGTTACAACTAACAGTAAACAAATATACACACCTTTTCAGTGGGTGCTAAATAAACTGGTAAACCTTATATCCGTAAAATGACTCGAAGAGCTGTCATAAAGAGCGCGCTCGCACTTTCATTTCTTCCGTGTCCAGTCACGTTAGGCCTGTTGCTCCGGAGAGTGTAAGCTTGATCACAAACAGTACAGGGGCCGGTTTCACAAAGCTATTTTAGACCAGTCTATAGTGTTAGACAAGTCTAAAATTTGCTCATAGACTAGTCTAATGCAAGTTAGACTGTTTCACAAAAATAAAGACTGACTTAATTTAGACCAAAAAAATTAGACACCTTACCCCCAGGCTAACTTAGGTCTAAGACTCTGTTACCTTGGCAACCAGCAGTAACAATCAGTTACAAACTGCCGAAAGAAAAGGGAAAATGGCTCATAATTTAAACATTTCTTCCAGTTATTACATTCCCAAGTAAAATGTCCTTGTAACTGTTAGGGCCGTTACATAGTCAACGCGAGCAACGATCGACGCGCTCCCTTTCATAGTCTGAGCAGTGGACGCAAGCGTCACGGGCGATGCGTGAAATGCAATAGCTGCTACACCGCTCACGCAACTGGGGGTAGTAACGTTAGAGTCATAGTGGAGTCATAGCTCTGAACGCCCGTCTATTTCGCTTCAAACGCTCGCTTTATACGCGCGTCCTATTCGCCTTGGACGCGCGAATGGATTCAAAATGTTCAAGCGTCGAACTAGACGCGATAGACGCGAATTTGACGCTCTATTCGCGTTTGGTGTGAATGCTGCATAATAACAGGCTGCGATGTCAAGATTGCAATGCTGAAGTGTGTGTGTGTGTGTCAGAGAGAGAGAGGCACGGGCGCGATCGAACAGTGGAAACATAAAAACATACTCCGTCATTTATACTCCTCCAACAAACACATATTTTCCGCTGGGGTAAACAGCACTGAGCGGTTGAGTGCGCTTACTCGAGCCGCCATGTTTTTTGTTTTGAAAAGTGTCTTATTTTACCCAGAATGCATTGCAGTGTAGTCCTACTTAGGATAGTCAGAGTCTTAAGTGCTTTGTGCAACGGTCTGATTTAGATGTCTATCTGAAGTCTGACTACCTACTATATCTAAGCCATAGTCAAAGTCTATCTTTGTGAAACCGGCCCCAGATCCATCCTTGAGTAACAACGGGAGTAAATGAAGACTGCTATGTTCATTCTTACATCCATCAACAACACACCTCAATCGCTTAGGAGACATTCTTGTCTACAGCTGCTCAAGCGTCGAACAATGGCGGACTCTGTGTCCAGCTCACTCAGGGCGGGTCTAGGCTCAAACTGAAGTGTCACTCAACAGTCGTGGGAGGGGCCTGCTCAATTCTACGTCACATTGCGCCGAATCTGAGAACAGCTCATTCTGAGACAGTGCTTATGATTTATTGAGATTGTAAAAAAACCACTGGGTGGATTTTCATCATTCTAGGGTGGTTTTGCTCACACACTGCCAACACACATTTATGTTCAAACATCATGTAAAAGTGAATTTTGCATAATAGGTGCCCTTTAAAATGTATAATACAGAATTTGTATCGCTTCCACGTAGCCACGCGAACCGGAATTATCCCGACAACGCTTTATCTGTAGAGAGGTAAAGGGAGGGAGGGGAAGGCCTTCACAGGGGAGAGACTAGTTGACACTTCAGGACTGTGTTGTTGTCGCGTCCAGGCGCAGGTCCTTTGCAGTGTGATGAAATAGAAATAGTAGTTAGTGCGCATGTTAGTATGCAATTCCAAACATTTTTTACAAAATCATAAAAATTAATTAAAAAAAGAAACGTTTTTATTTCCAAGATTATAACTGAACGGCACAATGTAATATATATATAGTAAAATAATGCCTGCATAATAATAAAAAAAATGCCTGCGGTTTCACTTTTAAAGAATGTGTGTGTGTGGTCTTTAGTAACCAAATACAATATTAAGCTTGTTTTTCTCCTAAAATCCCATGATTCCTCACCTGTTTTGAGGCCTGTAGGCCTGCAGGAAGCAGCACAGGAAATGAGGTCGGGGCTGCTGAGTGCCTTTGGGAAGTGTATAAATGACGGGAACAAAGACGAGCTAAAGATAAGGTGACAGGAAATGGCCGGATTTAAATGCGTACTGCACCACCACTGCTTTATCCCCTTCCCTGCCTCATTTTTTACTTTGCAGAAGGACAGCAGAGTTAGGCAGATGTGTGAAAAGTCTTCCCTAACAAAGGGATTTGACGAATAAATGCAATATTACTGTATTGATTCATCCGGGTTGGATGTAATCTCAAAGAACGCCGGAACAATGAGCTTAAATTGTGCGAGCATTAGCTGTTATGAAACTGCAAGCGAGCCGGTGCTGATCATGTTTTTCCCTCTGACTGTAAAAATGACTCCTGCGATTGAATCATAAAAGCAAATCCAACAGCATAGAGAAGCAGAAAATCTGCTAAGAACCATGTATGATGACTGTTGTGTAAAATTCTTTCATATTTTTTTCTAATTTGCCTCATAAAATCCTTTTTTAGCTCAGCGGTAGGCCAGCCTGGTTAAAAACACACTGTTCATCAGCCTTCCCAGATTAAAGGAGTATTTCATCCACAAAAAAATGAAACTTCTGTCATTTATTTATTCACCCTCATGTCATTCCAAACAAAAGTTGAATTCTGAAGGAGCATTAAGTGACACGAGGCTGAGTAAATAACATCATTTTCATTTTTAGGTGAACTATTCCTTTTATAAATCCACTTAGCTATGTGTTGTTCATCTTCATGGTGCATTACTCAAGCTCGTGTTTGGCTGTGATCTCATTTGGAGCGCAACAATATTTCCGCAAAAACAGCTGAAGAGGTATGTGGGCACAGCGGAGTCAGATAGATGAGCAAGCGGTCTTATCAGCCCGGCCATCCATCCTGTTCGGTGCTTTTGGGCTGTCATTGCTGTTTGAATACAAACTCATCTTCTGATACCACAGAGATATGGCAGAACATTTCTGCAGAGACATACTGCAGGTCAGCACTTTATTTTTGTGCTGTAACTTTATAAATCTTATTGGGGTATGTGTTAAACCCTTTAATTGATGGAAATAACTGCCAAGTAAATCTCTCTGGCCTTCAAACAGCCGCATCTGATGTCAGGGACTGCTTAATGGACCAGTAATGAGCGATGTGAACATTCAGAAGAGTCTAAAATCTGCACTGCTGAAAGGGAAAGTTCACCTAAAGATAACAATTCTGTAATCATTTACTCACCTTTATGGAAGTTCTTCTTCCACAGAACACAAAGGAAGAAAATGTGACTGTTTTCAGTGTTCCTTTTTTCTATTCAGTTACAATGAACAGGCTTTAAATTAGCCAGCATGAAGTGATTAAATCTAATTTCTAACTGCGTCTTATTGATCTTTTTGTGAGCTATTCAACTGTGCATGTTTAATTTTTATGACCTTGAAATTTTTAATCATTGTCATAACTCGATTGATCCTGTAGGGGCTCCTGCTGATATTACCCACAGCACTGCTGTACCAAATGTCAAGCTTTCTTGAACGGTTAAATAAAACCACGATTTTTCGCTCTCTCATCTCGTGTGGATGTGAGTAAGCCACCTCCTGCCAGTGATTGATAATGCTCCTCATTATTTGTGCCATTTCATCTTTGGCTTGACAGATTTCGGTAACATATAGCACAACTTCTCCAATCATTTTGTCTGCTTAAACCCTCCTTTCTCAGATGTGCCTTCATCTAATCAACAACCGATGGATAGAAACAAGCCCCTTTTTTATTTTATTTTCCAATAATCTGTTTGACTCGAATCATGTGTTACAAAATGGAAGAAAAGATCTGTCGCTACCTCTGTTTTATCTCAACTTCAAAAAGCATCATAAAAGTGGCCCACACAACATGTTTCAGGTGTTCGTAAGCCGTACAGTAGCTTTGTGTGACCGAAATTAAAGTTGTTACTCTCTGAAAATCTTGACATCTTCCTTCATGAATGAATCATTATTTTAAATCAGATCTTTACAATGAGTCGGTTGGTCCAATTTGGTCTTTTTTGTGTTCTATGGAAGAGAGTCCTGTTGGTTTGGAACAACATTAGGGTAGTGGCAATATTTTCATTTTTGGGTGAGCCTTCTTTTTTAAGACGTGCTGTAGTACCTACCCTGCCCGCTAAACTTAATTCTTTCAAAATGGTCCAACCACTTGCGGTAAGCTTATAGGCCTAATTATATTGTATTTTGCTGGAAATAGTATACTCTTGCAAAGCTAGCCAGTTGTATTGAGCCATTTTCAGCCTGATTGGCCTTTTTGTATTCAATAGGTCAAAATATAATTGAATGGCTACATTACGAAGCCTTTGGAGGATGGATGCCAGTTATTTGGTCACCTGCCATAGTTTTTCAAAGCCACATTGTCAGCTTTGGGGAGTAACTCATTACAAAGAGTAATTAAATAAATAGTAATTCAAATGAAATACATTTTTCAGTTGCATGGTAATTCAGCTTGTCCACTAACAAGCTACTCTTTCCAACAAGAAGCAGGGTAGCATGACAAAACCCTTCACTACGTGGTATTGCGGTCACAGCTTTACAGACAAGCGAGCCGAAGCAATAATCAAACACATTCTGTCTCATGCACTGTAAGCCCAATGTGGACACCTCCTTCAAATTAACAGGTTTTTCTATTTCCAGTACAGATCTGTGATGACAGATAGTTCTTCTGTGTTGTAGAAGAACTTGACTGGTCTGCACAAAGCCCAGACCTGAAACCTATTAAACACATTGAAATGAATTGGACCGCCGCAGATGACAAGCCAGACCCTGTCACTCACCATCACTGCCTGATCTCAATGATGCTCTTTAGTCTAAATGGGAGCAAGTCCCTAACATCTAGTTGAAGGCCTTCCCAGGAGAACTAAAGCTTTTACAGCAGAAAAACGGAGGGATTAATGATTTTTTTTGCCTTGCTTTTGAAATTAAATGTTCAAAGACACAAGAGTATCAGTGAGGTCAGGCACTGATGTTTGGTGTTGGAATCTGCCTCACTGTTCCAGTGTATCCCAAAGGTGTTCAATAGAGTTTCAGGTCTGGGCTTTGTGCTGTTTTTTTTTTTTTTCTGTTTTTTTTTTTTGAGAGAGAGAGAGAGTAGCTTGACTGTAGTTGACCTACTTTAAATTATAAGTAGATTTGGTAGCTGTAGTTTCAAAGTGGATTCCCCAGCAGTGCACATTATGGTGATCTGTTATAAACAATATTCAATATTTTCTATTAAAAGTTATGGTTTAAAAGCGACTTTGTACAATTGGCCTATAATATATATTTTTTTACAAGTCTTTCTTTCTTAAATTTTTACGTTTAAAATAGAGCTCTGCATAATCCAACCATTTTTCTTTTCATGTGTACAAAGCTGCAGAGAAAACTGTGATGAACAATTTTAGTGAGAAGCTCTGGCATATCTATTATAAACAGAGAACTCGAAAGGCCCTGGAGCATGACTTCATTCACCTGGGAAAAAGACCAAGGCAGCACTCTTATACAGAGCTGCTGTTTTACAAAATCCCATTTCTTGCTGTATTAGTCAGTCCTTTTCTGTAACTTTATAGGCTTACCAAAAACGCCCTTAATATTCCCATTTTTACGATGATGGAGCGATCAGTCCTGCTGAGAAAAAAAAAAGGCACATTTCATGACTAATTCCTCCTGTTTAGGCCCTGATTAAATTAACTATTTGTGCTGAAGGTTCTAACTAGCTGCATTCTGGCTGATCATGTTGTGAAATGCAAATGGAAATAATTCGATGCATGATACTGATTTGTTAATGTATGTAGTGCATTACTCATTTTCTCATTTCTCATAATGTGCTAATACAGTTAAACATGGTCTTTGGCTTAAGGATGTTGAGGACCCCAATCATTACTCCTAGAAAGTGAAGCCTTTTAAAGGAAGTGCAGACTCAGCGAGTGTGACTAAATGACTTTAAAAAGATTACAGTACAGTCAGTGGATGAGAATGAATCAGTGTAAGGTGCCCGGGTCAGTCATGTTAAAGAGTTACTGGAAATCAGGATGCACAACAGCTTGAGCCATATTTTCTTCTGGATGTTGGATTGTATCTGATGCACACTGTATGTATTTTATTTAGTCCTTTATGTCAGATTTGTGAAATTTGTGGATGGGTAAAAATCACTAATATTGACCAATTTAATGATTTAGCCACTAATACACTAATATATATCACAAATATTAAAGACACAACAATAAAAAATAAAAAAATAATTTACTTACCCTCATGTCATTACAAACCTGTATGACTTTTGTGACTGAAAAAACACTTCTTTTTTATGAAACATATTCTCTATTCTTCATTTGAATGACATGAGGGTAAGTAAATGATGACAGCATTTTTATTTTGGGGTTAACAATCCCTTGCAATTTTACATAGGAAATGACTAATATGTTTGGAATAGCCGACAATTTTGTTTTTGATGACATCAGGGGAAATAAATGAGAATCCACAGCTAAGCTGCCTGGAATTCATTGTCTTAATGCTGTCTGATATTTGCCACTGTTCAGGAAATAACTTTACGAAGCAAAGAAATAAAGAGAGAGAGAAAGAAATAGTTGCCTTCAAGGAGAAAATATTTCTAGGGATGTTATAAGTGATATGCACCCAAATAAAACTGCTGAACACATTGTAAAATGAATTCTTATAGACCAAGACTATAGTATTAGCTAACGGAGTGGAATGCATGTCACAAGGCCCGAAACCACAGTTCTTAGCCCATTTTATTGGGCATAGTTCTCATTAGAGCAGCTCTTTAAATGGCCATTTTCATGTGACCCAAATTGCTGACGGGGCTGTACCATAATGGCCCATTTGGATGAAAACTAATGAGAAGAAAAATGCAATAGCCATAGATTATCTGTCAGATGCTTGTTGCCAATCCATCATCAGGTTACATGAAATTTTAGTTCAGTGTCGAAATTTGAAGGTTCACTTTGGGTGGAAAATATCGTATTCCTGGTCTCTTTATTAAAGCAGTTGGAGCATGTGGCACATGTGAAGTGGGTGAGCTTTAGTCCCTGCCAGGCTTGACTGCTCACATTGCATTATGTTTTTAGAGCTGACTTTCAGGCTCCAGTGCCATGATAAATTGTTAACATTTTCTTTGATAGGTGAAGGGAAGACCCCTGGTATCGGGCTAACTTGGTTCTTTCAAACAGGAATAACCTCACCGGCTACATATCCGCCTGGTTAAGTGTCATTTCAGCTTTCAGCTTTCAGAATTGAACATGGTGGTAAAAAGGGTATTTCTGTTGAAAGTGTTTTGCACATATTGAGCACACAAGAACCAATAGAAATTCATGTGGTATTGAAAAAAAAATGATGTGGACGTCGAAGATCTCAAAAATGAACTTTATTACAGCATAGCAGTGGCAAGGTACACAAAGCACCTTGGGTTCACCGGCGTCAGAATGAACCCAGAACATCCAAATCTCAAACCTTTTATCCTGTTACCGTTTTACCACTCTTAATGGAAATGAAGTTGCTCTTGTTGCAACAGCTGTGGTCTGTATGTTAATGAAGTTGTGTCACCGCATTGTCTGAGAAGGTTCCCTGTGTCCCACACCCATTCCCATTCTACAATTGATGATGACCATTTGCTCAGGATGTGATCATCCCAAATGGCGAAGAAACAATATAACTTCACTTCCTTCATCTCTATGATAATAAAGCCATTTTGGGGATGAGCTTATTCTAAAATATATTTTGGAGTGGAATCTGGGTCGGGGCAGACTACAATTTCTTACAGTATTGATAGAGACTTGGGGCTGTGTATTTACGAACTTATGCAGTTGGTTGGCACCTGAAAAGATGGCCTGCTGTATGGTATTGTGTACTGTGGTAAGGTTTGCAATCTGCAGTTTGGCCTAGCAAAAGTAAACCGTTATTGATGACGTATAATTTGCATTTGTAAATTGAAATTATCATACTACGCTGCATTGTTTCCATATAAATTATTTTCTTCGTAGAGCAGCTCATATCTGTGATGGACAGAATCCAGTGCGTGTGATATTGTGGCGGTAAATCCAAAGGGACAAATACTTCAATAAGAGTGAAACTGGCTCTGAAGCTTCTCCTCCTGAGTCTTTACCTAGTTACAGTGGTAAACAGCTGCTGCTGGTGCTCATGGCGGACCCACACTGATAACGCAAATGTACCACAGTTTAGATCCAAATAATACAGTTTTAGAAAAATACAAATTCCAATAAACCAGATGGCACTGGATAAATATTCTGAATGTTCTGATCCAATCTGACTTCTGACCTGTAATGCTGCCTGAATCATAATCATACACTGTTCGTTCGTTGGCCAGAGGAGAACTGGCCCCGACTGAGCCTGGGTTCTCCCAAGGCTTTTTTTCTCCATTCTGTCACCTTGATGTAGTTTTGGTTTCTTGCCACTGTTGCCTTGGCTTTTGGCTTGCTTAGTTGGGGACATTTAATATTCAACAATATTACTGATCTGCCTTACTTAAGGTGGACGATGATGCAATTTTCTTTTAGAAACAAACTTTGTTGTATTATTTTCATGTTATCACTGTGAATCTGCTTTAATACAATCTGTATTGTAAAAAGCGGTATATAAATAAAGCTGACTTGACTTGAAAGGTGACTTTTAAAAGATAAGAAACGGGCAGAATCAAACTATTTGGACCAAGCAATCGAACCAAGACTGAAAACAACCTAATAGTTACTGCTTACTAAATGTCAGCATGTCCTTTCACAGTCTTTTCTTTTAGTTTCAGTCCTCTGAGTTTAATTAATACTGGACTCTACGGTGTCTAAGGCTCGACACAGTTGTAGAGTGCCGTTCAAACAGTTGCCTAGATGCTCAAGACAATACTCAATACCTCAGGTGACACCTGAATTAAGCCAACAAAACTGCCTTTTCATACAGTTCTTATTTTAGCAAAGCACAGCTATGTACTTTGAGTGATAAACCCTTCAAATGTGTGCGATTGCAGGTCTAGGGAGAGTCAGGCCCACTTTATCCAGTTTAAAAATGTGATTTGCCTTCCAGGCACTGATGTACGGGCTGGCGGGTGAAAAGGTTAATTTCATTGCCCTGCTGGATTAACAATTTTCAGATTTAATGGGGAGAGAGGACAAAAGGAAGCGAATGAAAACTTGACTTTTGGTGACCTTTAATAGACATGGGAGCCATAGCTAGCCGCAGGACTGGGCCAACATTTCCAGAACGGCACCCACAGGTGGATGATTTTGAACTGGGTCTGCTTTTTACATTTATAACTCTATAGAGCTGCTCCCTAATAGTCGACTAAACATTAGTCGTCGAGAAGAGGCTTAGTCGGCCAAACTTTTATTAGTCGGTTAATCGCAGAAAAAAAAAAAAAACTTCACAGTTCACACAGTCCATGAGGGACAGATCGTTAACGGCGGGTCCTTGTGGTAATAACAGTATGTTGGGTAGGAAATCCAAATGATCGCCTGTCATTCATTGACCTCAAATATGGCTTATCATTTAAAACATGAAAATAGTAGTAACATTACTTGGTTACTCGTTATAACATTAACCTAGATAAATGTGTGCTATTATTAGGCGCATCTCCAAATTTTTGTTTGGAGTGTGGAAGCTAAAGTATAGAGTGCTACTGGATGACATGGAGGCGATCACTTGCATTTTTCCCTGATAACAGCTGAAGCAACTTAAAATGCTAAATTTTTGGTCATATAGATAAGAGTAATAATTATTCGAAACTTTTATTTATGTAAACTCACAATAACAACAAAATGGTGTGCTTTTGTAAAATAAACTAAATAAACAGATTGCGCTTTCTGCCGTCTCGGTTTCCATGAACTGGACCGCGTCACATTTTACAAAAAAGAACCTTGCCTCACGGACATGAGAAATATATCTATAGAAAGCTTGAAATGTCTACTTTTAAATGAACCACTTCAAATTGAGAACAAATCGATTCAGCATACCAGTTCAAATCATAAACAAATACTCTCTGATTAACACGTAAGCATTTCTCTCTATAGGCGCGTTCACAATACTGCGAAGATGGCGAGTCTGCATCATCAACTTCATCTTTGCAGCTGACACTGACTCATAAATGTCTCCTTGCTGTTTTTTTCCGACACGTTTATAATCATTACTTTTGCCAGTGCTTTGCAGCAAGCTTTGTATTGGCTATACATTACGCCTATATAAAAAGGCTTATTATGGTTTGGTGTTGACCCCAGTATATATTTAAGTAATTTAATTAGTATAAACGTGTGATTAGTCGACTAATGGTGAAAAATTAACGACTACTAACTAGAAACTAGAAAAATCTTTAGTCGAGGACAGTCCTAATAGTGTGTGTTATTATTCATGAAGGCAGGTTCGGTAACACAGTGATTTACTTCATTTATGGCTCTGATAAGAAGAGTTTTTGGAAAAGTTAAAGTGGAACTAGCGTGAATGTATCGTTATCTTTCATTGCTCCTGTGTTTTAGAGATCAATGGAAAATATGATGAAAGAAAGAAAAAAAAGGTCATATACTGCATATGCCAGAATCGTTTCTCATTAATTTTTTGTTCAAACTGTGATTTTTACATGCAGCAGGGGAGATGAAATTATATTTTATGATACAAATCTGTGAAACTTGGCATGGTTTTTAACTTATTTATATTCTCAGGCATCAAACAACACAGTGACGAGAAGTTTGCTTTGTATTTCATAGCTGTGCTCATGTCTGCTTCCCCAGTAGGGTTCTGTCTTGGGCAGGGAAGTTCTGCAGTGTGAGTAATTTTCTTTTGTCCTGAAGGGCCAAACAGAAGTCAACACTATGTCCCACTGCAGCCATCAACTTGAAAATTTAAAAGGTTGGAATTATTAATGCCTGCACAAACACTGACTGTTTTAAACATCCTCTTAATGAGGGGCAGTTAAAAGTTCAAAGCATTAGAACCGAAGGATACACATTTATGAACCAACAGACAATCAGAAATGAATGAAGATATTAAAATCACACAAGAACGATCCCAGTGTGTGAGTGCTTAATATAGATAAGAATACAAATGTTTTTGTGTGTGTCGCTCAAAGCTCAATTTGTTGAAGATGAATTACTGTAGCTGCCCTAATTTTCTCTCAGTATCTGAATCCGACTGGTGAATTGTGCTAATGTGCTGGACGATTAAGTAATTGCCCACGTTAAGAGTGAAAATCTTCTCGTCTTTATTGTAGGACATTGTTTCTCCATAATGGTTGCTGGTCTGTTTTAATTTAGTTTAGCAAGAATAGCATAGTTAACAGATTTGTCACATTTTAAAGGGGAGGATGTTGTATGTTGCTGCTGATGTCAAAGACTTCAAATTGCTAGATGCTTACTAAGTTAGGCAGATGCTAGATATCAACTGATATTAGAGATTTAGTTTTAAAGTGAATCGATAAAAGCTCTAATAGTTTAGTACATTTTTCATACGTTTTATTCACATTTTATGTTTTTCATGTACATAATGTTGTGGTGTCTACATTCATTTATAGCATGAAGTGCTTGAAAAACAAACTGGTTTAAGTAATACCACACTTAATCATATCTTGTGGTGCTCAGATGTGCCCGTGATGATAGTGTCATAGCAGTCATTTAGTGTAATATTTTGTGTAATGGGGCTTTGCTTTAAAGCTTCAATATAAGTGTTCGAAACTGTGAGGGTTTGCATTAGCCTGGAGCAGACAGCTAATATTGATGGTTCTGTTTGGCTGCTATGCTCTCTAACATGGCTGGAAACCATCCCTTTTGCCTGGAGAGCCTTCCAACCCCTATATTTCACCCACAGATGTAGCTATATAACGCAATGAATACCAATAAGCTTTCTGAGCATAACCTGTTCGGGTATATGGGTAGATATAATTTGTTATTCAAATTGAATGCTTTGATTTAATTGTGTTCATAAGTATGCCATTAAAACAAGCTTAGAAATGATGATTGATTTTGATAGGACCTCATTAGAGCTATAACGATTAGGGTCATTATAACCTTGTGTTGTGGTGATTGAGCAGCAGTGTTATGTTTCATTGAATTGACATCCCTCTCCGATACCATGATACGTGAGTACCAGTGATTTTATTAGGCCAGAAAAGATGGATGGACAGGATTAAATATTGTGTTATTTGAAATAGTTTTATCAGTTTCCCATACAAAGAAAATTTCCTAGAACTGGACACATTGCTGTTGCTGTTGCAATATGTAATAGATTGTAATATGTAGCCTATAAGTGAACATAAAGATTTTATAAGTAAAATTTGATATTTTAGAGCATGGCAGATTTTCTTTCTAATACAGGTTAAGCTTGGTTTCAAATTCATTGATGTAAACTGAGGATTTTGATGCTGGCGTTCACTAAGACCTTCAAACTATGTGCTATCTTTGTGTCCTTCGTCGTGTGGTCTGTTAATCTGGAGTTTTTTTTAAACACGTCACTGGAGGCCACAAAGCGATTGCTGTACAGCATTTTCCTCAGACATCTGTTCCACGGCCACTCCTGTGGGGAGGCATTGCCACAGCTTTGAAGTGCTGGAGCTGTGATGTTAGATTTGTGCTTGTCTCACACTTTGTGGAGGGAGTCCAAACTCTCCTTACTTTAAAAAGCCCCAGAACACTGAACTTTTTCTTTCTTTCTTTCTTTTCTTCTTCTTCTTTTTTTTTTTTGAACTGCTGTCTTAACTGATCTAACTTTTCTTTTGATGATCTTGAGTATTCAGTAATCAGAATCCCCGTGTAAGACCTGTTCCCTGGCTTTTAATATTAAGATGGAATTCCATTTGCACTGAAGGTGATGCTTATTAATTTTGTTTTGAACATTTGGAGCTTAAAACTCAGTGCTCAAAAACAGTAGGTGCATTAGGTGTAACTGAACGGCAGTCCAAAATCGACTTAAATTGGCTTGCGCAGTTAGGTGGATTTAGCATTTAATGACGTTTAACAGTGGACGAGAAACTTTTGAAAAACGCTTGAAACGAGGATTTTCAGAAAGATTGATTTGATTTTACTAAAAGATGAAGCTGTGCCGACTATTTTGGATCCGACAGTAATGTCGCACCACACAATTGTGAGTAACTGTTTTATTAGTGGTCACTATTGTTTTGTCTGCTATTACAGATCGTTTGATTTATGCATTTTTAAATTGAAATTATATACAGAAAGCTATCAAAGAACACTCTATAATGGCTGGAGCTGTTGATCAGACATCAGGAGTTTATCTGGACACTTGCCAAAACTCCCATTATAATCAGATACACTGGACAGTAAACCACTTGCTATATTTACATCATGTTTGCATTGTTATTTATGGTTAAAGCATTCGTGAGTGCACAAATCGACGAGATCATTGCATTCACGTGATCAACAGACTGTCATCGGCTACAATAAACAATATATCACAGTTACATTTACCTCAGAAAAGCCATTTAATGTCCATGAACTCATTAGTCAGCCAAAAAAAGGAACTCTAAAGTGGAACATTTTGCTAAATAATTGCACTGTAATGCATAAACTCACTATGCAGTATCTCAAAACACATTTGTTCACTAGGCTTTTCCTTGATTTATTTTATTGTTGTATTTTTTTCTATCACAGAATCCGTGTATGCGTTTCTCTTCTGTGAATGCACACATGTATATCTCTTCTGTAAAGCACTTTGTAAACACTGTTTTTAAAAGATGCTATAAAGCTTTAATTTCTTGCTTATTCTTTGTATCTTACAACGCTATCTCACGACCAATTCATACGAATTCGTACGAGTGATAAAAAAGTGGCTAATTTGTACGAATTCGTACTACCTCACTCTAAATTTTGTCTAAACCCACGTGATGGGTAGGTTTAGGGGCGGGGTCAGGGGTAGGTCATTCGTATGAATTCATACGAATTGGGCAATTCGTAAAATATGTACGATTTAGCAAAAATCGTACGAATTCGTACGAGTGAGGTCGTATGAATTCGTACGAAATAGCCACCTCGTAGAATTCGTACGAATTGCCGTGAGATCAGGCTGTATCTTATGTTATTTCATATTTAATGTTTCAATAAATTCATCATGTTTTTTAACAACAGCCACCATTTAAATGTTAATATTTTAAAAAACATAATTGTCATTAAAAAATCATTATTATAATGTTTCTATGTTCCATGCATATTTTACAGCATTAGTTGACAATTTTCATCTATTGGAAAATTTGGCGTGTACTGAATCAAAATCGAATTGATTCAAAATCAGACTTGAATCAAATCACAAGCTTGTGAATCGAAATCGAAGTAAATCATGAAATTTGTGTCAATACCCAGTGCTATAGTTTCAAGTTGAAAGATAGTTGATTTACGTGATTCAAACTAGTTAAAACAAAGACTATTGTTGTATCTACTAAAAGACCATCTACTAAAAGACATCAGACAAGAAAAGCATTATTTTTGTACCCTGACTGCAGGCCTTCGGGTCCATCAAATTGATTGTCCTAAATTTGTTAGAGCTTCCTATTCAGTTCAGTGGCCTTTTAAAGATGCATATAGTATGCTTGCTTACCTTCTAAGAATTATATTTATTAAGAAAGAGCTTCCTGCATGTTTACAAATGTTCCGATACCGCCGTTTTGTTTCTAAGTGTCTGGCCCTGTTTGGCTGGTGGTTAACCAAAGCAAACTTGAAATCTGTAATCAAAGGCATAGCAAAACTTACGTCTGCATAGCTGTCTACTGAGAGCATTGAATGAAGTGCAGCTGGTAAAGAGTTGTTGTTCTTTTTTTCCCCCGTCAAGAATAAACAGGTCATGTATTCTATCCAACTGTCCGTCAAAGGTTTTAGGTTTCCTATTGTGACTTTGAAGATGTTTCAGTCGAGTGCAGTGGCGTCGGTTTGGTTTGAACGTTCATAGGGGGAATGTTTGTTTGTTGTTGCTACTGTAGAGTACAACAGGGTTCCCGAATAAAATCTCATTAATTTTCTCCATCGAGAAATTGATTTTCAGTGTTTAAACCTTTCAAGGCTGATCTACAATGAGCTCTGAGTTATTAGTAATATGTATTATTCGTAATAAACGCAAATTATTTAATTGAGTCCGTCCTATACAGTCTCAAACTTCACTACATTTTAAAAGTTTTGGGTTGGTATGAATTTTAATAGTAATTTTTTTGAAAGAAGTTTCTTATACATTTATTTGATCAAAGAGACAGTAATAACAGTAATATTGTGAAATGTTATTACAAATTAAAACAAATATATTTTAAAGTTGCCATTGCTCCAGTACTAAGTGTCATAACCCTTTAATAGTCCCAGAATAGGATAATAGGATTCAGAAAACATAATTTTTTAAGGATGAAAAAAATATTTAATAACATTAAATCTTTACAGTCAGTAAGTCTTTTGATCAATGTAATCCTTGATAAATAAAAATATAAATTTCTCTAAAAAACAAACGTCTATATCAGTCTGTCTATCTGTTTATCTGTCTACAGTATCTATATTATTATATTATGTCTATCTGTATATATTTTTTATCGATATAAGCAAAGACTGTAAGTCAGTCAATAGTTTCATATTGTTACCATTGTTATTGTAATACTTTTGTTATCAAGGAAGCCGAAAAGTTTGGTCACTGTTGAGCTCCATTAATTTATTTTAAAATATAATATTTTAATTATTTATTAAGTTAATTTGTTTTATTCACTCTAGACCATAATGGCTTGTCATATTACCAACAAATGAAAGTATTCATAAGTACAATAATGTGAGATCAGTATAGTTCATTTTGACAGGTTAGACAAAGGTAACAGCAATTTAGTGCAAAGTATAGGTGCATTTGTGACATTGTGGATCTTCTTATTCCCTCTTGCATTGCCTCATTTGCCTAATTGCTTAATTTGCCTATTACTGTATTATATTAGCCTGGCACTATCACAGCACTTTTTCAAAACTAACACTCGCGAAACCCTTATAATGAACCACCTATGACCCAGTTGGGCTGCTTTATTATCTCTTTGTACTTATAAATGAGGAATATTTGCAATTTTTGTACATCAAATATATCTTGACTGCTTAATTAGTAAATGCCGAGTGGTGTGTTTTCAGCTGAACTCACAGTTAGCAGTGCAGCAACAAACAAATCAAATTTGAAATCTGCCATCAACATAGGCGGGAATAGCAACAACGCAGCTGGAAGTAAAAGAGATGGCCACCAATAATAGGATAGCACATTTAAAATTCCTAACTGGGAACTACTTTTTGATATTTGCAGGATATGTCAATATCATCCACTCTCAACATCAACACAGTGGTCACCTCAGCTCTCTGGCTCAACACAGTTTTCATTTAGTGTGACCGCTTTGTTGTGTAATGGGATCAGAACCAGTTTTCTGTCCAAAAGCTTTCTGACATCTGTCTGAGAGCGAGGCTGCTGGCACTTTTAGTCCAATGAGAACCATAGTGTTTCTAAAAAAGCCTTTTTCTCAGAGGTAAACTTGTGAATTATTAAACAAGGGCTTGGGCTAGGGGAAGCCTGAGGTAATCTGCCAGTTGCAAATGTGAATATCAGAGCTTTCCATCACATATGGAGAGCCTGCTGGTATAGAATCTGATCGCCACTGGGTGTTTAGAGAATGATAAATGATTCTTTACCTCCTAGAAAAGGTGTGACAACAGAATTTAATTTTTAAAATGTGACAGGGATCTATGCCTATGTCCTTGGGTTGTTTACAGCTGATCAGTCAATCATGTATTATACAATATACAATAAATAGACATAGAATATACATTTGTCTTTAAAACAATATTTTGAAACCTAATGAACTGATTCAGAAAGAAAAAGTATATGTATTGTTCATTTTGTCATAAGTTATAATGTATTTTCTGCCATGTGCAGTTCAGTTGCTATTTATTTAGCAAATATAATATTCAAACTGTTTTTAAGACAACATGTAAATGATTTCATTCTGTGAGGGATTCGTCGATGGTAACTTCTAAGTTTGTGTTTTTTTTTTTAATGATTCATTAAAAGGGCCAACTCAGAAGAGTAATTTGTCAATCATACTATACTTGTACTGTATGTTTTTAATTCACTTGAGTGAATGAGTTATTGCATGCATCACTCAAGGACTTATACTGTAGGCAAGACAAATTTAAAGTGTAAAAACAATGAGATGGATATCGTTCTTTAGGTACAAGGGTTTTTTTTTTTTTTGGTGGAAGTTTGATACGTCAAGCCTTTCACTGCCTTTCAAAATTTCAACTTCTAACTGTCTTTTTTTCTTTTCTCCCACAGGCATGAAAGTGAGGGCTTGTGTGTCTCAAATGTCAGGTAGGTTAGGAGAGGACACCCTCTCTGTGGATCTTGGCTCATCTGCTGTCACCATGATGCTTGTAGTAGATGCTCGGAGAACTGCATTTCTCATTGCCATGTCAAACTATGCGATGCACGTTATTTAACAGACATGTCATTTCCATGACTGAGTCATGCATCTTTGTTCACATTTTCCGCGGCCGTGTCTCAGACTCGCATTAGCTTCTTGGATGGACATCCTCATTGTCCCCATCACAGACTTGTAATCTGTTTCCTTCATTGGGGATTTGTAGGAAACGCTGACAATTTTTATTTATTTATTTATTTATTTTTACTTTTTCTAGGGCTGCTGATTTTTGGATTATGTGGATTATTTTTAAGCTTTTCAATTTACGTTCAAGGGCATTGTGTAATCAGGGATGTACCTTTGAATGCTTTCAGTATCGCCTTAGGCATTTAGTCATTTAAATTTTTTTTTTTTTTTGTGCCATGGCCAGTTTTATCTACACCACTTCATAAAATAGCTTATGGCAGTGATGTAAAGATGTATAAAAAGTGGCAATGATATTTATTTTTTATTGAAATTAAATTAATCTGTCCTGTTAAAATTAAAGGTTACAATAGGGCAGTACAAAAGTGCTAATTGTAACCGCTAGACTAACAAGTTATTTTATTTATTTATTATTATTATTGGTTTTTTTTTATCCTGTATAGTTGAGGTAGATGAAGATATAAAATGAAATATGTCACAGGTTCGTTCAAGCATTTCAGTTTGTCAGCAAGAATAATTAATGAGCTTAATGATGTTTTGATTTTGAAATTTTTGAAATTTTAAAAAATCAGTTTTGATTTTGAAATGAACAAATACTCTACTACGATCCTGATTTCTTTATCTATACCTTACATAGACTTTATCGATACTGTAAAAGTATTTGTGCATAATCTCATTATTATTCATAAACTAAGCCTTCGGATTTCATGACGTCACAACCAGCATGTCTTTTTTCATAAATAAATTGCACATACTGTACAGTAAAACATCAAACCTTAAACTTTGAGAGACCTTTACATCATATTGAGATTGCTGATTTATTGCTCAAGTGGCAAAAATAAGATGCATGTCCGTACTATCTGTCTACTTGACACTTCAGTGAGACATTGTGGATGTTTTTTCATCAGTTTAGAGGTGCGGATCTCTACATCATTGTGATAGATTCTCTTAAAGGACGGGTCTTCAGAACACCTGTGAAGCAGATCTTTATTAGTAACAATTTGTGGGCACCGTTGTATTGCGACACAAGTTAAAATGGAAAGACAACTTATTACTTGTAGTATCCATTCGGTTGAACATTTATGGGTGTTTCAACACTAGGTTATTAACAGGCTTAATTAGATCCTCGCTCAGCGCTGCAGTGTTGTAGCGTGTGAATCAATGTACCTCAACGCTTCCTTTCGGCTTGGGGTGGCATTAGATTAGATGGAGCAAGGAAATCCTCAGGGACTCCTCCATGCATTCAGCAAGTCCTCCTCAACACTCATAGCATTTTGTGAGCAACTGAAATGGGCTTGTTCGGGGTTTGCTGTTGATCCCAGATTTCATCAGCCAGTGAAATTCTAATTGAGTGCTGGAGAGGAAATTGTTGCAAAAGAAGCTCAGGCTGCTTATCAAAGCGAGAAGCTCCCCTAAGAAGCATTCCTGAAGGAACATCGGACTTGTGCAACCGCATTAAACATGATAACACACAACAGTTGTCAGTAATTTGCTAATTATCTGGCTGCAGATTGATGACACTTATTAGTTTTAGGGTAAAGTGCTGTAAGGGATCGAGGGTGAATGATCATAATCGGGGAAGATCGCTGTGTATTTTCTGTTAGGCAAGCACACCATGCAGTTTTATAGAACGAGGAAAGCCTTGTTGTCTTAGCCTTTAGCCTGAATGAAAACCAAAAGCCCCGTGTTGACAGACTCTTGGCTCAGTGTTCTTCTTAACATGCTAAACTTGATAAGATTGTTGAATGGGAAAAGCAAGTCAGATTTGAATCTAAATTTCAAGTTCTTTCCTGTGTTGGTGTGAATGAAGCAGATGTATAATTTGGCAGTAGAGACCAAGGACTTTTGGAAGAAATGTTGGTGTGTTGTGTTGTAATGGGCCAATATATCAGCCAATCTTTGGTCATTTTGAGATGATTCACATCAGCTGATAAGCTTATCCATTTGGCCGATTTCAGTTCTAAGCTCTACTGACAACTTTATCAACAAATTAGAAACCGTTTTACAATTTTATTTTAGAGTAAATGTATGGAAAAAATAATACATATTTGAATATATTACTGTAAAAAAAAAATGAAATAAAAAGTCACAGACAAAATGGAAAACAGAAATTAACTGGAAGTCAATCCACTGTTTACTAAAATGACTAATATTGTAATGTCTTATGCTCACCACTGCTGCATTTATTTGATCAATGCAGTAAAAACAGTATTATTGTAAAACTGTATTATTTTTTTATATATATATTCAAATGTATTTTATTCCTGTGATGGCAACCCTGAATTTTCATCAGCCATTACTTGATCCTTAAAAAAATGATTATAATATGCTGATTTGGTGCATTTCTTCTTATTATTAATGGTAAGAACAGTGTAATAAATATTTGTGGAAACTGTGATACATTTTTATCAGGGTTTTTGTTCCAACCTACCTAAAGAAAAATATCGATCTGCAGAATATTTCACATAAACCGTGCACTCTTTTAGTTTTAAGCAGCAACAGTTCTATCACTGGAATTGGGGACAAACACTTAGTAGAGACAATGGGAATTTCACTTACAGTAAAGCTCTCTTCTTCGATATCAAAGCTTCAAGCCAAACTCAATTGAGTGCACCAGCATATATCGCTCATATCTCTCCCTTATCTGGACGTTTTTAAGTCCCCCTCAGTCAGACTTTGATGTTGAGGCTGATAAATGGATGCTGGCAGTTGAGTCACATATCAGTGTTATTTCAGCCACTGTTTTAATGTCGTCAAACACTCTCATCAGTTTCAAACCAGAAAACATGTTGAGCCTTTCTAGGACAAAATGACAGTTTGAGCAACAGTGAAGGATGTTATCCTTCCATTCTAGGGGCCGTTTATGTGTTTTGTCCATTCATTTACATAATATAGGTATTTTTGAGTCGTTATGTATGGATTTTTTTTTTTTATTATTAATAAATATGTATGTATGCATTTTACAGTGCTGCTAGGTATAAATTCAGAGTTACAGGTTACAATTAGTTACAATTCATTCAGGGAATTTGATAAATATTTCAAGCTCTCATTTCTCTGTATATGTATATACACAGTATATACCAATGTGTAGTAATGACTGAAATACTACTAAGGAGAAAACACCCTTCAGGTCATATCAGTCTTTAATCTTTTCGAACGCTTCATTTATCGTGGTTAACTTGAGAGAAAACTCGTGAAGTATAGTGTAATATTTTAATTTCAGTGACTCAGACCGTCATCAGAGCGGAGTGAAATGTCACCTCTTACAGTTTTCTTTATTCAACTTACCACGAACCAAAATATGTCACTGCTGCAAGTCGCATACATCAGCATGACATCAGCAAGCCTCTGCTTTCCACTGAGCGGCCCTGTACAATACACATTGTTCCTTGTAGACAAGGACGTGTGTGTGTGAGCGCCTGTATAGCTGCAGGGAGGTTTCTCGGCCTGGTCCCCCAGAGCATTTACCCTCTCTCATTTTCACCTCGGTCTTTACACTCACCTCCCTGCTTTCTCTCTCGCTCTGTATGTGTCTTCTCATTGATTTGGTGCCTGTAATAGGCTGCTCCATTGAAGCCTGTGCACTCCGTGTGCACGTGTGTGTGTGTGCGCGCGCGTGTCACACAGCTGTTGGCAGGCCCAGTTCCAGCGCTCTGATGCTCACGCTAACAGTGCAGAGTGAGGCGGGTGCTGACACGCTGTTCTGGACTCGGGCCTGTGGCTTTGCCAAGGTTAAGTGGGCAGGGCTGGCCACACACTGGTTGCTTGCAGATACTGGAAAACAAAAATGTGTGGTTGTGTCAGTGACCTGAAAAAATGCTGCTTTGTCAAGTATCTGGAAGGAAGGGATCAAGGCATGTTTGGGTAACATCCTGCCATCCATGCCTCCTTCTGATTGATTTTTAAAGGCAGCCAAAAATCGTCTTTTTATAGTTTTTAATTATTATTATTGATTGATTTATTAATAAATATTTATTTTTATGTATCTACACCACTGTTCAAATTTGGGGTTGGTAGGATTTTTCTAAATGTTTTTGAAAAAAGTCTCCTTTGCTCAACAAGGGTGCATTTATTTGATCAGAAATACAGTAAAAACTGTAATATTTAAAATAACTGTTTTCTGTTTTAATATTCAGAAATGTAATTTATTCCTGTGATGGCAAGGCTGTATTTTCATCAGCCTTTAATCCAGTCTTCAGTGTCACATGATCAGCATTTATTT
Source organism: Squalius cephalus (assembly GCF_949319135.1). Lineage (NCBI taxonomy): Eukaryota > Metazoa > Chordata > Actinopteri > Cypriniformes > Leuciscidae > Squalius > Squalius cephalus. The sequence continues at coordinate 23,101,623 of NC_137143.1, read as the reverse complement.
TAAATAGATTTTTTTTTGTTGCAACAGTATAAATGTCTTTACCGTTTTTTTTATCATCAATTTAATGTATCCTGACCCCAACTGACCCCAAAACTGACCCCAAACTTTTGAATGTATTTTTTAATTGTATCTATAACTTTTTATCTGTAACTAAAGAAGTCAGATTTTCAGAAAAAAATTACATTTATAGAATTTGAATATTTTACGGTTTCATTCTGCTTTTGCTCAATCACAGCTATTTTATTCCATTTTACACATACTGTTTTAGTGTTTGCACAGTGGCACTAAAAAAAGATTTTCGCTGCATACTTCCATACTATATAGAAGACGATGTGAGTATGTGAGAGGAGTAGTTTGTCTGAATTCATAGCATTCATAAAACAGTAGGCAAAAAGTACCCGGATGAATTCTGAAGTGTGCATTCAGTGGACACTTTACTATCCCATGAGGCCACGGGAGAGGATTTGTGAATGGAATTGAAGTGATGCAACTGACGACATTATCTTATTATAATGACAACATGGCAGATAGTTCATTTATACTACACTCATTCATACTAAATAAAACATATTTTTTTAACAGTCACGAAGTAAGTTTAAAACCAAATGTAGAACCAACTATACAGTATGCAATTTTAAATGCATCAAATGTCTTTATAATATCACACTTAATATTTTTCTCATTCACTATAAATGTGGTTTTATACATGCAAATATGTGACCCTGGACCACAAAACCAGTCGCATGGGTAAATTTTTCGAAATTGAGATTTATACATCATCTGAAAGCTAAATAAATAAGCGTTCCATTGATGTATGGTTTGTTAGGATAGGGCAATATTTGGTCGAGATACAACTATTGAAAATCTGGAATCTGAGGGTGCAAAAAAATCGAAAATCGCCTTTAAAGTTGTCCATGTATGTTCGCGATTGTGCTGCATTCACTCACAGAAATAAATGTTTTATATATTTACAGTAGGAAATTTACAAAATATCTTCATGGAACATGATTTTTATTTAATATCCTAATGATTTTTGGCATAAAAGAAAAATCGATAATTTTGACCCATACAATGTATTGTTGGCTTTTGCCACAAATATACCCGTGCGACTCGTGACTGGTTTTGTGATCCAGGGTCACATATATATCTGCTTATATGGCAGTCCTTGACATCATCAAAATGTTTAAAAAATAACTATATGGGCAGCAAGGCAGCAAAGCCCCCTTTAGCTCCTCTCTCTCTCTTTCTCTCTCTCTTTCATTCTCTCTCTCTCTCGCTCTCTCTCTCTCTCTCTCTCTCTGCATCTGATCTGCTACAAAGGGATGCTGGGAATGTGGAGCAGCCGCACACTGTGAAGTCTCTCTTATAGGTTCACAACGATAGCAAGTAGCTGCAAAGGCAGCAGATCTGGGGATCTGCAGCTCGATCGAGCGCTAGCATCCTCCTTCCTTTCTACCTTCTGTTTTTTTTTCATTGTGAGTGATAGTTACAGAGCTCTGTCCAAATACCTGTGCCCTGTTAAAGTGAGTTGTTAAGCCACAGTAATATATATGATGATTTTACTACTGTTTGGTGGCGCTGGCCTGACGCAGCCAGGTCTCAAAATCATTAATTATTAAAAGCCATTGAAGTTGCTACTGCCTCCTATAAATAAAGGCTCCCTCAGGGTTATGAGAGATCTGAGGTAGACCAAAAGACATACAGATGAGAGAGAGAGAAAAAGAGGACTCATGGCCAGACGTACACCTAATATGTATTATTGTTTTAGCATACTATGTTTTATTATAATGGTGAGTATACTTTGCGTAGTATGCAACTTTTCTGTGTACATAAGAACTACATTGAGCAAAATTGCAGTATACAACATGCACTATGGATTATATCCCACAATACAATGTGCTAATTTTTCCATTTTGATGAACTAGACTACATTTACCACAATTTTTTACTTAATTTCTAATTTTTTATCTCTTAAATAATTTTAAACAAAATTCAAAAATGATGTGAGGTCATGTGACAACATTATAGCTCGTTATAGAGTGTATAGGGCTATTTTCGGAGTAGCATACTTGCATACTATCTGTACTTTGTTTTTTTGTTTTTTCATTATTTCTCAACTATACTTTGCATAGCATGCTAAAAAAATTTTTTTCAAAGTAGTGGAGGTTTAGTAGTTTATTAATATGAGAGTATAGTTGAATTATGGAGGTGTACTGCTTTAAGCACTGTGGCTCTGCCATGAAATATTAACAATATGAAAATGACCCCTGTATGATTCATTTGCACAGTGAAAGAGGTCACTACAGCAGGACACTGAGCTGGTGAGATACACTTACAAACATTATGCTACCACAAAACACATTTTGTGGCCACCGTTATTTTTACTGCTGTAAATCCATAATCTAATATGGGTTCTCCTTCAGAGATTGCAACTGTACAGCATTTTTATTATATTGTATTATTTTATTTTATTGGAAGGTTTATTTTATATATTTTTAAAGAAATATAGAAAACATATATCATTACAGTATAAGCTAATGGCAAGTTGCCCAATTTTATAGTGGTGTGAAAAATTTGGACTACTGTAACTGTAATTATTTCATATGTTCCTTCCAATTTTGAAAAGCAAGTATAGTCGTATTATTTTATTTTTATTATTGTGTCATGTAACTGCACACAAATGATACATATAGACTCGTTGAGACTTTTTTTTATTCTTCCTTCTGAATCATTTGGATTTTATTCAAAATCAGACAAAATGGAATTGTCGTGTAGCCAGACCTTTGACCAAAACTGAACGCTCAGTTAGACAAGAGGAGAACATCTGACTGACATATAAAGTGACCAACAATAGCTAGTTTTGTTTTTATGTGTTATTTAGGGGTTGGTTTATCTGAAAAAGATTATATACCACAGTGATGTTTCCAGTGGTCTTCCAGACACACTTGTGGCTTGGCCTTGTTTTTTGGCATCCATGTGTTAGCAGTCAGTCCATTCTCAAACTGGCAGATCTGATAGATTGTTGTGCAGTGAAGCTGAACTGCACTGCTACTCGGACTCGGTTTGTTTCACAGCACCAGGGGCAGAGAGAGTGAATCGGAGCCCTGCACATTTAACCAGTGGCTTAATGGTTCAAAGCTTCTTTACTTTCATGCACGATTGATGGTAGCATGGTGGTTTGTCTGCTGGATCTGAGGAAACGGTTTGAAGGGAATGAACAGATTTGTGATCACAATGCTGATCAGTCTGGACCATTTAAACTCAATTACTCGGTTTTGTAGTTTGGGTGCTGGCCAGTACTGCTAAACGCAGATCCATTACAAGCAACATATGCTCAATGAGGCCAAATGCTGTTGTGAAAAATGGAAATAGTCTTTTGGCTTTGCTTGAGTATTACAATCAGAGATATTTTATGTCTCCCTGAATTACCAATTTACTATTGGTGAAAATGACACATGAATCGATGCTGTCAGACAAAACCAAGGACTCGAACTAATGAAAAGTCGCCCACCATTTTCAGGGTCAGTTATTAGGGAGGGAGGGAGATTCAGAGGGTTAATATGAGACTGAATCAAAAGCGATCACCTGACGCAGATTGTTGTTTAAGGAAAAGGGTCAGCGCAATGTCATGCTATTCACTTGCACTGCTTTTACGAGGCCATGTTAATTTAATCATTTCTCCATGTGCTTCGGTGATAGTGTTAACATGTTCAAGGTCTTGTTTTTCCCCTTACTTAAAAGCATAGTTCACTACCACAAAAAAGGCATCATTTACTCACCCTCATGTTTGAATATGAACAAATAATCATGGGTTTATTACGTGGGTTATATATATAAAAAAATATATAAATATTTAAGTGAGATTATTATTAAAATAGAAAAAAGAATATTAATCATATTTTACTGTAAAATAAAACTAAGTATTTAATGAAAATGAATCATTTAATTTTATTGTTCAACTGTCAAATTAAAATACTAATTTACATTTTCATTTTTAAATTAAACCATCATTTTATTTTGGCAGAAAACCACAAAATGATCTTAAACTTGTTGGCATCAGGTTTAAACACTTTACAAATTACAATTCTGGTGAAATTAGTGGTTCCAAATGCATATTCTTGTGTGTCCACCAAAGTGTTTTTAGCCAGCTCAAAAACTTGAGTGCTTTGAAAGCACAGCGTTTTTTCTTTTTAAACAGACACATTTAGACACATTGGTTGCTATGATACAGAATATCCGTGGAAGTGTAGTATCTGATGGTTTTCATAAAAAGGTTGATAAAATGTAAGGTATTTGCTTTGGCTCTTGTTTTAAATTATTTTGTTCCGTTGTTTTGCTTGTTGTTGTCGTCTGTTACCAATGTATAAGCAGGATGTGGCAGTTGGTCGGTGTGGTATTTGTCCCGCCCCTCCTCCACTGTGATTGGACAGCTGGGTAAAAACATTACAATGATGAACGAAAAATTTTCAACTCTTTCGACGCCCAGAAAAAAAGCTCAGCGCCTCATCATGCTGATGGAGTTTTTAAATACACGGCGCTCCCACTGAAAACAATTGATAAAATACGCTACAAAAAAACGCCGTGGCCTAAGTGATTAAAACTCACAGCACAGCAGAGGTGTGTTTGTGTGTATGCATACAGTGCCACATTTCACTCTGAAACATGCAGAGCATGTATTTATGGAATTAAGTAAGCCATAGTGCAATATTATTTTAATATTTCTTCTAGCATGCTCTGAAATTTATGGAAGCTTGTTTCCGCCACTGAATAAAAATAAAACCAGTAATTACAACTTTTTATCTCACAAATCTAACTTTTTTCTTTTGCAATTATCAGAATTGCATGGTATAAACTCGCAATTGCGTGTTATAAAGTTAGAATTGTGAGATCTTAAATATTTTTTCCCCTCAGAATTGGACTTTATAACTCGCAATTGACCCTTTGCAGGGAGTTTGATTGACAGGTGATCTGACCAATCATAATCCCCCCCATTAATTTCTTTAAAAAATGACCACATTTGAAAGGTGAGACTTTGTTTCATATCAAAAGTAACCTGGTCTGTCCTGTCTGTCAGTGCGTTGTCAGTGTCCTCTTTGCTCCGCGATGTATTTTTCACTGTGTGAGAACATGGTGTGGCGTGAGAGCGGCGTGGCTTGTCGGACATAGCAACAGTAACTAAAGGGGGCGGGTCTTTGCGAACGTTCAACTGCGTGTTTATATCTCACAATTATGATAAAATAAGTCAGAATTGCAAGATATAAATTTTCAATTGCGAGAAAAAAAGTCAGAATTGCAAGATATAAACTTGCAATTGCAAGAAATAAAGTCAGAATTGCAAGATAAAAAGTCATAATTGCGAGTTTATATCTTGCAATTCTGACTTATTTTCTCACAATTCTGACTTCGGGATAAAAAGTCGCAATTTTCATGTGAATTGTTTTATTCCTTGGTGAAAACAAGCTTCCATATAAATCTCATTTGCATTCAGAGTGCAAAATATTGTGTTGACGCATCACCGGTTTTAGTTGTATAAAAATATTCTTCATACAGTAAGTTTTTCTGTAGTGTTCCGTGGAAGACAATAAGGTATACGGGTTTGAAACGATAAGAAGCTGAGTAAATAATGCCAGAATTCCTTTTTAAAATGGGTGTGGTGGGTATATGGGCTTTGAATAGCATGTTGTGCTTCTGGGGTGTGTCTTTGATCAATGTTTGCTTATGAAAAGCTCTTCAAATGAAGCTGCTGTTTTGCAGCTCAATTAGTCCTTGAAGCTAATCTTAGGCTAGCTTTGAGTTCTTGCCAGCTTTTTGGACTTTTTTATATTTATTTTTTTTTTTACTTTTGGAGCATTTGTTTAGTTATAGGAGTTATGTAACTCTAGAACCTGCTCTGCGGTGATAACAGAAAGCTTATGCCAGCCAGGGCAGAAACTCAAAGGGTTTTAATCCCATGACATTACCGATTATCATTGGTTAGCAGGGTTCGCTGAGGAGAACAGCTTCTTTGTCTTGGTTGTGACATGTAAACCAAATGGCTTTGACGTGACATTGCAGGATTTTTTTTTTTTACCCATGAAATGCACAGTCATTAATATTAGCAGGCTTTTGTGCATCATGGAGAAATTATCTGCTTAAAGTGCCAATGTATAAGAACATTCATTATGTTGATTTATTTATAATTTAGCTTTGTATACTGTGCCGATGACAAAAGAAAGCACACAAAATAAAATGAGTGTTTGTAATTAATAATTCAGTCTTCATAAATTGGGGTGATAAAACCGTGGTGGGATTTTGATAAATTTGATTCATTGGTTTGCTGCCATGCCGACAAATTAGAGTGAGATATTGCGTAAATATAAATTTAATGTCATAAGTTTAGCAATTCCAAATAGCTGATTAACTGGATGAGGGACCTTGGTGTCTCTGATTGAAATTCAATTGAAGTTTTGTTCAATCAACAGAATCCATTTTAAGCAAAATACTGAATGCATGCATTCCATTTAACTGATTAAAGAGCATGTGTTGCCTCCTGTGAATGTTAATACTCGCATTTAAGCTCGACTAGCCAAGTTTCAGAATTCAAAAAGCAAAACATGATATTCAAAGCATGCCTGGCTCGGTTATCCAGCAAACATCTGGTCTTTTAATCTCATGTAATATTGACATGGGCGGTGTGATGTAATTCTCAACAAAAAAAAAAATCCATAAACTAAAAAAAACAACATTTTTTAGGGTATTAACGATTTGATAACTTGAATACTTACAGAAAATTTTGGATTGGTAGAACTAACTGAATCTTACCAGGTGTCCAGGATGGCACAGATGCCGTTAAACCACTGTACTGTTTTCCTCCAATTGTGGCAGTTGTGGTGAACATGACATCTAATTGTACTGACAGTAAGCCTCTCATACACCTTCATCAGATTTCATTAATAGTCCGGAGAAGATTATTACTCATTGCAAATGGAAATGAACCCTTGGCCATGCAGTAATGATTAGGCAGAGCGATTCTCCTGTAACGTACAATACCACCGTCCTTTCGCGACATAATATAAAGATTTCTAAATGTTCTGCATATATTACCCAAACGCCACCTGACTGGCTGCACAGCATAGAGAGACAGATGTTATTTTCTGGTTGGATGCTACCTGCTTTTCATAGGATTGTGTCCTCAGCGCTTTAGATTATCTTGTGCAGTGATATGAGGATTATACAACTCTACAGGAAGAGATGTAATCTGTTCCCTTTTAATTAATCATGGAGTCTTAAAATGGCTTAGTTTAGAAAAAACTGCTTGTTTCATACCTTGTTTTTTTTTTTTTTGGAAAGAAAGACTATGGCTGGATGATATAGCTAATAATATCTCACTATTTTTCAGCCATCTGATGATGGTCGTTAAATGTCCTTGTATTTATGTTCAGTATTTGCTCTGAAATGGCTTAAAATGATCAATTTTCCATTCAGATGAAGCAAAATTACAACCAAATATTAAACAAATTGGTTAAAATGGTAATGTAGCAACTAAATCACAAAAATCTAGTTAAAATAATCGCAATTATTTAATACAAGAACTAGAACACAGTGAAAATCTAGTCAAGGCATGTTTTATGAACACTTGAACCATCAAATAAAAAGTGCGTTAAATGATTGAGCTATTCACAGTGTTGCTTAATTTTTATCACTGGCAAAACAAATATGAATATACTGTGAATATTTATTCAACCAGCCCTAAGAAGGACTAACTTAATGTTCTCATCCATGTTGGATAAGCACAGGATTTTGCTTTTAATCTCAACAGACTTTATTTATTGTAGAGTTGACGACGAATGTTCAAATCGCAGGATGCTTTTGAACTAAGGAAGCATGCCATGATTTTAGACTATTTATATCCTATCCTCTTATTGGCTGGTTTTCCCAGTATCATTGTCCCTAATTCTTAGATTTCCTTAGTTTTCAAGGTGAAGGACATGTCATTTTGTTTAGTTTTTTCTTGGTGGGCTGAATCAGAGAGATGAAGAGTTGTAATTAATTTAGCACTCTAGCTGATTATGTAAGCACATTTGTCTTTTTCATTTCATTATTCTTTATCTTTTAATGCAAATGTAATGTAAATCTGTGGTGAAAAATGGAACTACAGCGCACTTTAATTTAGAGCCATGGGGGCAGATTTCAGGCTGCCCTGCTTATTTTCACGTTGCCTTACTTAAACCTTGCTCCAGACCAAGATGATATCAATCCGCTTTAGCTATGTGTTGTCTGCATCAGGTCAGTAACTGTGTGGAGTAGCGTATCAGATTAATGAAAGTATACATCCTTTAGTTAACGTGCTCATGTGAATAGCCTTTATACAGTTCTGTTGTTGTTTTATTTCTGAGAATAGGCATAACTTTCTTTTCCTCACTGGAGATCCTCTACAACTTGTAATGTTCTAAAACAACATTCCGAGGCTATAAATACTACATTAAGGCAATTAGATATGATTGTACTTAAAGCCTGTCAATCAACATTAGAGTGCCGTCCTCAGGCTGAATAACGTGAGTGAGTTACAGTGAGTTACAAAGGCCTTCCATTCAATCAGAAGAGGATTTGAAGGTCCTTGAAACATTCATCGTTCTGCATAGCCTAATGAAGGATGGAAAACCACTGTGACTGAATTCAGTGAGTGTGTTTATGTGTATGACGAAACACTGATAACTATCAAAATTCAGATCTTATAACCTGACAATGCAAGACAACTGTGAGATTTGAAAGTGTCAGCCTTTTTTGAGGTTTAGATGCCAGATATACACACACTGAATATGCTTACAGTGTGTATTGGTGCAATGAACATAAACACAGGTGGGCCAATCATGTTTCGGTTAAACCGTTAAAAACAGTAAGGATGTCCCGCTGGCTTGGAGTAGTGTCAGAGAGTTAAAAGACAGCACTGTGTTGCCATTGAAAATGTTTATGTTCATTGATCTTGTACATCTATTTTTATGCCTTGAAAACTTAAATGTTACATTGTTGCTCCAAATTCTGCTGATTCATCACCAATATAATGTTATCCAGCTGGCTAACACAGATGAAGTTTTGCTGAAATAACAAAAAGGACTTGTGAAAGTCTTGAAAGAATCAGTAATAATGTTCAAAACTATGAGCCAGTCTGTAATATTTTACATTGTATGCCACTGTTTTCCAGCATAAGTGGAATTATCCATTAGTTATAGGAACTAGCCACCAGGGTGCTTCCCTGAGAACTAAAGGTTCCCCTAGAGCTGTTTTCCTGGTTGCATTCGCACCGCCAGTTGGAACTCTGAAGTGACGAAAGCCACGCTTCTTGTTGTGACTTTTATTTTGACGGCGCTGAGAACGCCATTGCGTCTGTCATACAAAGAAAGTAGACCGTATATGAAAAAGTATTAGCGTTTGCCATGTGGTTGATGTCCAACCTCGCTAGCTGAGCAGAAATGCATAATCTTGTTTTGCTTGATCCCCTCAAAGTTGGATTTTCCCCTAGAGAGGTCAATGTATCACTGTTTACATGTTCATATAGTTAGTTTGTGGAGTAAATATATAGGTTGTAATCTGTGTACAGGGCTTTTTTTTAAATGGCGGGTGCTGGTGTTTTGCGTGCGTTTGGTCAATCAGTGTACATTTACATCACTGGTAGTTCCTATTGTGCTGGGTTAGACCCTTCTCTGAACCAGGAGCTAATTTAGTTCCCCTAAAAGAAGTTCCTAGAACTAAAATCGTTCTAGTTCCTGCAGAGCGAACACACCAAAAACTGAGTATTTTCACCATTAGTTTTAAGAACTATGAAAAGGTTCCTCCGGTGCGAAAAACCCCTATTGTTGAGTCCATTTTGTTTTTGTACAACTTTAGAAGATATCTAGCTATAGCACACGTCTTATAGACTTATTTTATGATAATTATATATAATAAAAAAAAATGTAGCACTAATTTCTGTTCATTGTAATTGCATAGAAAAGAGTACCTATATGTTTTTCAAAATTTCTCCTGTTTTATGAAAGAAAGAAAGTTATATTGTTTTGGAATGACATGCGAGTGATTTAAATGATGACTGTTCATTTTTGGATGAATCTCATAAACCATAATTGGTTTGATTGTGCATGTACACAGCGTGTTTCCATCATTCCAATTCAGTACATTTCATTTTTTAGTACATTCCAGACTGTATCACGGCTTGCCTGTGATTTGTTCCCTGTTGACTGTGATCTGTTTGAAGCATGACCGAAAATCAAGAACCTCTTGTAAGCTGAACATGTTTTTCTCTTTCTTTTCCTTTTGAAGACGGCACGCTTCTTTGCCCCTCGATGTCACAGATAACCCTGGCAACTTTATTGTGCCGCTGTGTCGAAGAAGTTACCCCTGTCGCAAATGGAAGTCTGCATCTCTTGGGTAAATGGAAGGGTTTAATATTCACTTGCTTAAGATGCTAATATCTCAGAGCTGCTGCATGGACTAACTGTCTTATTCTCCACACATATTTGTGGTTTGGTGTCAGGTAATGCAAATTGTCATGCTCCCATCATAGTGCTGTACGACTGATTGCTCAAAAATACGAATCCATGTTCATTTAATAGATGTGTCTGCCATGACTGGGCCACAGTAGTGCTGTATTGCTCCTTCTTTGTGACTTCTGTGGAAGCGGACCTCCTGTGTCTGATGGTGCACTCAGATGGAAAATGAAGAAACACAGATTCATCCCGCTGCGTAGCAGTAGGATGCCATGTCGCTGATTGTGTGACATGTCGTATGGTGCAGGGTTTTACCGCGCTAGTTTGGATGGACGGCTTAAAGTCTAAAATTTGAATGACGTCTTATTTCTTTTTAAATACCACATCATTCAGTTTCTGTCCACTGTCCATGAATGACAGTTCTGACTGAACTGTACTGTGGATGTCTAATGCCAGAGTCCAAAATGAACAATTGCCATGTTCCCTTTGTAAATAAACAAAATATTTTTAAATATATGTAAATAAGTATAAAAATATGATCATTTTAAGTAAATATAAAAATATACATATAACAGTTATTTAATAACATTTTTTATTTAAATATAAAAATGAATTTAAATAAATGTATAATAAAAATAATGCTAAATATAATTTCATGTACTGTATGGCATGAATTATTTGAATTTCACATGAGCAGCGGTAGAGAGGAGGAGGAGGCCGCCGCAAGTGAGTTTTTTATGACCGTGTTGTGAAATATACGCCCCCCCCACAGCTGTAGGGGGAGCTCGTGGGGAAAACATGCGACAACAAAAGGAAAAATCAGCGAAGAAGTGACTAGAGTTCGCTAGAGTTGCCGAGTTCTCCTTTAATGAGTCTTATTTTAATTTTTTGATCAGTGTATCAGTATAATTTTTTAATCCTCACTGTTTTAAACAGTGTATAAATTATTAGATAACTTGTCTCAGTTTGTCGCAGTGTTTCCAGCAACAAATGATTTTCTGTGCTGCACAAACTTACTAGCCTGGTAATACCAAACTCTGCTACTTCGCTTTGCTTCGTAGACAGAGTCTGGCATGGCATAATTGAAAAGCGTTTTCTGTTTTCCGCTTGTCTGGGCGCTTGTCTGAAGTTTAAAATCATTGGTTACCCGTAAGCCAATCACATAACGTTTGGTTATGGTGTGTGTTATGCGCATGCTCAGCCTCATCTAACTTCCACTGTAAACACATGTATGATGCGAAAACAAAACCATCGAGCGAAATACCGGAGTGAACATGGCTGTGAACGACTTTTGCAGATTATGTGAAGTAAATCTACGCATCCACCACGGTACAATCAGCGTCTACGTCACGGCTCTCAGCCCGCCCTCTGTTCGTTGATTGGCCGGCTGTTTTCAGGCCGGAGGAAAACGGGGAAAACGGTCGCTATCTCAGACTGAGTACAGAAGCGAAATGAAATTGAGCGGAAGTACGAAGTCTGACGTAGTCAGGCTACAAACTTACAGGCAGTCAGAAGATATATAATGTTTAGCACTTATATAACACATTGCTACATGCTAGAAAAGTTTTCCACAATATAGTTAGTATAGAAAAGATTGTAGTCTTTGTTTTGTGCTAGCACACCAGCATAGCCAATAGCACGTCCAGAGATCTCTCATGATTATAAGTCTCTGCTAGTTTGTATCAAAATTCATGCTAGCCTGGCGTCCGTGGAGGATTGTTATTCCGTGTCCTGTTAATTAGCTGTGTTGTTTAGCCTTGTTTGATGATTTTTAATTAGCTTTGGTGATGACAGGTTCTGATAAACATTAGTGATTACCACGAGAGCTTGAGACGTCGCTGTACATTAACTGCCGTTGACCACGGATCGAGATAACATGTCAGGCTTAGAGTGCAGCTACAAATAACATTGGTCATCCCGTGGGATCTTGGGCTCAAACAGTTGGGTGGAGCGTTTAGAGATCTCTCAATCCTGGTTTCATGAGATCAGACTTTGCTTGAGCCATGCAGGGAAGGCAATGATAAAAGGATGAACTGAAAGAACATTAAAGTGTGCGAGCATGAGCTCAGGCCTGTGTATGAAAACAAAATGTTGAGACTAGTAATGGATGCACAGTAACCATTTTTGGGATATGTGAAAGACATCACCACCAAAAACAGAAAGGCACCACCAAAATTTAATTCGTTGGAAAAAATGTGCCTGTGCACAACATTTTTGCAGAATGATATTACGCTGCTTTTAAAGTGAAATGTCCAGTGAGTGGCACTAAGGCCGCGTGTCCACCAAAGCGTTTTTGGCTTGCTGAAAATGCCTAGCTGTGGGTGCTTGAGAGCGTTTTGGCAGTTTTTTTTTTTTTTTTAAGTTAGCTCTTCTTTTAAATTATTTTGTTCCGTTATTTTTGTACTTGACGTTGTGCAAGCAGAATAAGTTAATAATAATTGAATCATGAAATTTGTGTTAATATCCTAAGGCCCTGTGTCCACCAAAGCTTTTTCACACGGCTGGCGTGTTTTTCCAATTGTTTTCAATGGGAGTGCCATGTTTTTAAAACGTCAGGAGCGTAACGGGGCGCTGAGCGTCTTTCTCTTTTTTACCGGTCGCCGAGAGTTGAAGAATGTTCAACTTTTGGTAAAACGCAGCACTGTCACGTTTTACCTAGCTGTCCAATCACAGGCGAGGAGGGGTGGGACAAATACCACACCGACCAACCACCCGCCACATTCTGCTTGTCCGTCAACAGATGACTAGCCTGGGTGCCAGCCCGAACCCCGCCCACAATATTTTTTGGTCGGGAAGTTCGGTCTGGACTCGCTCCGTTGAGGAGCTATTATGCCCGAACAAAAATTGTTCGGACCAATCACAATGTCAGGGCGGGCTTTATACGATGATTGACAGATGAGCAACGGTAACGTAATCACCCACGTCACCAAAGAGCGCTTGATTTGAATTAGTTTACAACAAAGACGAGGGCAGCTGGAGAATTGAGATTTCACGAGTTCACATTTACAAATAAGTCAGATAGAATAAATGCGTATATAAGATTTCACGAGTTCACACAAATAAGTCAGATAGACTAAATGCGTATATGACGTGCTGTCCGAGGAGAGGGCTGTGGGCTCGGTAGCCATACTCCCCCCGTGTTCCTGGTTGTGAGAGAACAAGACAAGAGTGAGGATTCGGGGTGGTGGAGGGATGCTGAAAAACTGTCAAGGAGTGTTAGGTAAGTTGACAGAGTGAATATGCTTCCTCATGCTGATATAGGGTAACGTTAGACATGGTATTGTTTGATGACAAGTTGATATTGGATTGATTATTTGTACGTGCTCCTCCCGAACTTTGTTTATGAAACATCATGTGTAGATTCCGCCATCGCGTCTGTTATAGAAGATATGCACAGCGCATTCATTTTAAAAGAGGAGCAGAGAGCCGCGACATTTTGTTGGTTGAAAATATGAATGAAGAACATGCGTCATTTACTCCGTTACTCTGATTGGTTGTAGGTCTATCCAATTGAGTGCAGAGTTTTTTTTTTTCCTGGTTCGGTTGAGACACGCCCCATAATCAAATCTCTATGGAACAGTCTCAGACTCACATTCTGACTAGAATATGAGTATGACGAAGTCAGGCTAACAGATGACAACAACAAGCATAATAACGGAACACAATCATTTAATACAAGAGCCAGAGAAAATACATTGTATCTACATTTTTATATAGAAACAAGACAGAAACAAACTATCTGTGAAATAAGATACTAGTAACACTTCTGCGGATAATCAGTATCATAGCAAGCAAAGCGTCTCAACTGAAAAAAAAAAAGTGATGCCAAAACGCTTGTTGTACGTATCGTACGTACGTATGTCCAATGTATGGCCAAAGCAGCCATGCCAATTTAGTTGGTTTCTACAAGTCTTTGAGCTCTTTAATCATGACTCTTTTTCACTGGACTCGAGATTCTCATCGCAAGTGCAATGCTGTCCCAAGTGATCTATCAAGCAGGTTTACCACAGCAAAAAAGCCATACAAATGGAGTTGGTTATGTGATGCAAACGTCAAAATCACTGTATTAGTTTACAAACCATACACTACGGTAAAAGTGTTTTGAGGTCATGCCATAGTATTGTACAAAGAACAGTGCAAAATAAGTCATTATTAATCAATAGTCTGCCTCTGTAATCATAATTTGAGTGAAAAATAAAAAAGTTGTTGCATTGTATTGCCTTTAGTGTTCATTTCAAATGGAAACTTGGAGTTTTGCAAAAATGCACGGTTTTCATATGAGCCTAGGTCGAAAATTGACATGGCTCTGAAGCAATAAGGAAATGGCTATTGATCAGAGACCCAAATGCAATTCCAGAGACACAAGTTAAGACTATCACACTAGCCGTTTCTTAAAACCTGACTTCAAATAGTATTGTTTTGCTGCTCTTATATACTTCATTACCAGCTAACAAGGAAATAAACATTCTGAATCAAGACTGCAATTACATTTAAAGGCCAATGTTGATTTTAGACACAATAAAAGAAGATTCTAGCCTCTGCTACGTATTAGCATGCAAATTACACCCTCTGAACTTCAACGAGCGGGTTCTTAATTGCAAAAGCCTCATATTAGTAATCAAGGACTCCACTCAGAGACCATGAGATCGATAGTTGTGGTTGCTGTCGGAAAAAGGCTTTCAGGTGATTGTACTCTAGGCAGACATATATCTAACAGCAGCTGCTAAGTTACCTGTTGTGTCATTCCATTGTTTGGATTTGCATACTGTCTTAATACGTACTCTGCTAATACATAGTTTACGTAATACAGTATATTCTATTTATGCAGTATGTGTATTGTTTGTAGTATGCAACATTTCATGTTGATATGTTATATAACCTTGCATGTGATGCTGTATTCCACAGTGCAATGTACTTGCAAGTTTATTGCTGTTTATGTGTGGAATAATATTAGCTGTACTTTTTTTGACCTTCTTTTTGTGTGTGTGCGCGCGTGTGTGTCCGTTGGATTATATCTTTTTCTTTTTCTGCTTTTTTTTATATTTTAATGAATTATTGTTAAATTGGACTGATTGGCCAAATTGACCAAATTAAAAAGAATATCCTTTGCTTTTTTAAATGTGTATGTGTATTTGTTTTTGGAAATAATATCAACCACATTTTTTTAACGTCTCTTTCTTTTCTCTCTTTTAATTTTTGTATTATTTAATTTTTGTTACTTTAAGTGAAATCGAATTGCCAAGAGAACAAATTTTAATGAACAATTAGATGGAAAATTGGTAAATAATCAGTTTAGATTTTCAAGATAATAACTACATTCCACTCGCTGAATAAAACGTTATATCATGAGGTCATATGACAACAGTTAAGCATAAACATTTCACATTATTAAAAAACATATTTAATGCAGTATACAGTACAAACATTCCAAACATGACCGTAGAGACAATAAAGCATACATTTTGCTAATATACTCTCTGTATTATACATGCCTGGTCAATCTGTCTCCCCCCTCTGGTTCTCACATACAGGGGATCTTTGCGTATCCATTAAAGGGAGTGGCTGAGTGTGGAATTCATCAGTATGCGAGTTGGGTAGAGCAGGAGGTAGTCATATACTTGAATCCACTGGCAGACATTCGTATCCAAGCTACTTTGATCTTAACTCCTCGGCTTCTACATCCATCCCTGATATATCAGCACCTTATGTTTCTGTTCACTCATCATATTTTACATATCTACTGTGTCACACACATTTCTGAAAGAGAGTAAATGGAGCTCTTTTAGTCTGTAGTACATACTAGATACACAATCAGTGCAATTTCCTCTAGTATGTTGGTTTTCTTGTTCTTTGTAGTGACTGTACCGTGCATAATAATTGTCATCTGCTCTTTAGAGTCTGAAGAAGTAAAGTTTGGCGGTTGGAGCTCTGGAATGCGTCTTTTCTGCTCTGCAGTGGGTCTGTTGTCAACCATGACAGTGCGTATTCTGGCCCAGTCTGTGTGATTTGTCAATATAACGTCTCAACTTGTCACCACAGGAGGAAGAATTTTGACAACAGTCAAACCAGCATGCTTCACTGGAAGCTGCAAATGGACTGCAAAACAGCAGAGCATGCTCCCACAAAACTACTTTTTCCACAAAACAAACCCCCTGGAAGATGAAAAACGTGCTTCGATTCCCTAACGCACTTTGTAATGCTATTGTGGTCCCAGCTTAGGACCCAAGCAATCTGATTGGTTCAAAGCACGTTTAATGGGTAATCGCTTTAATGCCTGGTTACAAATCCGATATCACTTTATTAAATAAGTCATTTGAACTACGTTATAACGACCATTAATGTATTTTAACTTATATGTTTCATATACTAGTATATAACTGAAGCTATAGATTGTAAAATCAAACATTTCTTATTCTTGGTGTTTTTTTTAGTTAGCTTGATAGTAGCATAGCATACAGCTATCCAAAATGATTAGAGATAACGTTTTTTTTCACCATCTACGATATTTTTCGATAACAAATATGACATACAAACATAATTCTGTTTAAGAATTAATTATGACATGACATGCTTGTAATTAATATATATATATATATATATATATATATATATATATATATATATATATATATATATATATATATATATATATATATATATTATGCCTTATTGCTTAATAACAATTAACAATGTCGCAAAACATACCTAAAAATGCAATTTCTTTCAATTTAACTATATAAATAATCAGGGCAAAAATAAAAGATTATTACATGAATTAAAGTTTGATTGGTTACATTAAGAATCACGAGAGCAGCTTTAGATCAGGCATACTTCTGGGGTCCTAAGCTGGGACTCATCACTTCGCTGGGACTCACACTTCACCACACCGGATAACAGAAAATGGGCAAAGAGGCGGGATTAGCTGAGGTGACGTCACGGCTAACAGACAGCAGACAAACGGCTAGTAGTGACAGCAGCGGCAATCCAACTCAAGTGGCCACGCCCTTAATTATGCAGAACTTTAAGCTTAATATCATTTAAACGGATGAGTTGTAAATAAATTCACCCCCCTCACAGTTGTCATGAAGGGCAAAATGAGCTATATAGACCAAAACCACTTTTTGGCACCAGGCTGTAAACACATTTTTTTCTGCTGTAAAGTTAGGCATTTTAACATGGATTGAGATTGAGGATTATTTTATTATGATTATTATTATATGTTTAGATTGTATGGGATTGAGACTATTTTGCAGCCAGTCTCTAGCGATGAATTGCAGTTTAAGTCACTTCCGGGTTGGTTTCAAGAGAGAGACAGGAAGGTTACCGCTTGGTTATAATACAATATTGCATAGTAGAAGTGAGTCATTCTATTAGTTTCCATGCACAACCAGATGTTTACATCTGATGCACTTTTCTTCTGATTATTTTGACCAAGAACCACTTTGGCTAGAAAATACAACATTGACCAATTGGTTAGGGAATATAATAAAAAAAAAAAAAAAAAAGTTAAATAAATGTTTTTACATAAGCTTCATTGATTATGTGTAAGGCAAGGCAAGTCAAGTTTATTTATATAGCACATTTCATACACTGGCAATTCAAAGTGCTTTACACAGAAATGAATTAAAATAATCACAAAATAAAAGCAATGCAAATTAAAACAGTTATTAAAGGAATTAAAAGAGATATAGTGTAGGACATACAGTACAGTTTTCCCCCGTCTTTTTTACTTGATCAAAATATGAAAAGAGCTAATCAAATTAATTCAGATGAATTTGTATTAATTGGTTAACAGTGTTTATAGATTACTGTGAAAAACATACAGCAGAAGTATACTATCCAGTGGAATGTGTTTGTATTATGCAAGTGTGCAGCAATAACACCATAAATTCTGACCTATGCCAAAACAATCTGATACTAAAAGTCAAGAGGTGTAAGACACAGACTGTTTATTTGGCCTTCAAATCCTCGAAGGATTGGATATTGGCTTAAGTGTGTGTGTGCGTGCGTGTGTGCATGCGTGCGTCTGCGTGTGTGTGCGCTCTCACACTTGACTGATTGCTGGTCAAGGGCACGGAACAGAGCAATTGCAATAGAGCAATGCTTCATGAAAGAACAGTGAGGGAGTTCTATAGGTCACTTTAGTTTAAAGTCCAATCCTTACTATTATCTTCTTATTAGCATGCATATTAGTAAAGGATATTGGTTGCTTATTAGTACTTAAAAATCAAATATTAATGCCTTATTCTGCATGACCATATTCTACATCCTAAAGTGTGGCCTTATCTTTTTTATATATATTTACACCGTTCAAAAGTTTGCGGTCAGTAATATATAAATATTTAGAATTTTGAGAGAAATTAATACAGCAAGGAAGTTAATACAGCAAGTAATTCAGCAAGAACACATTAAATTGATCAATAGTGACAGTAAAGATGTTTATAATGTTACAAAAGATTTCTATTCCAAATAAATGCTGTTATTTAACATTTTCTATTAAAAAAAATATATACAACACAATTGTTTTTAGCATTGGTAAAAATAAGAAATGTTTCTTTAGCACCAAATCTGCATATGAGGATATTATATAATATCAACATTTGAAGTGGATCAAAACCTTTCATCAAAGTTATACATTAATTTTGAACAATACCCGTTCTTGTCTTAGGACAAGTTTGATTAACTTTTATCCACTTCAAATACTGTATATTAATAATATAATCACGAGCTTTGACATCACAGGAATAAATTACATTTTAAAATATATTCACATAGAAACCAGTTATTTTAAATTATAATAAAATTTCACAATTTTACTTGTACTGTATTTTTGATCAAATAAATGCAGCCTTGGTGAAGGAATAAAATAATCTTACCATCCCCAATACCTTTAAATGGTAATGTATATAGTTTAATTGGCTCACTTGCAGTCTCAGAGAATATGCTGTGACAGGCTGTGTGTGAAAAGAAGCAGAAGTTACCACACTCCCCATCTGTCTTTTAAAGACCTACAGTACCATGTTTTATATCACCTCTACTGTATTGGCACGAGCGCTGTTATGTGACACTGTGGCGATAGGGAGCGCTAGTTCTCCAATAGCATTGCTACTTAGCATGGACGAAGGACAAAGTTGATGATGGGAGGGGGAGGGGGATGTGGAGGTGGGCGGCAGAGCTAATTCATCACTATAAACGCCTGTGGAACAGAATGTGTCCAACTCTGTGCCTGTCAAAGGACCGAGTCCTACAGGCAGTTAATTAACTTTCCGTCCGCACCGAGAGGAGGTGTAAGTGACACAGGTGCCAGCCTCCAAAAGCAACAGTGAGTGTGCTGGTTGTAGATTGAGTGCTCTGATGTACTCCCATTAGATTAAACAAAGTCAGCTGTGTAGCTTATCTCCTCACAGCTAATGTAGTTTTGAACAAAACTGTAAAACTTTCTGCGGGGGGGGAGGAGGATGTGCACTCCTCATAACTTTATTTCTCAAATGGAGTTACACGTTTGTAATTTTGTGGTGACAGGGAGATGCTATATTGCACCCTGACCTGAGAGACTACTGAGACATGAAATCCAATTTGATTTCTAAAGGAAAGTACAATTTACTCAGAACTTGCAACCAACTGGAACATATACTATGTAATTCTGACACTAGATTTGAGATGTTGGTCTCTGAAAGATTAAAAAAAGAGACCTTAAAGGGAAAGTTCAACCAAAACTAAAAAAATAATGTAATCTTTAATGCACCCTGATGTGAAACCTGTATGAATTAATTTTTTTTTTTTTTTTTTTTTTTTTTGCTGAGTAAAGCACAGTAGGAGTTTTTTATAGCAGATTGTCCAAGTAGCTTTTTTTTAGTCATTCGGTCTTCTTTTGTTATACTTTTATGGTATTTTTGGTCCTTTTTGGACATTGAGAGCCACCACTAATGGCCACCAATCATTTTTATTGTACAGAGGATGGAAGTCCAAACATTTTGCTAAAAATTTCATAGAAAAACTGTAGATTGTTCATATTGTGTATACAGTAATGTGAAAAAAAAGAAATGTGAAAAAAATGTGTTGGGGTAAGTTTTTTTTTTTTCTTTGAAAGACAGAAATCATTGTATTCAACAAGGATGCATTAAAATGATCAAAAGTGAATTAAAGACATTTATAATTTTACAAAAGACCTTTATTTCAAATAAATACTGTTCTTTTGAACTTTCTTTTCATCAGAGAATCCTAAAAAAAAAACATGGTCTCCATAAAAATATTAAGCAGCACAACTGTTTTCAACATTGATAATAATAAGAAATGTTTATTGAGCACCAAATCAGCATATTAGAATTTCACATTATCATGTGACACTGAAAATTTTAGCTTTTAGTAGAAGAAAGAAAAAAAAAAACATTTAAAAAACCTTACCGACTACAAACTTTTAAACCGTAGTACATGTCTGCTATGTAATAGTTAATTTAGTCAACTTCAGGCATATAGATAATTTCAAAGCTAATACACATGAACTAAAAGCCACACAACTTCAATTTTGATTTTGTCTTTAATTGGTTCTGAAATTCAACTGGTCAAGTAGATGGGCCCTGAAGGTAATGAGCTTATGTGAATGTGTGAAATGTGATTCGGGTTTTATTAAACTTTTATTATTAACTAACTATGACCTTCAGTAGTCAGATCTACTAATCTAACCATCATAATTGTACTTTAATGACATATGTGATTATATGTGATTTCATATACACACTAATCTGCCTATTTCTCTTTAATTATGGCTTGAGGGTAAAGAGGCCATATATGATGCCGTGTAAAAACGCATAAAGACCTATAGCTCTCACTCTCTTGGAGAAATACTTCTTTTCATGTGTGTGTTGTAATATATAAGCTATTTAACCAATCATGAAAAACGTGTTTTACGGTTAATTCTGGTGAAATTGACACAAGGTAGCTTTTAATTATAGCATCCTTTGGGGAAATCAGCCAAAACAAAGAAAGGAAGCTGATATGAGCTTATGTGGACATTTTAGGAATGTTTATTGGAATTTATGTATATATAAATATATATTCATGTGCAATACTTATAATAAAATATATCAAAAACATTGCATATTTTACAAAATCTGATATATACTGTGTGTGTGTGTGTATAATGTATATTGTATATTATTATTTATTTTATTTTTTACACTTTATTTTACATTGTCCTGTTACATGTACTTACCAATAATTCCTAATTCTACCTTGGCTTTATTAAGTAGGCTACATGTTAATTATTATTACACAGTACTTAAATATATAAATACACTCTAACAATGACACCTTAAAATAAAGTGTAACCTATTTTTTTCCTTTTTTTTTTTTTTTTGCTAGCCATATATGAATAAATAGTTGTTAGCGTGTGTTCAGGACTTTCTCTGAAAAAGATGGTAACTTAAACTCTTGTGGTGAACAGGAACTAGCCTCTCTCATATTACAGCAATATGTGTTAATTATTCATAGTCAGGATCAATGCCTTGACTAAATATATCACTGAAAGTAATTTTCTCTTCTTATGCAGCAATTTTCTGGGCATATGATATTAGCAAACATATTTCATAAAATATCACATCAAATACATTTTGATAAAATGCATTAGGCAAAAAGGTACAAAAGCTGTCACTGCATGGGTGCTACCCTCTCAAAGTGGTATTACCCTTTCAAAATCATATTTACCCCTAAAAGGTGCATATTAGTGTGTTAAACATACATATACTGTAAGTATCTTGGTAACTTTTGAAACGGTACTGCCTCAGTGACAGCTTTTGTATGTTTTTCTGGGAGTGTTGTGATGTGTGGTTTGATTATTTCCATCTAACTCATGAGCCTAAAGTATTGGTAGGTCCCCCAAGCGCACAGTGAGATAAGGGAGAATAGACTCCGAGCCCCACTCAGATAGAGCATATGTTCTGCCCTGAGATACCAATCCTTTAATTGTTACTGACAGACTGCTCGCTGCAGTCACCGTGTCACCAAGTGTTTTGTGGGGGGCATTAATGAAAAACGTAAAGTTGTCCCTGTCCAGACTCCTTCCCCCTGTGTCTCTCCCTCTCTGTGGCCAAAGATAAATCGAGGTCTTCCTGCTAGCCTGCAAGGGCTTGAACAGGTTCAGAAGCTCTCCGTAAATTAGATCGACAAAGATATGGAGTTAATATTGTGCCATAATTAAACAAACAAATCCAGCATTTTGCAAACAAACTCGATCTGCTTTGCAAAGGAAAACTCGACTCGCAAACAAACAGAAAGCAATGTGCAAGTACAAAGGTCAATTTGAGCGAAAATGCAGTGGAGTAACAAATATGTATTGTGTTTTACAAATATAAATAAATGAGCCTAGACAATATTTCACAAATAAATACAAACCATCCTACAAATTAGTAAATGTATATGTAATAAAGCAACATATAATGGCAGAGCGAGCTCTCAGTTTTATAGATTCCCCTATCCTAGAGAGAGGGAATTGCTTCTAAGTGCTAATCTGTCTAGATATGTAAAAAACATTTTGCAAAAGAAAACCTCAAAAAGGTTAATTATAGATAAATTAAGACAGAAACACGCCTGTTCACAGGTCATTTTCCTCAGCTGTTAGGCAAAGGTAAGTTTCAAATCAGTGCTTCTCCCGGGAGACTAGCACTAAATTAATCCCCTATCTTAGCGCCATCTACTGTTTTAGAAGAGGTAGTTGCTCAACTACATTTGTGAGAAAATCTGCATGGACACATGAGAAAATCGAGCCGAGAGATCTCATAAAAAGCCAAGTGTCTCACAAGCATAACAGACAGATATGCATTTGTATGCACTAGATTTGGTATTTGTTCAAAGGTTACAATGCAATTTGTTGGATGGTTTGTATTTATTTGTGAAATATTATCTAGGCTCATTTATTTATATTTGTAAAACACAATGCATATTTGTTACTCCACTGCATTTTCGCTCAAATTGACCTTTGTACTTGCACATTGCTTTCTGTTTGTTTGCGAGTCGAGTTTTCCTTTGCAAAGCAGATCGAGTTTGTTTGCAAAATTCTGGATTTGTTTGTTTAATTATGGCACAATATTAACTCCATACCAAAGACCTCACAGATGGAGGGGCAGCAAACTCAGAAGTCTGCCATTCTGCTGGGGGAAAAAAACTTTCGGGCTGGCATCAGTTGGAACTCCCAACATGAATGTTTATGCACAAGAAGTGGACAGGACAGCTTTTATTTTGTTATTTTTAAAAAAAATTTGAAGAACATAAGAAATGTTTTTTGAGCACCAAATCAGCATATTTGAATGATTTCTGAGGGATCATGTGAGACTTAAGACTTGAGTAATGATGCTGAAAACTCAGCTTTGCCATCACAGAAATAAATTACTATATATTTAAAAATATGACTTCTTTTCTCAGAATTGCGTGATATAACTCGCAAGTGCGAGTTATAAAATCAGAATTGTGTGATGTATAGTCGCAATTGTTTTCTTATAAAGTCAGAATTGTGAGATATAAATTTGCAATTTATATCTCACAATTCTGAGAAAAATTGTCAGAACTGCAAAATATAAATTGCAATTGAGAGAAAAAGTCAGATTTGTGAGATAAAGTATTTTAAAAAAAAAAAAAGCATTTATCTTTTAAATTGTTTTATTCCTTGGCGGAAACCAAGTTTCCATAGAAAACAGTTGTTTTAAATTGTAATAATATTTCACAATATTACCGTTTTGCTGTGTTTTTGATCAAATAAATGCAGCCTTGGTGAGCATAATAGAATACTTTAAAAAAATGGTTTAAAAAAAGTACAACCCCAAGGTAGTGTATGTATGAATGTATTATAAGATTTTTTTTCCTCACTGGAACTGTGTTCTCCAATTCTTGCACATAATTCAAACTGATACTTCTTGAAGTTGGTTTTATATGATATAAATAAAAATCTGTTATCATCAGGTTAGAATCAGGGTTTATACTCACTGAGAAAATTGGAAATTTGTACCATTCGTCAGTTTACCCTTATATCAAAACTCAGTGTCAAAGTTATCATACAAATGTTACCTGCAGCTAAAGTGTACTCGCCAACCTCTCCACCTGCAGATATAAACTCATAATTCTCCTGTCCTGTCCAAATTTTTCTTTTGCTTGATTTATTTAACAAGCTCTATTCATAGAACAGTTTTAGCTCCTGCCAGAATCCCAACTCTTAAATTAACTGTTATTAAATATTGCATTAAATACTGACTATAATAGTTGTTTTTTCTTCTCCCAAAGGCCAGCCAATAATGCATCTGCTAGGTTTGTATTCAGTCATGGATACTTCAGATGACTGTTGTACAGAGGATAGCTCGAGCCAGGTGGTAGCTTTAAGAGAGATTTTCATTACCAAGTTTGGAAAAGTATGCTGATACTAATAGAGCTGGGAGAAGAGGGCAAATCCAGCCACCTGTTGCACAGACCAGCCGAATACTTTCGGGAGATATGTGAAGACACGTGGTGCAGACATCTAGCCCTTTCTCAACATTCTAGAATGGTCTTGTATTATTTTTGGACAGTTTTGAAGCCTGTTTAATTGGTCAACCAAGTGGTTATTCAACATTCAATTTTGATATTTATAGAATTGTATGTGTCTATAACTCTATATATATACTACTGTTGAAAAGTTTGCGGTTGCAGAGATTTTTTAAATAGTTTTTTTTTTTTTTTTTAAGAACGGTTGTGTGTTTTGTACCTTATTTTAATGAGAGCAAATTTCTAAAATTAATTGAACATTCATTTTATGTAATATTTCACTCAAAAATAATTGTGAACAGGAAATAGTTTTGGTAATCAGCCAAGTATAGGCACATAATCTCCAATGCCAACTGTCAGACAAATAATTGGCCTGGTTGATAAATAGGTCTGCCACTGCTTTACTTTTTTGTTTTGTTCTTTATTTGTTTGTTCAGTTGTTTGTTGGTTTGCTCTGTGAATAATATAATCTCAAAAAATCCATACACCCAATCCCCATCTGTGCCTCTTCATCCGGTCTGTGAGGAAAGCTCCACTCTACCCTGTCACCAACCCTGTCCATCTTGCTGATGGAATTTGAATTAACCTCAGAATTGATACAAAACATTGCCTCTTAACGAGGCTCTTGGCTTTGTTGTCTTAATTGATGTGATGTGACTTAGATAATTGCAGTGTCACATTGTTTAGAGCTGCAGAAGGCAAATTACGTGTCGTTGCAGCGAAAGCAACCCTGTGACTTAAATCCCCACTCCCGCCATCCTGCTTTGAGACGGCGGTTCTGCGTGAGCCCTTCTTAATGACAAGGGTGTGTGTTATTGTGTGAAGGCCTGTTATTTTCTGACACCGGTGCAATTTAACACATCACAGCTCATGGTGGATTAAAGCAAAACAGGTCTTTGTGAGCAAATAAAGCCCACCCTGACACCAGCTGTCTACTTAATGACCTCCTCCTTCAGAAGACTGGTCCTCTTTATGCGTCGAGGGTGTTTTGTTTGCACACACTCTTCTTGGAATGACTCCTCTGGTGTGGTACTTTTGAAAATGGTCGCCTAACATCTTTCTCTCATACTCATAGGAAGAAGCATTATTCCTCATTTTCTTTTCTGCTGGTCTTTCTTTAGCACACAGGAGTGGGAAAGTGACACTGGACTTGAATTCGCATTCTTGCCACGTCCTCGTCACTCTGATTAGATTTAAACAAGTTAAAGTTAGGTGCAGTTCATGTTTCATACAGTTTTAGAAGCAGTCTGTCACAAACAAAACTCTTTTCTCACGAGTCTCAGATGTGGTTCGGTGAAGAGAGTAGCCTGCAACTCTTGTCTGTGTGGAGAGCAGTCTCTGATGAAATCTCTGGCAACCAACCCAAAAACATTATTGTTACAGGAAACAGCCATTAAGAGTCTTGGAATAATTGTGGAAATATAAATGTTTGATTCCTAACATTTTATGCTATGTAATTAGTCAAGTATCAATGAAGATAGTATGTAAATAAATATTTTTTTATTCCCTAAGAAATGTTAACATATGTTTCTTCAACTACAGACAAGCACTATCAGAGACATTTTCCTTTTTGTTTTGTCTTTTTTGTACCATTTAGATTACTTTTTATCAAGGCAAATCAAGTTTATTTATATAGCACATTTCATACACTATGGCAATTCAAAGTGCTTTACATAGGAAGGAATAAAAATAATCACAAAATAAAAGCAAGGAAAATTACAACAGTTATTCAGAATGCTTTACATAGAAAGGACTTAAAATAATCACAAAATAAATCAAGGAAAATTAAAAGTTATTCAAAATGCTTTACATAGGAAGGAATAAAAATAATCGCAAAATAAAAGCAAGAAAAATTAAAACAGTTATTCAAAATGCTTTACATAGAAAGGAATTAAAATAATCACACTATGGCAATTCAAAGTGCTTTGCATAGAAAATAAGCACAAAATAAAAGCAAGGGAAATTAAAAACATTATAAAAGGAATTGAAAGAGATAAATGATACAGTTATAAAATTAATTAAAGTAAAATGAATTAAAGTAGTACAAAGATGATACATAGAATAAACTTCTCATCTGGCAAAACACTGGTGTATTAAACTATATATTTCAGTCAAATTTTACATTAACATTTTTCTTGCATTTCTCTCTCTCTCTCTCTCTCTCTCTCTCTGTCTCTCTCTCTCTCTCTCTCTCTCTCTCTCTCTCTCTCTCTCTCTCTCTCTCTCTCTCTCTCTCTCTCTCTCTCTCTCTCTCTCTCTCTCTCTCTCTCTCTCTCTCTCTCTCTCTTTCTCTCTCTCAAGACTACTTATCATATCACAGTACTTTTCCTAATGTGGCATTTCCCATAAAGACAAGTATAAAGGCGGCTTATTTGGCAGCTGGAGTTTGAGCTGTAATTACTCAGTGTACCTTTATGATGCTCCTGTTCACCAGCTGACCCCTCACGAGCCTGCAGAAGAATTAATTTTCGTGCCAGTGGAACCCTAGTCCCTGTTACCTCATTAAAATCCATCCTAATATGGTACGCATGGATTTACTACAGCATTGTGCAATAGTGGCCGTCTTATATAACAAGCCAAGCCACGCTCTCTCACTGCTCTCTTTCTTGATTTTTCTTTTTTCTTTTTCTTCTTTCTGTCTCTCCCTATCCCCACGTGTCACAATGTGCCTCTGGCTCACTCTCAGCTTGATTCATTGTGATTTGCGGTTTGTAAAGACCTCGTATGAGAGGGCAGCCCTGAGTTCACGGGTTTGCAGTGTTGTTTCGCTGTTTCTCTGACAGATGTGATCTTGACAGAGTAGGATCAGACAGCTCCTGTAAAACATCTCTGTTCCCATCCCCACGTTGAACACGTGCGGTCGCGTAAGTTTCCGTATGTGACCCGCGGCTGTGAGCTGGTATGTTGATATGGTGGGGCGCATGCCGCAGCTCATGTGCCTGCTGTGCCAAGCTATCACAAGCCATCCTGTCAGTCTCTCTCCATAGGCCACCACTTGTAGCGCAGCGCCCCCAGCTTGTGGCTTCTCTGCCACTGTGCTCAGCTAGTTTGTTGTTCTGGGCGTAGCTAACGTGATTACACAGTAATTAGTGCTTTAATTGCATGCCATTGAATGGAAATTGGCGAGGCTGAAGATTCTGTTTAAAGAAACACATTCTGAAATGTTCACATAGTGGAATGATTTATTATAAACTTTAACCGTGTTTGATTTGACTCAAAAGGAAATGAGAATGTGAGGGATGTAATGTACAGTATGTGCCATGAGAGAGTTACTGGGTTGTGACATGAAGTTTGGATTATAATTTTATACAGACATGGTCAGTAAGAATTTTTTTCTCTGTAGTCTCATACATACAATTTATTAGACGTCTAATGGCTATACTTATATACACTGAACAAAATTATAAACGCAACACTTTTGTTCTTGCCCCCATTTTTCATGAGCTGAACTCAAAGATCTAAGACTTTTGCT
Organism: Squalius cephalus; assembly: GCF_949319135.1. Classification (NCBI taxonomy): domain Eukaryota; kingdom Metazoa; phylum Chordata; class Actinopteri; order Cypriniformes; family Leuciscidae; genus Squalius; species Squalius cephalus. The sequence goes on along the minus strand of NC_137143.1, from coordinate 23,073,186 downwards.
ATGTACACAAAAGGCCTATTCCTCTCAAATATTGTTCACAAATCCGTCTAAATCTGTGTTAGTGAGCACTTCTCCTTTGCCGAGATAATCCATCCACCTCACAGGTGTGACATATCAAGATGCTGATCAGACAGCATGATTATTGCACAGGTGTGCCTTAGGCTGGCCACAATAAAAGGCCACTCTAAAATGTGCAGTTTTACTGTATTGGGGGGATTTTAATGACGAAAAAAAAGGTTGTTGTTTGTGGCCTGTGGAATGTTGGTCCACTCCTCTTCAATGGCTGTGCGAAGTTGCTGGATATTGGCAGGACCTGGAACACCAACATTCCACAGGCCACAATCAACAACCTTTTTTTTTTTTCTGATTCCCCCCCCCCCCCCCCTTAATACAGTAAAACTGCACATTTTAGAGTGGCCTTTTATTGTGGCCAGCCTAAGGCACACCTGTGCAATAATCATGCTGTCTAATCAGCATCTTTATGTCACACCTGTGAGGTGGATGGATTATCTCGGCAAAGGAGAAGTGCTCACTAACACAGATTTAGACGGATTTGTGAACAATATTTGAGAGAAATAGGACTTTTGTGTACATAGCAAAAGCCTTAGATCTTTGAGTTCAGCTCATGAAAAATGGGGGCAAAAACAAAAGTGTTGCGTTTGTAATTTTGTTCAGTGTATATGTTCATTTTAATTTTAAGTAAAAAAAAATTCACAGATTATTTCATTAGAACCTTATGAGTTTTGAAACTGTAACATTCTTTAAATTGGAAAATTCTTTAAATGATTTAAATGACGGCGACTCTGACTAAGGTGTGTGTGTGTGTGCTTCGTTTGTTCAGAAGCCTTATATTCTTTTTTCTTTTTTTTTCTTTTTTATCCAGCTGGCTAAGATATGTGGGTATTTTTAGCTGTAGACTTGATTTAACCCTCATCTACTCACTGAAGATTCCTTAAATGTGCTGTATGTAAGTTTTTTTACTGTACTAAAGCATAAAAATACCATAATATGTTTGCAGATATTTAGGAAACATGCATAGTTCACATACTCGTTCCTCTGAAAAACACTTCTACAGCAAGTTATTTTACTTTGAAATGTGCGTTCCGTGTTGGAATGTCTGTTTTTGTTTTGGTCTGTGCGATACCGCACGTTACCAATTTACCCAATAGTATTTCGCCACCACAGGTTGCCAGTTGGCAGAGAAAACAGCATATTACAGCCATGGAAGCCAGAAAAAAACGGGGAAAAACAACTCTCTCCAATATTTTGAATTTGGACTGCAGTATCCATTTCAACCGCTAGCTGTCAATCTTACATACTGCACCTTTAAGGCAGACGCTAGGGGAATCTCTCGGTGGTCACTCTGTCGACACTGGATGCTTGTTATCTCTGCATGCGTGTTAATCACAGCGAGTGTGTCTTGCTGCGAAGTGGGGCGTGAGGGAACGTAATTGACAGATTGATATTTCATTCCTCCATTGTTTAGCCACACAGCCTCCTCACTTACACACATGGACTCCCTCTTGCCTTTCAGGTGTTGATTAAAATGTTTCCAGCTCCCTCCCCTCTTCCACTGAACGCAATCATGTGCATCTGTGATAAGAGCTTTAAGGTTTCATGAAAAACAAACTCTTGGAATCCAACAGCCAAAATCTAAAATTAACACTCGCCAAGTGCCAGATGCAAGTAAAAATTGGCTTTGGTTAGTGAATTTACTCAATTTGCCAGAAAATTTCTAAGGAACTACAATTAGGGATGTCCCGAGCTGATCTCAGGGATCAGTATCGGGGCCGATTAAGCTTTTTTTTTAACTGTTCGTATCTGCTATCCTAAGTCCAATTCTTTATTTGACCTCAGCTGTCATGCAGGTGTACCACCATTAAAAGGAAGTAGCTCAATGTGCGTGCATGATGCAATGAGGTTTGTTCTAGCACACCACACACACATTCGAGCTTCCGTGTTTAGCATGAGATAGAATTAGATAGTGCACTTTTGTAACAAATCACTCAAAAGTAATTTATTTTTATCTACCATCAGACTATCTGAGACGTCGTTGTCATAACACGTTGCTTGCTGCTTCGAACTTGACTGACAGACTGCATTCTGACACCTCAAGCTTCATGCTTTCTAAATCCACTTTTTTATTTATTTTTTGTTGCAATTATTCTGCTTATCGTACATATAAAATATATTTTAAAATGTAATTTATTCCTGTGATGACAAAGCAGAATTTTCATCAGTAATTATTCCAGTCTTCAGTGTCACATGATTCTTCAGAATTCATTCTGATGCGAGACTTTCTTATCATCAATGTTGAAAACTGCTTTTTTTTTGTGTAAACTATGACAAACTTTGCTAAAGTGATTGTTTTGAACGAGTATTAACTTAGACATTATTAAAAACATTATTTTAGCTAAAGTATTTGTATAAATACTTTGTGCCTTTTACCCCATGTGTGGGGCAAAAGACCTACCTTGCGACCTCTTACGTTTATACGATTTTTAAGCAAACAAACCACTTTTATGATTCATTTTCACACAAAATCTGTTGCTCCGTCAATGTTCAATGAAAACGTGTATTTTTTCTTTCATCATATACTATGGGAGTAGTGAAAAAGCTGATTTTTCTTAGGGTGTGCCTTTAGCCCCGCTGTACCCTACATGTGCAGATGTCTGTGTGAGAAGTTCAGAAAGGCTTTTCAAGGCTATACGTCAAGTGATTGTGATAAGGTAATCAACACTTCCCTCTTACGTCCCTCCTTACAAGTTTTGAAGTAGTAATTACAGTGTGATTTGCTCAAAAGTGATTGGTTGGAAAAAAAGATGGGTGTCTTGGGCAATTTCACATTTCTTTCCTTTTTTAAAACTAGCACAACAAAAAGTAGAGCAAAAGATTCACAGCTGGTATGTTATTGGTGTTTTAGCTGTGCTTTTTTTATTCTCATGCTGCCACAGAAAATGGAGTTTGGCTGTGCAATCTGGTCACTTCATTAATGCCTAAAAGAGTAATACAAGCTAAATTGTACAGTGAAAATTCACAGTGAAAATTAATTATGTTCTATAGCAATTATCTTCTGCAGTGAAACCTTTAATTACAGTACAGTCCTGGTAAATACAATTATTCCGACATGACTCCAGGCTGGCTGCATATGAACGTCATTTACATATGCAACATAAACCTCTCCTATGACCATGACTGCATACAAACATTGTGTGGACTCAAACCATGTTACTCAAGGCTTTATTTTGATATTTTCTTGGATCTTGTAACAACGGACAAGCAGCTTTGATGTGTTGTGTGTTCAAATTGAATCTTGTGTATCCTCAGGGCTTGGCATCGTGAATTTGGGTGTAGTCGAAGATTTTAAAAGTTTTTATTTGCTAATGTACAAAATCGTAACAAAGAAAGAGAAGTGTGAAGGATCTTGAAACTCTTTCAAATAATATCTTTTTTGAGTGTGTGTGTGTGTGTGTGTGTGTGTGTGTGTGTGTGTGTGTGTGTGTGTGTGTGTGTGTGTGTCCAGGGTTGTGCTTTTGAAAAAGTATTAAATAAGCTCATTTCCTTCAGGCCAAACAAACTAAACTGATCTAACGTTCACCAAAGCAGTAGGGGTGCAAAATTAAATAGGTAATATAATGAGTTATGGTAATCGCACCAACTTCACACACTGCCGAATTTAATCAGTTAGTTTGCGCAATTATTCCACCCCAGCATTATTATGTGGAGAGAATCTTTTTTCAGAGCGCTGGCTTTTCTTTGCGGTTAAACACTTTTAAATGGCGCACATTTCGATAAGGGTGATAATATCTCATCTCGTTGTCATTCTCAAACTATAATCTTGGCTAATAAGTTTCTTTAGAACTTTTCTTTTGGTTTGGAAAAATACTAAAGTTTCATTCTGAAAGCAATATGCAGCTGAGGTTGGTTTTATCAGTTACAGGAATATTCTGATACAGCAGGCTTTCCTCGGGCTCATTGACGGCTTGGATTGAAAATTCAGTTTTCTCTCAGGATATGTGATAAATAAGCACACAGCTGATGTGAATCAATTTTTGACTGTCCGCTACTTTGCTTTTTCTAAAGAAATTCAGGCAATGGAAGTTCTTACTGGTTATGTAACTTTAAAAAGACTCATTCCGGCCCCAGCACTTCAGCATCCTGTACTGCGAAATAGAAATCGATTTCTTTCTTTCTTTCTTTCTTTCTTTCTTTCTTTCTTTCTTTCTTTCTTTCTTTCTTTCTTTCTTTCTTTCTTTCTTTCTTTCTTTCTTTCTTTCTTTCTTTCTTTCTTTTTTTTGTTTCTTTCTTTCTTTCTTTTTTTTGTTTGTTTCTTTCTTTCTTTCTTTCAATTATATTAAGTATTTTATTATATATTATTTTTAGTGCTGTCACTATAAATCACTAATCGCTAATCACGATTAATCGCACCTAAAATAAAAGTTTGTGGTTATATAATAAATGTGTGTTATATATATATATATATATATATATATATATATATATATATATATATATATATATATATATATATATATATAATACACATTACACATTTGTGTAATAGGCTACACATTTATTATATAACCACAAACTTTTATGTTAGATGCGATTAATCGTGATTAGCGATTAGACAGCACTAATTACTTTATAGTACTATTATTTTTTTATGATTATGTGTTTGTGAGTGGTGTGTTTTAATGATTTAATTATGTGAGGTAATTTATCTATCTTTACTTGGATTATAAAAAACCTCAGTTGCTCTCGTATAGCCAGTAACTACTGTATACAGTACATAACAGGAAATATTACTTACATTTTGCTGCTGTTATCAAGTTAACTTTTCAATTTGTAGTGTGTTTCAGACGGTCACAAATGAGATAGTAATTCCCTGCTTTCTTCTGAATGCTCACTTAAAGTTCTCTTTCCTTTGGAGCGAGGAGGCCGCCATAGCAATGTTCACTTTCATATGTAATTCTCACATGGATGTTGATGTGTCCGAAAGTGCATAGAAACGGCATCCAAAACACAACCTATGCTAGTGAGTAACTGTAATGGTTGTAAATATAGTCACACCTATGTCTAAAGATTTTGATAAAAATGATGTGGCAAATCTCTTTTAAGACGACTCACTTTCTCTCATTAATCATTACTATTCTGTTCTCTCTGTCTGGTCGCTTTCTCATCCTGAGTCTAAACACGTACAGCTCGCACGACTACTGACATTCACTCTAGCCCTCTCAACCTCTCTCTTTCCTTCTCTCTCCTCTCTCTGTTTTCAGTCCCCAAGGACATCTCACAAATCATATTTGTAGCAAAATATTAAAACGTCTTTATCATTTTTTTAGTCTCAAATAATTACAAAAGCTGAAGTGGAGAGGCCCTGAATGAGGTGGAAAGAATGAAACCATGATTGAACAAGAATGGAAAAAGGTACATTGTAAGGAAATTCAATACAAGGACCGCCATGGTGCACGTCATGAAGCAGCGCAATTCAGGCTGAAAGGGAATGAAATATAATTTTTTCCAAAACGTTTATCTCATTACTTTGGTTTGTAGCTAAAAGGTCAGTGGCGAAATTCGGCAAGAGGCCGTGAATTGTAAAGGAGGTTAAAGCTGGTTCGGACCAACCTTTTCCATCAAAGGGAAGAGCAAATTGCCAGTTGTTTTAAAGACCTCCTGACAGGCAAGTGTGGAAGTACGGAGCACAGCATTCAGTGGACCAGAGATGACAGAAAGAAAGGGATGGTAGTGAGAGAGGAAGAGGAGAGGAATGGCATTAACATCATAACAAGTCTGTCTGAGAAAGAGCAAGACGGAGCGTGACAGTTAGCCAGTTAGATGTTCCTCCATAGACCAGACCAGTTGGTACAATATGTCAAAACTACTGGTACTTCATACTAAATCAATACCGAATAAATTAAATAAATAAATAAAGATACCAAGTTAATGTTGTTGTTTTAATTTATTTTAATAAATACAACTTAATAATTAAAAACTTAGTAATTGTAGGATGAAGTTAAGATATTGTAGTTGTGAGACAGTTAATGAGATATAAAGTGACATTGTGATATTTAAATTCATGATTACAGGAAATTAAGTTGTAATTTTGAGATCACAATTGTGACTACAGATATTCGCAAATGCCAGATTTAAAGTAGCAATTTTTGGATATATTGTCACAAATAAGAGAAAAGGTCACAAAAGTGATGTATAGTAGCAGTTATGAGAAAAAAAAATGCAATTATGAGAAATCGCCGCAATTGTGAGATATTTGAAATTATGAGAAATAAAGCTGCAGTAATGAGAATAGTATCAAATGTAAGATATAGTAGCAATTTTGAGAAATACGTAAAGTTGCAGTGCAAGAAATAGTCATTGTTGTGAGATTACCTTTTTACACTGAAGCAGAAAAGGCTAACATAATTCACATTAAAGGGATAGTTCGGCCAAAAAATGATATTAAACCCATGATTTACTCACCCTCAAGCCGTTCGAGATGCATATGTCAATCATTTTTCAGACGAACACGTTTTCAGTTATTTTAGAAAATGTCTTAGATCTTTCAGTGGTTATAATGTCAAGTTATGGGGTCCACTCCTTCAAGTCCCAAAAGTGTGCATGCATCCTTCAGAAAAGTAATCCATCCGGCTCCAGGGGAATAAACGAAGGCCTTCTGAGGGTAATCCGTGCTGTTTTGTCGTAAAAATATACATATTTAAAACTTTATAAACGAAAATAACTGGCTTCCTGCAACGGTCGACGCGCGTTCATGGGAGATGGATGCCGGCGTATGACGTAGGACGTAGCGTAGTAAGCGTCGTGACGTAGAACGAAGTATAGCTAAATCAAACGCTACGTCCTACGTCAAACGCCGGCATCCATCTCTCGTGAACGCTGGTCGACCATTGCCGGAAGCCAGTTATTTTTGTTTATAAAGTTTTAAATATGTATATTTTTACGACAAAACTGCACGGATTACCCTCAGAAGGCCTTCGTTTAGCCGGATGGATTACTTTTGTGAAGGATGCATGCACATTTTTGAAACTTGAAGGAGTGGACCCCATAACTTGACATTATAACCACTGAAAGATCCAAGACATTTTCTAAAATAACTGAAAATGTGTTCGTCTGAAAAATGATTGACATATGCATCTCGAACAGCTTGAGGGTGAGTAAATCATGGGTTTAATATCATTTTTGGCCGAACTATCCCTTTAATATCTAATAATTAAAGGAGTGTGATCAATAGCATATTCATTGCTATTGAATATTTCGTGGTATATATCGTTATTGATAATCATACAATTGACTGGCATTCACTATTGAAAGTTCTTATCATGACTATCCTAGTGACAAACCCCATTCAGCAGCCTGCCGACTTAACGTTTCCTTTCGAGAGGAAGTCGAGTGTGTGCGTGCCCATGTGAAGGATGCGTCTTTGGCATATGTGTTCTATCAGCTCCCATGGACACGTTACAGCTGCTTGACTATAGTCTCGCAAACCAGAGCTGAGGGGACAGGCGGTATCCCACTACATCAGACATCTCACACACACACACATACACACAAATCACAGCCACATCTCTGTTTCCAAGGAGACACGGGTCCTGCTAGGAGGCGAGATGCTGTAGTAAATAGCGGAGACAGAGTCTTATAGAGGTGAAGTGCTACGAAAGCGTCAGAGACCTGCACAGAGCTTGAGACTCACCTTCTGTCTCGCTCTAATTAAACGCAAGCGTCAGTTATAAGGCTGCCGGTTTAGCCTGGTTTTAATTGTCCTAGCTGCAGTGGAGGACGTATGGCATAATAACAAGACTTCTGTTTCTGTGGGGACATGGTGAATTGGCACAGCATTTAGAGCAATTCAACTTAGACTTCTTTGTGGGATGTTAAAATGCGTTTTTGGGCCAGAGCGAGTTAGCTAGCACTTGTGTTCTGACACATTGAGCTATCTGAGGATATGAGCGAATCTGGTTTGCGACATTTTCCAATCCCATTCCACCTCATAAAATTATGTTTTTGCCAGTATGTGCCCGAATTTTTCTGTTAAATTGCTTCTTGAAGGACGTCTGGTGTTTCGTTCTGCTCTATATTTCCCTATGAATCAGTAGGCCTATATTACATTTAGTTGATTGCAAAGGTCTTGATTCACTAAACGTTGTGAAATTGATGACTCAATTACCTGAAATATGATTATGTGGTCATGTGGCACATTTGCTATGTCTTCTCTCTTCTGGTCTACAGTGAATACTTGCACTGACATTGCTTTGCATTTTACAGTAAATCATTTATATACTACTACATTACAATTTGCACTTCCGTGCCCCAGTTATGCTTTTTCGGACATTACTTTTCATGTAGCTGTTTGTTATTGTCTTACAAAAGAAAGAACAGATTCTGAACTGCCTGAAATGAGTCATAGTTTTGTAAGAAATTTGCATAATGGTCTATGGTCTGGGCCATCTGACCAATCAGAGCAGATTAGGCTCTCAGAAAGGAGGTATTTAGAGAGACCGAATCCTTTATTGAACTGTTTCAGACACTCTGAGAAAGAAAGAGGTAATACTGCTATGTAAATTATGAGAAAATGTAAGTTTTTTTTTTTTTATCTTGGATCCATGTAAACCTAGGAGACCTCAAAAGCAAAATTTGGAATCTTTAAATTAGCATAAAAGGGGCACTTTAATATTTATTTTTTTATATATATATATATATATATCTTCAACAACTTGAGAAATTGAACAAGTCATTTATATGTAGCTAATATTTTAGTTCTTATTACAGAGCAGATTTGAGTTGTGGACTTATTGTGTAATGTGTGCAAATGTGCTGGTTTGGAGCAGAGTGTGTGTTGCTTCAGTCTGCAACAGCCCTCTACTGCAAAGATACTGGTATTGTGGGAGATTTGAGCAGATTCAGGGGTCTGGAATTGTTGCCTCAGCCTAAAGGGGTTTGATTTGAAAGATTGTGTCCATCACAGACAATCATAACACTCCCATAGAGGGACGTGGAGAATGTGCAGTGAAGAGATTCTGCCACACTTCACTCTGAACAATGAAATCTCAGAAGACTCAGTGTTTGTGTGTGGACATCCGACTGTGTGTATGTGCAGACGGAGGCACAGAGCAAATTGAAATAATTGGCCGCTTACTCACTTTCTGGTGACCTTTGGAGCTGATTGATCGCGGTCATTTTGTAATCGATATTTAAAGAATGTATGTGTCTCTATGCATAATTTTGATCTAATTTGCATTCATTCACAATATGCCATTCTCTGCTTTCCTTCTAGCATCAGTGAGGTTTACACAGGTGCAGTTGTGGATCGTCTGCTGGTAGAACTCACCGTCATATCCTCCTCCTCTTCTCTGTGTGAGGATAATGCTGATGTTCAAGATCGAACGTCTCAGTTGAAGCGCTCGTGTTACTGCTGTCAGAGGCAGACGTTTGATCTGTTGAAGGTCGTTTTTGCAGTGACCTGTACAATTTGACACCCAGCTTTCATTTAACTCTGACAGTTCCCTGTCGGCACTAGTTTTCTAGTCACAGTGATTAACTGTAATGATAATGGAAGCAATTGTGCCTTTAAATTAGCGTTATTGTAATCATTATTGGGTCGTCTTGCTGTGATTGAAGCGATGCGGTACACACTGGCAAGCTTGCTTTTGACAAGGAGAATTGGCTCCAGCTTTCCCCGCTGTGTGTCTTTTTGTAGACAACATCTGAAGATCTCTTCAGAGAGCGCTCAGTCAGTGCAGCAATTGTGTTGCCTACTCATTTCATGGCTGTCACCCCAGCTGCACCCTTGCTGCTTTTTAGTCATGGACATGGAACATACACACAATTTTTATTTCTGATGTTGTTGATGATCTGAGCATGTTTATGGTTGGCTCATAAACTTTTCATCCAAATCCATATGCAGAGAAACACATGGTGTGATAGATGTGTGAAAACACTGCCCCCTACTGGTCACGTTAAATCATTTGGACTCACATCAACCAGACAGTTATCTAATGTTAAAATGCATTAGTTCATGTATAGATTTCTAAAATCTTTAGTCAGACTTGCAATATTTACATTTATACCTTTGGCCGATGCTTTTATTCAAAACAAGTTGCATTGCATTCAGGGTATGTATTTGAAAAATAGTTTTATTTTCCATTATTAAATGGAATATTCCATTATTTATTCCATCGTCTTTATTTGGCATTTTATTTATTGTGCGTTATTGTGGCTCATGTATTTCAATCTATGTTGTTTGTTTGGACTGTTGTTGGCAGCATCCATGGCTCTCTTCCAGAGGAGGGAGACAGTGTATTAGAAGAGCCAAGACGCTTTCGAGTTCCTCATATACAGACACACTATTACTTCTCATCCGCACACTGATCCAGGAACAGATATTTGACACGATATTGAACAGGTCTGTCTAAACCTCTGCCATCATCCCTTTAAAATGAGCCCTGGATCACGCAAGTTATAATTCAATTCTGTCCAAGCCCCCCGTGTCTCAGTTGTCTGTCCCCCGCAGCGACTTCAGTTCTCTTCTTCTCTCTTTATCTTCCTCTCTTTCTTTCCCTCTGCACATCTGGGGTTTAATGTGCGTTCATTATTCATACACACAGTCTGAGTGATCCTCTGAGCGGAGAGCAGAGCTGAAGACTGAGCGTGACTCTTAAGTGAGTCGGAGAGATGTGAGGCATGCAAATAGATCTCCCATATGTTTCACTCTCATTCCCTCTTTCAGATGATGAGGCGTCAGGTGTTCGCTGCCTTGTCACCGACTCGTGAGCGCGTGTGTGCACGCATATATACGATGCACACAGTCATGGAAAGCTGTTGACGTTTATATTTCAGGCTGAGCTGATTTCATGATGAGCTGATTTCAACTGCAAGGATTTATGTTAGTGTGAATTTGAATTGAATTGGAACTTCCCTCCCAGGAAGTTGAACTGAAATTTGCTGGATTGCCAGAAAGAAGAATTTATGCTGTGTTCGTGGCATGTCTTAATTATTACAGTAGTCTCGAGATGACAATACCAATACGTGACATTCTATGTGGAGGTGTTTGCGTCCTCGGACTGGGAATTACGCGTTTATATGGCAACAATATCAACACCTAAATGAATTTGCTGCAGTCAGGTGGTTCAGAAAATTCCCATTTTACTAGCTGTAATTCCATCCATCCATCCATCCATCCATCCATCCATCCATCCATCCATCCATCCATCCATCCATCCATCCATCCATCCATCCATCCATCCATCCATCCATCCATCCATCCATCCATCCATCCATCCATCCATCCATCCATCCATCCATCCATCCATCCATCCATCCATCCATCCATCCATCCATCCATCCATCCATCCATCCATCCATCCATCCATCCATCCATCCATCCATCCATCCATCCATCCATCCATCCATCCCAAATGATTCTACTTCCTTCATAAATCAAACTGCAGATCTGTTTGCCACTGTACCTCAATTTAATTCGGCAAATTCAGCAAATTGAATTTAAAAAGCAATCCTCAATTCAATTTTGACAGTTGGCGCACAACTCAAGTTCAAGTTCACCTCATGAAGACTTCTTTATCAGTTCTGCCTCATGAATATGTGTACCTCAGTTCTGTCTCATGAACACTCCTGCCTCCTCTGCAAATCTCTCCAATGTATCAAGCCCCTGCCTCCCCCTGGTTTTCAACCCCTCAGCAAATCAATAAATCATTCCTCGTAATAGATGTTCAGTTGTAAGTAATCTTTTCTCCCTTGGTGCTGTATTGTTAGCGAACAGCTCAAGGATAGCAGAGATTAGCCTGCTTCAGCTCCTCAGACAAGAGCCTCAGAGAGAAGAGGCAGAATATCGCCGAAAGAGATTCTCAGCACGGCCCTTTCAGCCAAGGCTAATTTCTGATCACAAGTAGTTGACTGAGTGAATAAGTCTGGGGGCAGGCCTCTTTGAAACCGCCTTACACGCACACTCACTCACTTGCACTTTTCAGCCATCCTCTCCAGGGGAGTGAATGAGTGCTATTTCCAGGAATCGAAGTGGGATCAGAGATAGAGCTCTTGTGAGATGTTTTGCTCCCTCTGTACTTCACCTCAGGATGTATGTTTGTGTTTACCAAGTTTGCAGTAGAGATGAGTTGGGATGGTTGATTGGTCATCCAACAATGATGTTGACTAGTTCATCTGAAATGTCACCAAGGTAATGTTATTTAGATGGCTAACATACAGTAAACAATGTTTTGTTAGATAAAAAAAGTGTAGTAGTCTTAATACAGTTGATAATATCAATAATAATGTGTTGAAAATTTCAAGCTAATCAGTAATATTTTGCATTAATTTTTCATAGATAAGTATCATTTTGTTGCATATTCTCTTTTGTAATAATATAATCGTAATGCATATAATATATTTCATGCTTATATGCTCGTAATACGGAACCCATAAAGGGACCTTTGAAAAAATAAAAATATACAGACTTTCACGTGCTCACAAGAAACTTTCTCGTGCGCACGCGAAATATGCTATGTCATGCTATTGTACTTGTATACCATTCAAAAGTTTGAGATCGGTAAGATATTTGAATGTCTCTTATACTCACCAAGGCTGCATTTATTTAATCAAAATTCAGTAAAAACAGTAATATTGTGAAATATTATTACAATTTTTTATTTGCTTTGATTTGCTGATCAAGAAACATTTCTTATTGTTATCAATGTTGTGAACAGTTGTCCTGCCTAATATTTTGTGGAAACTGTGGTACATTCTGTTTTATTATTATTATTATTTGATAAATTGAAAATTCAAAAGAACAGCATTTATCTGAAACATAAATCTTTTGTAACAATTTAAACATATTGACTAGACCAGCAGAACATTAAAAAAAAATCATTATTGCTGAGCCCTAAAATATAGATATAAAAAAATACATATATATATATATATATATATATATATATATATATATATATATATATATATATATATATATATATATATATATATATATATATATATATATATATATATATATATATATATATATATATTAATGATCACTTTTAAAAATGCTCACATTCTGCAATTTTGCCCAGCTGTTGTTGAATGCAAGAACGTGAATGTCCCCAAACTGCTTAGATAAACCTTGAAACCAGCCTACTGTAATAATGCAAGGATGTTTTCTACAACCCACAGACTAGTTGATTTTGAATAGTTTTGCACATCCCTGGTTTGTGGCATGTTGTTTGATTTTTGCATGCATATGTATCTGTTACTATGTCAAATTATTCAGCTCACACCTATATATATGAGAGATCCAGTAGTTGGTTTGGGCTCTGAGCGGACTGCCAATGCTTGTCCTTTTCACAACTCATACAATATGCATTAGATGTGTAATGCATTCCTCTAAATGTATATATGAAGCTTCGTGGGTGATATTGATTTGATTTGTTTTAGGTATTTGTGAATGATCATTAACATTGCATAAGCATGCAAATTTAATGCACATCATTTTCAGCATCTCTTGACAGCTACATCAAATCCGGTGTCCCTGATGGATGCACCTCCAGCTTTCCTTCCCCACCTCTGTCCATCATCTCTATACATGCATGAACAACACCAGTCCCAAAAGCCTCGGTCTCATACTTGCCACCAAGGCTCCATAATGAGCGTGTTTGCGTGGAGGTGTACAGCCTCATTACTGTGCTTTTTCCTAACCCTGTAAAGATCTGATCCCACAATGCAATGCTCCTTCGGGAGATTAAATCAGCATAACAAAAGGCCCCGACCTTGTTATATCAGAGGTGGAGATGTTTCCAAAGCCCCTCTACGTGTTAAGTGCTATGTCAGCTTGTGGAGGTATTAAGGTGTGTGGGAGCCGGTTAAGTCTCCTGGTGCATGTTGGGAACGTGTTTTATCTGACAGGTATTGTTATGGTAACTGGTAATGTGCATGTGCCATGGCATTGTTGTTACCAGGTGACAGGTACATGCAGGAGGGTCCCAGCGGGACAGGAGAGGTTGTCTGTTGAGACATCCCACAAAAAAGGGTAAAACTGTCAGCTCTCAATGTGCGCTCAACCTGTAATATTAGAGATGTAGATCAAAAGTAAAAGAAGAAGAATAATAGTAATCTCACATCTAGCGATTTTGAATTACAGACATGGACCAACAATAATAAATAAAAAATAATTAATTCAGGCCAAGAGATTTTATAAAAATTAAAATGGCACCCAGCAACTTTATATTAGGGACATAGACCAACAATTAAAAAATTAAAATGGCGCCAACAATTTTATGTTAGGGTGTAGACCAACAATTATAAACAAACCTAATTGGGCTAACCAATATTTATATTAGAGACATAGACCAACAATTAAAAATTTTAGCTTGCAGTTTCACATTAAGGACGGAAAAAACAGAAAAAAAAAATTATATTAGAGAGCAACAATTAAAAAAAAAAAAAAAAATATATATATATATTTTTTTTTTAAATCATAGCTAGTCCAACAATTTAAAAGTTTAAATTGGCTAAGCAATTTTATATTAGAGATGTAGACCATCATTAAAAAAAATAAAATCACAACCAGTGATTTTATATTAAAGATGTAGACGCACAATTTAAAAAATATTAATCACAGCCAGTGATTTTATATTAAAGATGTAGACCAACAATTAACAAAAAAATCTAATCACAGCCAGTTATTTTAAATTAGGAACTTAGATCAACAATTTAAAAAGTTTTAATTGTGCCCAGGGATTTTATATAAGAATTGTAGTGCATAAATATAAAAATTAAAATGGCACCCAAGAATTTATATTAGGGATGTAGACCAACAATAGTAAAAAAATAATAATAATCGGCCAAGCAATTTTATATTAGAGCCATAGACAAAGAATAAAAAAATTCAAATCATGACCAGTGATATTATATTAGAGACACAGACCAACAAGTTAAACATTTTAATTGGGCACAGCAATTTTATATAGAGATATAGACCAACAATTAAAAACTTTAAATCACTGCCAGCGATTTTAGATTAAAGACACCGACTGGTAATTAAAACATTTCTTGAATCAAGAGGTATTTCCTCCCTCCCTCCCTCCCAGCATAATTAAGTCTTCAGCTTGCCTGTACTCATAATCTTTTGTTAGTTCTTAATGAATCCGTTTGTGTCATTAGGGATGCTCCACGTTCGTTCTGATTGGTCCAGCCTCACAAACAGAATCTGTTACTATAGCAACCACTGTGCCAACTAGGTCTCTGGCTCCCTGAACCATACTACAGTCCAGGATTGAAGAGATCAGACGTAAACAAAAACAAATCAAAACGCAGGATGGGTTCAGAAGTGCATTTCCAGTAATAAAATGATCACCTTTTGATCCATCACATGAAAATGAATGTGTGAATCTCTGAATCTCATAGGAAATATCACTGATGAGATGTACGTGTGTATGTGTGTGTGTGTTTGAAATGCACATTACATCACACACTCCGTGAGGTCTGCCGCCCCGCTGAGGCTATGCTTGAATGAGTCGAGCACTTCTGCGAGTGTGTGAGAGGAAAGAGGTGTGTGTGTGTGAGACTGAAGCTTAGTTTGCCGCGCACAACAGACTCACAGAGACACAGCGACTTCATGGCTTGTCATCGCTACCACTTGTGAGTACATGTTTGAATTGTGCATGTGAGTGTGTGTAATCGTGCCAGGACTCATTTGAGATAAGGGGAATATTGAGCTTTGCATTTGGTTTGATGTGAAACAACAGATATTATTAACCTCAGCATTGCATTCAGTATTGTGCGATCACATGAGCGTGATGTCAAATAAATGAAGGAGAGCGTTTGTGACAGCGCACAGATCTTGTTATTCCACCCGTATCTGTGGGGTAAGACCCCGTTTTAATTTCATACATGACAACTTGACTGCTGCAGTTGCTTGACGCTTCATTTAACATTTTTAAAAAGCCATCAAAACATACGAGGAGCAAATCTTGGGTCACGCATTTTGATGTCTGGCGTAGAGAGTTAATGGACTGTCTGAGGCAGGCACGTTCAGCATGCTCTGCGAGTTTGCCGCAGGCTGTGTCTCTCTAAGCCCAGGGCAGAGGGATAAGGTTGGCTCTCTACCCTGAGATATCTCTCGCACGCAGACTGAAAACAAAGTGGACAGTGTTTGCGTAGCTCCGGTGATGTCACGGCGAGACTATTTTTAGAAACGGTATAAGACAGTCTGTATTGAGCGTACCGATGTTTGTCAAGCTGAATGAGCATGCCCTCTCTCCGGGATACAAGATGCACTCTTGTTTTGGGTTTTTTCTTTGGCACAAACATACACTTAAATGTTCTGAAGGAATAGTTTGATATTTGTAGTTTAAATTACATCAGTGATAATAAGGTCATTTTAATCTTAGGAGTAAAATATTATATGCAGGGGTGCACATAACTGGTGCTCACGTGTGGTAAAAATAAACGACGCGCAGCAGAAAACATGGAAGGAAGCGCTTTTGAGTACCAACATTTTGGCCCAAAATGTTGGTACTCAAAAGCGCTTCCTTCCATGTTTTCTGCTGCGCGTCGTTTATTTTTACCACACGTGAGCACCAGTTATGTGCACCCCTGATTATATGTCTGTCTGTCTGTCTTTATTGTTAATAAATGATCTATTTGTTAATATTTATCTTTGTTGTTAATAAGCTCATTTGATGGATGGATGGATGGATGGATGGATGGATGGATGGATGGATGGATGGATGGATGGATGGATGGATGGATGGATGGATGGATGGATGGATGTCTATGTCTGTCTGTCTGTCTTCATTGTTCATAAACTATCTATCTTTATTGTTAATATTTATCTTTATTGTCAATAAGGTCATTTCATAGATGGATGTTTGTTTGTTCAAATTGGGATTTATCAAGCGAGTAAAAAGACCGTCAACAAGCCTCATTCTCAGCTGGGATGTTGCATAATGCAATGGTCCATGTCTCCATCTGCCCCTGAGCTCTGTCCGCCTGCACATCTTCCCCTGCCGCCCGCTGTGCCTCGTCCCAGGGGGGAGGGAGGGACCAAAGGGAATTGGGACAGCCTTTCGATGTCATGTGACCCTCCCTCAAGGTCACCCTGGTCACGCGTTACTCCTCTAGAGCGGACCATGACTAATCACACTTTCTCTCTTTCTCTCTCTATTGCACAAGTATAGATTGTGCTCCCCAAACCACAATTAGAACTAACTAGAACTTTTTTTGTGTGTGTGTGAATGTGATTTGGATGTGTTTTTAGAGCTCGGTGGCTGTAGTCGTGTCAGTGACAGTAATGGGAGGTGGCGTAGTGCCATGCCTCTCAGGAGGAAGGCTTTCACATTAGCCTGCCAGCGAGAGCCAGACTCCAGCTCTGAGGTCAGGCGAGCAGGATTCATCGTGGCGGCACAGCATTATTCTGTCACTCAGTGCGCTGATGTGCTTCTAACCTCATTTAACTCTTAGTTTAGGTGTGACACATTTTGTGATGAAGTGTCATAGGTTGTTGAGATATATGCAAATTTTGCAACCTAATTGTTGCCATGGTTATCATAAGGATAAAACATCACAATTTATAGTATTAATCCCCTGTACTTCATACACACATAACGCAAATTTATAGAATTTATTAATGCAGAATTTAACTAATAAATAAGCTTGGCACATATACCAGCTATTGAGACTCAAAATGTCTATTTTATAATATATCTTATATAAATTACATTACATAATAAAAAAATAATAAAAAATAAAAAAACATCTCAAATAATACATGATAAAACAATACATTTTGATAAAATAATAAATTATTCATCAGCAAATCTGTGGAAAAGTACCCTTGAATCCTAATAAATCATTATAAATAGATTATGAAATATTTAGATTATCTAAAACATTAAATGCTTAGTTGATAGAAGCTGTCATGTATTGTATGTGCAATCTTTAATATGATAGAAAATAGTTCATTAATTAGTCATATGATTTAAACATATGTTTAAGCATATGTTTTTCACAGCCTTAATGATGCTATGTCTCAAAACGTTAGTTGCTTATTGGTGTCTTTAGCGGTTTCATAAACTCATGGGATCTTGGCTTGGCAGAAAGCTCCACAAATTTTCTCAGAATTTGAAAGGCTATGCATTGTTTATGAAATATTTAGTCTAATTTAGTCATATTTTCAGGTACCAGTAAGATTGTGGTAGCGCTGTTTAACACGTTTTACTATATTTTTAATACAGATTTTCTCTCACAATCAGTGCAGAATGTATGAGTAGCTCATCTCCACCTATACATTGGTTTACTCAAATTGCAGTAGCTCAGATTTAATTGCAATCATCGTCATTGTTTGTCAGAGATGAAATTTGTGTCTGCATGTACTGTCATATGATCTGAATCACTGAGGCTGTATTCTTGCTTTGAAGCTCCTGTGCTTGAGCGAGTTTATTTTTATGTTATATGTGACGTATGGCTGCGTTCTCTAGTGGCACCAGTCAGTAAATGCTGACACAGGCGAATGAATGCATGAAAGAAGAAGCACCTGTCTTTGTATGTATCCTCACAATCAATGTTATCATCTTGGACCATTTGCTACTCATTGAATTGAATAGATTTAATTATGAAAATTGACTCTTTGTGCTGGCAATATTCAAATCAACACAGCATAAGACATCACTGAAATGTGTTCAGGTAACCTTTAAACAGTTATTATTGGCTTTCTGTGACTTATTGATATAGAGCAAGATCTTAAATATTTGGGAGAGAAGATGAGAATTGGATTGGGAAATGACAGAGCATGAGCATGTGTGCTAACCGTCAGCTAGGGCTGGGTATCGTTAAAATGTTTATACCGATACCTTGACTTCGATACCGGTTCCTGAACGATACTTTTTCCGATATCTATTTTATGAAATCTATTTTAACAAGATTACATTAAATATTACCTAGAAAAAAACTTTGGTTTTATTCATTCAGTTTGTTGAGTTTATTTTACAGACTCAATGACTCATAACAGGGTACTGGGAGGCAGAATATATGCCTCACACTCAAGCGCACACATAAAGCTTGCTGCAAAGTACTGGCAAAAGTAGTCTAATGATATTATGAATGTGAAACAATAGCAAGGAGACATTTTAATTGTTTATTAATAATTTAGTGTTTTCTGAGTCAGTGTTGGCTGCAAAGATTAAATTGACATGACTCGTCATCTCCGCAGTATAGTGACTTTTAAGCTTTCTACAGTATATATTTCTCATGTCTGTGAGTTAATTAGCCTATCAGCGTTTCGCTTCATTTATGTGACGCCCTCCAGTTCTTCTTGCAGTTGAAGACGGAGCAACTTTCTGCTCTTAAGTTTATTCCGTGCACTGTCAAGCACATCAGGTTTGTCGTGTTACCATCTTGGCAGCAATTATCTTGATGCTAATATTGCATTGCGCGCTGTTAGCATCGAACCTGGTGAAATGTAGCCACACCTTTCCACATCTTTTACATCTATGGGGGTTGGGACACTTACACATCTTGCTGTATGCTTATTGCCTCACTGACATTGATGAGATTAACCCTTTAGGTATCGAAATTTAGGACCGAATGGCAAGACATTTTTTGATACTCTATGTTATCCAGGCAATTCGGCCACAGCCTTAGAAAGTATCAAACTCGATACCCAGCCCTTCCGACAGCTCTACTCAACCTCATGTTGTTCAGTTCCTTTAAGGAGCATTAAAAACTGGAAATAGGATGTTTTCTTCAGTTGGAATCAGACAGTAGGTGCAGCACCTTAAAGTGAAAATCCCCATGACTCCTATCTCAAACAGCAGAAAGTGAGACCAATGACCGGTTCATGTTCCCCACTCTGGCTCTCAAATGCGGATGATGAAAGCCCATTGGTTCTGACAGGGCTCTGCTGGTAGGGTCATGCTATGACCCTCAAAAATAGCCTATAGGATTTTCCCTGTTAAACTCTAGGCTCCGTGTCCCTCCGGATTTTTAGTGCTTATATAAAACAAGTAGACAAGGGCACCATGTCTGCTGTAAGAGAAATGGACACTTTGTTCTAGGTCTCAAATGGCCGACTCAATAAGGAGTAGAAAATGAACATGTTGCGGTCTTACTCTTTTTATTTTCTTGGCACCTGAACTGCTACTACATGAGTACATTGATAGCTATATCAGAAATAAAATGCTCAGTCAATCTCTCTCTCATAATACTCTTCATAATACAATAAGCTTCAATGAAGCGAAACAACATTCCTTCATTGCTAAAGTGACATTTTAGAATTAGTAATGGAGGCTTGGGCTCAACTGTTAAACTGTGAACTTGAGATTTGAATCCGTGACGGAAGTAGTTCTGCACAAAAGAGGGTTTTTAAAAGACTTTCTAAGACCCTTAAAGACAAAAGTTTTTTTTTGTTTGTTTCGTATTTACTTACACTACTTGTGCCATCGAACAGTTGTATAAAAGCAATATGAGGCTGAAGGCAATCACAGCCGTGATTAGTTTAAAAAAATAACAGTTAAGTTATTGCTAAGTTATTGTATGTTAAATATATTGCTCTTTATTTTTTTGTTTTATATTAATATATTTTAATATTTATTTTTATTTGATAAAACATTTTATGCTTTTTACATATTATATATCTTTTGATGTAGGCCAGTAAACAACCACCCATCAGTGGCTTAACAGGATGACAGCCAAGCCAAGGCATTGGCACTACCATTTTCTTCAGAAAGTGTGGAAAATGTAGTTGTCCCCTGCCATTAGATTTCAGTAATGTAGTGCTTGCACAATGCCACACTTTTGAAGAGTCAGTTTTGAAAAATAAATTATGTGTGCTGAATTGCTCACTTCTACCACTCACAACTCCATTGCCGTCAACAGCTTAACTGCACAACCCAGCATGCCTCTGCTGACATTTTATTCACCTTTCATCTTTATATGGAATTATTTCATTCGCTGGCAACAAACAACCACTTCAAAGCAAAGGTTGAACCCACCAAGGCTTCCCTGTTTCATCTCGGTGTGAAGAGAGCACTCATAAAACTGTCACATCAAACCTAAAAAAAAGCATCATATCATTGGATTCCACTTGCACTGTAAGTATGTACAGCCTTTCTCTCTTTGATTTCTTAATTTGATTGGGAAATAGAGGAAAATGGTTATCATATACAAGAAAAAATGATAATGTGATTTTTAATAAAGAGTCGTTGATGATCTGAACTTAATGAAGCTGAGACTATAACTGTTTCATTAGTGTTGAGGGCCACTACAAATATCCATCCAACAAGCCATTTTTAGTACAGATCTGGTATTATGGGCCACATAATGAGTGAAGTTGATGAGTTTTAGTGTAATCGGTCTCCATCCCAGCCAGTGAAACTGAAATTACAATTCTTTGGTCTGTGATTGAATTAATTGGCTCATAATCTAATGTGTTCGTTAAATACTTAGACCATTAGACCTTGGTTAAATGTGTTTTAAGCGATCTGGCCCGTTTCCAAGCTCAGATGCTGCACGTCCCTCTGTGACATAGAATAAATACGCACAATGTTTTATCTCCAATATTGAATTGAATGCGCTCACCATTTAAGTGCATTAAGTTTGCATGTACTTTCCAACACTGGAAGGCAATCAGTCATTAAAATGCTAAATTCACATCACATCTGATCTATTGGATGCCCAGATGTCCTCATTTGCATATGCAGCCATTTGTTTCTGTGTAATTTGTGTCAGTGCACTGGGTGATCTCTTCATATGTTCATAAGAGGATCACTTTTAAGACGGTGTGTTTTGCCTCTGGCAGGAGTGCATAGAACAGGAAATGCAAATGAGCGTGTGGAATATTTATGAGGGGATGGACTGCAGGGACATTGTCTCAGTCCACTAGAGGGAGCATGGAGCTACGGTCACTTTTTCATGATGCATGAATGTGTAACAGCCTGAAGGGTGTGCAGTATTAGTTAACAAAGCTCTTAGAATTCCGGAGCTACTGACAGAAACAACTGGAGATTTTCATAAGGCAGTGTGATTATCTTGAATACGGTTAAAGAATGCATGAACATTTTTTAGAATTTATTTAGTGATTTTATTATTAGCACAAAATCCATCCATCCATTGAGTATATAATTTACATATATATATTACAACTGAAATATGATTAAAAAAAATAGATATAACAAAAATAAAATAAAAAAAGAATAAAGTTATGAATTTTTAATACATTTATTTAGTTTACATTTTTTACATTTTATTTTATTATTGTTTGTTTTGTGAATGCCGATATCTTGCTTTTAATATGGCAGTAATGCTTTTAACAGAACAAACTACTGGCTGTCTAAAAGAAATGAGACGATTCAAGAAGTGTCATTATGATCCACTTTAGGGCGTATGGAACTATAAATATTTGCGATTTGATGTCATCCAGAGCTGGGTGTGAGTTTCGCACCCCGCGTTTCATTGTGCTTGAGCGATTCTCACTGGAGCTGTCCACAGGCAGCTATTGTTCCAGCTTTGATAGAAGGAAAAAAGGGGCTTTCTGAAGACTTTTGAAAGGAAGCGATCATGATAATACCAGACTAAAAATAGACAAAGATACTCTGTTTTTCTTTTCCCTTTTTTCTCACCAGAAATATGACGAGGGTCATAAATACATTTCCCGGTGCTCCATTTAGCCTTGAATGGGCCACCAGCAGGCAATAATTCCCTCAGTTGTCTCACCGTTTTTCCTCAGCAAATTGGAAACCATTAACATACTGCTATAAAAGACAGCCTCTACATCGGTTAGTCTGGTATAAAGCACTTTTTACATTCTAGATGCTGTTTTATCCTCCCTGCAGATGGATTTCTATAGGCACTGCCTTTGTTTATTTTAAAAAGCTCCAATTATAATATCAGCCATGCACATATTGGCTTCTCTCAAGCCCGCAGGCAGTTGGGTGTCATGATGCATTGCCCTAGGCTGCTGGACACCTTCTACATCATAGTAGCATGGCAGGATATATCGAGATAAATTAGTCTATCTGCCAAAGCCCAGATAGAGCTCTTCACCATGATAGCCGTCTCAAAGAGAAGTGATATTGAGGCCATGAAAATATGGCCTACCCTCATCATCTCAGCCTAGACCCCATCTGGCCCCGCGTGCCACGACAATAGCTGCAATTACACACCCACCTACCTGCTTGAGACGGCCAAGGTCTCTCGGGGGTCTTTAAGATGGCCTGCAAGCCAAAGCCCTATATTTAGCGCTTATTGGTTTCCGCCAATCAAACCAGAGGAGCACAGATAACGCCACTTCAAGCGTTTTATCGTCAAAACGTATCTCTGACAGGATCATCACCCCATTCACCAGGGGAATTAAAAGAAGACGTACAGCTCTGTCGGAAAGGATGTTAACATTTTGAAGAGAAAAGCGGGAAGAAGTAATAAAGTTAGCAGGATGAGTACAGACAAGATGGAGTCTGGGAGTGAAGATCTCTGAGTGCCAGTAACATGATCTCACATCACCATGTTTTGCAGTATTTGTCAGTGCGGTGGGTTATTCTCAACAAACAGACGTGTAGTATAAAAAAACAAACATGTATTTTTATATAAATTATTATATATATAAAACCAATTGAAGTAGGCTATGTTTTACAAGAAAATACTAGTTCAGTCTTTATACTTCAAAATTTCACGTTAAATGTGTTCAGGACCGTTCACACCAACGACGATAACTACAATCATAATTACAACTACAAATTTGTAATAATCATTCTAATTCTTTTTAAAATAGTGAAGTCCACACCATGACACAGAGGAACTATGTCGTTAAAGACAATATCAGAATGTTTTTTTCCCAGCTGATGAATGATAAAAACATTGACAGGCAATCAGAATCCAGTTATCATTATAGTTATATTTATAGTTATATTGCTGTGAACAGGCAGTTATAAAAGCATCAGCGACATGGATGTTTGCACAAGCTCTGCCATTCAGAACTCCAGTCAAGTCACGTCTGTTTATAAATATATTAGGGTAGGGGTGTGAATCGTCTTTGGTCTCATGGTTCAATTCGATTACAATTATCATGTCAATGATTCGATTATCATAATGCATCACGATGCGTTGCAATATTACTGCACATGGCTACATTTTTGTCAATGAATACAAGCAGTCAGATATACAAACTCCCTTTTTATTTGATCTACTCCAAGAAAGTACACTTCCTGAATGTAGTCAAACAAAACTTAAGTCTGTACACAGCAGATGACAGGAGCATTTAGAACCAATAAACACTAGTAAAAACTCACTTTAAGCTGTTTCAAACTCTCCAAACAAACTTCACACCTTTTTGTTCTTCCTTTTCGCTTAAAATATATCAGGGGCTTTAGCTGCTAGACTAGCTATGTTTCAAAAACCAACTTGACCACCTATATCCAACATTGTTGCTCCTCCAAAATGCGTGACCAGTTTAGACCAGGTAGAAACCATGTTCTAAAAACACAGCTACCAGCTTAAGCTGTTTTTTTCCTGCAGGGAAGGCAGTGTTTATTGAATTGATATAAAGGTACCTCTAGTCTAAGCTTTTGTTTTTTTCAATGGTATATTTAATAAACCTGCTCTCTATTTCACTAGAAAATCTATCTTTGAAGAGACATCAGGTCCGGCGGATAAAACATTACAATAAAGCAAACATAGTTATATAATCCGTTCTTATGTATCAAAACAGTCCCTAAGACCGTGAAACCAAACTGTATTTACACAGCTGGTGCCTCTGAGTGAAATAATCACTGGTGTGCTTTTTCTGCGTTTTACTGTACCATATCCGAGTAATGCACCTATCCAACAATCACAAATAATGTATGTTTAGATTGTATTGAGGCGTATACATGGCATAAAATGTGTATATAACTTCAGAATTGAACAATTGTTTTTACTGCTACCTAACACTGCATACTTTTTTGTAATTTTACAGTATTTTTATTTTATTTTATTTTTTTACAGTGTTATACACATTAATATTTGTCTTATACATCTAAAAGGTATTTTAGCTATTGTTCATCTGCTAGCAATATTGTAGTATATATTGAAACTATAATCAGAGCTCAAACTTGTATTTGTAATTTAAAATTTTTACTACAAATTGTGAAGTGCTCACATAATGCAGTTGTATTAATTTGGTTTAAAAAAAAAAATTAGAAATAAAAATTCAGCTTCGCCATCACAGGAATAAATTACATTTTAAAGTTGGAAACAGTTATTTTAAATTGTAATAATATTTCACAAAATTACTGTTTTTACTTCAGTAGTTGGCTATTTTGCAGCCTTGGTGAGCATAAGAGACATCCAGTTTCCTGCAAGGCTGGTGATAACATCCTTTAGAAAGAAACTGCTTTTCATGCATTTTCGTGCAATCGTGCATTACATATATAGGCTTTAATTACCACAAATCTATCAGTTTGAGATTTCCCTTGCGTTCCCTTGAGTGTCATTCATGAATATGATGCCCTGTATCGTAAAACTGGCTTTCATGTGGCTGTGCCTGTGCCTAGGGGCCATTAACTGGTGTTGAGTTCTCGCAGAGCATCGGTTCATTAATAGCAGTGTGTGGCATGTGCTCCCTCGGATGCTGACCGCTGTCATTACCTCCAGAGAGCCGTGTGGCTCATTTACTGGGGACGTGGAGCACAGCTGGGTCCTGAAAAGCCAACACCTGGTGTACAAGGACTAATGGATGGCTTTAGCCCACTCTGCCCGCTCAAGACCAATTGCACCTTCCCCCATTAAAGCTTTGTCTTCAAGTTATATTTTTAGCCTATAAGATATATATATATATATATATATATATATATATATATATATATATATATATATATATATATATATATGATGAGGATATATAGGATAAATATCAGTCTAAATGCCTCGGCCCTGTGTGGAAGAAGACAACCTCAGTCTCAGCCAGCCGGATGATGGATGTATCCTCGTCTGTTTAATGGGCAAGCCCCACTCCCCTCCATCCCCCCCTGAGCCCCCTTACAAAACGGGCCCCTAAACTACCCACAAGACAAAAGAGCTGTTTGCTGGGACTCATTACTGAGGAAAAAGGGACATGTGTGGCCGTACTTGTGTTCTCTAATGTTTATGGGTTTTAAACAAGTAAAAGGTACATAAAATTAAATGCAATTCCGAGTTAAATTGCAGAAAGGCGGAGTGTGGATGGTTTTTAAGTGAACTGACTGTCTTGGCTGTAAGTACTAGTCATAAAACATTTGGATCACCCAAGAACTAATGAATAAAAACCCTTTTGGAAATGGTTGGAAAGATATTTGGTCCTTTGGTTAAGTCCTTCATATTCATATATCTAAATGATTTTGCTAAATGATGCATGTTTTTATTGTTTACCATGTGACTTTTTGTGCTTTGGCAATCAAACAGTATGAATGCTCAACTCTATAGAGCTCTGTTTGGCTGCAAGTGTCATTAAGCATTTCTCACTACACTTTCACAAAGAAATCCCTGATCTGTTGTACCAATCTATAGCGAGAGGACTGTGTGTTTTGTTTAAGTGCCAGGCTGTGGATGGATTTGAGAGAGTTTAGAGGGCGTGAGAGGGAGCAGAAAGATCCGGTCCGTGTGCAGGGGCTTCAGTAGTTCGCATAATGACAAGCATCCCAAACACACACACATATGAGTATGTTGATATTCTCTAGAGAAATGAGCGCCTACAGGGTTTGGTGATTACTGGTCATGCTACCTTGAAATGGATTGCTTGAATGTGCTATCATGTGTTTAAATATACCTCTTTCAGTGCATTCAATTTCCATGACATTGTGGTCACATCTCATTTGCTTTCTCTAGATATTCAGGTTCAGACTCGGCTCATGCACAATAATGTTTCTGTATCTTTGCTAATTTCACAGCTTTTTGACATTACTTCCCTCTTTTCATTGTTTTTAGTCTGTGTCAGTGTAATACTGGTTGACCAATGACATGTCTAATGTCCTTTTTAACATCAAGATATATGATTAATATGTGTGTTTTTTTATACAATTTGTTAATAATCTTTTAGCTTTTTTGCTGTTCATTTAAATGTACTGTAGTGACAAATATCTTGTTAAATGTACAAATATTCCAAAAAATCTAATCAAATAGTTTAAAAAACATATTGTTTAAAACTAGGCAAAGTGTAGCATGCCACATTGCTGTTACTGCTTGAAATGTTCATGAACTTTGTCATCAAGATTTTAGGATAAAATGTATGTTTATGGGAAAGATTATTGTAGTCTTTCTTTTTCACAATTTTTAATCATCTTTTTGCTTTTTTGCAGGTCACTTATAGTGTCCTGTTCTGTAAGAAATAAATGTCTATAGGTAAATTTGCTCCATAAATTACTAAATTTAACTCAATTAATATTTGGTCACAAAACCTGCATATATGATAATTTATTTGGGAAACAAAGACGTTTCTTAATGAAGTGCATGCCACTACATTTACCACATGAAATTTCAAGTCAGCTACATGTAAACTTGCTTTTGCATTTTATGACTTTTTGCCCACGCCCACTCTCTCACTCTCAGCCAATCAGCATCATCTTAAGGCTTCCATTTAGCATTTTATCGCCAGTGATCCCGTATCATGGCAACGGGCATCAGCATATCAGAGTGAGGTTGTAAATCAGCCAGCTTGTGTTTGGTGAGCGTCAGTCCCTGCTGATCACCATGTGCTTCTAGTGATTAGCACTGCTCAACACACACATGGCTGGCAAAGGGAGTGCACCATCAGATAAAGCATAATTAATACGGGCCGGGCAGGGGGGTGTAGGGGGCTTTGTGGTTGCGGTGAAGCACGCTGGAGCTGGACTTTGTCATCGGCACTGATAGACAATGGAAGCAGCTGTAATTCAAAAGTGAGGGAAAAGCTTTCCTTTTTTTATTCTGTTTGGACTGTTTGTGCTGGATTGGAGCTAGAGGAATTACAGATATATTTCTCAGACACTTTGTCTCACATCCCTGAAGCGGTGGAGAGTCGTACACATGGTGATTGTGACTTCTTCATTGGGGGTGTGAGAGACATCACAAAGGGTGTTACTATTCATGCTGGAAGGATTTACAGCCACCTCCGAGGCCCTGTCTTACGTTGATCTACGGGATGTTTGGCATATTCACCGTCACTCAAACACCTCTGAGTCAGGTGTGATGGTGCAACCACGTGCATTTCAACTCTTTTATGCAGGCTAGCAGGGATGTGATAGGCTAAGTCACAGAACGCGTCGGTTTCTTGCTCAAGACAATGTTGAAGCTCAAGACATTTTGTTTGGATTACTGGCAGTTTCTTTGCTTGCAGCCTCTCAATGGCTTCTATAAAAGGTAAGAAGTCTTTTGTTCTCTATTGTTTTTTTAATAAAATATGACTTGAATGAAGGTATTATCAGCTTATGGTAATGTGTTGTTATTGTTCTACTAAAATTAATTTCCAATTAAAGATGCTTTTATTGTTGGAGTAGTTTAATGCATACAGTCAGCACTGTATTGTTCTCATTCAGTAGCAGTTTTCAGATCGGCTCAATAAAGCCTTTACAGACTGTTATCCAGTCAGTGAAGAGTTGTGACTGACCTCAGATCAGTGTATCTTTGTGTTATTGTGAGTTAAGGGCTTCAAAGCTGAGGTTGCAGTGAGCTCTATTGTGTTTCTGTGACCTGACAAGCGTTTCCATCACAGATTTGATCCTCTATTGTGGGGCATGGTACCCCCCTCAAGCCCTTGTTTTGTCCGGTGCTCTATCATTGCTTGAGGATAGTCTTCCGTCTTATGTCCAGGAGATCTTTGAGCTTTGGTTTTAAGTTGACACAAAATTTTAAGCAGTGCCCGACAATGTGACATGCTATATTTAATTTAAAACTATTTAAAACTAAATTAAAACTTGCATTAATATACTTACTGTTTTTATGAACAAATATTAACTGAGATACTGCATGGGATATTTGTTCATTTAAAAATGTATTCATCATTAATTATTATTTTGATATTTATTTATTTGAATTAATTATTTTGAAATTTATTTTTATTAATATTTTTATTTTTTTGTAGTTTTTGTATAAAATTTAATTTAAATATTCCTCATTAAAATGGCAACTGATTAATGTCTATTTTTTTTATTTAGTTAAAAGTAGTTATTATTAGTATATTTTATTTAGTATCTACATTCATTTCTTCAAAGTTGTCATTATTGATACCTGCAGGCCTGACGTTTATGGGTCTCCCCTCTTCTTCCCGTTCCCATGACTACCGTGGTGTTGCGCTTAACCTTTGCTGACTAAGGCATCCGGGTGTCTCTGACTCAGGAAATCCCCTGTCAACTGTTCGTGCTGACCTTCTCTCCTAACCGTGTCCTTCAATTGACTGCTGTAATCAGTGGAAACTGCGCAGTTCACACAACGTGGCCTTTGTGTGCTGTGCAATGCCTTCAATCAAACACAATATACAGTGTCGTTGGCGACTTTCAACCTCAAACAAAACTGAAGAAACAAAGGAGAAAAATCCCCCTTTATTTTTGTCCCAATATGCCATATGGAAGACAGTCAGCGTAGGTGTTTCAGAACAGAATTACGCAGATGGTACTGTCAGGGAAGGAGCAGCCCAATAAAACCTCTTTAGAGCACATTAAAATGATTCATAAGCTTTGACATTTTAAGTTTTTGTTGGGGAAACAATCACATTGATAATGGAACCAGACGTATATTCAGTTGTCACATCAGAAACAGGAATTTTCTAAATTATTCGATGAAAACTTTATCCCTCAAATATCTGCATTAATGTACATTATTTAGGGGCACTGGCCCTTTAAGACTGGAACGACACCTTAAATGACGCTTATGCAGGTGCTTCACTGATTAATGTAATACATCCAATCATTGCTGTAGATATTCTTTATTGCTGATTACACTGCTTTGTTTATTAAACTCTTCTGCCTTTGCGGTATGTTACTGTATACAGGAACTACATGTAGTTTAGAAATTGTATTCCATGGCATTTTAAACTATCATAGTTTACCACAGAGTGGGACGAACACAGCATCACTTCCATTATGCAAATTAGCAGAGCAAGTCATTAATATTCCCCTCAGTTGCTGATGTGGGCGTTGACGTCCCAGACTGGAATGTTTTTTGAAGTCTGGAGTCCTTCACGCTGAATCCTTAAAAAGAGCAAGATTTGTTCTTTCCTGCTGTGGTCATTTTTGAAAACAGACTCACCTTTTATGGAGCTTTTTGCTTGTAATTGTGGTGAAGCAAAGGCATTCTCATACGTTTATTTCATTTGTGTAAATAGGAGTGAACTGTATGTTCCCATTGCTCAACTGGTGGAGAATGACACTAGCAGCACCAAGCTCATGGGTTCGATTCCCAGTAACCGCACATACTGATAAAATGTATAGCTTGAATGCACTGGATACAGTGGATAGTGTTTGCCAGGGTGTAAATATAACTAGTGTTCCTGCATGTATTCATAAACATGTTCATTGCTAGTGTTCAATTTGGTAGTCTTGTGTTATGTCAAGCAGTTGACTTGAATTTTACACATAATCTTAAAATTTCGGTCTCAAATTAAAATATAAATTTTTTCCATCCATCCATCGAATTTGGCGCTTTATTGTTATTATTATACACTATGGTGCTGTTTTGCTGATTTGGACATTGTGTACGCATTACTTTAGTCTGTCCTAGTGTTTAGGATATTGGATGTTGATGATGGTAATGATGAATGCCTTGAAATAACATGAAGTGGTTTTGTTGCAATAACAATCTACTGTAAATGTACATTATCCTGCCTATTACATGATTACTTACAAAGTAAATATTGATTTGTCTTTTAATTATTTTAGTATGTTAGATGGAGACCACACAGAGATATTTACACTGTCATAAATAAAGCCATAGTCATAAATTCATTTTGACTTCAATTGAGGTTATTAGCCCGTATTAAACTGTCAGCTTTAATAACGATACATCAGCCCTTTACTTTATGATGGACGTAAAGCTGGGTTATGTTTGTTTGTGTGCTCTCTGTCTTGAATTGTAATGCTTTTGTCCAAATTGCATTTTGTTCAGTCTTTTGCTGCCAAGAAGCTGGAGGCTACAGAAAGCATGTCTGTGTGTGCCAGTGTGAATGTCTCGTAGCCTATGTGTTGGACAGTAATTAGATAAAGAGAGGATGTTTTTTGGAGGATGTGGCAGTCTTCAGGGAAGTATTCTGATGTCAGTTACAGAAACAGCAAAACAACAAGGCTGCTTTAGAAAGGTGCTGCTAATTATTACCATCCTTTTGGAAAAGTGATTGTTTTCCTCAGCATATGAAATGTCAGGCATTTTACAGTTGACATGAAAAGCGAGCAGACTTGGATTTTTCATTCGCTGAATGAAATTGCTTTCATAATATTTAGTTGTATATTTCCTATGGAAAAATGAACACCATTTTTTTCAACCTCCAGATTTCCGTTTAAAAAGTTTATCAGTTTAAAAGTTATGACTTTGGTCTTAGAATTTGCCTTAAAAGTCCTTATATAATCAAAACTAACTCTAGTTCCTCCACCTCTGAAACAACTTTCCTTTTTTAGCTGATCAGATTTTGTTTCACCTTTCTAAAATCTAGCCCAATATTTCAATTTATATTGTCTAGGGTTGCAAAATTATGGGAATTTTCAAAGATGGAAACTTTCCATGGGAATTAATGGGAATTTATGGGAATTAACAGGAATTTATGGGAATAAACGGGAATAAACTGGGAATTTTCTAAGTTGAGGGTTGGCTCTTCATAGGGAACTTAAATATAGTTGAGGAAAGTATATTTTAGCATAATCTTGACTAAAACAAACAGATGCCATTCAAATACACTTGAATATATTCCATTCCTCAATCACATGCACATAGCACACTGCTTACTGCATGGCTATTGAGACCACTCCCCCTACTGGCACTGTGTATGCCTCCATCACATGTACAGAAGCCCAAAGCACAAGACTATTGAATGCACACATTTGAGCCTGTGGACTAAACAAAGTGAAGTAAGTTTTGATGATATTATGGGGAAATATATTTATTAAATGTTTAAATTGCAAATATCACATACAAATGTATTCATCTAGTAGATAGCAAGCTGATAAGTTAGATGCTAGAAGATGTTAGATGTTAGAAGCTAGCATAACTTTATTTACCACATAAGTAGAGCTGGGCGGTATGACGGTATATATCGTTACCGCGGAAGAAAATGTCAACCGTAACAGATTTATTTATTCCGTGTATAACGCGACATGTAAATAAGTAGGCGTGGTTAACTCGCGTGCAGCGTGTGTGAGACTGAGACACTGATATTTGTCAAAGAAACATGAAGAAAGACCAAGAGGATCTACGAAAGGAATTACGTTTTCAAAATTAACGTGATATTTTCGGGGGGGAAGGCGCAGAAGTCAACTAGAGCAGTGCAGCACACTGAAAGTTTAGAGCGACGCACATGCTCGCAACAGGGCTTACTTGACAACAAGTTAATTTATCAATATTCTAACGAATAGAAATAACCTTAAATAATGTATCTATCCATCTCTTATGTGTACAGTTACTTTCAGAGTGGACGCGCAAGCGGTTGCCGTGGTAATGAATATTTCCAAAATTCCCCAGCTTAACTTCCCATGGAAATTTACCGGAAACTTTCCGGAAATTTACCGGAAATTTTCCGCCCCTTTGCAACCCTAATATTGTCAATATGGAATACCAAATTACTACACCACTGTTTAAAAGTTTGGGGTCAGTAAGATTTTTAAAAAATAATAAGTACTTTTATTCCGCAAGGATGCATTAAATGAATCAAAATTGACAGTAAAGACATTTATAAGGTTATAAAAGATTTCTATTTCAAATAAAGGCTATTATTTTGGAACTTTCTATTCATCAAAGAATCCTAAAAAAATAGATCGTTTCCACAAAAATATTCAACAAATGTTTCTTGAGCACCGAATCAGCTTATTACAATGATTTCTAAAGGATTGAGTGACTAAATTACATTTTACATAAATAGAAATCAGTTACTTGAAATTGAAATAATATTTCATTGGTGAGCAAAAGCATTATAAAATCTTAGCGACCTCAAACTTTTGAACAGCAGTGTATTTACAGTATATACTTTAGTCTTCTGTTAAATGGTTGTTTTCTCAGATAGTTTTCCTCATACATTTGAAGTTGACCTCACAAAGTAAACTCTGTTATATAAAACAGCAGTAAAATGTTTTAATATTCTCCCTCCATGTAAATTACAGTGGACAGCCGGCAATTTAACCTGAAGGTCGTGGAAGCATTTCAGAACCAAAGAGGAAGAGAACAGTGCCAAACAAAAACAAATGTTATCGTCTGAAATCGATCTCACTGTATACGTTTCACTCATCTGTATTTGCAGAACTTAAAGCCAACCTAAAGTTCATTTTAAAACTTTCCTGACTTGTTTGATTTCTCTGTTTCTGCACAGTTTCTTCACTGGCTCATGTCCCGTGTTTCTTCTTCATGACTTTTCACATGTGTATGCCAGTGTTGGTGCGTAAGGCTTTAAGTTACAGTTTTTGAAGGTAATCCATTTCCATGGAGTGTGCCAAGCCTTTACTCCAATGACAGGCTTTGATTATGATCTCATAGCCTCCTGCAGCACTGTTCTCCAGGATAAATCTGGCCCCACTCAGCTCAACAGCTTCAGTGTTTTTACATAAAAATTCCATTACGACACTATTGAGACCAATTAACTGCATCTACAAGTCATAGTTGAGGGTGCAAACACTGGTCAGACCCTCCCTGGCCTCCTTAGGGAGACGTGTCACACTTGGCGCAAGTGTTGGCCGAACGGGCCTGCCTGTTCCCTTTGACACAGACCGGGATTTAACAACCTCCAAATGAAATGACTCGCACTACGAGCGGATGACAGGAGGAGTGCGTCTGCTTGAGGAGAACGAGTGCATCCGGATGTGTCTCTGATGTACAGAGATAGCATACTCCATTCCTCGGCTATAGCATGGGAACCTCAGATTGCTGTTAGACAACTTCTCTCAGAGGGGAACATTTGGGTATGGCTACATAAACAAAGCTAAAGATGCCTATGCTTTAGAAGCAGCAACAACTGCTGTAACTTGAACTGGGGGGGGGGATGAATTAGTGTTTTTTTTTTTTTTTTTTTCTTCCAACTCTTTGAGCACTTCAAGCGTAGCACGCTGTTTGTGGTTGAGAAAAGGGAAAGAGGAAGGAGCGGCTAGTCTGGATGATTGGAGTTGAGTTGAGTCAAGTAGCACATGAGCTCCACTGTATTTTCTTCTCCTTCTTTTTGGATCTACCCCACCTTGTTTTGAAGACCCTCATCGAGCAGCCAGGCAGGAAATGCCCTCATGTTGAATCTGTGGAAATACTGCATTTCAGTTCGTACCATAAGGTAGGAGATCTTTAAATCAGGTGGAGATAAGTGCATGACGTTCTTCTCCTGCAGAACACCTGTTCTGTCCATTCATATCTGATGATTTGGCTTTATCAGAGAGGGTGTTTTTGGCCAGGAGAAATCATGTTAGGCTGTGATGTGGTCACGTTATAAGTGCAGTACAATGTAAAAAAATGATTTTTCAAGTTGTAAATAAAAGGGTATGTTTTACAAGAAAATACTAGGCTATTTCTTTTTTTCTACTTCCAAATTTCACAGCTAATTCAAGGTGTTGGGGGTTTTTGTAATTGTTTGTGAAAAGTTAAAATTATTTCGATTGCAAAAAAAAAATGTTGGATGTTTTATAGTTATTTTTTGTTGTCTTTTTTGAATTACTTGTTCCATATGTTGAATTACTTGTTCCATATGTGTTTTTGTCATTGAAATAAAGTGTTATACTGTGTTTTCTTGCAATCAGAAATGCAACAAGATGTAATGAATGCTCTCAGCATAATACATAAACATGAAGTACAGCTTGTTTACTATAATGGCTCAGTTTGTTCTTTATATTTGATATTGTGTACTATTCTTCTGTAATTTGGAGTAGTACAGTTATATCATTAATAGCTCAACAGGACTGCGTGTTTCCACCCAACTTGGCTAAAATTAGTGACTAGAGGCTCTGAGTCAGGCCACTTCATTCACCACAGTGTAGCCAACCAGTTTTCCGGGGCTCTGTAATTTTCTCCCTAGCATTTGGTGAGCCACAGACTCAACTGTTTTGGAACTGAATCTTCTGAATCATGCTTTACTTTACATTTGTTTTGTAGTGGAAGTATAAAGGCGTTTTTGCATATATTCAGATCTCCACTTTCAGACATTTCCCATTTCCTCCATATCCACAGACATACAGCACTCTCTCACAGTTGTCTTCTTGTTGTTGCCCTTGGTGTTCTTCCGAACATCGTCTCCTGTGGATCTAATTGGGGCGTGCATACTGGATAGATCAGGGAATAGCTTGCATGAAGATGAAACTCCTGTCATCATGTGTTTCAATGTACCAGAATGAAAATGAATTAGCTATTTTGTCAGAATCTCTAACGTAGCACACAAACAAATGATTCATGAGCCAGTTCTGTTTAGTGATTCAAAAACGTACAGCAGAACCAGTGTAGCCAAATTTCTAAAGCAATCATCTCTTCTGAGATGCTTATTTTATTGAATAGTTCAAAAGCGGGCGGATGGATGGATGGATGGATGGATGGATGGATGGATGGATGGATGGATGGATGGATGGATGGATGGATGGATGGATGGATGGATGGATGGATAGATAGATAGATAGATAGATAGATAGATAGATAGATAGATAGATAGATAGATAGATAGATAGATAGATAGATAGATAGATATTATTGAACACACTATTGAATTGAATGAAATTGATTAAAACCAATTGTTTGTGAATCCGAATTGGTTCTCACGATGCGGAATGTAAGAAAAATGTGAAGTAGAGCTGATGACAAAGGCTGAGATTTTCAGTGAATAATGACAGAATTTTCATTTTTGAGTCAACCGTTCCTTTAAATGGCATGATTTTCTATTGCACAACTTTTTCTAAAATGAGAACTCTGGAACTAGAAAGGGTCTTTGGCAGGGAAATGAACTGCTGCTGGTGTTTTAGGGGGATTTTGATTATAGTGTTCTTGTATGCTAGAGCTCCATGATCTCTGCTTTCAGACTCTCGCTGTTGGGTGTCTCATAGCAGGGTTCTCAGGTTCTCCTTAGTTTCATTTCCGGCTGTTCATTGCTGCCTGTCTGCTGTCATCTGTAGAATGAGCTCACTCTATATCTCATTTCACAATGAAAAAATGTCTCCTCATCGGCCTTCAGGGCACAAACCCAGGACAAGTGCCTTCTTCCAGGAATCTGTTTTTTTTTTTTTTTTTTTTTTTTTTTTTTGGTACTATCTCAGATGTCTGATTCGAAGGGAATCTGTAGCTTGTTAAACCCCCTGTGGTGTTTTATCAAGGCTAAAGGAAATTGCTTTTTGGAAGTGCTTATGACTTCAAAATTTTAGGCTGTTTTAAAATAAAGGTCTTGTGAAACTGTAGATGTCAGGCAACCTGATCCAGCAGTGTAAACTAGCACACCAGTGGAAGCACAGTCTATTATTAATTTACATTGCACGGCTTGCAGTTGAGTCTGAAGGTGCCCGTCTTGTCCTGTTCAGCTTGCTGTCATTCCTTCTCTAACACCGTGTAGTATCAGAGAGATAGTTGTCCTTTCCTTGTGTCGAGGACTTTATGAATCTCCCAGTTATGGAGTGTTTCCTATGGGTTGTCTGACTGGCTGTCTGCATCTGTTTTCTTTTCCACCGTGCGTCACCAGACATTTGCAGGTATTTTCCAAGCCTTTGGAGGGGGTTCTCAGGGCCGACCTGTTTACTGGAGCCTGTGTTATGTAAAGGAATCTCCCAGGCTTTTCTGCTCTCTGTGCTCGAGAAACCTTAAACAGACTTCAGAAAGTTGCTCGGACTTTGCTGCTTTTAGACTTTTTTTAGACGACACCTGAACAGATCCAACATCAACGTGAGAGATTTGAGTTCGGTATTCAGAGGAGATACTTGGATTTTTCAGAATCGTTTGACTGATCAAGTGGGCAAACAACAGCAAAAAGACAGCAGCACTTCTGTAGACAGATCTCTGAACTGTCTGTGGGTGAGTAAGCAATTCTTTCTGATTCACGGCCTCTCGGCTGGATGGGAAACTGCACCGCAATGTGGGGAGAGTTTACAAGTGGAGCCCTCAAATGTTGTTGACTAGTTCAGTCATTTGCTTGTATGAGTCACATATCTATCTATCTTCCTTCCTTCCGTCCGTCCGTCTGTCAGTTTGTCTCTCTGTCTGTCTTTAACTGATCAAACATATCTATTTTTCTTTTTAGAGTAACATTGTTTTCTCCACCAAGTAATGTATAATTGACATTTCATATTTCAAGATGAGAAAATTCATTATTTAATCATTTTTCCTCATTGACAAACATGTCAACACAAGTGAAGGCACTGTTCCCGTTTTCTTCTGACACAGCGCCAATATTCTTATTAGCATCTATTAATATTTCAGAGCGAGGGTTGCAGTGTACACTGAGTAATTAGGTTGACACCACATGACACATTCTTTGGTTTGATGGATTGCTGTTTTATTTCGAGGTGCAGTAGGACAGTCACTTTTGTTTTCTGTGAATCTCTAATGTGGTTTATTTTTCAATTGATTAAATGGTTTTCACATCAGCTTATTTTTTAAAATGATTCGTACTTCTTGCTCTTCTAGTTATCCGATCTGAATGAGCTTGAGAGTAGGCTTACTCATTAAAATGATATCAGCTCTGCCTAAACAATACAAAGTGAATCGCCCTACTTTTCAAATGCATTTGAAAGCAATCCATCCTGTTTTATCATACCGCCGCAAAGCTTAACCTTTCAGCTCATAAAGTGTTTTCCATGGGTACTGAATCTTTGAACATATGTTATAGCACTCGTTTTAAAATGACTGTCATTTTATTAGACAGTTTTAATGGACATGATTGTGTTAAGATGTTAAAAATGTTACATTTTAATGGTCTTGCTGAGACTCTAAGCTCAACTGTAGCTTTTGAGTGCCTTTTCATGATCTAACTTTTATCCAGTGGTCTGTCAGTTCAAGGCAAGACTAATGGCTGGATATTGGCCTGTTCCCTCCACCTGGGGCTCCATATTTGATGTATCTATCAGCACATTTCCCAGTGCTGTCTCTCTCTGCTGCACATATAAAATTGATGGCGGTCGTGACCTCGTTGTGAATAGGTCAGTCCATCTCCTGTTTAATGTTGCCTGACCC
The DNA here is from genome assembly GCF_949319135.1 of Squalius cephalus. NCBI lineage: Eukaryota > Metazoa > Chordata > Actinopteri > Cypriniformes > Leuciscidae > Squalius > Squalius cephalus. The sequence goes on along the minus strand of NC_137143.1, from coordinate 23,034,876 downwards.
TTTGAGCACTATGCACACAAACGCCGCCCCAGAACTCCCCTCCAGCCACTATTTTAGATTTGAAATTAGTCATCTATAGCTCTTCTCTTTCAGAATTTTTAGTTTTAGAGCAAATCTTAGATATTGATTTGTACAGTTAATGAGGCAGAGCTGCAAACATCGAAGATCTTTACTTGGTTTTTCAGTCCATGTTTGCCACGATAGCTGTTTTTCCCTTACAGACCATTTTTTATCTCACTATATCATTTTCAAGGACCACTCTCTCCCCAGCGTGTTATTAGAAAGATTGTTATTTTCACCACGGGAAACTCTCAATGACATTTCAATGGGAGTTTTTGTGCCTTATTTTCTTTTGTTTATAGCACTTCAAAAAAGCTCAATTGGAAGGACTCTTCAAAAGTTACTTTTTTTCATAAGAGACAGCGAAAGCATTGGTGGATTTTAGCTCCATTGACAGAGCTTTGCATGCCTTTATATAACTCATATAAACATAATTTCCCTTGTAAAACAGCCAAGGGGTGGGACAACAGCCGCTAAAGAGGAAGCTTTTAGAGAGGAAAGATGAGACAAGACTTTTTCCCATTTTAAAATGGAAGAAAATATCAGGCTGAGTGACGCGGTTGGAAATATTTGCCATTTTACTCTCGACCCAAACATGAAACCTTTTCCACAGTCTTTCTGTCCACAGAAAAACCACAACTTCTGCTTGTGAGAATAGTTAAATGATGTCTGGAGAGTGCAAATAGCAGGGTGGAAAGAATAGCCAAATACCCCAAAAAGCACACAAGTCAAGGGATAGGCCTAGTACACACAAATATGAACTATCTGTCATTTACACCTTAATGTTCGTAACATCTAGGAATTCAATTTACTATTTGTGCTAGATATGAAACCTCAGGTTGTCAGGAGGAGTGAAGTCCATTTGTTTAACACTCTCTCTCTGTGGTCCCTCTTGTCTGAAGTATTGATTTAAGTCAGTGAGAGCTTTTTTGATGTTATTTTACTTTTGTGCAACGCTTGTTTGAAAGCCACTCTTGAAGCCAGACACATTCAGGGCACTTTTGTAGTGGGGAATCAAGAAATGGACCTAGACTATGCTGTTTGAATGATAAGATATTAGAGAACCGGGGAGACAGACTTCGGCTATTCTTCCTCTTCAAAGATGAATGTGCCGAGACCAAACGTGTTTGACAATTATACTGTCTCAGTTCAAACAAACTGTTAAGTCTCTTTTTATGCTATTTTTGAGCACTATATTGATCTTATCCTGTAAAGCATTTCATCTCAAGCGAGTCTACATTTTTGAGACTTCATTTTATTCAGTTTCATCTTGCCATTTTCACACTGGCCTGATTTATAATATTTTTGATTGATGACAAGAAAATACCTTTTTTTCATATGTCAGAGTATCTAACATCACACATATCACATTAGAAACATTAAATTGACTGTCCGAAAAACTGAGTATTTTGATTTGATGTTTCTAAGGCTGTCAGAATCTTTATATTATTTGTTTAGTGAACTTATTGATTAATCATATCAATTATTTCTGTGTAGCAAAGTACGGACAAATATGTCTGTATGCATGGTTAGTGAATTAGACGCAGGACTAACATGAGAGAAACTCCAGATCAATTACCTCATGCAGGCAACCAATCAATTCAGCTTCATCTGAAAATTCCAGCCCGTTTAAAAGGCTCATCCTTTGTGATGAACATAATTATGCATGAGAGACTGGAAGGAGAGGATTTTAATCTACTGGAAAGAAAAAAAGGAAATCCCTTCAATGACGCTCTGCCTTAGCCGAGGAGCCTGTTCGTTTTTCTCTCAACCTCTTCAGATGCAGCGAATGAAAAAATGACGATGAAAGGCTCCGGAACAAAGTGTTACAATCTTTGCTTTTTTGGGGGTTGAATTAAAAAATTTCATTTCTGGAGATGCTTTTCAACTGCCACTCAAAACATCTAAGATAAAGTAATATCTAGGGAACACGCAGTGAAGCGTACCTCGCATTCTTTCAACGCCTGCTTCCATCCTCAGAGCCAGAGCTGGAGGTATAAGCTGTAATTAGGGAGCTCTGTCTTTTTGCTGATGCATGCTTGTCACTCATTACCCTTCTGCTTCCAGCTGCTTCACTCAGAAGGTCTATATAAAGATCTCGCTGGAGGAGCTAGGGGGATAATTGAGCTCTTTTTGACATTTTTGTCGAGGTATCAGACTAGGGATGCACAATTATATCACTACCAGTCAATATTGGATATTTAATTGTATGCGCTCATTTATGCATTTAGACAAGTCATTTAACACAAGTTGCACAGTTAAATGTTAGCAAATCTCAAATTGAATATCAATGTTTCATACTGTACAATTCAAGATGCGTTTTGGTCGATCGGATCACAAGTAGACGAGGAAGACGCATACCCGCTTTGATTATTTGTCCAATTTCAACCACTTCTGTCCTGATTTCTCCGAGGGGGAGGGTCTATGGACGGGTAAATGTATGGGTTTTTCAGATCTTTTGATCTAATGGACAATTTACATATGAACGCGCCCAGAGACGACGGAAAAACATACAGAGAGTAGCAGCTTTTGTTTCTGCTCCGATAGCCGCAAGTCTACGGCGAACGCTGTGAGTGCATGTTAGAAATAAGAAATGGTGAGAAAACATTGTGCTTATAGGTTTTTCATCTTCAGCCAACAAGGGGTCTTCGGGCGGAGAGTAGGCGGTCTTTTGTGGCGGTTTGAACACATTCAATCACATGAGCATTTACACTACGAAAGCAATCTGGTTGAATGCGTTTTCGACTACCTCTGGAAGTGGTCAAAAAATGGACGAGCTCAAAACGTTTTAGACCCCGTTTACACCTGTATTTAGTGATCCAATCGACCAAAACACATCTTAATACCAGGTGTAAACAGGGCCATAATGTTGTGATGCAGTTTATTTCTTTAGTTTGTTTGCATTTGTTGGTAATCAGGCATAGACAAATTTTAATATTAGTGCATGTACAAAAATGTTTTTGTTTTTTTATTCTATGTTGAGATGATGTCGGTTGGGGGTGGGCAGGTGGTAGTCTTCTGCTGATTATGGTAATGAAATGGCAGCTCTTTTCCCAATAAGTGGTCCTCTGTCAATCTGTCCTCCTTTTGTCCATAATGCAAAGCAGTTTGTGCATCTGAGCTGTTTTTAATGGAACGGCAGAGGAAAGAGGGGGATGTCAGGCTCCAGGTGGGTGTGTGCTCATGCATTGTTTACTGGTCCATCCGTCCTCTGCTTGTCCATTTAACTCGGTCCATTTCCATATAGCGATATCACCTAGCCGTCTATGGCAACTTCACTAGACACAGTGAATGATAAATGGTGCGATGGTGTCACAGAGAAACGGGACATTAGAAATTCATTGCAGATTATTCATTCATGTGGAGTGATTATGGTTGATAATGGATAAGGCAGGCGTAGGGAGATATCAGATGGTGTAAGTGTCCCAGAGGTGTTTTTTGCCAAATACTTTGCTTTCAGACACCATCAGTCATCAGATTTTTGGCTAAACTTGGGTAAGTACTTGGTAAATGCCTGAAACAGAAACTTTAGACAAAGTTGAGTGTTGAGAATACAAGAAGAATATGAAAAGCTTTTTAATTTTGCTGTCATTGTAAAGCATTAGCAAGAAAGAAGAGAATTAGCATGCCTGGAAATTTGAACACTATGGAAAACTCATCAGGCTGATATGTTTACTTTAAAAAGGACAAAAAAACAAACACCAGAATAGCTGCAGAAACATATCATAAATCTTGTTTATATGACTCATTCGCTATATTCCATAGATCTGTGTGAATAGCACACCGAAATTTAAGTAATCATTTGACAAAAAAGACAAGGAATGAGTCATAAAAGTTTTGTAGTATTTTTGGTCCTTTTTGGAGCATCAAATTCTTTGAACATGATGAACAATATTCCCTTATAGTCCCTTATATAGTTAAAAATAACTTTGACAGCAGAATTTTCTTTTTTTGGATGAACAACTATTCCTTTAAATGTTGCACAAAGGCCTTTGTTAAATAAAAGTACACTCAGTCTGTGGGCATCATCCCCATATGGCATCAGATTGTATCCTGACATACGGACGTCACCCTTCCCCCTTTTTTTCTATGGCAAACATCCCAGCAGGATGCACAAGTCCTAGCTTCCCTTTAAATTAGTCGTGGCATGTGAACACACAGTGAAGAGGCAGTTACCGCACCGACAGCTGTGTATGTGTGGAACACACGTCATTGCGGCCTGTAAACAGTCATTAAATCCGGTTTTCGCTGCATGGCATGGTGTAAACACACGCGCACACACACACTCTCTATAGTCGCAGACATTGGATCTTCTCCGGGCTGTAGCTAAAGCTCAGGTAAAGGCTTTGTTTACCAAGCTTTATTCTGTTTGTATTATAGAGCTTTATATATCTGTCTGGATTATAAAGCTCCTCATTCTGCACACAGTCACGGATCCATCCGGCTCTGAGATAATAGACCGGCCTGATCGTGGAGGTTTTCAGGAGTGTTCTTCGTGCACATAAGGGTCTTTTTCAGGAGTGTTCTTCATGCACATAAGCATCTGTCTTGTGTGTTTATACAGTATGTGCTTTTTGTGTGCAGTGCTTCTTTTTTTCCGACCACATTTCTCAGAGAGCATGTATAAATCAGCCGGGACCCTCAAACTGCACAGCCTACCTCTCTCGCTGGAATATCATCACCATGACATCAGTCCTCAGACTTCTGTGTTTGGCCTGGCAAATAGAACATTTCCATAATTGTTTGCTTGTTTATAGAACATACATTTCTCCAGTCTCATCGAAGCAAGTCTGTTTTCTATTTTGAAAGTAATTCAGTATCTGAAAAGGATGTAATTATATGAATTATAATTGTGATATATATATATACACACACACACACACACACACACACACACACACACACACACACACACACACACACATATATATATATATATATATACAGTGCCCTCCACAATTAATGGCACCCCTGGTAAATATGATCAAAACTGGCTGTAAAAAATAAATCTGCATCGTTTATCCTTTTGATCTTTCATTCAAAAAATGTACAAAATTCTAACCTTTCATTGAAGTAAAAGAATTGAAAGTGGGGGGGGAAATCACATTATGAAATAAATGTTTTTCTCCAAAACACGTCGGCCACAATTATTGGCACCCCTAGAATTTTTTACGAGTAAAATATCTCTGAAGTATATTCCCATTAATATTTACCTTTTTTAGTACACCAGGGTGACTAGGAACATGAAACTGTCCAGCTATGACTTTGTGTTTCACAGGAGTTTAAATATGAGGAAACACAAAGGCGAAATCCCCTTAATCATCCATCACAATGAGTAAAACCAAAGAATATAGTTCTGATGCGCAGCAAAAGATTGTTGACCATCACAAAATAGAAAGTGGCTGTAAGACAATAGCTAAAGAATTGAAAATCCCCATTTTGACCATCAGGGCAATAATTAAGAAGTTCCAATCAACTAAAGATGTTACGAATCTGCCAGGAAGAGGGTGTGTGTCTATATTGTCTTAATGGATGGCGAGGATGAAAGTTTGAGTGGCCAAAGATTCTTCAAGGATCACAGATGGAGAATTGCAGAGATTAGTTGAGTCTTGGGGTCAGAAAGCCTAAAAAAAAAACTACATCCCCACATGTTGTTTGGGAGGGTTTCAAGAAAAATCCTCCTCGCTCATCCAAAAACAAACTCCAGCATATTCAGTTGTCAGACACGACTGGAACTTCAAACGGCACAGGGTTCTGTGGTCAGATGAGACTAAAAAAAGAGCTTTTTGCCAGCAAACACGCTAGATGGGTTTGGTGCACACAAGGATAAAAAGTACCCCATGTGTACAATTTAATATACCATTGGATCTTTTCTGTTGTGGGCATATTTTTCTGCTGGAGGTCCTGGACTTCTTGTTCAGATACATGGCATCGTGGATTCTATCAAATATCAACAGATAAAAAATCAAAACCTGACGCCTTCTGCTAGAAATCTTATAATGGGCCGTGGTTGGATCTTCCATCAGGACAACGATCCAAAACAAACATCAAAATCAACACAAAAATGTGTTAGGGAGCACAAAATGAAGCTTCTGCCATGACCGTCCCAGTTCCCTGACCTGATGAGTGGGCTGAACTGAAGAGAAGAAGCACAAACATGGATCTGGGAATCTGAAGGATCTGGAGAGATTCTGCATGGAGGAATGGTCTCTGATCTCTTATCAGGTGTTCTCCAAACTCATCAGGCATTATAGGAGAAGACTCAGAGCTGTTATCTTGGCAAAAGGAGATTGCAAAAAGTATTTAATAAAAGGGTGCCAATAATTGTGGCCAACGTGTTTTGGAGAAAAACATTTATTTCATAATGTGATTTCCCCCCCACATTCAATTCTTTTACTTCAATGAAAGGTTAGAATTTTGCAAATTTTTTGAATGAAAGATCAAAAGGATAAACAATGCAGATTTATTTTTTACAGCCAGTTTTGATCATACTTACCAGGGGTGCCATTAATTGTGGAGGGCACTGTATATATATATATATATATATATATATATATATATATATATATATATATATATATATATATATATATATATATAGAATGGGTACTTCTCTCTCTCTCTCTCTCTCTCTCTCTCTCTCTCTCTTTTATATATATATATATATATATATATATATATATATATATATATATATATATATATATATATATATATATATATAAACAATGCATATAGTTGTTTTATTAATTATAATGTAATTGTTTAATACTGTATATATAATTTATAACCTGGTTTCATTCTGTGTTGGCATTGAAACTCTTTTTTGGACTAGCACAAATATTGTAACAAATATTATAATAAATTCACAGATTATAAATGCAATGAAAGTACAATTTCAGTGTGGTCAATTCAATACCATAAAGGCCTGAAATATCCCAAATTATACATTTAGTTTTACAGATTTTTTCTGAAGGTTCAATAGACAGTTGTATTTCCACAAAAAAAACAATTTTTCCTGACTATTATTATAAATGTCTGACTTCACATGGGTACATTTTACCCCAAACCTCTGTAATATAGTACTAGGAACCCTCCTTTAGTGTAAATTTTACGGTTTACGGTCCGGCGGGTGAAAAGGATAAATCTGATTACACCATAAGTAATAGCACACCTCTTCTCGACAAGCCGCACAATTTGAGGTATCATTCATGTCCGGTGAAGGATTACCTGCCAAACTGTAATACTGATGTTTAGGGTGACAGGGTCTGTTCCTCACTGAAGTGTCGATTGTAATCAGACTAGATCATCACATCAGCTGTACTGGTTACCTTGCAGTATAAAAACATTATGGAATATGAGGAACTATGACAGTTTGGTTGAAAAAGAATACTGGAGTTGTGGTCGTATGTGCTCGTATGTGCTCGCACTCTTTGAGCCAGTGATCAAACTGCCGTCAGAGGCTGTGCCAGTGAAGAGTTGCACTTCCATGCCGTAATGAGATCCCCTGAGTGCCCTCAGCCAATCACATCCAAGGATTGGCTCTCCTAGCTTGTGTTAATTGGCTGCAGGGACAATGCCACTGCAACACTCCAGTTCATCTCAGAAGATCTATGACGTTCATATACATTACAGCTTCTTTTTGAAAAATATCTCTGTACAGACTTGTGGAATAGTCTCACCATCTTGTCCCCAAATCAGTCGTTTAATGTTTTATAAAATATAGTGTCCAGTGGATTTGCATGTGTTCATTAGCAATCAGCTAATGAGTAATTATTTTCAGTTTCAGAAATGATTTCTGTCTTAGATTCTTTAAGAGCTAAATACGGCGAATAATGATGTGATATCTTTCCCCATTGTCGTCATCAGACATGTAGATTGTGCGATGGCTCCCCCTGCAGGCTGAAACGGAAGTGAACGCTGCAGTCTGGTAATAAAATGTGACAAGTCAATGATATCAATTCCCTTTCCACTGCATATTTCCAGAGTAGCTTTGCGAGCTCAATACTGCTGGAATGGATTGTTATGTCTGTTCACTTGCCTGTGTCGGCAGTCGGGTGCCAAACAGGTGTCGAGGAATACCAAAACTCTCCATCTGTGGCCACTCGGCCATCCGTGACTCACTCACTGGCTCTCTCTCTCTCTCTCACACACACACACACCTCCACCTGACCTCTGAGGAAGTGAGGTGAGGTCACAAACTAAGCGTTCCTCATCAAAACACAAACATGGTTACCCTCCTCCTGTTGACACTGGGGTCGTGACATCAGACAGGATGAAACACTGGATGGTGCTTACCAAGGAAAATAAATGCATTATTTTTATGCATTGACTGAACCGTGTTGTGGCACATTACTACTGTTTCTGTCTTTGCAAGTTTCATGTTTTTATCCATGGTCATCAGTAGGAAAGTTTATCCTTTAATTATTAATATTACCATGAATCGCATTGGCTCAATAATATGCATGATTATTACTGAACAAGACAATTTACAATTTTGCACTGAATGGGGCAAATTTTTACACAATTAGTTTTTTGTTTTGTTTCTAATAAAATTATAAATAAAATAAAATAAAAAAGGTTGCAGGTATAGTCTAAATATTTTATGAGCATTTTATAGATTCATATTTGCATTTTTACAACCCTTTTAGCAAAATTTGGAATTAAATTAAATGAATTAATAATAAAACAGTTTCATGTTTGATCTCATATTATCTGTTTATTTTTTGTTCATTTTCTATATTTATATTAGCATTTTTACAACCCTGTCATTAAAATAAAAATTAATAAATAAAACGCGCTTTCATGTTTAGCCTAGGTCCATATGTTTGAAAAAGCCAAACTGTCTATGTGTAGCCCTATACTTTAAAGCAAGCAAGTGCAGCATTGCCTCAAGGTTTTTCATTCTTCCTGATTGCTCAACTCAACTGAGGGAGCCAGTAGCATACAGTTTAATGTTCTTTGAGTTTTGGTGCTCAAAGAAAACACAAACCTAAGGCATATTTGTGTCATTTCTGCTAGCTGTATGGAAATAATTATTTGCGCCAGAGGGAGTCCCTCAACCCATGTGTGCAGGAAATAAGATGCATTAATATGTACAGATTTTCTTAAGTATAAAAATAGTTTATGGTGTTGTTGTTATTATTATACATTTTTGCTGTGTAATTGTCTGTGTTTTGTAATGTAGAATCATTTGGATTCAGGCAATGGATTGGATGCTGGTGATGATGTCATAATCTGTCCAGCTTTCAGCAGATTAAGGGCCTTGGTGACTAGCTTCTTTACACTCGTTACTGTTCTCTCTTTGCATCTAAATCTTTGCCATAAACCTCAAGTCAAGAACTGGCCTTTTAATGTGAAATTAAAACCAACCCCGTGTTCTTCATTATACCCCATGTTCTTCATGTTCCTGGTGTTATGAACTGGTGTTATAGTCCTGTGAACTATTCTCATTGTTAGAGCCGCATGATATTGGGGGGAAAATGACATTGCACTATTTAGTTTTTCTTCTATATGTATTATGATATGAAAAATACAGGAATTTAATATTTATTTGGAAAGGAGTTTGTTTGTTTTTCTTGTCAAATAGCCTGTCTCTCTCAGAAATGCATCACATTATGGAAGTAAAATGTGTTGTGAATGGCAATTCACATTGATTTTAACATGAAAATTCCCATTTGAAAGAAAAACAAGGTTACTCATAGCGCTCAGTTCTGCTGTTCTTGAGGTTGTCTTGCTCATATTATTATGATCATCCTCTATCATAGCTCAGCACACACATGAATGCCCAGGCGGTGTGTTTCTCCAGCTTCATTAGCTGATGGGTGTGTGTGGTTGGACGGGTGTTGGAGTCGATGCTTACAGCAGTCCCATGTGATCAGTTGTAAGACATAATAAGAGGAGCACAGCAATCTGTGGATTGAAGGGTCCTGTATTTTCGAGTTCTTGTACTCCCCTCCAGCTGCTCCCTATTTGTGCATGTGCATGATTTGTCCCAGGAGAATATTTTACCACATTAGGATATATTTTCTCTATTGCTCTGGCAAAATCACAAAGGCAATTGGTTATGCTGATTGACGTTGTAAATCCTAGCAGACTATATTTAGACATTCATTTGAAGAGTGGTTAACTTATGCAGGTTGTTCAGTGGCGAGTATTGATGAAGATACATAGGTCAAGGGTCATTTTTTGATGACCATTATCCCTTGCAGGGACCCCTGCCTAAAATATAAATATTTTATGTATAAAAATACGGTGTGACAGTATTGAGTGTTATATTGTAAAACCAATATAGAATTAAATAATTGTTCTAAAATTGAAAAATTGGCTTTTATATTGTCATTGTGCTGAAATTGTAAAAGGGTTAGGGATATTTTCTAGAAAATATTTACTGTTTATTAAAGACAACATATCGGAGAGTAAAAAAAAAAACTATTCTCAGAAATATTTCAACAGTTCTGTGAATACAATACAATAAAATAATTTTGTGATTACTGGGCAGTTTTATAAAAAAATATAAAAAGAAATAGTAATGTTATCAAATTTGGTTAACGTAAAAAAAGAAATTACATTGTAAATGAATGTTAGTAAAAAAAAAAAAAAAAATTTTTCCAATTGTTATCATTTTTCCCAATATTACTGTTTTTACTGTATTTTTTATGAGTAGACTTCAGAAGATTTCAAATCTATAATATATATTATAGTATATAATATCTAATATATATATTATATAATATATATTGATTTATTTATTTGTTTGTTTGTTTAGCCTCTATAGATAGATAGATAGATAGATTATTTTTTTTTAAATAGAACAACTTTTAATTTAAGTGAACTTGAAACAATCTTCACATAAACCCATAATAAATGTCTCATTTAGCTCTGCTCTTAACCTGTTAAGCTGCAACCCCACTTTTGAAAAATCCCCAGAAATGACATACCCAAACTGAAACAGATACAGTTCATGAACCCTTTGCACTAAAAGCACAAGTATGATCTCATTTGAAAGCTGACACCTGGTAGTTTATTGTAAATGTAGAATTAATTATTGTCATAATGATTTTTTTTTTTTTAAATAGCTTCAAAGTTTTGTAAAGTTATTAGAATTTTTTTTTTATGAAACATATTAATGAAAATAAAATTGAAGTTGGCACTGGAGCAATCTAGAAATGCACTACAGCTAAAGCCACATGTCTGACCATGTTATATTTAAAATATGAAGATAATAAGTCTAAAACTCTGTATTTAGTTAAATGTTTTTCAAGATCATGTCATGACTTTATTTTGATTAGGCTACTCTAAAAATGCTACTGATGTTTAGTCATCGTCTAAGCATCCATTCAGTATTTTGTCTCTATTGTTTTGTGGTGCAAACGAGCCCCATTCAGTCTCAGTCTCCCCCTGCACACATTCACACCTCTCCAGACTGGTTATGGCTCGAAATATGCATTTCTTTTGTCTACATTATAGTTACTAACGACTGGCTATTCACAGGCTATTCATAGGGTTTCAATCCCTAATTTCTTTTATCAAAGTTCTCACTTCACATTTGAAGTGCACTAAATAGTGGTCAAATGCACTAAAACATATCAGTAAGCATTCTTATTTAGAACAAAATTCATAAAAGAATAACCCCTGGTGGCAGGTGCACCTGGGCTAGCTAGCATGTTAGCTTAGCACACCATCAATACACGACCATTTATGAGATTAAAACCATGTTTGTGCTCCAAACTTACTTCATAACGCAATCGAGTGTTTTAAATAATCTTCTGTGATCTAATTTGGCTTCAGATAAAAAAAAAAATCAGACAGAAAACATTATTTATAGTTTTATGCACGATGATAAAGTCTATATCGATTAGCATTACATTATAAATATAATCTATTATTATGAAAATACCTGGCATGGCTTGAAGAACACAGGCAAATCAAATATCATAGCAAACATGTTTATTGTCTTCAAAACATCTTTTATCTGCATATTACAGCGGGATCTCTGTAGCTTTGTGTGTAGCAGTGACGTCCTGGAATGTCACATGATTATGGCTCTTCTTCATGTTCCATATATGGATTATTTTTTGTGCATATAGCGCCCTCAGGCTATTGGTATGAATTGAAAACACTGCACATCTCAGTAAGAAGCGCTCACAATGATTACATCGACACATTTGGGTATAAATTCAATAAATATTATTCCTGTCTTTAGAAATATGACGTGAATCTATGAGAATATATCAATATTTCTCCAAGTTTGCACATTTTTGAGCTAAAAGCCCTGAAGGACGTTGTTTTGTGTATCGCTGTCATGACGACAGCACGGGAGTTTTTTATGAATGAAAGCGGCTGACGCGCATAATTCATATTAAAGGTATCGACTCATTTTTTCATTTCATAACTCCTGACACAAATTAAGACATAACTGTCACTATAAGTTTCTCAGAATACAATAGTGGTCAAATACTGAAACTTGAGTATTATATCTTTTTAATGATGTATAGTTTGTCAAGGTATAACATTAAATCTGATAGTAACTTTGAACTATATAAATAAAAAAACGCTTCAGTGCGCCCACGCACTGGTGAAGCTTAACAGGTTAATATATCAGGGCTCAAACACTAAGGTTTTTTAGTGTTTAAACAGCTGCAGGTTTATTAGGCTGCTGTCACTTTAAGACCTGATGCACCTGATGACGTGGATCTGACACACATTCTATTTTCTCACAACTCTTTACGTTCATTTAACAGTTTTTAACTAAATTAAGACTATGTTTACAAGGATACTCAACAAAACGGGAATTTTAACATAATTTTGTGTTTTTTGTCCGTTCAAGCGTGAAAGAGAACCAACTGAAGTTGCATTCTGTATATTGTGTCTTAATACTTAAGTCTATGACTGGATCATTATTGCTTCGGATTATTTTATGTTGTGGTTATGTGCTGTGATGTGTTTCTAGCATGTTATATGTTTGGAAACAGTTCTTCTAAGCCTAATTGAAGTGTGTAGCATTCCATTACTTAAACAACCATGTACACATCATGGCCATATTCCAGGATGACAATGTCAAGATGCATCAGGCTCAAATTGTGAAAGAATGATACAAGATCTTGCCTAAAAATGTATGCTTACTTCTCTTGTTGGAAATATTTCAAATATTTCAATATATCAAGATGTGCAGACATTTTTTGTTAAGATCTTGTTTTGACAATACAAGATATTCCTTGCATTGTCTATTTTTCACATTATGTGGCCACGATAGGTCTTCCTACATGGTTGTTTAAGAAATGAAAAACTACACACTCCATCAATTAGGGTTAAAAGAACTGTTGCCAATATATTGTACACCACATTATTGCACCAATGCTAAATTTTCTATAATCATTATGTTCACATTACTTCAATGAGCTCATTGTTTCTGCCTAAAATGTGATGTTAGCTAACTGTGTGATTTGTATATGTAGGCTACATTTCTAAAATACATAACTTGGACACAGTCACCTCTGATAACAGATCACTCTAAATTGTAATGTAGACACAAGCATTTTCTGTAAAGCTGCTTTGAAACAATATGTTTTGTGAAAAACGCTATATATAAATAAATGTGAATTAAATTGAATTTAATATAACATGCTAGAAGCATAGCAATTGTGTGTGTGTGTGTGTGTGTGTGTGTATATATTATCGTTTGATTTTTCATATACAAAGACCGAGGGTGTATGGGATTGAAACGGAGACCCTCAGTGTTTGGCAGCTGTCCACCTATATCAGTTTCAGAAAGGTCACCAGTGATCACTTACTTAAGGCTACTTTGCAGCAGTCGTTTTGCTTTACCAGGAATCTTTAGGTAATTATCCGAGGACTGTTCTGGCTCCAGTGGTAGCCAGGTGCCACTCGCACTTTAGTCTGAAAATTCTGTGAAGTATGTCGTGAGGAGGGGGGGGGTCGGTACCGCCACAGATGACTGGGCCTCTGTGTGTTTGTTGTGCAAATGCCCTGCCGTTTTTTAAAAGCAAAAGCCGAACATGAGCTAATCATGGACACCACCTGCCGGATTCAGCTTGCAATCCCATTAAAGCTAAATCCTTCCTATACAGTGAAAGAGAGATTGTATTGGGCTTAGATTAGCACGTACACAAAACTTGCCATCCTGGCACTCGTACGGATGCCGAGAACGCTCTGCGGTTCGGATCTCTCCATGGTGTGAGCCAAGGTCAGCCTTGAGACATTTGCTTTTTAGGAACGTGTACGGCAGATTGATGCCGCTTCATGCCAGCTGCCGTTTGAAGGCGCAACAGTAAGTCAGCAACACTTATTTACTATAATCCACATAAAAAGAGTAAGATTGAAGTTTATCTTAGGTTAGACGGCATCAAGGCAAGATACAAGCATAATAGCAGCAAAAAAGATTCAGACGGGAGTTGAAGAGCCGTCCGATTTGAGATTTGAATTCGAGAATGGCAGATAACTCTTTTGAAGAGACAATGCTACAGGTACCAAAAAAAGTTTCGATTGGGCTTGTAAACTGAAGATAATTATTTTTGTGGTTGTTGTTGTTAGTATATTAGAGGAGGTCAAAAGAACACACAGGGTCAAAAGTCATTGACAACATGGCAGACGAAGTATGTCCGGAAATGCATTTATACACTCCTTCATGCCTACAGAATGTACTTCATTAATGGTCAAGAAGTTCTTCATCGAATTCAGTACGCACTATGAAAGTAGGAGAATGTTTGGTTGTAGTGACAGAGAATTAATATAACAATAAAATGAATAAAAAAAATTTCCTTTTTTTTTTTTGTTTTTTTTCAGTCTAGTTATGCTTATGCTTTAAACATAAATATAAATAGTAAATTATTGTGTTATATTGAAAAGACAATAGACAATTAAATAATTGTTTCCTAAATTAAATAATTGGCTTTTATATTGTCATTATGTTTCATTTGTAAAAGGAAATTGTTAAAATATTTATATTATATTATGTTTATTTTATTTTTATTTTATTACTTTTCAATCTAGTTCGTTTTAGCTTGTTATCTCACGTTTTTTTGTTTATTTTTGGCTCTGTCTCTCTATGGAAGCTTGTTTCCGCCACAAAATAAAACATTTTAAAAGATAATTGCGACTTTTTATCTCAAAATTGCGAGTTTACATCTCGCAATTCTGACTTTATTTCTCAGAATTGCGAGATATAAAGTCAGAATTGCGTGAAATAAAGTCGCAATTGCATGTTATAAAGTCAGAATTGCGAGATATAAAGTCAGAATTGCGTGAAATAAAGTCGCAATTGCGTGTTATAAAGTCAGAATTCTGACTTTTTTTCTCGCAATTGCGACTTTATATCACGCAATTCTGACTTTATAACACATAATTGCAAGTTTATATCTCGCAATTCTGACATCATTTCTCAGAATTGTGAGATATAAACTCACAATTGTGAGATATAAAGGAAATAAATATAAATTCTAAGGAAAAAAAAGACAGATTTTTTTTTTTTTTTTACCTCAGAATAGTTTGTATCTCACAATTCTGACTTTATAACACGCAATTGCGACTTTATATCATGCAATTCTGACTTTATATCTCGCAATTGCGACTTTATTTCTCAGAATTGCGACTTTATATCTCGCAATTGCGACTTTATTTCTCAGAATTGCGACTTTATATCTTGCAATTGCGACTTTATTTCTCAGAATTGCGACTTTATTTCTCACAATTCTGACTTCATATCTCGCAATTCTGAGAACAAAAGTCACAATTCTGACATGATATATCGCAATTGTGAGAAAAAAAGTCAGAATTGTGAGATAAAAAGTCGCAATTATTATTATTTATTTATTATTCAGTGGCGGAAACAAGCTTCCATAGTCTCTCAGACCCTTTTTTCGAATAGTGAAGAAAAAAAACAGTGACCTTGCAGCTTGGTAAAAATAAAAAAAATAAAAAACACAGAGAAACAGGACACAGTCTCTTTGCATGGGGCAAGAGCACCGAGACGCCACCTTCAACGGAAAGCACAGAGGGAGAAAGACAGAGAGGGCAAGGGAGGGAGAGGGATGAGTGCAGGGGGGAGGGGTTGAGAAGAGCAGAGAGAGAGTGACGTGGAGAGACAGAGAAAACGAGAAGGCGTTTAAGGGACAGGAGGCTGAGGGAAAGGAGGGAGGCAGACGGCCCAGTGGAGTGCATCGTCACGCTAGGTGAGAAGAGGTCCGACGGCCACAACAATGCAGGATTTTCTTGCTCAGGGATGACTGAGTTTATCCTCCGCTCCTTAAGTTAGAGAGCAGACCTCCAGATGCTGCTGTTTGCATGTTATTTGTAGCCAGCCAGGCTGCGGATGGAGTGAGAGGTACGTGCTGTGTGTGTGTGTGTGTGTGTGTGTGCCAGAGCAGCATGCAGGTGTCTGGCAAAGATGACTGCAGCAGCTGTGAAGGCATGCAGCTATTTCTCTTTCACTCCCTCTCTCTCTTTCTTTCTCTCTATTCCGTAGTCTGATGTCATTCTGACTGATGCGGACTACCTGGAGGACAACGGTTTGTTTGCTTACTAAGCCAAACTGACTATATAAAACTTTGGGATGATGAAAATCTGATGACCTCCACAGTTTGACTTTACGTTCTTGCCGTAACTTTGTGCCTTTGCTGATGGAGCACTGTGAGCGAGCATTGATCTCGGTGCTTGTTTGTTATGTTCGTCCATTAGGATAGTGACATTGAAGCAGAAACAACTGACGCAAACACATTTGACTAGATCATAAAGTAGATTGGCTTGCCTATGACCATTAAAGGAATTAAATGCCAGAGTAAATGGAAAAATTACATCCTTGCGCTAGATGTTCCTCAATTTTTCCTTTGTTTTATATTTATGTATTGCAATAGCAGAGTTATGTTCATATATGCTGACATCAAGCTGTTTGTTCTGCTTTTACTGTGCCCCCGGTATTTTCTGGTGTTTTGACTGCGGTGGGTATCCTTGGGATGTGGATTTTCGGTTTGGGGCAAGATTATGCAGCATTAAGCTGCTTTGTATCAGATAATGCAGCAATAATCATTCTTTTTGGTTATGAATTCAGCGAGACTTATCTGAGCAGGTGGTGTTTTTGCACTCACATGTGTGTCAGCTGAACTATCTTTGGATCTGCTGATGTAATTAGATACTAAATTTAGTCACATACTTGAAATATGTGATCATGTGGGGTAGAACCAGTAGTATTTTCAACATAAATTGATGCTCTGCTTTCATATTGTAGGTATGTACCATAGGCTATATCGGCACCATATCTGATGAATTCAGAGGGGTTTTTTATATTGTATGATGTCTATTATATTGTATATTATACTCAATGTTGGCTGTTTAATGTTTCATGTTGTTCATTATAATGTTGTAATGCCTAAAATCACGTGTATCATTTACAATGATTTATTTTCATTTTTAAGTTTTAATTTGTTTATTTTTTTATGCCAGTTAAATGTTTCTGGAAACAACACAAATAGCTGATATCAGCGATAACAGGTAGTCCTATATATTAGCTTGCAATAATATATATTGGGTATATATTATATACACTATACTGTATAATAAATAGAGCTATAGATTTGCTTGAAATAATTGAGGGCACTTAAAGGGATAGTTAACCCAAAATTTTTAATTCTGTCATCATTTACAGAATTTCGTTCCTAACCTGATCTTCTTTCCTCTGTGGAAGACAAAAGAGAAGTCTCACACTGCATCTGAAATCGAATATTTGCCTACTATATAGTATGATAAAAACTGTCCGCCAACAGAGTAGTTTGTCCGAATACGTTGTATTGAAAAAACAGTAGGCGAAAAGTACCCGGATGACCTACCACTTCCATGAAGGCATTAAAGGACAAGTTCGGTATTTTACACTTAAAGCCCTGTTTACAGATCGTTTCTGATGAAATAGAACGGTTAAGATTAAATTTTGGACAAATGCTGCTGTCCCGAGAATTTTAGGTTTCTTTCGCTTCCCCAAACACCAGTAGACTGGGTGTATAGGTGCACTGGAACACTCCTTCCTAAAACACATTAAACTTTCGTTTCCAAAGACGTGAAACTCACCGAGTGGTCAGGGGTGTCCACTGATATGCTCACACAAAAATCGCTGCAAAAGATGCTGTAAAATGTAAAATACCGAATAAAATACCAATTTTATTAGTGTAAAATACCGAACTTGTCCTTTAAATTTTGTGGTGAGCCATCCCTCTAATGTCTATGCTGGTTATTCCTATATTTGTGCCCACAGATCAAGCTCAAAACAGGCCAAAATATGTTGTTTCTACTGTGGCATTGATAACAGCTGTGCATTTGTTTAGTCATCCAACCGTGCATGACTCATCAAGAATATTTCAGACCTTTTCCAAGGTTTACACAGTCATCTTCGCACACATTTACCAAAAAACAAGGATGAATCACACAGCATAATAATATGCGATATGATACTAATGTTCCAAGTTTCTTTGGTCACTGTGCAGTTGAGCCGAACAGATCCTGACAGTCATGTGGTCTGAATGATCTCTCCGGGCACTGATGAGTTGGTGAGTTTGACATTGGGGTTTGATTCTCCCATGTGCGATCTTGCCGTTATTATGGCTGCTCTCCTCAAGGGATTCACAGGGCCATAACAAAACAAGTCTATTTCTGTCAAACAGCTCCAGCTGTGTCAAGGGGATTGCTGGTGTGTTTGGCTGTGTGATGTGGATGTGGCAATGTGACGGCGATGGTGGCTATCAGATTGGGTGTGTGGGCGGTTTCAGGATTTCAGTTGACGTGGTTCTCGGAAACAGAGATCTGTTATTCTGTTATTCCTGATTATGATCACAGATCCACAGATAAAACCGTTGAAATATGTCATCAGACATTGTTGTTAAGCATCATATGGAAAGCTGGCATTAATCCTAAACCACTGTGGGCGGCAAATAATAACTTTTTTTTTTAGAAATAGACTTATGACGACTGAAACGAACTGCTTATCATGTAAAGAATCAAAAAGCTGTATATATTCTGCAGCTGTTATCCAATTTGTATTGTGCAAATATTATTTAAATGAATGCATTTTTTGACACCTTTTGATGGCTAACACACCAGCTGTCTTGGTACTTTAAATAACTGGCTGAAATATATAAATAAAATAACTTTGAAAATTGAGGTCAAGCAAATTAGAATTCAGCTCTGTCCTCTGTCAATGGATGATATATCAAGCCAGTTCTTTCCTTTTAGGTCAAAATAAATGTTAAATCTTTGATTATGATTGCATTTCATGTGGCCCGAGGAACGTTTGCTCCACCAGAATTTGTCCTGTCTTTTAAAATGCTGCAGGACTTGTCTTTATATTAGTATTCAGAACGTAAGTTCGAAATCATTGGCCATGACATATTGCAAAGCCGGGCTGATGCAGTAAGAAGCAGTGGTATTCTCATCCAAATCTGCTGTGTCATGTTGGGAGCCTCCAACCTCTGTTGGGAGGACAGATCGTAGGGAATGAGACATGATATTATATTTACCACGAATGATCAAGAACTGGATTTGATCATTTGATGTAACGCATTACAAGTAACGTGAGTTACGTAATCAGATTACCTTTCCATGTAATGAGTAGAGCAATGCTTTTAAATTTACAACAAAATATCTGAGTTACTTTTTCAAATAAGCTTAGTTTTCCCATGTATTGACTGACACCTCTCCGGTCCCCAAAAGTTTGTTAATTAATAAGTGTTAAGTACTCTATTTAGCATCAAGTTAAATTGGATTGCGAGTGGTTCGTGAATGGCACTGAAATACAATGCAAAAAAGTAATGCAGCTGTTTAGTTAATTTGCCTCAGTGTGTTTCTGTTCAGTGGTATGATTTATTTCTGCTTTAGTGCTTATTGAAGCCACCTGTCTAGTCAGCTCTGGTGTAGTGATTCACTCTCCATATCCACACAAAACTTTCCATGACAAACTGTAGATAATCCCTGTTGGAAAATAGTTTATTTGGTTTATATAACAATTCGAGCAGCACTGTTATACATTTCACCCTTCTATTTTAGTACAAATATGCAAAGCTAGATAGTTATCTTTATAATCTGAACAACAACACACTGTTTGGATGCTGCAGTATTCACTGTTGTAGTCGGCTCCAAGTCAACAAACCCTTTAAACATTCTTTTTGTTATTTAGCGAAGTCCCATGTTTATAGACGATGTCAAGTTCGTTTGTAATTTGTTGCGGTGGGTTCATTCTATCTGCAGCAGGCTCTGTGATAATTGCCGCTTGGCTCCCCTTAGCTGAGTCTGCCTGTTCCTCCAGGAAAAAAAAAAGTTCCCAGGAATCCGGAGGAGAAGAATGCAGCGCCCGTGTTTGTCGTAACAACAAGGTGTAGGATGATGAAGGGTTGTTTGGGTTTGAGGTTTGCAGGACTTGCTAATCACCACCTGGCCATCTTTCAGCAGGAGCATAAGTAAAGGCATATGGAGGTAGTGTGCATGTTTGCCTCTTTCTTTACAAGGCAGCAACATTTCACTGGAACTGCATTTTTTGCCGAGTCTTTGAAAACAGGAGAATGGGATGAAGTGACCTTTGGAAGTGACCTCACTTCCTCTCTGAGCTGCAATAATAAAGAGCTCGTTTCCCTAGACAGAACACAAATCATTAAAAGATACTAAATCACTTCCAGGATTACCAAAAATGCCACCACTAGTGTCTAAGGGTATACTTCGATTAAAACAAACTGGTGTGATCGCTCTGTTACTGCGGTTCATCTGAATAAGTGTGAACGCTGCCATCCAAACCCTGAACAAGCAGAGACCCACATTTTCAATGCCAATGTATGCTTCCAAATGAACTCTGGTGCGGTTCGGCTGAAATATGAACGCAACATGGACCAAAGACGTCAAAACTGGATGAAGTGTCACAAAATGCGACCCTAAAAAGGACAGAATGCTCAAGCATGCCTGGTTCTTCTCATCATAAGATCTACGTTACCCATTACAGTTCAATACAGGTGTGGGAATGCTTTCTCCTGGCAGAAGATCCTAGTTTGTGTGCAACAGTGGAGTTCCTGGTGCCTGTTTTGTCTCCTTTACACATTTTATAAGCTGTCTGTGTGTTCTCAGCTGGTAAAAATTCCACCATATGTACACACACATACAATGAGCGCATTTAGCCCAACACACAACTTTTTTTCGGATGTTCGCTTAATTCCATCACAAAATATAGTCCTAGGTCATGAAAGCTGTTTTTTGTTTTGTATCTTTAGGGCCAATGTTAAAAATGACCGTGTGAATGCTAAGCGAACCAGGACTGAATGTATCATTTTCTTTTTTGGTCCGGATCAAAAGAACCAAGAGAACCGAACTAACTAAGTGAGCACACCCTAAATTACACACATCGGCTTTATTTTCTACTTGGATATGAAAGACAATGAGTCATTAAATCTGTGCCAAGCTCTGAAAGATTTCAAAAGTGGGTTTTAGAGGAATGGCCTCTGTGTGACCGATGGAAACACATCACTGTTTAAGTGCACAAAACTGAAAGCTGCTTTATGGGATGAGGCGTAGACGGAGTTGCAGTGTTAGCACTGCAGATGTTTGCCTGTAGGGTGTGTGTGTGCGTGTGCGTGTGTGTGTGTGCATGTGCCAGCATGTGCTGCCTTACATGTGGAGTTAAAGAAACAGATTCTAGGTAGCTGAAGGGAGGGACAGACTGAAGCATTGCTGCGGTTTGCTGGTTACGTCAGCTCTGACAGGCTGCATTATCCCAGCAGCGCATCACCTTATCGTAAGATCCTCTGACACGCTATTCTGAGGAAATTCCACATAAACAATTACTTGCCACATAAAAAGGTTAGAGTGTGTGTGCGTATATATGGTTTTTATTTCTTGCTGTTAAAGGGGTCCTATTATGCCCTTTTACAAAGTTTTGTTTTTGTTTTTTGAGGTGTACTAGAAAATGTTTTCATGCCTGATTGTTAAAAAACGCATTATTTTAAACATATTTTACATTACATTATTACAGATCCTCTATCCCCAGTCTGGTTGAACGCATCGTTTTCGATGAAGCCTGCTTGAAATGTGCTGTGATTGGTTAGCTGGCCCAGTGTGTTGTGATTGGCAGCACTTAGCGTGTGTTCAGGAAATGTCCCGCCCCTTCTTAACCGCAAGCTCTACTCAGATGTTAAATATTAACGATGGCGTCGATTTCAAACCATTTCGAGCTTGATTCAGACCCTGACAATGTTAACGAACAAGAGGATCTTGCTGAGCGGATTTCAAGCACGGACTTAGCAAACACGGATTTCACAGGATGTTTCAGAGTGGATATTCAGACCAGCCATTTGTTGTAGTCCTTAAAAAGCGATTTCTGTAAAAGAAAATATGTCCCTTTGAATTGAACTGTAAGCGTCTTTGCAGATGTTGTTTATGCTTAAACAGCAACATTAGCCTACGCACTAACTAAAGTAAAAAAAAAGTGAAATCATAATCAAGGACCCCTTCAAATTACATTTTTTAATTAAGTTTTCTGCGGACCCTCCAGCACCACATTTATAGAAAAGCAATATTTAATAAGATGGAACTCTTCAAATATTGTTCTCACGCAATGTTTATACTGCCATTCTTTCCGTTGCTTTTTCTTTAGCTGTCACAACAAATCATGCAATTAATACCTTAAGGGCTCCCATTCATTGACTTCTCATTCATTTGAATCATATAGTTCGTTTTTTCAACCTTGCTCAAGCCTGACAAGAAATGGTCTGATTATCATCAGAAGGGTGTCACGCCCAGTTATGTATATATAGACTTCTGTGGCTTAAGTTTGGTAACATGCTGTCAACATGAGGGGAATGTTTTGGAGAAAATCTCTTGATCAGCGCAGCCTTGCTTCAGTCAAGCTTGTAAAGAAAGTTAAAAGATTTCTGGGATGGTCAGGATTTGACCCTGAGGCCTAAGAAAGGTTTACACATCCGCTTTCACAGTGGTTTCACCAGGTTATGTTTGTTTTGAGCAGAAGTGACCACAGTTCAAACTGCAGTCACTTCTCCAAAAAATTCTTAGACTATTAAAAACTATCCAGATATGAATATTTTTAAAAATTGCATTATACAGCCTCCACTTATTAATGGCCCTTGAAAAATAAGTGTGCTAGTATGATTAGTATGTACATAACACAGTGTACTATCCAGATGATGAACTGTTTAAATTTACGCTGAGTGTGAAACCGCTGTGTGAAGTGACACGATGAACCAATCAGAATCTGATCTTATTAGGAGAGAGATTCTGGGCCAATGAGATTGCACAGTGGGTAGGACTACAGTGGTTAGAACAAAAGCTCTGATTGAAAGATGGAATAGCTTGTTGTTTTAACAATTCAAGCCTGGTTGTTTGGCATGCACAAACAGTTTTAAAGGGTGTTTTTGATTAGATTTGAAAGTCCACACAACATAAGTACTATTTCATTTTGCTATAAAACTCCAAATGATTGCTAATAAAAGCAAAGAGGCATTAATAAGAAGTAGACCCACTCAGATTCTGTGCCCACAGATGCTCATTTATTGAATATTTTGGGTAAGTTGATTACGTAATTCAGCCGAGCATGTAGTACTCTGTTTTGTTTATCACGTTTTACCATGTGTAAATCAGAGCTACACAGATTTCTTTAGCGCAGAAGGTCCACAGATTACATGCTTTTTTACTTAGCTAACTTACTGTAGCTGATGTTGAATTTAGAGTAAAGTTGAGGTATGCAGAATAAATAGAAATCTAATGTAGGTCATATTCACAGAACATATGTTTTTTATGCTACATTTTATTTTTTATTGATGATTTTATAGAGAACTGGTTCTAGATCACTATAAGCAGTGAGCAGCAGAGTTGTGTTGCGTATATGTATCGGTATGCATGGACTGCTCTACACGTCTTCTGAATGCCCCTTGTAAAGGTTACTCTCGACAGCTCCCAGATGTGCTACACTATTTGTGTAACTGCAAATGTTGCCTGAGACCACCTCAGCAGGTAACTCAAGTAAGCTAGTTTGGAATTTATAGAAAAATATGCGTTTTATAGGAGTTTGTTAACCATTTTCAGCGCATGTTGGTGTGCTTGAATTTTACAGGGATCGGTTTATGTCAAGCAATTATCTTTTATAAGAACGTACTCAACTGGCACTAAAAGTGAAGCATTTTGCCAGGGGTACCAGAACATACAGGTCAATGCTCTCATCTACTGAATTTGTTTGTTTTTTTGTTAAATTGCGGCATAAAGTTCTAATCTGTTCAAATCGTGTATTCTGATGTTTGCCACCAGAAATATTTATATGCATCATAATGTGATATTCAATCATTCCTTGAATTTATGCTTGCATTGAAATGCAATGTTTCACATTGATTTTCCGTAACACTTTTATTATTTCATTATTTCAGCTGTGGAAGGGCAGCATGTAATGGAATTTCATTGGTATTCATGAACTAAATGGCTGACACAAATTGTGTTGTTTTGTTCTGCCCTGACCTTGAAATTGCAAATTCCGTCAATCAGCAAGAGAAGCTGAATAAGACCACCTGGTCATCTCCGGTCTAGGTTATGTTTTTGATTTGGAAATTGTTTAGATAGATATGGAGATATGGTTGTTTATCCAGTTATTACTTGCCACAGTAAAGATGATGATACAATTAGGCATAGAAACATTACACCATTTAAAATATTGGTTTTAAATATGGCTCTTACAAACATTAATGATGGTAACTACAGTTTTTTTTTCCACTACAGTTTGTTCTACTACAATTAAAGTTGATAATGTGGCTTTATGGTCACTTTGGGCCCTATCTTACACCCGGCGCAATGCAGTGCCAAGCACGACGCAAGTGTTTTTTGCTAGTTTCAGTCCGACGCAGTTATCATTTTCACGTCCTGCGCCACGTTGTTTAAATAGCAAATGCATTTGCGCCCATTTGTGCGCCCATGGGCGTGCAGGTCTGAAAACGAGGTGTGTTCTGGCGCATTGTTGGCACGTTGCTATTTTGAGGCAATAGAAATAGACTGCGCCATTGACCAACTGAAACCTGGTCTAAAGTCAATGGCGCAATATTACTTTTTTGTTATTTAAAGACCACGTTAGTAATGTGCGCCTATAGGTGGGTCCACAACGCGCGTACACTCTGCTTATTAAACACAGGGATGCACAGCAGCAGGATTACAATGTAAAAGATTATTATTGTGGGCGCTCACTTTTTTTCTGTCATTTGGGGAAAATCTCATGTTATAAAAGATGAAGTGCTTCGCACAGGCCATTTAAGACAAATGCTAGACTAGGACACTCTTCTCCACTCCTCAAATACATAAAACATTAGCTGTTATAAATGAGGTGTTTCTTGAGTAAAGAAAACACTGTACTTGTTCAAACAACCCGTTCTTTATTTACCCTTGCACTGCAAACAAGCAGAGACGTCCAAACTGTGTGCGGCACTTTATTCACGATTGAGGCTGGGTGGTTTGTATGAGTTTTGTACGAGTTAGATGATCCAATGGATTTCTGAGATTTAGTCACAAGCTCTTTTTAATAAATATGGAGATATGAGGTTTCCGTAAGACAACAAGGAGATTATTTACTGCTACTGCAATACTTACTGTCACCATAATTACAATGCTATTTTGATCAAAACTATGGTAACCATAATAAAATGTTGTAAGAGGTGGTGCTGAATGACATGGAGGAACAGTTCTGAATCATTTTGATAAAAAAAGAGGAATTTCCACATGTCAGGTCTGTGATCCTTTATAAAACACAATTTTTAAGAGATGAAATGCTATCAAAGTTTTCCTAAGCACTCAAATTGAAAACACTCCAGCCCTTCTCTCGTTTCATACCGCATTCTTACGCACTGAGAGAAAATGACTTTGACATGCGCCTTGAAGTTCTCACAAAGGTCCTTGTGTGAAACTTCCCACATGTGCGAGTGAAATCGATCGTTTGATCTGCTGCACGTTATGAGCCCTGGGATCGCTCTAGAATAGATGACCATATAAATTTCTCGCGCACTGACGGAGGACATTATTGTTAAGAAATATTCAGTGTCACCTCCTTTGTATGAACACCAAGGAATGAAAACGATTCATCTCTTTTTGTATTAGAAATTCACAGAGGATTTTACAAAGGCTCAGATGGCCCACCTGTATAAGATTTATTCATATCCAAGTGTCTGTTTTAGAAATTGATTTTCTTTTTGCAGGTAAAAAAATTGTCTTTTTCATTTTTCATAATTCCTCATAACAGTGTTTAGTAAAGCTAGATCAATTCGATTTTATTTTCATATTCTCTCTTTTCAAGTTTAACTTAAAGGTCAATTTTTACTTTTATTTTATGTCTACATCATTTTTATTAAGTTTTAGTTCTTAGTGGTTCTTAGTTTTTTATGGTTTTAGTTAATGAAAATAACCCTGATTAGAGTGCATTTGCAAACATAGGCTTTAGATAAGTTGTATTATGACAAGAAAATATGATTATTTTTCATAGGTCTCCAGCATGGTTTCACATTCACTTTTGACAATTCAGAGACAGCAAACCTCTACAGTGTGTCACAGGCACCACTCCCTTCCTTTAAACCTCACCCCGCACACACACACACACACACAGCACTTCCCCATAACCACTGCCTGCGCTTTCCTGAGCAGAGCTGGAACACACACACACACACGTTAGGACGGGTGCAGAGACATACCTGGTGCCAGTGCTAACACTGTGACTGGAGCAGACGGTAGCGTTGGGAGGTGCTGGTGTGTGTAGCTTTCGTATTGAAGGAGGAGAAGCAGTGCCCACATGTTTGGTGAACTCCAGTAAAGGAACTACAAGCGAGGGAGAGGAGATTTGTGTCGTGTTTTGACGGCTGGGTAGGTTAAGCACCTTTAATGTTGATAGATTTTTGTGTGTTTGGCAGAGTGTGTTTTGTGTCTGTTGTTCTTTCAGCTAATTATGCATTAGCAATGACATATCGTACGTTTAGAAAACAACTGCAAATAGCCTTCACTTATTTTTGCTGCGTAATTAGAGATTAAGATTTGGAACAGAGACTTCATGTGTGAAATGGTGATGTTTTGCAGTCCTTGAGTTTCTAAAACGACCTTGAACCCTGAGTAGAGAGAGGCTGAGATCTGAATGTGTCAAGTTACCCCTTGCACCACCAACACATCTTTCACTGTGATGAGATGAGACTCGCCTGGTCACTACCCATCAATCAACATCCCTAAAGAGACAAACGCACACCAAAAAACCTTTGCTGTCCTTGCTTTAGGAATGAGGGAGATCACTTACGTGATTTTTGATTTGAGACCAAGTACTATCAGGGCTAATTATTCTGATTTCATTACCAATACCTGGATTAAATTTCATGAGGGCAAAATTAATAACTACAGACATTGAACATTAGCCATTCTTACCAGGGCTTGACATTAACACCTGCCAAATGCGGGTGGATTTCAGCAGTGCCGTTAAACGCAGCCAAACTTTTGTACGGTAGTGTACGATGAATTATGTACATAAATATCAGAATGTTTTCCATTCATTAACAACATTTATAGAACACAATCAATTGTTGAACTTATATAGTTTAAAGTTTTATCAAACAGCAAAAAAATAACCTATTAGCCAAAAAGAAATGTCGCACTTGGTTGGATGCTTGGTTATTTAATGAAATACTTCAATTCTACACTGCTTTCTCTATTTGAATACTGTATGTCCTGTGATTGAGCTAATGATATATTTCTTTCAACAATTTTATTTTTTCTTCTTTTAAACCATATATATGACCCTGGACGACAAAACCAGTCATATGGGTCAATTTTTTGAAATTGAGATTTATACATCACCTGAAATATAAATAAATAAACTTTCCATTGACGTATGGTTATGATAGGACAATATTTGGCCGAGATACAACTATTTTAAAATCTTTAAAGTTGTCCATTAATGTTCGCGATTGTGCTGCATTCACTCACAAAAATAAAGGTTTTACATATTTACGGTAGGAAATGTACAAAATATCTTCATGGAACATGATCTTTACTTAATATCCTAATGATTTTTGGCATAAAAGAAAAATCTATAATTTTGACCCAATGTCTTGTTGGCTATTGCCACAAATATACCCGTGCTACTTATGACTGGTTTTGTGATCCAGGGTCACATATTTTCCTGCATGCTAAATAAATAGTAAAATTATAAATACTAAGAAAAACATTCAACATCGTTTTGATTCACCATCAATACCGATATATTTGATCTCTGATATTTTGATCTTTCTTACTTGTGCAGCCTGGCTGTGTCTGTTGCTCAGTTTTCACTGTCTACTTCCTTTATGGACTCAAAAGTTGGCAGTATGAGGGTCATGTATCAGACAGCTGAATGAAGTCTCAGCCTGCCGCAGTCCGCCCACTGTAAGAAGCCTGTCAGCCTAGGGGTGATCTGGAGCGCCGTGTTTGAGACTTTGACAGCTGCCCGGCAGATCTCCGGCTCTAGATGGCGCTACTCTGTCTCTGCAGCACATGAGGGAGGCAGGGAGCAGACAGGGAGGATAACAAGGCACGTCCTTCAAACTCTGTTTATTTAGACTCAACCTCAGTGGTCATTTCGTCTAGGGCCTGATAATGTCTGAGCATGTCGAAACTGCCCAGCCTGTTTGTTTGTCTTTGTGCTTGAGCAACAGAAAGGCTTTGTGTCGTTTTTCACACAAAGACACATACCACTTCCTAAACAAGCTAAATTCAAAGCCTTGTCCTCCAAACCTCTTATAATAGGTTAAAACGACATACTAAAAGCAATGCTGTTTTTGTATGAAGCAAAACTTTTTTGTTGTTGTTTAATTTATAAGATATAAATTTGTAACGGATTTAAACCTGTAACTTGTGAGTCTTTTTGTTTGATTCATTAGAAGAATCGTCTCATAAGAGTATTTTATTCTTGAGTCAAACTACTAGGCTACATTGTTGAAATGTAGGTTTTAACATGGAGACAGCGAAGAAAATGCAATAGAAAGATTTGTTGTCTGTTTATTGTCTTTGAATTATTTCACAGGTTTGGGTGCAGGAAACATGGCGCTTTGAATGCTAGATTCTCAGTGGCTGGCCGATTCAAGGCGTTTTTTATATATATTATAGTGCAGCAGTTGGGTTCCAAGTATAAAAATCCTATTCCTTTTTTTTTTTCATAGGGGAATTGATTGTTAACGATAACTTATAAACCAATAAAACAGACCTTCTGTGACGTACAAGGTATTAACTTGAAAAAGGTGAAAAACTACATTACCCATGATTCTGCAGAGAATTCTCAGCCAATCAGAGAATCGTGACAAGCAAATCACACTCTTTAGCGTCTACTTACAAATTTGTAGATATATGCATATTTTGCAGTTAACATAAAAAAATTTCAAACACTTTTTTGGCTTCGAATCAACTTTCGTAACTTTTTCGCAGCTTGTTTGTCAATAGTCAATTGGCTAACATCTGTATAGCAGACTCTGAAAGAGCTTAAAATACACAAATAGAGTCTGTGGTGTGCTACAGGCCTAACACCATCACAAGCCACATTTGTTGTATTATCGCTACTGGATGGCATAGAGAGGTACAGTAAATGGGACTGTGCAATTTCGTCCAGTGAAGCAGCTTTCAAGCGTGGTGACGAAGTGGAAGAGCAAAGCCCGTAAAAAGCACCTGACCACAACTGACCCTGCAAAAACGAACTGCGGGGAAGCTATTTGCTCTTTTAGTCTGGATGCAGAAGTGGTTGTTTTGCATTGGATGGAGGGAATGCAACTGTGCAACACTTAATCCATCTCAAAAGCCCATGATGGGAACCGTGATGGAGGGTCACACGTGGACAGGATCCCTCAGATTAGAGATTAGGCCTGTAAGAGAAGCCAAAAGCATGTTTAAGCTCCACTACGGCGTATGGGGGGAGGGGACTGCAAATATAGTTCAGCATCCCCCGATCAAACACACACGTTCAGATGTCCTTATAGTGCTATTCAAATTTGTCTGCAAACTTTACAAACAGGAAACGCTTATCTGTCAATCAGGACGGATTTGCTCCATTTAAATTGTAGATTAATATCGGGTCAGTTTACATACTGTCTACAGACATTAGATGTGGGAGAACGAACAGCATTTGCTAATAAACAGCTAGCTATGCAGTCAACTGGAGTTTTACGAGTCCACCGCTGCTACTCAGACTGGAAGATCACTTGTTTTTCTATTTGATCAGGTTTAAGAAGGGTGCAAGGAGCATTTAACTCAAAGAGGCTTAAATTACAGCTGGACCTAAAGGCAAACATGCTGCTATAATGTGTGTGTCTGCGTCTCAGTGCTCAGGCGGCTGTCGGGTGGATGGCCAATGCCATATAATTATGTGTGCATGAAGTGAGGGTGAGTTGTATTACAAAACTCATGTTAAGTGCCTTGGGATGGTCATTAAAATCATTCCGTACTATCTGGTAATTGTTGTTATTGTTTTGTAGCTGTATGGATTACAGAGTGGTTGTTACCTGAAAACACTAGTCTGTAGATTTCTGATTTCACATCAAAAAAGTGTTTAAAGGTATTGTTCACTCAAAAAAGGAGAAAAAAAGTCACAATTTACCCACATGACATCTCAAACCTATGTGACTTTATTTTTTCTGTGGAAAACAAAAGGAGTAATGTTGAAGAGTGTCTTAGTTGCTCATTTTAATGTTATGAAAATGAATGGGGATCTGGGCTGTCAAGCATCAAAATGACAAATAAAAGTACTATAAAAGTATTTTTGCAAAATAATTGCATGTAAGTTGTAATGTGGCTTCAAAAGACATATAGATGGTCATATAGATATCTTTTGTTATTGTTTTGGGTGCCCATATTCCCACTCACTTTTATTATATTATATTATATTATATTATATTATATTATATTATATTATATTATATTATATTATATTAATAAAAAAGAAAAGTCGTATGGGTTTGGAATGAAATGGGGGTGATTAAATAAATACAAAAGTACTATATCCCTTTAAGAAGGATCAGAGAGTAACTATTGAGAAGGAAAGAAATGAATTCATTATCCATAGTGTAGATAACATGTAATTTCACACCAAAATCCATTGCAGAATAACACTGGGGATTTGTGTCACTGCAGACATATCTCAACAATGAGGTTTTTCCAGACAGACATAACTGAAATCATAGATTAAGCCATGCCGTGACCTCAGCCAGAAATTTAATTCACACTTTTACTGTAGATTCACAAGGTTTTGCTTCTTAGGAATCAGCGGTGAGCTAACAGGAAAAATCAGCTCTTTTCAAATATACGTCTTTTCCACATTCATCTGAATTTGTTCCTTGGATTAAAGATGAGAATGAAGTCAGACCTGGAATAACACATTGGCTCTGTCCTCTGTCTTTCGAGTTCACAGGAAACTCAGCTGTCTGTCAGCCCAGACTGCAGGCCGAAAATAGCAATGAAAGAATAAAAGACAGCTGGTAATGAAAAGGCATGAAAAAAAACGAGTGGTGAATTGAGACTTCATAACAAATATATAGAATAAATAATAAAATAAAATAAAACAATTAATTATAACAAGTTTATTTATACCTGTGTTGCATCATAGCGCCAGTAGGTGGTGGTTAGTGTCTTTAAATGAGTCATTGAATCATTACCATTAAACCGATTCCTTCAATAATACTGTACGCATGAGTGAGTCATTGAATTATTCATTCAACTGATTTGTTATAAACGATGATTCATCAACTTCTGTTGAGTGTTTTGCAGTGGTTCTGCTATGTCTTTATTTGGAACTATTTTCATTGACGTAGCAAAAACAAACAAAGACACTGACTATAGTTACTAGTTCTAACGTGGCGTTTTTAAATTACCAACTGAGACGTTGACACGTTTGAACGGCAGATCCTGAATCCGTGGCGAGAGAAAGTAGATCCATACACAAAGGGGTAATCTTTGTTTTTTTCTTACATGTTTACATATACTGCATATACTATCATCCAAACGTTCGGGGGTCTGTAAGATCTTTTAATATTTTTGAAAGAGGACGCATTAAACTTATTTGATAAAATATATGGAAGAAATTAATTGGTAATATTGTGAAATATTACATTTATACATTAATTTAAATGACTTTTATCTATTTCTGTAATCCATTTGTATTGTACAGAAATCATTCTGATATGCTGATTTGGTGCTCAGGAAACGTTTTTATTTATTTATTATTATTGAAGTTGAAAACCGTTGCTGCTTAATATTTGTGGCCCTTGTTTTAGTTTAAAGATTATGTTTTTCTTCTATTTTGTTTGTATTGTCATTGTTTAATTTTCTTTAGCAGCTTACTTCTTCATTATTATTAATAACCTATTGTTGTTTAGACCACAAGTGCGATTTATAGCTGAATATTCCTCAAATATATAGTAGAATAGATGTTTTCCATGGTCATTGTGGTGTTTTAGCAGGAGTTCCGTGCAATAGAGTAACAGATATGTAGACCTAGAAGCAAATGAATAAATTTGTCACGCTGTTTTCCTTGAAGCTTCACTCTGACAAGCAGGAAAGATTTTATTGCTCTCCAAGCCTTTTAGCATTAAAAGATTTGAGGACCTCAGTAATGAACTCTGTCAGGTGGCTCTAAAAGTCACAGTGACCTCCCGCTTCGTATAAGCTACAGAATAGTATAATGGGCTTTTGCCTGACTGACTTCGACTGCATTCATTTGTACATACAAAGTAGTAATTTATTATTTTAGTGATGTTTCAGCATTTCTGCATGTCTGTCTCATTTGGAGACTGTATTTTCGGAGTGAGTCATGCGCTATTGAACACATGACTCCTCTGACTCATTAGATGTCCTGTCCTCACAGATGCTTTTATTTATTCCATGTTTGCAGAGACATTACCAAACTGGTCCATGTGATCCGAAAGGACATACTAGATCAGTATTTCTGATTCCTGCTGTGATTTTTCCCCCCATTGCTGCTTTGCACTTCAGAGCTGAAGATCTTTGACAAAGAGCACATGTACAACTTGAGGCTACCATAGAAGAACAGATGTTGATTCTGCTGTCTGGACCCCTTTGGTCCAATTTCAACCTGTTTTAGTCTTCCTTCAGGGAGTCTTAGTTCAGGAAGAGAGCAAGGAACAGGAAATAAGAGGGGCTCTCACTAGGGAACAGCTTTGAGCTTTTACTCTAATTAGAGAACATCACTTCTCAACCGTTAGACACCAAACTCCAAGATGTCTCCACCTGGAAGCTATTCGTGTTGGCTTTTTCGACGAGACTCCTAAAACCACGCAAGTCCACATTGAGAGGTTATTTTCTCGGACCCCACGGACAGTCCAAACTGCACACTTTGCACACTCGGGCGAGTGATAGCATCTGGGCTTTGCCTGAGCGACGCCCATTGTTTAGGTAATGATGTCAGAAAGGAAATGCGTAAGCCAGGCCGCCCTCCTTATGTAAGTAGACGGGAGGAGGCAGAAGAGGGAAAAGATTATAGAGATGTTTTTCAAACTGTTAGCTATAAATACGGCTGCGTGTGTGTGTTTTTAGACCTCTTTTACTAGACAGCAGAGCCTTGTCTGTGAAAAAGGCGTCAGCTGGACAACTTTTTGACATTTTGGTGTACTTTAGAAAGTTTTTAGGCGTTTGTTCCTCAATGAGGCTTTTTACACTTGAAAGGAGAGTTCACCCAAAAAAAATGAAAGTTAATTTACTCATCTTCATGTCGTTCCAAACCTGTGTGACTTTCTTCTGTGGAACAGAAATACAGATATTTTGAAAAGTGTCTCAATGTTGTCCAATGTTGTTTTGGACACCATTGACTTTCATTATATGGACAAAAACTGTTATTTTGCATTCCACAGAAGAAAAGAAAGTCATACCAGTTTGAAACGACATGAGGGAGAGCCTCATTTTGTATTGAATTTTTTTATCTATCACTCTAATGCATCAGAAATCCACACAGCTGCTCAGAAATTCTACGGTTCGGTTGTAAGTTTGAGAAGGATTCATCATGGGTGTGCAAACTGGCCGTTGACGGAGCAGCTTTTTGGCTGCACTTCTCCAGTCCAGTCTGAAGTGTGTATGCAACACGTTATGAGCTCATATTACTGCAGCCGTTGAAACCTGAGAACGAGCGGAACTTCCTCCATCCAATCCATCTAGTTTTAGTCCATCCTGCGATCGTGCTATTTATAGACTCACATCCTTTTGTCATTCCAGAGGGGCTTCCCAATCCCTTCATGGCTTTCCAGCCTGAGTTCTTTTGGCTCTGTTGTTCCAGACTCGGCGGGCCGGCCCGTTCCCTCCTCTTTGGGTCGGGCTGGTCGTTTATATTCCCGCCATCACGTAATTAGTTTTCCGGACTGTGGAATTCCCTCCCCTTCCCTGCACACCCCTCAGAGCACCCCTTCCACAAAGTCAGAGGAAAAAAGGAGAGAAGGAAAGAGCACGCGCAACGGAGAGGGTGAGGATTTAGAGGTCTTTAGTCGGACTGAGAGCGTGCCTCTTTTTCCTATGAGACGGATTTGCCTGGCGAGGAGATGGGCAGCCACAGGCCAAAGGGATGTTGATGTTTGTAGGGATCAGAAATCGACATGTGGTGTTTGCACTGCGCTTCAGACAGAAGCCAGTCTCTGCTGGAACTGGGGAGCTGGTAAGACTTCAGTGTGTGTGCGTGTGTTTCAGAACACATATAGAAGTACATATGAGAAATGTGTTTTAAGTGCGTCTCTACTGTGTTTGTTTGCATTGGGACGGGGTGTATCATTGTATCAGGGTGTGTTTTTAAGTAGATCACAGATGTTTTATGTGACATTCAGGTCAGTGGTTCTTTGTTTCTTTTACCTGCTTTGAATTATGGGGGATCTTCCTCTATTGCGCAAACCTCTCCATTGTTGCTCTCAGCGCACTTCTGCTTCTAGTTGTGTGGTTGAGTGATGTTTTAGTTGATCTTGCACCGGATAGACACATTTATATCTTATGTCATTAGCCTGAAAATTGCTTTAATGTCATTGTAATGTCTTTTCTTTTCATGATGACCTCTATCCATCACTGATTGAAAATGCTGATTGTGTTAGTCAAAAAGTTACAACAAGAATATCTTTTTGAGGTCTCTACTTCAGCCATTCTGTATGTTTTTTTTTGCTAATGAATGAAGTATTTGTGTGAGTTGTTTGGCTTTATACTTGGCTCAGTCAAGCTAAAAAATATCTTATTAATAACAACAAATCGAGATATGTGTATTTATATTAGTAGATCAGCCCCATTGAAATTCATGTAAGACCAGAATAAGCTTAGTGATATTAGTAAAGCAAGCTTTATTTGAACAATAAGTGCTTTATGCAAGATGCCGGAGCATTTCCCAGTCATCAACAGGGCTGCATTCATGCGACGTGCCACGCTTGTGAATGGAGCCTGATTGGTCCTCTAATGCTCTCAAACTTGGATTTAGTGTGGATTTGTGTGTAACCTGTGTTAACAGCACAACATAATGTTTTTTGCAAGCCTGGAAAAAATAATAAGCAAAAAGAGTTTAGCTTATAAAAGCATTTATTGTTTTTAACTGTCTAATCTTCAACATATAGCATAGAGGAAAAACTAAAGTCAGGTGTAAGGGTGGCAATAAAAACCTTCAGAGCTTGAAGATTCAGAACATGAAAAAGACTCCAAAAGCAGCACCCAAGAGTTCAAATGACACGTAGTTTAGGTAAGTGAAATGTAAATGAGCTTGTTATTTTACCTTGTTAGACTCAGCATCTGTACTTCAACTTCACAGCAAATTAGATGAAGTACAAGGTTTAAGTTACATAAACTCAGCAGAAATGGCTGTCAAAAAATTGCCTTATTGCAGACTCTTATGATTGTTGCAGGGTTTGAATGTAAAAAAAAATGCATTTAATTTAAGATGATTGAAACCAGTGGTGATTGGTTCCTCTTTGTATCGGCATGTTGTAAGTCAATAGTTTCTTGGCTTTGAGTTTCAAACTAGTAATATAGCACTATAATATAGAGGTCTTCTTTTGATAGACTCATTTAGGTGAACTCCAAAGGGGAAAGCAAGAGACGGTGCGTTTCATCTTCTGTCAGATCTTAACACCTCACCATCTTGTTAGCACTTGCGTTCTCTTACCCTTGTCAGAACCTCCCACATCTCTCTGAGCTGGACGTGACTGGAGCCCAAACTAGTCCGATAGAGGCGCCTCCTCTTGCTGCCTAATGAGACCCTCTGGAGAATAAAGAACTTCGCCAGCTGTCTTGAGTTATAGATTTGAGTATGACAGAGAGCCTCAGTTGTCTCCACACTTCACTTGGTTTGCTAAAATCCCATCTATAGTGTGTAAACTACATTTGAGTGTAATAAAATAACATAGTTTTATATGTATAACAGTTTTTTGGATAGTTTAGCCAAAATTGAAAGTTTTAAGATAATTTACTCACCCTCATGTTGTTTAAAGCTGATTTCTTTAATGTATTATGTTAGTTGAACTATCCCAGGGATGGGCAACTTCGGTCCTGGAGGGCCACTGTCCTACAGAGTTTAGCTCCAACCCTGAAAAAATCACCTGCCTGTAACTTTCTAGTAATCCTGAGGACCTTGATTAGCTTGTTCAGGTGTGTTTGATTATAGTTGAAGCTAAACTCTGTAGGACATTGGCCCTCCAGGACCGAAGTTGCCCATCCCTGAACTATCCATTTAAAGTTGGCTAAATTCTGAAATGCTCATTGTTGCCCCTAGTGGTCTGTTTGTTTCATTACAAGAATGGAAGTTAAATTTTGATGGACTTAAGCTAATCTGTGTTTGTTTTAACAATGAACCTATTTCTAATTAGTGTTTTGAACTGCAGCGTATAGATTTAAGAGCGCAGCCCTCGGCTCAATTAAATCAGGCTTTTTTTTCCCTCATTAAATTCAATTTGCTGCTGTGTTCACTGTCTTATAAAATAACATGAGGCAGAAAATTAAAATGAGAGCTAGATTGTCAGTCATTCAGCTTCATCCCTCCTTGTAGTTTAAACTTAGTGACTCGACCTTGAACATTTAGGCCATTGTATGTTTTTTTTTTTTTGCTCTAAGATGAATTAATGTCCTCCATTTCAGAAAGTTGTTCATTTTGCCCCACACCATCACTGTGATGATCTCAAAACACTTCCAAGTATTTATTTTCTGATATTTTTCATTGAATCTATTCTCAGACCTGTCATCTGGCATCCTCAAAGGATTTTATATCGCTTGTGTTTACAATAATTGCAACTTTTTCAGACACCGTCATCTATCATGGTTTAGGGGGAGTCAGACTTTGAAAATACCCTGGTTCTCCTCAGAGAGATGAGAAGGCTACCAAACAAAATGAAAATTGTATTTGCTGCCACCCTTCAAGGGACCCGCTGAGAGCTCTTTCAGGAGACATCAGGCGGCAGACACTGAAAGCCGTTCGAGCCGGGTGGCCTCAGTGCAAAGATGTGGGAAAATTAGCTGCCAAATTCATCATCTGAATTACCTTGCAGCGTGTTTTCATATAATGTACAATCATGTGTAACAAAATGTCTTCATCTTCCTTTATTACCAAACACTGTGGGCAGGGCGGTAGTATTTAAGTGTGCATGTAGGAATACATGAAACAAGGCCATTGTATTAACCTTTATATCTATATATAACCTCTGACTTTACCCATCTTACCCCCTCATTAGCTGTGTCCTTCAGAGCGGCAGGTGGGCTTTATGTGTGTTCACTGACTCTGGGTGATGTCTGGAGGTCATGTCATTGGCTCTCAGAGACACCCCAATGTGCTCTGCATGATAATACAGGCAGTACTAGGGTTGAGAATTGAGAACCTTGTGCTACTAAATCTACAGCATTGAAAAGACAACACTATCGGGGTTGTCTTATTCTTGAAATTTATGACTGGTTGATATGGTTCTTTTCATTAAATCGGAAACATATAGTGGGTTCTAATTCATGAACAAATGTCAGTTCACATACAGCTTTAAACTGAAGTGTTTATTTGATGTGTATCTATGCACATTGTGATTTTTAATCAGTAGTATTTTTTTAATAGTTTTTTAGGCCAATTATTGGATTGTATTTATGCCATTAAAAATTGTTGTAAATTTATGTTTTTTTAATTTATAGTGTTATTTACATATTATGATATTTTGAATTTTCTTTTTTTTTTGTAATTTTATTATTTGCTTCTTTTTTGCTTTTATAATTTTTATTTTTTTGTTCTTGTTTTTTAAATACTTTTTTTTTTTTAGCTTTAATTGATATATATTTCAGTTTTAGTTTTATAAATATTAGCATGTCAACCCAAATTATTTTATTTCAGTTAGTGGCCAAGGGAACATTTCTAATGTTTTTATATTTAATTTCCGCTTATTTCATTTAACGGAAACCATTTTTTATATTTTTAGTTTTAATTAACAACAACAACAATAAAAAAAATCTCAGAACTTGACAATGAAATTGTACTTCTTTTTCCCCAAATATTTATTCTTTTCTGTTAAGGATCTAAAACCAGTAAATATATATTACTGTGGCATGCTTTGTGCCGTATGGAGCGTATAAAGGAGACATTCATTTAGCCTTCTTGTTGTCCCTATGCACTGTAATCGATTCTACAGCCATGGCCTGTGACTCTGAGGAAACATGTTTATGTTTTTGTGGCGACATCCCCTTTGACTCTGTAGTTCAGAGCATTTTTTAGAGAAGCAGCAGGTGTATACAGACGTGTCAAAAGGTGTGAGAACAGTCTATCTCTTCGACCTGACATCTCTCGGGCATATCCTCTGTATGTCATTTGAGGATCACAGCACTAGCTCCGGGGATTGTATAAGGGGTCTCATCGGCTCAATAGAGCTTGCCTCCTGAGGATATTACTTGTTGAAGTCAAACTACACCAAGCTCTCGTATTGTCTTATCCAAGATTGGAAACGCCTACAAACAGTACAAATGCTCCGACTTCTATATACCCACACCTTGGTCGCTTTCCCCTATACAAGATGAACAAATTCAATCAATCTGACTTTGTCAGTGTTCTCATCTCTGTAATACTGAGTGCTCTACTGCACACAAATTCATTTAATTAAAAGAAGAGCACTTAATCTAGAAAGTTAATCTACTGGCACTTAGCTGATGCAAGAAAGTGTGTTGATGAGAAGCAGTATTCGTGCAAAACAAACATGTACTGAAATAATTCAGATTTAGCTTTGAGATCTTTACCTCAAAGTATATACAGTAGTGACAGCTGACCAAGTAGGATGTCTTCTTGGAGCAATATTTCTATTAAATAGAAATAAGCAAATAAGCAACTAGTTAATAGTGAGAATTGGGCACTAAACTAAAGTGTTACCCAGATATGTATATAGCTGATATCTATCAATATATTATGCATTCCTATATTACTATTATCTGTCATCTCTTTCACTGGTATAACTGATATTTCTAATCAAATAACCCTTGTTATACTTTGACCTTTCCAAGCAATCACATTAGAGGTGGCGTGAAGTGTCTGGTTGAAGTGTGTGATTGTTTACGAATGTGTCACAGTTCTCCTTTTACTCATTGCCTTGAGCAATAAAAGTTATTTGCCACAGAAGGTATTCCTCTGCTAAGGTTTTGACAGGTAGGAGTTATGCTGTTGATTCTCTGCTCTGCGTCCCGGAGTGTGTTGTTTGGTGTGTAAGCATGATGTATGTGAACGCTGTCATACTGCTTGAATGTTTTATCTTAGTATGCAGTACTAGAGAAATGTAGGTGCTAAAACACATGCTATAGAGGCTGTATGTTATAATAGTTTGAAACTCACAGATTATGCCAAAGCACCAAGGTAAATACTAACCTAATCAATCATTTAAGGAAGTTTCCTGAACATCCAATAGGAAGTGTTTGTAATCATTGCTCTTTACTTATCTTGACAGAGGTGCATCATACCACAACGTGTTGCTATAAACATAGTCGTTTGCTTTTATACCTCCACACTAGTTATAAAGTTCAGCTCGTGACCTCACGTGTAAGCTTGTGGGAGTGGATAATGGGATTTACAATGAACTTTGATTTGTGTCTGGGAAAACACGGTTGCATGTGTTGCGTCTACTGTATAAAGCGGTTAGTGCTGGCCTGTAGAATTTTGTCTGAATCTTCATATTTCTTCATAGTTATGAATCTGAATATGCAGTCTGTATTGAATGTTATGCCATAAAAGACCACGAAATAATGACACGAAACATCTTTCCATTTCATGCAACAGAACAGTACAAGTCGGTTCCTTTTAGTAAATCAAAAACATACCACGCAAGTAGTATAGTCTGATTCTCGAACAACTGACTCATTGAATCATAATGAGAATTGAATCAAAATCCGAATCCCTGCTGGTATGCCTCATTCATTTGACAGTATGAACTGTTTATGCTCCTTTTTTGTCTATTCTAACCCACAATACTTACGATTTCTTTCTTTTTCCCTGTACAGTGTGGAAGGTGAGGCTCCGGGCGGTGAGGCGGGCCCCTCTCTAGAGAACAGTGGGGGTTACTTACGAGGGCCGGTGAGCCGCAGTGCCATCATCAGTGGCGAGCACTTCGACGGCCCACCACTGTACGCTCACGAGGTACGGCAGCGCCCCCGGCGACCCAAACTCCAGCATTCCCAGTCGATCCTACGCAAGCAGGCAGAGGAGGAGGCCATCAAACGCTCCCGATCACTGTCTGAGAGCTATGAGCTCTCCACCGACCTCCAAGACAAACAGGTAGAGTTCTTCAGGATCTTTAACTGGAAGGCTACCAAGAAACCATAAATTCTCCACCAACTATTTGTATTCACATTGCGATGAGCCGTTATGGTGCAGAGGGAGTGTGATTGAGGTTCAGTGGCTTCATATTATACTTGATGTACTTCCCCTCAAAGGACTGTGTAAATAAATCTACTTTATTGTAGTTGGTTGAACATAAATTCCTTGCTTGTGCTGACTGCATGTCTTTCATATGAAGTCATTTAATACACCCAAAGGCTGATATGAGATCAATGAGAGCTTTTTTGGATTTGGGAGATGAGAATCATAACTCAATGCATGCTGGGAGAGTGATTCATATTCAGAGTGGTACTATCCAGAGGCGTGCTGCCCACCGTCTCTGTGTGAGGTCCCACAGAGCTGAGAAATTTGATTAGTTCTGCCCATTCTTCAGGCTAAAAAGGTCTTGGGCTGGCTTTAGCATGGGAGTAGGTTATAACTGATTGCTTAGGTACCGTGCTAAAGGCGTTCTTCAGTCCTCAATGCCTTTATAAGGGGATGAAATGGTGAGTTTTATCCATCCTACCTGGCAAAATACCCAAGCTTTATTAGTTAATACCATGTGTGGCTTTTGTGTGTCTTTTTTTATTTATGTTGCTTACCATTTTGGGCTTGAGGTTTGGTCAAGTCATGTTGTGTCATGGGAGGGAGGACAAAATGCTTTTTAAGTCCCATCAACAACAAAATTCTGTAAGACTAAAGAAGGAGGGACATTTGTGCATGTGAGTTTGCTACTATCACTAAAAGTGGTGCATAATCTTTGTGTGTTTCCACAGGTGGAGATGCTGGAGCGCAAGTATGGAGGGCGTTTTATAACCCGACATGCTGCACGCACGATCCAGACTGCCTTCCGCCAATATCAGATGAATAAGAACTTTGAGCGCCTCAGGAGTTCTATGTCGGAGAACCGCATGTCCAGACGCATAGTTTTATCCAATATGAGAATGCAGTTTTCGTTTGAAGGACCTGAAAAAGTCCATAGTTCCTATTTTGAGGGGAAGCAGGTGTCTCTTACCGACGATGGTTCTAAACTAGGAGCCTTGGTGCAATCGGAGCGCGGGGAAATGGTCCCCGCCAACATAAAGTCACCTGTGGTCCAGAGCGATTTCACGGATGCCATTACTGAGCTGGAGGACGTTTTCTCTCGACAAGTGAAGTCTTTGGCAGAGTCAATAGATGATGCTCTGAACTGTCGCAGCCTACATGGAGACGAGGGACAGCCAGAGTCAACCAGAGGTCATCCAGACATTGAGAAA
The DNA here is from genome assembly GCF_949319135.1 of Squalius cephalus. Classification (NCBI taxonomy): domain Eukaryota; kingdom Metazoa; phylum Chordata; class Actinopteri; order Cypriniformes; family Leuciscidae; genus Squalius; species Squalius cephalus. Next base: position 22,992,762 of record NC_137143.1, on the reverse strand, counting down.
GAGGTTACCTACCAGGTCAAGCCTTCCCACAGCAGTGACCACCGTAAGCGAGATGAGATGACAGCATCCTACAGTGATGTGACACTTTATATAGATGAGGAAGATCTGTCCCCTCCTCTTCCTCTAACACAATCAGTTGAAAGACCTTCTAGCACGGAGTCAGATCTTCGTCTACGTTCATTGAACTCCTCGCAGGACTACTGGTCTCTAGCTCATAAAGATGAAAAGGGTGACACGGACACTAGCTGCCGCAGCACCCCGTCTCTGGAGTGTCAAGAGCAGAGATTGAGAATAGACCACCTACCCCTGCTAACTATCGAACCTCCCAGCGATAGCTCAGTTGAGCTGAGTGACCGCTCTGACCGAAGCTCCCTCAAAAGACAGAACGCTTATGATCGGGGCATCGCCAGCCAGCAGGGCAGCCCAAAACACATCCCCTCTCACGCGCTCCCACCACGGGGACCTGCTAGAGATGACGAGGCTCCTCGGCATCGGCCGCGGCAGCTGGAAAGCCACCTGGCAATCAATGGCACCGGCAACCGGCAGAGCAAATCAGAGTCCGACTTCTCAGACGGCGATAATGACAGCATCAACAGCACTTCCAATTCCAACGATACCATCAACTGCAGTTCAGAGTCCTCATCCAGGGATAGTCTTCGAGAGCAGACTCTCAGCAAGCAGACGTATCATAAGGAAACACGCAACAGTTGGGACTCCCCAGCGTTCAGCAATGATATCATCCGCAAGAGGCACTACCGCATTGGCCTGAACCTTTTCAACAAGTAGGTGAAGTATGAATGCATGCTTTTGGTAGTAGAAAGCTAGTTGGGAAAAGATTATATTGGTGGAGTGCAGAGACGGCAGTTTCCTCTCTTTGCGTAAAACATCCACATTTTTTGCTATAAGCTAACTTCGCACTCAGTTACTGTAAAGGCGCAGTCACATTAGCAAAACTTTGGCTAAATTTTACAGACAAATTAGGTCCATTGTTAATAGTGTAGAGAAACAGCATGAAGCTCAGCATACTAACAGGATCGCTTCCAAACCAAGAAGCTTCATATTACTAAATGCAGCGAATTTGTGTGTTCAAAGTTCAACAGACTTGAATCCGATGTGAAATCTGTGTCGGGAACTTTTTACCTCACATGCCCCTCACGCAAAATTCCAGATTGTGTGGATTCCTATTGAGCGTACTGCATTTCTCCTGCATTGTGACCACACCTTAACTAATTTCCTTACAGTTACAAGAGCGATACATTAGTATAAAGACATTTTGAATACCCTTCACATTTAAAGGTAGGGTAGGCAATTTCGGAGAGGCTAGCAATAGCAAGCTAGATGGCATGGCGTGAACGCAGCATAAGCTCATTGTTTTGGTTCAGGAGGAACTGTAACAAACTGCTGTTTGTTTGCGGCACTCGGTTGACTGTCTGTCTACAACTGTGCATAGCATTACGGAGCGCGCTGACGACGTGCGATGTCTGTGCGAGCAGGGTGCGTAGAGGTATGGAAATACATGTTGACAGGCTGGTAGGATAACATTTTTTGGTTCTGAGACTTCCACAGAAGTCATTTGTACTGTACTTGTTTTAATATTTAGACCACTTCTATTATTGATTGCTTTCAGGATGTGAAAAGTTTCAACCATATAACAAAAAGTGTTTAAAAAAATGTCTACCCTATCCTTAAGAGATAATGACGCATTACCCAACATTTTATTGTATCATATTTTTTGGCATGCCCACACTCACGTTCACCTTTTGCTTCTTTGTTATATTATTTCTGACACAGCTAAAAGTTTGTTAGCACATTACGTTATGTGAATTGTTGCTGACATTCAATTCTATTATACTTTACACATTTGTAAACCTTAAACGTTACAATTATGCATTTGACAAATGTCTTTATCCAAAGCGACTTACATTCAAGTGATCACACCTATATCTTTTGACCGCCATGCTCTACTGTTTTAGCTACAGGACCTCACCTCACTATAGGCAAAAATGATGCTCCTCATTCCCACACTGCTTACATACTTTGGTTTGGAGTGTCATGTTTCAGCTGTATTGAGTAATGATTTTCATTATCACCAATCGGAGCTGTGTTAATAGCTGTGTTTTTTTAATTATCATCTAAACCAAGCACACAATGCACAGTAGTCATGTGTTTTCCAGACATTCATTATAATTTTGGCACTTTTATTTATTCAGTACGTGTCTGTGTGCATGCATGTGGTGCTGTCTGTTTGATTGCCACTCAGTGCTCTAAATTTGATTAGTGATCAAGCAATTAGAACCATGATGAGAGCATTGCTGATCAAGGAAAGCACACTGTCCTCATAACCACAGTTTACCATCTTACTCTGTGTACTTAAGACAAAGAGATGTGTTTTTTTTTAAGCTTACAAAAGTGTAGGGGTTGATCATTTATTTTGCAATCATGAGGTATTTCAAATCAGATTTCATTTTTTTTATTGAACAGATTAAGGTGCTTGATTGAAACTGCTGGACTGTGCATGTTTATATGCCAGTATGTGTGTGTGTTTGTTCATTTAAAGCTTTGCTTTAAAGGGGCCTCTAATCTTAGATGATTGTGGATTTGTCTGTCTTTGCACTGGGCCGTTACTTTCCTTTTAATCTTGTGTGGTAATGGTTCAGTCACAAGAACATACTTGATCTGAGAGCTGCTTAGTCACGCATTGGGACCAGTAAATGCACTGTTCAAACTCTTGATCTTCTTTTATTGTCTCTAGGAAACCTGAAAAAGGCATCCAATACCTGATTGAGCGAGGATTTGTCCCAGACACACCTGTGGGAGTTGCCCATTTCCTGTTACAGAGAAAAGGGCTAAGTCGACAGATGATTGGCGAGTTCCTGGGCAACCGGCAGAAACAGTTCAACAGAGATGTTCTTGAGTATGTTCAGAAAATTTAACTGGGTTAATTGGGTGTATTGTATTAAAAAAACAATCATCCAAAAAGTGAGATATACTACAAAACCAAGTTATTTCAAATATAATATGCAGCCATGTCCACGCGCATAACACATTTTGTTTTGTTTTGTGCATGTTATTTACAATTAGTTGTCTCTGCACATTATTTCAGCTAAAATATAAATAATTTACAATCAGCCTGTTTTTCATCTCTGTTTAATTTATTCAGTCTGTGCTCCAAGTAAACCATATTTGACCTAAATGCACAAAAAATAAAACACAAATTCTCCAAAGAAAGAAAAACACAAAGAAAACAAAACAAAATTCTCCATCATGATAATCTTTAATTTTACGATGCTCCTTTGTAATTTTGCTTTTCACTATCCTTCACTATCCTTGCTACATAAGAATGAACTAGTTAAAGCCAATATCACTGGAGCCTGTATGAATTTGTGTTCCCTCCTGGGACAAACTGACCACCATGTGTAAGCCTTCCAAGCTCTTGTGGCTTTGAGCGCATGGAGTATCAAAGGTGGAAAACATCATAGTCCATTGTCTCATAAACTGGTTCTTTTGCAATTGTATATTACCCACAACCATTAAGCGTCCTCTTTTTCAAAATGAGTGAATTTAGGATCAAAGGTGGAAAACATCACATTCTATTGTCTTTGAAACTGGTTCAAAACCACAACCATTTGCTGTTATTGTTAGTGTCACCGTGAAATTAGGGAGCATATGACAAACGATTATTCCAGCCAGACCTTTGTTGGGATTAAAATGTGAGAGAGGATGATATATGGACTGTTACACTGCTTTATACTGTATATATTGACTGAGGTGTCTGGGTTCGTACTTTTCAGGCACCATGTGTCTGAAAGGAACAGTCAAGATAATGGGGACAGATAAAGCCATGCAGTCTGTGTTCAGCTCCATCTGACAGCTCTTTTTTTAAAGGCACTTCCTTAAAATCAGTAAATCTTGACATGTCAGATTAAATGCACTCTGAGTATCCCTGGAGCAAAATGTCCCTCAGTTTGCTTTGTATGCCCCACGGTTGTGATTTAGAGACTGATAGAACTTGCTTTTATCTGAAAGACTAAATTTGACTAAAAGCAATGACCACTCTCAGTTTAAAATATCTTTATGTTTGCCGTGATAAAATGCATGGAGTAGAATGTAATTTTGTCTAGAAGATTTCCAAACCATTATTGAATACACCATCACGAATATACTGTAGTGCAGGAAAGAATGCGGCAGTTCTTTGAATACTCTGTTCATTATCTTTTTTCCAGCTGTGTGGTAGATGAGATGGATTTCTCTGGAATGGAGCTGGATGAAGCCTTGAGAAAATTCCAGGCGCATATCCGGGTGCAGGGAGAGGCACAGAAGGTCGAGCGACTCATTGAAGCCTTCAGGTGAAAAACAATTCAATTGATTCTTTAATGTGAAACAAACAAAAAAAAACATAATTAAAGGGATAGTTCACCCAAAAATAAAAACACTCATGTCATTCTAAAATGGTATAATTAGATCCGTCTGATTTGTGAATGGCTCATTCAGACCTGTTCTGTGAACTGGCTCAAATGATCTATTAAAAAGATCCAATGATTTATAATCAGAATAATATTTTGTAAAGAATCCCAAAGAGATAGTGTGGAAATCAAGATTTTCATTGGATAACGACACAAATGTCGGTCTGCTCCTCTACAAAACTACAATATTGCTTCATGAGATTTGGAATATAGCTCATGAGTCATATGAACTACTTTTATGATACTTTAATGAGGCTTGTTTGACATTTTTTGAGCTGGACAACCTCAGCGTTAATGTTAATGTTCATTTTATTGAAAAGAGTGGACAGGATATTCACCTAAAATTTGCCTTTTGTGCTCCAAATTGACATGTCATATGGGTTTTTGGACTGACATCTGGTTGAATAAATAATAAGAGAATTTTAATTTTTGTGTGAACTGTCCCTTTAAGAGAAGCTTGGTGATTACTAAATGAAAATCGCTTTAAAGTAAAATTTTGTTTATATCCAGTAAGTCGCTAGGATAGTTTGTTTTCTTGGCATTCATTAGATTGCACCAACACAAAAGCATTATACACTCCCCCAGCCCTCAGAGAACATTGTTCGATCGGATCTCAAGGGCTGTCTGTCATTTGAGCACTCCAGCGGTTGCCTATTCACCACCCTCAGACCTTCAAAAAATATTGTTATAGCTAAACCCTTTCAGCCAGACATATTCTTTCCGAATGAACTGTTTAAAGTCCATTCAAGAGTTATCCAAGAGAACATAGCTCTTTACCACGGTGGCAGTTTTACCATTCTCTTGTCATGCTAGTGCATCCAGAACCAATTACTCACCAGAGCAACTATTGATTCTGTGGAAGTGGCGTCTCATATTAACGTTTCACTTTGTTCATTTGCTGTTGTTTTTTTTATTTCCATTCAGTCAGCGCTACTGCATCTGCAACCCGGGGGTGGTGCGTCAGTTTAGGAACCCAGATACCATCTTCATCCTGGCGTTTGCCATTATACTCCTCAACACGGACATGTACAGCCCAAACGTGAAGCCGGAGAGGAAGATGAAACTGGAGGACTTTGTAAAGAACCTTCGCGGTGAGATTCACATTACACTGCAAACAGAATCTATTTCATCCATATATTCCCCCTTAAAGTCATTTAGAGGTTTTTGTTATATTAAAAAAGAGAATACTTAAATCTGCTCAAATTAAGCTTAATAGATGTGCTTTAAACTGATTAATGGCCTCATTGGGATAGCAACGACATCTTTCTGGTCACAACCTTGCATAATAATTGGAGCAAAGCAAACAGAGATTCACCTTTAACCTAGATATGTTAATATATTCACAATGTGCTTCAAATGTGCTTAACCTACTTTTCGAATTCTTTCCTCAAATTTCCGTAAATCTTTTACGTGCCCTAATTATCCATGGGCTTTTGTTTGCGCTTCCTGTGCGTAGGGGTGGACGATGGCGAGGACATCCCTCGAGAGATGTTGGTGGGCATCTATGAGCGAATCCGGAAACGAGAGCTTAAGACAAACGAAGACCACGTGTCCCAGGTGCAGAAGGTGGAGAAACTCATTGTTGGCAAGAAGCCGGTGAGTGTCATGGTCACTTTAGTCTTCCACACTTCTATCCAAAGTAACTTGCAGTGCCTTCATTGTTGGAGCAGTCCATGTCTATCCATCATGTTGTGAACTTACACTGACCCTGGTTCTAGAAATGACGCTTTATCGATTCCAGTCATGGTCCACTGGTGTGAAATGATCCAAGGCCTTTGGTCAAACATGTTCTTTTCCCCACCTATTGTGTGTTTGTATGCTTTCGCCACTCTATGCAGTGTAGATCTATAGGTTTTATCATTCTGTCAGTCACCTCTGTTTTATCCTCAAGAGACACATGACATTGAGACTCTGAGAAGGTTCTTTATCTACAAGATGTTCTTCTTTATGACAGATCTAATATCTCAAGACCTTCACGGTATCTGACTGTGGTGTCTGTGCATGCATGTAAGTCATGTGGCAAGGGTTGCGTGATGCTCTGCAGTGATAAATGGGATTTGCTTTTCCACAGAGGCCGTCAGAGTTATCTAAAGATGAAATCTTCTGACAGTTCACCTCTTCTGAACTCAACCACCGTTTCATGCAGTACAGCGAGTTACAACCATAGAAATTATTCAGAGGAGGAAACATGTTCAATGTGATGCATAATGAAAGTTGTTGTTGTTTTTTTGCTGAATGATTAATAATAAAATAAATGGTTTAATTAAATGTATTTTTTATCAATGTATTGCATTATATTATTATTTTCAGGATTCTTTGATTAAAGAACAGCATTTATTTGAAATAGAAATCTTATAAAAGTCTTTACTGTCACTTTTGATCAATTTAATGTGTCTTTGTCTTTGCTGATTTAAAATAAAAGCAGGTAGATTGTTAGACCACTAGAGTTCACTCAAGTCTGTTAGCTTGATAGATGTACATCTGGAGAGTGGTATTCTTTAATCCACAGAAGATAAGTACAATATACATCATCCCTCCAACAGAGTTGGTCTCTCCCAAGGATAAACTAACTGAAGCTGTTGCATCTTCATGCCTGTCACACAGTTGAATTTGGAGGCACTGTGGGTTTTCAGAGCTGAAATAATTAACATTTAAGCTGTAATGGAAATGGCACACATGACTTAGTTGCCAGGAAAGCTTTCTCCCTGGTGTATCTTCCACACATCTTTGGAGAAGACATAATAGAGATCTCCTGTGGAGCTCAGAAAGAAGGCTGCTGTGCCTGAGACCCCTGCCTGAAGACATGTAATTAGGTTTCTCAAAATGGGCCGAGACTTCCTGTCACAGTTTCGAGAAGCAGCAGTTTGGCTCCACATTAACCTCCCTTCTCACCCCATTCATACAGTACAGCTCACATCTGACAGGTAGACGGAGGGGGGTCTTAATAACGAGAGAGAGAGACCACTTTCTGACCTTCAAGCCTCCCCTCAGTCTTCTCACTATGATTCTTACTCATCCGTCTCATTTTTTCCTCTTTTCAGATTGGGTCTCTGCACCATGGCCTTGGATGTGTAAGTATAATGTTCACTTTTTTTTATTCTATCAATGTCATTCAACAATTTAAATCTGATAACTATAGTTAGAAAAAATTTGTTTAAATTTTTTTTTAATTATTTTAGTTTTTAGTTTTTGCACTCCTTCTGGTCAGTTTTTGAAGTATAAAGTAGTAGGTTGGAGGTTTGAAATAAATAAATATTATTTAATAATAAAATAAAAAATATATTATGAAATTAAACCAAATAATTATTATATCTATTTTTATGTTACTAACTGAATGATTTACTCTATATAATGTATACTATCTGCTATTTTTTATAAAAATATATATATTTTCCACATTTTAAAGTAGTATGCTACATTGTGGTCAAATGATCTTGTTTTGACCTAATTTAAATGTTTTTGTATAATTTGACAGTCTGGTCAAATAACAAATCAGGAAAAACACGTTAAAAATGTTGGAACTGGTAATGGCAGGTCAAGTCGAGTGCATTGCTGAGTATGCACATTTTCGAGTATGCACATTTTCAAGCAGTATACTATAGAGCTTACGGCATAGAATACTGCTTGAAAATGTGCATACTTTGCAGAGTACAGTGTATAAATAAGTACTATATATTGCAGCAATACTTGATATTAATTATATTCTGAACATGTCTAGGATCTCATTTATGGACCAGGTTCGGGCTAATCGATATTTGTTCCCCACATACAGGTGCTGTCCCTACCACATCGCAGGCTGGTATGTTACTGCAGGCTGTTTGAAGTGCCGGACCCTAATAAACCTCAGAAGTTGGGTCTCCACCAGAGAGAGATCTTCCTGTTCAATGACCTTTTGGTGGTAAGAAAGCACACACATCATAGCCCATGACACAAAACAGGACAGAAAAAATGAGACCGAACAGTCTTACTGTACACCATAGCGTCTTTTGTTATGTTGTTATGTTCTTGTTGTTATGATGGTGTAATGGTCAGCAAGACATTTTTAGCCCAATTCTAGGTTAGTAAGTGTACATCATGACAGTCAGAAAGTGTTACTCAGCTTTTCCGGAGGCTCAAAGAGAAGAGAAGATAATTAGGAACAGATGGAGTCCTAATGTTACTGCTTTTGATTCAGGTCACTAAGATTTTCCAGAAGAAGAAGAATTCTGTGACGTACAGCTTCAGGCAGTCCTTCTCTCTTTACGGGATGCAGGTGCTTCTGTTTGAAAACCAGTGTAAGTACCCATAGCGAAGGGTCAAAGCCCTTTTGACCCCATATTGCCCTTTTCTGGACTATGTTTAACCTTATTCATACAGTTTGATTGCTGGGGTGTCATGTAAAAACCAGGCTTTTCACTGCACAAGAAAACAAGAAACAGGTGTTAAAGGTCATGAAATGCTTGCTTTTGATCGAAAACAAATTAAAAGTATTGTGGATTAGGATGTATTACCAAGATTAACATCACTGTCATACACGATTGTGAAATGTGAGAATATCGATTAGCGTGTCCCTCTGAAAAGGGCACGTCTGAGTGCTGACATGATCCGCCAGTCTGTAAATATTCCCCTCCCGCTGCTGCTTTTCAGATTACCCCAATGGAGTGCGTCTCACTTCAGCTCTTCCAGGCGCAGACATTAAAGTTCTCATTAACTTCAACGCCCCCAACCCGCAAGACCGCAAGAAGTTCACAGATGACCTGCGGGAGTCCATCGCAGAGGTGCAGGAGATGGAGAAGTACAGAATAGAGTGTAAGCGGCTCTCATTCACTTTCATTATGTTGGAAAGAGTGACCAGGATGGTCCACAGAAGAAAGTCATATGGGCCTTAAACAATGTGGTGCTTTTTCAAATAACTTGAACTGCAAACCCCGTCTAATGTTCGGTGCGTTGAAGTAAAATGACATGTGAAATAACATGATGTTGATGTTTTTTTCACAGCTGAACTGGAGAAGCAGAAAGGTGTGGTCCGTCCCAGCATTTCCCAGAGCTCAGGACTAAAGAAAGACACAGGAAATGGCAATCTGAGTCGCACCAGTCTGGATGACAGCTACGCCATAGGTGAAGGCCTCAAGAGAAGTGCCCTCAGCAGCTCCTTGCGTGACCTTTCAGATGCAGGTGAGTGTACAGACCCACGTGACATGATGTGCTTCTGGCTTTATCTGTCACAACCTCTGATTAGTTTGTGCAGTCTTGTCCAAACAATACTTCGCCTCTTGCCAAAGTAGAGCGCTGAATGCTTGCTTCTAAATTGGTGTTTGTCCACAACCATTAGTGTAGCCTCAATTATTTATTAATTAGAGCTGGGTGATATATCAAATATTCACAGGATTTCATTTCCAATTTAAAATGAATAATTTGACTTGTTTAATGTGTTTTTATTGGACCATTAGTTATTCTAAAGACTAGTTTCATGGTCCTTGTCTAGTGAAAATCAGTATTGGGAAAGCATGCTTTGATTATTTTATATAGATTTTTACCAGTGTTGTTATTGTTAACTAAAACCAAAATGACTGAAAATTGTTTTCAGCAATTGAAATAAAATACAAATATTAGATGAAAAACATAACCCTATATCACCCAGCCCTGTTATGAATGTCCTTCGCCATGGCTAACGAAGCTAGAAGCATCCTGACAAATATTATCTTCCACATTCGTTTTTCCCACTCTATAATTGAACCTTCACACAATTTGTGAGCTGTGATATCTTCTCACTCTATTTAGCAGATGCTTTTGAGCCCTAAACATGGCAGTCACTACACTGGAAAAAAATGGATAGTGTGAAGTGTGACCTCACATGCCTTCTCTGTTAGAACAATCAGTTCACAGCGTAGTCACACTCCGTAAGTGTGAATTGAACTCGACCAAGCTGGTCGCTGAGTCTGACGACAGGAGACACTACACATGAGAACCTGAGAGATATCTGGAAGAGCTATGAATATCCCACTCCAGCAATCCTGTACAGCACTGAAAATGTGCGCAGTATCTTGTATATTATAATAATGGATTAAGAAGAATCTAAGAGTGTAGAAGTTGATAGCTCTGCTAACATTGTCATTCAGTCATTCAATACTTCTTCCAGATTGACGATTGTTTCATACTGCTAGTCTGAGCTGCCACATTTGTATTTGACCATACATCAAAAACGATAATGATTTTTTTTTTTTACTGTTTTTGCTTTTTTTTTTGTTCAGTTGCTTCTGTGATCTAGTGTAGGGATTATGGCTGCACGATATTGGAAAAAATTGACATTGACAGAACGAGTGGGGTGATTTTGTTGGAGATTGCAAAATAAAAATTATTTAAAAATCTGGAAAATGTTTTTAACTCCTGAAAACATTTTTTTTTTGTGGGAACCATTCTTTTGGGGTTGATCTTTTTTTTCACTTGGGTTTACTTTGTTTAAAAATATATCTTTAAGTTTGCAGGGCACATTCCCACTGTTTTTGACCAATTCAGTATAAAATAGTAATTATTGTGATTATTATTAAATAATATATTAAACAAAATAAGAAATATATTGTAATACTTATACTAATATTTATATCTTAATTTTTTTCATTTTCAAACATTAAACCATCAAGCTTTTATTCCATTCAATTGAATTCAGTTCAGTTTGATTGTGGGCAGCTCGTGGTCCGGTGAAGCTCTGTATCATGTGGATGAGCAGTGCCGCTCTGGAGCCGGTAGCACGTATATTTACTTAATTACATTGCATATCAATTTTAATTTGGTATATCGTGCAGCTCTAATAGGAATCTTCAGTTTGCTTGTAGTAATCAAAACCCAGTTTGCAGATGTAGCTGTACTATGCTTCTTGATGTTAGGACCAGTATACCCTCATCCTTCGGCCCTTTAAACGCTCCTGACCCACCTGGCTCTACCCTCCCTCCCTCCCTTTTCAGACTACGGCTGCTTGCTTCATGTCTCAATAGCGCCCCTGTAGGCAGGCAGGATATATACGCTTCTACATGCGCCTCTATATATCTGACTGTTCGAGCGTGCTCTAATCTATCATATTGCATGTCTCGCTCAGGCAAGCGGGGGCGCCGCAGCAGTGCAGGATCTCTAGACAGCAATATGGAAGTAAGTACCGTGATATAGGATGCAAGAACCTACAACAGGCCGCTATTCTGTGTGACAATGTTGCGTTTTGAAACTGCAACTTTGCTTTGTTTATTTATTCATTTCTCTGGTCTGTTCCATCTTTTTCTCTTTGGTTGCTTCTTTGCTCAGTAGTTTCAACATATCTGTATGTGTGTGGTGTTGTTTTTGGACTAAGTAGGCCACCCTGCATGCATGAGCTGCCTGTTCCTGTGGAGCTTATGTGGAATGACGGGCAATTCTGCCCCCGTGGCTCACATCACATATCATAACATCTCCACAGTCCAACTTAGTCAGCATGACTCAACTAATGCAAACATCCCATGTCACGTACAGTGGGCTGCGTTGTCTTTTTCCTTTGTAAAATGTTTAATTTGATTCCTGATGGCATGTTTCACTTGGCAGCTGCAAGTGAACAATAGTGTTCTGTTAGAGTACTTCAAAAAGTGCAAGTCTTCATTTCCTCACCGACCTCCAACCACTTGACCTCTTCCTCTCCAGCCCTAAAGCACCTTTTACCTCTTGGAATGCCTCGAAATGGTTTCCCATCTGTGTGCAGATAAGCATAATAAACACGAGGGAGTATAGCAAAGGAATCGATGCTATAACAGACTGGATTTGGATTTGCCATCCATTTAGTCTGTAGGTGTGCCTGTTTGATTGACAGCCTATCCTAGAATGCAGGAAAGCCCATATGCTCGCTTTAACATCACTAAATGCTGACTAACTCAATCTTGCCTGTTCCAGCTTTTGCATGTAATGCATGGCTTTCAGCGATCTGCTTCAGTCTTTTATAAATGCATTAACTGCTGATGGATGATCATGATGCATTGCTTGAGTGCTGGGTCCTTGTTTGACATAAAGGAATGATTTTTAGAGTACTTTTATGTGATACTATTTTGGGGATTAACTTTCTGGTCTGTATTACAGTACTGTTCAAAATGTTTGGGGTCAGTACAATTTTTTTTTTTTTTAAGAATTTGAAAGAAACTTGTATGATGCATTAAAAGTGACAGTAAAGACATAATGTCACAATATATTCCTATTTCAAATAAATGCTGTTCATTCAAACTTTTTATTAATCAGAGAGTCCCCCCCTCCCAAAAAAAAATCACTGTTTCCACAAAAATATTAAGCAGCACAGCTGTTTTTAACATTTGATAATTACAAGAAAATTTTCTTGAGCTTCGAATCAGCATATTAGAATGATTTTTGAAGGATCATGTGACACTGAAGACTGGAGTAATGATGCTGAAAATTCAGCTTTGCCATCACAGGTATAAATTACATTTTAAATTATATAAAACAGGTATTTTAATATTTCACAAAATAACTGTTTTTTACTTTATTTTGTTCAAATAAATGCAGCCTCTATGCGCATAAAAGACTATCAAAAATATTTAAAACATCTTACAGACCCCAAACTTTTGAACGGTTGTGTATTTCAGTTCTGTGAATTAAAATATGTGACATATTTAATTACTAGGGATGGGAATCATAAAGAATTGAATTGAAATGCACTTATTTTTGATTCTGAATCTACTGGATGGTTCCAGTTCCTTATTGATTGCATTATTTTATTGAAACAATTTTTTTTGTATATTAAGTACATTTGGTCCCTTTTTTCCAACAAATATACTAAACAACAACTTTTTTGTTACATGTCAATGCTTTTTATTAATAATTAAAGTGCAATTTATTATGTCAAAGCTTCATTGCTTTATAATCACCTAGTCTCTAACTCCACTGATTTTAGTGCCACAGTAACAGTTTATGGTTCTTCTTGATTTGGACATTACAAAAGTAATGACTTCAGTTCAAGAATCAAATCGATTTATTCAGTGAGCGAGCCATTAGACTGATTAAAACCAATAACTCATGGGTCCAGAACTCATTTGTGAGTCCTTTTAATGATTTAATAAAAATAAAATGGCTTACAAGAGTCATTTTTTAATGAACTGGACTATGCTGGTCCAAAGATATGGACATTCAAGAACCATTAACATGAAAATCATTGGTGGTGTTTTTTTTGTTTGTTTGTTTGTTTAAATAGAAAACTGGATTGGTTCCCAACCCTAATAATTTACACATTTAAATCAACCTAACATTTACAAATTCTGAATGCAGAATGTGAAATATATAATAAATGGAACTGTACACATCTCGTTTTTAACTTCTCCATTCTTCTCTCTCCCTCGTGCTCCCGCAGGGGTCCATCATTAGCAGCCCCCACATACGGCGCCGAGCCACTTCCAGCCGCGACTGCCCCTCCCGCCAGCAGTCCATCCCCAACTCCTCCTCTCTCCTAGGCTCCATATTCGGCACCAAGCGGGGCAAGTCGCCCTCTCTGGCTGCCCAGTCCTCCCACCCCTCCCACCCAACACTCATCTCTCACACCCCGCACCCTACCAACCTGCACCACACGGCCCGCGACGTCGTCACCGTCACTGAGACCCAAGCCCAGATGCACCCCCACCACGCTCAGTTTTGCCACATGCAGAACCCCCCTCCGTACCACCACCACCATCACTACCACCCCCCAGCGCACATTCAACACCCGCCCCACCAGTTCCACCCCACGCCCGGCCCCTCTTCCTCTCACAGCCACTCGCACGGCCCCCACGGCCACGGGACGCACCGAGACCTGTCGCACCCCGCCCACACCCAGCATGCACCTCACCACCACAGCCAGCCTCCGGCTCCTCCTCCGGCGGCCAGCAGCACCAAGCCCAAACACAGCGGCATCAGCACTGTGGTTTGAGCCCCTCCGCAAACTCTTTCCTCTTGGGAATGGGACCGTTTTTGGCGGGCTGTCCGTTGGGCCTCTGTTTAGATTGTAACTTGCGACGGATTGTTGCTACCTACCAGGACATGAACAAAAAGGGCACCTTGACTCACGTTTAACTCATCCAGCGCCCGTTTCCTCTGGGAAAGGGAGCCACAATGTGTAGCACCGGCCTTCTGGGGCGGCTAGAACTCAAATCATCAGTTCTTACCAGTCATTGCTCAAGCTGTAGAGCCCCAGACAAAGCTGCTGCTGCTGCTTCTTTTAGGCTCCATTTTAGAGACTCTCAACCTTCTCGACTCTGGCGGTGAAGCAAAAGCATGCGCAAAAGACCGTGGCAACTGTTTTCTTGTACTTAATTACCTAAATGCATTAACAAATAGCCTGCTTATTAGTTTGCAGAAACTATGTTTTTGCTAGAACAACGGTTTAAGATAACAGTCTGTCTAAGTCAGTCAAAACGAGTGGTGTTCCAGTATTTAATGTAGCTGTAGACCACACATTTCTGTGATATAGTTAGGGGACTATAACGTGCCAATTATTAAAAAGCAGTGACTGAGTTAATCAGAAAAAAAAAGAAAAAAGATTTGCTTTGTGTATGTCGTACATATAGTATTTTGTAAAATAATAATAATAATAATAATACTATTAGCAGCTATTGTTATTATTGGTCTAGAACAAAAATAGTCCGAAGCCTCAGATAAAATCTCAGTATTCTCTGTGTACTCACCACGTAGGGGTTACTAATTTTCACTGATACTGAACTCAGTAGGTGGCCAATTGAACAACGTGGAAATCATTGGTTGCCTTGGAGTTGGAAGATTCTCCCGGAATCTCCGGCTTGTGTTCGCACCACCTCCTTTGGGATCTACGTAGCGCAAACCAATCACAGGGACTCTGGGAAGGGGGAGGGCGGAACAAGGGAGCTCACTGATGGATCCTCCACGGCCTCGACTCATCGGTCCCGGCCACTGCTGCAACATGCTTTTATTTTTTTAACTATTTTTTTAGAGATGAATAAAACAATATGAAACAAATGTACATTTGAAGATGTTTATGGCAAAGCCGGTGCAATGAAAAGGCTATTTTGACGTCTAACATTAGGGGTAGTGTTTGTGTCGGAGGAAAGCAGGCTGATCGAATTCTCGCCCCATATTTTAAAAGCTTAGTTTGTGCAGAGATGTGGATTTTTCTCAGCAGGCTGAGCGTGTGCCCTCTTCTGTGTGGAAATGAAGTAGATTTGATACATATTCTTCTGTCCTCCTGTGAGAATGCCTTTCACTTGCTCAGAAACACAGCTAATGTAATGTAATCTAATGTAATGTAAACTGCATTTAATATGTAGCAGTGGGTCGGATGGATGTGTTCTCACTCGAAACGGTTTTTTCACACATATCCCCTTTCTTGGTTCAATTTTTGACTTGTTTTGTACTGTAAGTAGATAAATGGTGTTGGAGCTGTGATTCGATGTATTCGTTTTGCGTTCCGACGCTCTTTTAACTCAAGCACAGAGCTTCTGAACAGCACTTGTCTTTGTAAATAATCACTTAATGTACAGAAACCACGGCTGAAATGAGCTTATACGAGACCGGTGTCAGCAGTTGCGACATTTGCTGTGCGTTGTTTCTCTTTTTTTTTTTAACTAATCATGTGCAATATATATGTTTCGGTTTTGTAAATTCAGAATTTCAACCAGTTGTTTGGTTTGTTTGTTTCTGTTATATCACATTTCTAACATCATATACGTCTGACCCCATATTGTTTCTCGCCCACACCGACAACTTGTTCTCCCTGGTCTCTGTTTTACCTGCAACCTACAGTCAGGAATGTCAGCTAAAGTACTCTTGCATGTATATTGTACAAAAATATTCTCTAGATATTGCATATTTCCAGAGATATTATCAGTGTTACAGTTGACCGTTGTTAAATGAGTGATGATGATGATGATGATAATGATGAACATATTAAAATCTGTAGACTTCTCTTCATTCAAAACCTCTTTATCCTGTTTCGCACCAGAATAGAATCAATTAGGAGACATCAGTTTATTGTTTATCTGGGCTTAAAAATTAAACGCTGATCGTCAAATAGAAAATATTAGCCGGTAGCCTAATCGTAATGAAGTGCCGCAAGGGCGCGTCCGTATAGTAATAGAAGCTTACGGATAATAGAGCATAAATCCGTGTCTATGTCATTATCAGACTTCATAACACCTGGCTTGTTCCCAAGATGCACTGAGGCCAGTAGTTTGTACAGTACAGCATTAATCAGACTAGGACAGTCCATCTCTGTGTACGAATGCCATCACCCGAAGCCATTTCTGACTAAACCACCGACCATAAGTTCAGAGAGCTGTCAAGAAAGAGTCTTTTTTTTATGTTTTTTTTCACCTTTGTGTTGAATGTTTTTTTTATGGATTTCAGTGCAGTGTATTTGTAAATGTATTGTGCTGCTTCAGCTTTGTACTGTATAGTACTGGACGGTCAAGTCAAAACGTCACAAAGCTTTGCATGCAGCTGATGCCTAGCACCTCTGGTTGAAATGTGAGCTTATTTAAAAAAAATGAAGAAATGTGCTTTCTTTTTATTATGTTCTTTCTCATCTTTTGTTTGTTCGATTGGTTGGTTTTATTGTTTGTTTCTGTTTTGTTTGTGATGTTGGCTTGGCTTGCTGTTACATTTTACTCTGTGCCACTGCATCTCGGCATGTGTATCATTTGTTTACTCCCTAAAAAGATCATTACACTTCTGATTTGTTTTCTATAAAAAGCCTGTTGCTGTATATATCACAAACCAATGTGAGAAATTAGAAGAAGAAAAAAAAAGCATATCATATAGAAATCTATTATGGATGATAAAGGGAAAGTATAAGTGTTGGGGGTTTGTTTGAAGTGTATATAGTCTGTATTATACTTTTTTGTTTTTCGCTCAGCCATCGCATTGACGGTGTAGTCCTTTTCCAGCTTAAAGAGACTCATATTAACATGACACTGCTTCTGCTACCAAATGTACTTATTGAATTTGTCATAGGATCTTCTTTAATAAGCCGACTGTTACATGACTCTCACCGCCTTTCATGTGCGTCCACTCAAACATACATTTCTTTTCTTTTCTTTTTTACTACCAAATGAGGAGAGGAGAACTATGGTTTTAATATGCATTCTGTTTTTAAGTAGATGACAAGACCCTATTGATGTTTAACTATAACTGTGACCATGTTGAGAACATGAAATAAAACAATATACCATAAACCTGTATTGTTCTGCATTATAGCACACATTATGTTGATGTAAATCATTTTGAATGCATGTCCTTAGCGTTTTCTGTGGATCTCAAAATGAATAAACTCTTGTAGTTAGATATGAAGCATTAGAAATAGCCTTCAAAACTCTCCAAAGCCTTGCTGAATTCAACATAAAAGTATGTTTGAGTCAGCAAGGTCATTGCGTAACTGGTTTTATGAAAGGTTTGGTGGTTCTCAGAATCCTTGCCACAGTCTTTCTCATTCTAATTTTTAGTCTTCTCAGTACTTTCTTTATAAATGCTTTTATGAGCTTGTTTGTGAACGACAAACTCATGGTAAGTACTGGAATTGGAATATCAAAAAAAATCTTCCATTATACGCAGCTTAATTAGACATATTAAGAGCCGAGACATCATGCTTTGAAAATATAGAAAAATCTTTTTTTAGATAAATAATTTTATTCAGCAAGGACACATTGATTTATGATATTACAAAGGATTTCTATTTCAAATAAATGCTGTTCTTTTGATCTTTCTATGCATCAAAGAATCCTGAAAAAAAGTGTATTATGGTTTCCACAAAAAATATTAAGTAGCACAACTGTTTTCAACATTGATCATAATAAATGTTTCTTGAACACCAAATCAGCATATTAGAATGATTTGACACTGAAGACTGGAGTAATGATGCTGAAAATTCAGCCTTGCCATCACAGGAATGAATTACATTTTAAATCAATTAAAATGGAGTTATTTGAAACTGTAATAATATTTCACAATTTTACTGTTTTTACTGCATTTTTGATCAAATAAATGCAGTCTTGGTGAGCATAAGAGGTTTCAAAAATATATATATTTTAAATTTTAAACCAACCCC
Source organism: Squalius cephalus (assembly GCF_949319135.1). Lineage (NCBI taxonomy): Eukaryota > Metazoa > Chordata > Actinopteri > Cypriniformes > Leuciscidae > Squalius > Squalius cephalus. The sequence goes on along the minus strand of NC_137143.1, from coordinate 22,974,255 downwards.
AGACTTTTGAATGGAAGTAGGCTATATTTGTAATAAAGATAAGGCTGAAAGCTTCAAGATTCATGTTTTCATGAAGAAACTGTGCACGCTTTGTGAATTCAGAGTTGTGAATGTCTGGATAAACCGTTTCTTATGCATGTGTGACGCTGTGACCTACAGACAGCTGGTGAGAAAGGGAACTGTGCCCTTCTTGTCTGTCTGTCTGGCTTGCTGTGGGCTATAAATAGAGCAGCTTTGAGGGTTAAATCCTCATTGTCAACACCAACAACACTGGATCGCTGCCCAGAAAAGGACTGCAATGAAAGAGAACCACTGAACAACTAATTACTGTTTGTTTATTAATATTTGAACGCATGAAATCCACATAAATCTGAGCAACAATTTTGATGAATTCAGTGACTAGTGGGAATTCACGATAAATTTTCACTCAGCATTGAAATGAATAACATCATGTGTATTGCAGCTAAACACTGACATCTGCAGGGCATAAAAAGAACTGCACCCTAATTGACTCGTGTCGTCATCAATGTGAGACGAAAATGGGTGAAAGGTGTTTCAGACAGTCGTAGGGTGATCAGGGTGAGTGTTCACGTTAAAGATGACCCTGAACAAACTTACTCTTTTGACAAGTACTGTCAAGCTTGGGAGAAATTTGTTCGCTGCACGAGTCGCGAAAAATGGAGATTGTCTGCATCGCTTTCAGTCGCGGCGATCCATTAGATCCAGTGCGAGGAGTTTGGCATATGCTAAAGATATGTTCCTGGGCAAAGTAAACAAGGTGATGTAAGCAAAATGCAGCATAATTTGTTTTTACATAACTGACGTACCTATTTAAATGTTGAGCACTTGAGCAGGGGAAACCGCTTTGTATGTATATATATATATAAATATATTAATCATTATTATAATATTCACTAAAAAAAATCCATCTTGGTTAAATATTCTGGATAAGACTGTGATTTTACATGAAAATAATGCATAGCCTACATCTTTCAGGCTGAAGTCTTTCCCTACCCAGAAATCAGCAATGAAGAATTAGAGGAGATGAACCAACTTGTTCAGCCTGTGGAGAAGTTTTTCAGTGAAAATGGTGGGTTCAAAGAAAGCATGCATTATTGTGCTTTTGTCTGTTTATTGTGAGCTTTCTGTACATATATTGTGTTGTATTATATTATACTAATGTACTTTAATATTTGGTAAATACTTGACATACTTGTGTCCACTTGTTAATCAAGTCCACTTGTTTAAAATTCCATTTTTTTCCCATCTAAAACAGCATTTGATTAACAAATAAAGTATAACAAGGTAACTTTAGTTAAAGCTGCAGTTCGTAACTTTTTTTGTGTGTTCAAAATGTACCAAATGTAGTTGTATGTAATAGGGCTGTCGCGATAACCACACTATCGCAGTAACGTTACCGCGCTACTGACAAGCCAACCGCAGAGGAATTCAAGTAACTGCAGCAACCGCGATATTCACATCTTCTTTTTTCATAAGGCGAAACCCTTCTTGTTTTGAACTTCGTGCATGTGTATTGAATGCTAAATAAGTTAATAATGATAATAAGACGTGGTGATCATGGTTTTATCATGGTGATTTGTACAGAGGCTTCGTGGATTTGCACTTAAGCCTAAACAGACTGTGAATGAGAGAGATCGACTGAGCGCGTGCGATTACCTGCGTCTGTATTTGAGGTCAAGTCAGAATACTCGTGAAAAGGTTGCCGTGTCCAAGGAAAGTTAAATATTTGTCCTGTCATCCTTTTAACGTTTAAAATAAAGGGTATTTACCATGAATGGCATCAGCGACAGCGCTGGTCAGCATCCACAGCGTGAGGAACTCGCGGTCGCGGGAAACAAAACTCAGTGAGTCACGCATTGAATCAATGCCATTTGTCTCTATTAAGTGAAGCTTCAGTGTTACCCATGCGACGCATTGCTGGTCAGCTGAGCCTTGAAAAGTGGAGCTCAGAGTTAAAAATAATTAACCTTGTTTCACTACTATCTTTTAATGAATCAATCAGCGTTTTTGAACGTGTTGTTGAATGAATGGTTTAATGACTCACTCAAAGACAGTCCGTTGACGTAACAACTGCGCTCTGAGTGACAGGCTTTCAATGCGCAGAGTTTATTTTATTTTTTTACAGTCTATGGTTTATTGGTTACTGAAAATGTACTCGTTTTTGTGCATGCTGACCACATCATGACACTTATTTATATAGCAACAAATAAATCCAAATAAATTAATAAATGCGGTAAAACCGCATATCGCGCTCTTGAGCCACTCAAAATTACCGCAAGGGAAAATCCTTCACCGCGACAGCCCTAGTATGTAAGAAACGAGTACATCAAGAAACCATTTTCCAAATCGGGGTTTTTTTTGTTTTGTTTTTTTGTCTTTTCCTGAATCACTACGGTGCACCTATAATAAGTGTTTATATTCGGACTATTTTAGACTGGTTCGGGTTGTACCACTGCGGAGTATCCCAGTAACTGCGTGACTCGTCATAGACATAAACAGAGAAGTAGCTCCGGCTACAGTGTTCTTCCGCAAGACGCACGCAGTTCTGTTTATTAACCGCTAGAGCCCCAAAAGTTACGGACTGCAGCTTTAAATAATAATTAACAGAAATACTTTTGTGCTTTAGTGGAAGCAAGTAAATCTTCCATTTGTACAACTTCTTTAAGATTTTTATATTTTATATTTAAAAAGTTTTAATACCTGATCTCAGCTTTTGCATTTTCATGGATTTATTCAAATGACTGAGACTTTTTCTGTACTTGTGCAAATATCACCTCTAGTTGATTCTCAGAAGATCGACCATGAGGCCGTAATTCCTCCTGAGACTTTAAATGGGCTGAAGGAACTTGGGCTGTTTGGGATCCAGATACCTGAAGAATATGGTGAGACTGACCTCTGACCTCATACGACAGACTATTTCTAATATACCGTCAGAGTTTCATCTGCTTGTTTGCATGTTTCCTCCAGGCGGTCTGGGCCTCTCAAACACCATGTATGCCAGGTTAGGAGAGATCACTTCTTTAGATGGGGCTATTGCAGTCACACTTGCTGCACATCAAGCCATTGGCCTGAAGGTAAGCGAACGACTTTCGGTGTTGCATTGTGGGTCCTATTATTAACTACTATGTTGTTTGATATTTCAAAGACAATTTACATAACATAGCCATTGCATTTTAGGGAATTTTGATTGCTGGAAATGACGCTCAGAAAGCAAAATACCTTCCCAAACTAGCAACAGGAGAGCACGTTGCAGCTTTCTGCCTCACTGAACCTGGAAGGTATCGCATTTCACCTAAGATTTAGAACCGATCCTTTTTCAGATCTGCTACGATTATCATTTTAAATGAAATGTACTCTCGTGTGTTAGCGGCAGTGATGCTGCATCTATACAGACACGGGCCACGCTGACAGAAGATGGGAAGCACTTCTTGCTCAATGGCACAAAGGTGACAGCTTCAGTCAGATCATTCTGTCTAGCTTAGTGAAATCTCTTCACTTGCTGTATTTCGATTAAATCTTGTTGTTTGATCTCAAGTTTTGGATTTCCAATGGAGGATGGGCAGACATCATGACCGTCTTTGCCAGGACAGAAGTTGTTGACAAAGATGGTCAAAAGAAAGATAAGATCACAGCTTTCATTGTAGAGAGGGCGTTCGGTGGCATCACCAGTGGCAAACCTGAGGACAAACTAGGCATCAGAGGATCAAACAGTGAGTTTGATATATATATATATATATATATATATATATATATATATATATATATATATATATATATATATATATACACACACACAATTTTGGTAACACTTTACAATAAGGTTCGTTAGTTAACATTAGTTAATTTATTAATTAACATGAACTAACAATGAGCAATACATTTGTTACAGTATTTATTAATCTTTGTTAATATTAGTTAATAAAAATACATCTGTTCATTGTTTGTTCATGTTAGTTCACACAGTGCATTAACCCTCTGGGGTCTGAGGGGTTTTCTGGGCCCTGGAGGTGTTCTGACATGCTCTGACATTTGTGCTTTTTTCAGTTATGTATAAACATGTTAATGGCAAAGGTGTAAATTCACTCTATATAGCACAAACAGGGCTACCATAATATGTGAGCAACATGCATGTATATGTTTGAATTTTAAAAAAAATAAAAGTGAAAGTTGCTGAAATAAGACCACAGAACACATACTAAATATGTGTCAACAAGACTAATGAATGTTGTCGCTTCGAGTTCTGGCTTCAAAATGATGTGAAAATCATCCTGCCTAATCGTTCACACACAATTTAAATCAATGTATTGTTTTATAAGACAGGTTTTGTTAACAAATATTAACAAATACAACCTTTTATTTTAATAATGTATTAGTAAATGTTGAAATTAATATCAACTAAGATTTATAAAGGCTGAAGAAGTATTGTTCACTCTTTGTTCATGTTAAATAAGGTAGTTAACTAATGTTATACCGTGGTCTGGGTGAATACTCGATTCTGATTGGCTGCAGGGTGTCCATTAAAAAGTGATAGAGGACACCTAGTAAATGAGTTCTGGTGAAACTGACTGTTTACCGTTCGAAATTAATAAATGCGCTGGCTACATCAGCTGTAAGTAACCATAGCAACAGTCAGTCAAAGTATCTATACGGACTATAAATATCTCCGGTTGCTAAATAAACCGTCAGACGTAACCAGGGAAACCAAGTTATTGTTTGTAAAAACTTTAGATTTCGATTGTAAAACTAATTAAAATATAAACTAATGTTTTAAAAATGTGTTATTTGGCAAGTGACCATGGTATAAGCGGGTTAATGCCCTTCGAGGTGTCCATTGTCAGGTATTATTGGATACCTGACAATGGACACCTCGTCGGACATTAACCCTTACTTTTAACTAATGAACCTTATTGTAAAGTGTTACCCAATATTTTTATTGATCTAAATGAAGTTAAAAGGGTGTTTGTGCCCTTTTTTGGCGCGCACATTCATTGAATATTTGTACTTTCCACAGCTTGTGAAGTCTCATATGAAGACACCAAGGTGCCAGTCGAGAATGTAATTGGTGAAGTCGGTGGTGGTTTTAAGGTGATCAGAGCACACAACCAGTGCATTTTAATAACACTATGATAACGTGATGTTGCATTGACACGTGACGTGTGCGTCGTCTTTAGGTCGCTATGAACATCCTGAATAATGGGCGCTTCAGCATGGGCAGTGCAGGTGCAGGGATGATCAAGAAGCTGATTGGTGAGAACATGATTCATTGAAAATTCACAACACATCCTTTAAATTTAAATCTCTAAACTATACATCCTTTTCATGCCACGCGATTCCAGAGTTGACATCAGAATATGCAGGCACGAGAAAACAATTCAGCAGGAACCTTTCTGAGTTTGGAATGATTCAGGTACATTTTAGTCATATTGAATTTATTATTAGTAACAACTCCAATTAGAGAGCTCTACAATTCAATTATTACTAGTAACAATTACAATTAGAGAGCTCTCTAATTGAATTTTTACTAGTAAAAAAACGAATTAAAGATATGTATAATTGCAGAGCTCTGTAATTGAATTAAAGAGCTCTGCAATTGCATTCTTACTAGAAACAATTCAATTGTAGAGCTCCGTAATTAAAAATGAATGGAAGTCAATGGAGACATATGACTAGTAAAAATTCATTTGTAGAGCTTTCTAATTGGAATTGTTACTAGTAAAAATTAATTTGTAGAGCTTTCTAATTGGAATTGTTACTAGTAAGAATTTAATAAGAGAGCTCTCTAATTGTAATCGCTACTAGTAAGAATTGAATTGTAGAGCTCTCTAATTGAATTCTTACTAGTAAAAATGCAATTACGACGAGTAACGCTGGGTACAATTTAAGCTAAAACGGCTTGCCATAGTTATTTGTTCACTAACATTTTATTTTACTTGGACACAGGATAAGTTTGCTACCATGGCTCTAAATGCGTTTGTGATGGAGAGCATGGCTTACCTCACTGCTGGAATGATGGACCGACCTGGAGTCCCAGACTGTTCTCTGGAGGCCGCTATGGTCAAGGTGAAGTAACTTGAAATCATAAACGTTTATAACTGAAAAACCTCACACTGGAGCTGCTCCTGATATCATCAAATGAGCCTCAGCTGTGTTTTTACAGGTCTTTAGCTCTGAGGGCAGCTGGATCTGTGTGAGTGAAGCTCTGCAGGTTTTAGGAGGCCTGGGCTTCACCAAGAACTACCCCTACGAGCGCTACCTCAGGGACTGCCGCATCCTCCAGATATTTGAGGTACAGAGGAGCATGATTACAACTGTAATATGTGTGTTATACTGACATGAAAGGGAAGCACAGCTGTATTTGTAAGCTTTGTGACAAGTTCAGACTTGTGAAGTACAGGGGTGCTGTGAAATAAAAGTAGCAAAATTACTTTATGTAAATTACAGAGGTTTCTGTACAATTGTTTTAATGTTTTTGAATGTGAAATATTATTACAATTTAAAAATAACTGTTTTCTATTTTAATACATTTTGAAATGTAATTTATTCTTGTGATGGCGATGCTGAATTTACTTCAGTCTTCAGTGTCACATGATCCTTCAGAAATCATTCTAATTTGCTGATTTGGTGTTCTAGAAATATTTCTTTGTGGGATTTTTTTTATGATTATTTGATGAATAGAAAGTTCAAAAGAACAGCATTTATTTAAAAAAGAAATGTTTTGTAACATCATAAATGTAATTAATGTCACTTGATTAATTTAACACACCCTTGCTGAGCTATCTTACTGACCCCAAATTTTTAAATGGAAGTGTACAATTTATTTAACATGAAATAGTGGCAAAAAATAGACTAAAAGCAATTATTTTGTTATTTTACCTTTAATATTAAACCTTAATAGTTGGGGTCAGTTAAACTTGAGGCTTGTTATTATTATGTTACGATTATTATTTTATGTAATTATCTGAATTTAATTAGATTTATTTATTTGGGTTTTATTGTCTTATTAATTAGATTACTTGGATGGCAGCTTTAATTTGTGTAGTAAAAGAAAAATCAGTTTTTGACCACCAGGGGGCATGTTGACAAACGTAAGGTTCCAGCACGAACGTGCAAAAACAATTAAATGAGAAATGCATTATATAATACAGTTTCTTTTTTTCTCTCTCTCCCTCTTTTTAGGGTACTAATGAGATTTTGAGGATGTACGTTGCACTTACAGGAATGCAGTATGCCGGAAAAATACTAACAGGAAAAATAAAGTATGTAAGAAATTTATAAATGTGTCATTCTTCATGATTAGTTATTTAAAGGGTTAGTTCACACAAAAATAAAAATTCTGTCATCATTTACTCACACTCATGTCGTTCCAAACCTGCAAGACTTTCGTTCATCTTCAGAACACAACTGAAGATCTTTTCGATGAAATCTGAGCCAGCTCTACATTCCATAGACAGCTACACAACTGACACTGACGCTTCAAAAAGTTCATAAATAAATCGTAAAACTTATCCATATGAATTTAACTGTTTACTCGAAATTTTCTGAAGCGACTCGATCGCTTAATAATATATGATGAACAGATTCATTTTAGGGTTTTATTCATATATAAACATTGATCAGTGAACATAAACAGAAGCTCAACCGAACCTGCTTGACGCGTGAGAATGAACCTTATTGGTTCTTGCTGAATCTTAAACGTGCTGCGTAACACGAGAATGAACCTCATTGGTTCTCTAGCAAGCATGATTGTGCTTCCCTTTACCATAACTGATTTTTGCATTGATCAATGTTTAAATGTGAATAAAAGCCTAAATTAAATCTGTTCATCATATAATCGAGTCTCTTCAGAAAATGTTGGACTAAATTCAAATGGATTAGTCTCTTTATGATCTTTTTGAAGCGTCAAAGTGGTAGTTGTGTACTTGCGTAGCTGTCAACGGAGGGACAGAAAACTCTCAGATTTCATTAAAAACATCTTCATTTGTGTTCTGAAGATGAACGAAAGTCTTACTGGTTTGAAATGAGGGTGAGTAATTAATGACAGTTTACATTTTTGGGTGAACTATACCTTTAAGAGTAAGACAGCTGCATTCTTTAACATGTGCAATTGTCTTCTCACAGGGAGATGAAGAAGGGGAATGTGGGGGTGGTCTTTGAGATTCTGGGAAAGAAATTGAAGGACTCAGTGGGGAAGACGGTGGACTTTGGACTGACCGGCAAAGATGGCGTTGTGCACCCCAGTCTGACGGTACAGAACCAATGCTGCTTGTACTTGTGCTCTATTTGACTGTAATCAGCAATAATCATGACACCAGTGGTCATAAAATGAATGTACGGACTACGTCATTATAGTAATAACATTGATGTCCTGTAAATGTCCCGTCACCCTCACATCTGATCTCGTCTAGTTCTCCTGCAATTGACATGTCATCAGGCGCAATCCTTCCTTCTGATCTCTCCTTTAAACCCGTGTGGTCGAGTAATTGAGCCCAGCTTGTTTTCAGCAAAGTGATGATGTCATCGTTCTCCCACAGGAGAGCGCCAAAATGTTTGAGCAGAACGCTGCACTCTTCGGCTCTACTGTGGAAAGCTTACTGTACCGATATGGAAAGGTAATAAATACAATGTATGTAAATACTTACATTATTTTGAAACTTTGCAGCTGGTTTGATTTTAGAAAATGAAATTATTATTTATTGTATAATTGTTTTTACAGATTTTTACTTCAGCGTTTACCATTTTGTTTATTTTGATCAGACACTGGATGATGGATATTGTCATGTCGAAGCAAAACTCTTTCTTTCTGTATAAAAACTGCTATATTTATAGTAAGCCAAGCCTCATAGTCACCGGTCCCATCAATCTCACATTTTCCCCACCATCAGTTTTTAATCGGAGTTTGTCCACATTCCTCAGATGCTGCCAGAAAATGAAAAACGACTATTCGTTTAACGTACAGCCATGTTATTTCTTTGGGTTGCTATCGTAACGCACAAGGTAATTAGCGTGGGCCGTTAGCGCTGCTGGGACCTGGTCTCTGGTCCCTTCTTTCCTGCTAGGCTGAGGTAATGTTCATGTGTGACACAGCTGGCCTCACTCTCTCTTTTCTGAATGAACGTCTGTGTGGCCGTGCTGTTGTATTCAGACTGCAGTCACAAGAGTGCAGCCTGGAAGTGCTTCAGATTTCCACGCGCTTTTTTTTCTGTTGGAGCGCACAACATTTCATCTTCATTCATTCTCATTTGCAGGAAATATTTAAAGGAATAAATCCCCCCGCCGCAGTGTTTTTGCTTACATGCTGTGTGAAATACGAACTGTATAAAGGCAGGCACAGGATGTGCTTGTCTCTTTATGGGTATTACCGTAAGGACGGCCTTGATTTGTCCTACTTTAAATTACCTAGATCAACTGAAACATCTTGAAATATGATATTCAGACAGTGTTTAATTTTAGAATTATTTTCAAAATGATTACAATGGTAAAGTCATTTTTGTAAAAAAAATAAAATATATATATATATATATATATATATATATATATCTCAAAAAAGGTTTTTAAAATCATGAGAAACTAATTTAGTAAAGTTTGTCTGGTAGTGTACACTACCGTTCAAAAGTTTAGGATCAGTAAAATGTTATTTATTTATTTTTAAAGAAATTAATACTTTAATTCAGCAAGGATGCATTACATTTTCAAATGAGTAAAGACATTTATAATGTTACAAAATCTATTTCAAATAAATGCTGTTCTTTTGAACTTTCTCTTCATCAAAGAATTCTCTATCAAACTATCACGGCTTTTCCACAAAAATATTAAGCACAACTGTTTTCAACATGATGATAATAAGAAATGTTTCTTGAACACCAAATCTGTATATTAGAATGATTTCTGAAGGATCATGTGATGCTAAAGACTGGGGTACTGGCTACTGACAATTTAAAATCATAGTAATAAATGGCATTTAAACAAACAATCTTATTTTTTTGCATAGCATTTGAATTTTAAGACCTTTAACAAAACAAAACCCTCTAATATCACAGATTAAACAGTTGAAACATGGTCTGTTTCAGACAATCGTTGAGGAGCAGCTTGTGCTGAAGAAAGTTGCAGATGTATTAATTAACCTCTACGCCATGACAGCCGTCCTGTCCCGCACCAGTCGCTCCATCAGCATCGGCCTGCGCAATCATGACCATGAGGTAACACTCTTAAACCTTCCTCACTGAGGTCACAAGGTCAGCCGAAGTGAAGGAGCACTTAACCTAGACCTGTAAACTGATTTACAGTATTGAGACTTGTCTGGAGACATCAACCTTTTGTGTTCAGTGTTCAGTCAAAGCATTTAAATGAAGGATGCATTGGTGAATGAGTACAGATTAGGGCAGAAAAAAAGAAATGCTTCATTAACTGATATTAGAGAGGACTTAACTTGAAAGGATCATTTTATTTGTTTGTGGATGTTGCAATGTGAAAAATGCATTTCTTCTCAGAAGTCCCGGGAGGCATTTCAATAAGCTGAATTGTAATTTATAGCAGCACAGCGGTTTTGATTTTGCATGAGAGAAACAATTGATGGAAACAATGTAATGACTTTTTTGATTTATGCTGATTGCTTGCAATTTGCTTTATCCAACTTTATTGGATGTTATACATGCTTTTAAACATACACTGCCGTTCAAAAATTTGGGATCGTTAAGATTTTTTTAATGTTTTTGAAAGAAGTCTCTTATGCTCACCAAGGCTTCATTTATTTGATTAAAATCAAATACTGTAATATTGTGAAATATTGTAGTAATTTAAAATAACTCTTTATATTTGAATGTAATTTATTCCTGTGATGGCAAAGCTGGATTTTCTGTCATTTTTCTGTTGATTCTCCTTTTGTTAAATTTATTGTAAGGTCACAGAGTTTTGCCTACAAAAAGTCATTATCAAGGAAATTTGCTTGCACATTAATTTTAAAATCGTTAATGTAAACGACCTTGTTAAATCTCCACTGGCTTTCAGGTGCTGCTCACCAACACTTTCTGCAAGGATGCTCATTTCAAGAACAACTTCTTGTTGACTCAGCTTCAAAAAAGTGAGTAAAACGCACAGCTATAATTGATACCAGCCCTCCTCGTTTTATTGCATAGCAAGACAAAGCGCTTGCACATGTTGTAGAATTTCCTCCACAACCTTACAAACCATAAGTCAGTCACTAACACTTGCATGCGCTCTTCATGCTGTTCCAATTACCATCCGCCTAATAACTCCAGTCAATGCGACGCATTAGATCAGAGCGTTCAGATTTAGTGAATGATTGGGGTGTGTGTTCTCTACAGATTCCCCGGAGAACAACGATGCCAACATAAAGAAGATCGCCCAGGAGGTCTTAGCTAAGAGGGCGTATGTCTGCTCACATCCCCTGGACAGGACCTTCTGACATGGCTCTCGTTGTCCGACAGGCTTCCCACAACCCTGTCTCAGTTTAACCCAAAAGAAGTGCAGTAATGATTGAGCCTCACTTTATAATGTTTTAGTTCTTTTTATGTCGGTTTTCTATGACATAGTGCCACCTAAGTGCTTCTTAATATTGGTTGAAGAACATAAAATCAAAATCATGTTGAAGTAATACCTTTAATGCACATGTTAGGTGATGTCTTTGTTGGTTCTCATCTCTATAATGTTTCTGCTGTGTTTGAAGTGGGCACTTTCATTGGCGTCTGTGGGCCTTCAGCAGGTTTCTGGAAGGAGTGTATGCTTTGCTCTTCATCCGTGAACGGTAAAGCAATTCGCTTGTGCAGGATTGAATGTGGCCTCCAGTAATCTCTGTTAAAATATCTAAATGTTAATGTCAGAGCAGTTTCGTTATGAGGTTAAGGTATAACATTTGTTGATTGTTTAATTTTTTTTCTCATTAATGGTACTCTGAACGGTTCACGTTCCTTTCCAAGTTGTGGTATATTAATTTAAACCAGTACAAACGAAAGCACAAGGATTATTTCTAACCAGAAGTGGAATTTGCTGTACTGGGATGAGTATCTTGGAATTGCGTTTTTGTCCCAGCTCAGGCTGTGGTTCTGAAAGGGTCCCGGAGCAAATGGAACATTGGCCTCCTTCTCTGCTGAGCCGATCGTTTCAGAGGGCTGTACCACAGAAATAACGGGAATGGGCTGAAGGAAAAAAAACAGGGATTAGATCTCGAATACCAAGCTTAAACTGTTTTAAAGCATACTGAAGTATGTTTGTTGAGAGTTTGTCAAGAAAATATGTACATCAGTATCCATCCATAATATCTTATCTAACAATAAAACTTACATCATTTTAAAAATGATATTTGACTGTCATTCATATTTTTATTTTCTGCAGTAATTTCAATTTGGAAAATCTATTTTTTTGTACTTTTAAAGACATTCCTGGCTTTTTCAGAGAATATTTCATGGGCTTGTCCCTCAGTATGTCTTGTAGCTTATCCAAGCCCTCTCGCTTCATGTGACATTTGAACTCGGGAAGTCTTCCTCTTCCTGTTGAGCTCTCGCCAAGCAACATCTTCCTCTGCCACCTGTTGCACTGGGCATATGCAGCCTGGAGCTGGTCCTCATGGAGAGCCTCTCCTACGCGAAATACAAGGTAAAACAAGTCCCTTTAGGATCAAATGGAATACTCAATTCTGATTGGTCAGTCTCTGCTAGTGATGGGTGCTTTTGAAACACTGCTTCATGAAACATTTATGAATCTTTGTTTCGAATTAGTGGTTCGGAGCTTGTTTCAAATTTGCCAAGTCATGTGATTTTAGCAAACAAAGCTGTTACATCATACTGTTTCAAAACTTCTAAAGGTTCGTGGCTAGAAACCGATGATTTGGTTTTGCCATGACCGAGTGTCTAATGTTTAACTGATCTCGGGTCAGTTTTATAATATAGGTTAATTTTTAATTAATTTCATTAATTTGAATACTTTTTAATTTGTTGCTTTAACTGATTTGGTGCTGCCAGCCCATTGTGTTTTGAAACAGTGAATCATTTTGTGAAGCAATTGGTTCAATTGATTCAAAGTTTTGAAAAGTTAAGTTTCTCCCATTACTAGTCTCTGCATTCAGCGGTCAGATATTTTCGAATATTCACCATCTTCCATGGCAACACTGTTTCAGTCCAACTTTTCATGTTTCATTCAAACGCATCTGGCGCCATTTTGCATCTCAATTATCGATTGAAGTGAAAATGTGTTTAAAAATGTGAGACGCAGCTGGGCAGTAGAATAAAAAAGTTCTTGAAATTTTAAGGTATGCTATTGTAAAGGTGCACTGTGTAATTTTTGTGGCATCTAGTGGTGAGGTTGCGAATTGCAACCAACAGTAGTTACGGTGGCCGACAGGAAAAGATGTCGTCTTAGAGAGCAGAGAGTAGCCAGCAAAGCAACGAGGTTTCTTTACAAAGATAAATTAAGAAATTAGGTTTACTTATTCAGTAAAAACGTTATTTATTCAGTAAGAACTTATTCAGTTCATCATGTAAGGTCTTTATACACCACTGAAAACATAGTTATGTATATGATATTACATTTCTGTCAACTGATCCTCCTAAATATTACACAATGCACCTTTAAGGTAGATTTTTAAAAAGTTGAACTTCTTGAGCACCACATTTAAAAAAAAAAAAAAAAAAAAAAAGTATGAAAAAATCATTCTGTGTGAATGGCCACTAATTTATTATTCTTTAGTGGAAGCTTTAAGATACTATACCGGTACAATTATAAAAAATTAAATTATTTCCATGCAAATCAATATTTCATGTCCATGCATTTACTGATTTGGTGAGTAGCTGTTTAATAAGAATAATCAAACATGAAATGGCATGATTTGTTCATGTTAAGATGTCACCAGTCCAAATGTTACCAGTCCAATGGATGCACAAGGGGAGCTCTGGTCCAAACTGTAACGGGGGCTTGGAGTAAAGGTCAAAATCCTGATATCTCTCGATCCATGGCAGCCTGGATCTAGAAAGCGTTGGCTTCAGTTTATTCCCATGGAGAATGTTTTCTCTCCAAGACTGTGAACCAATTGGCATAACAAATTAATGCTTTTAATTTAGGAAGCACACACATAACACATGCAGTTGCTTAAATGGGAGAAACTGCTAATGATAACATCAATCTGTCATCTGTAAGGTTCACATTTTTGGGTGCTATGCTCATGTTCAGCAGGGAACAATAAGTTACAGACTGTGAAAGGCAGATAAATCAATTTCAGGCAAGCACATGCTTCTAGATAACGCTCTGTGTCCCATGAGTCAATCAGCTTTAGCCCTGTCACTATACTTGTAACTAAATACTGTTTTAAGCTCTGGGGATCTGTAAAGAGGTGGGCAAGGTAGGTAAACATCAGTAAAACTCTATCTTGTTGCTTAAGCTCTAAGGAATGCCTATAAAGTTGACATTGCACTGAGAGAGAAACATGACACAGATGGAGGTAACGGTGGTATGGCATGACATCAACAGCACCATTCTCAGCTCCTCTATCCGAGCATCGTCTGGACGCTTTGGGTGCTGGTTAGATTCAAAACTGCTCCTAAAACCTGGATAAGAGAAGCGAATGCAAGTGGAGTCCTAGAAAGAGGATAAATAGCCACATTTTACTTAGTTTTGCATTGCTAAATAAAGGCTTAGAGGTTGTTTTTATGTATTTCATGGAAATTGGTGCCAACCTTTGAAAGTTCTCTGTAGAGTAATTCTCCACTCTGAGTTGGAGAGTTCATTGTTTGAACATTGTGGTAATGGATGATCTGATCGTCAGTTACATTATGCAAAAGAACATTAGGCTTTGACTTTTGCAAGTTGCTACTCGCCCTATGGACCTCTTCGATATTTGCCTGAAATAAAAACTGCCTTTAATCAATTGCTAACTCAATTTCCCCCCCTTTTTTGAGACCGTAAACTTTTTTGTTGAACATACAGTATCAGTTATTCATTACCTGAATGAAGTCTTTCACATTATTGCCCCCATTCTGTTTCCATTGTAAATATTCTGTGTTGAAGTTGTCTAGAGGTATTTGAGTTCTCATTCTAATGTTACGATGATCAGGTAAATCCTGAGATTCCTGGGACTCTGTCGCCATCCATAGCTCTCTTCTCCCGAGATCCGATCCAAACTCCTTGCTTAAACTGAGAACCATGTCGGTTGATGGGAACAGGTTGAGGCGCACTGCTTCTTGAAGCTTTTTTGCTTGGCGGATGTGGCTTATACTGAAAGATTAGTTACAAACATTTAAACTTTCTTGAACAATATCTCTGTATTTCACAACATTTGTTCATCTAGGTTTAGCAGATTTAGCAAATGCTTTTTTGTGAAGTATATTGCATCCAAGTACACAGTACTTGTCACCATGTTGAAATTGTAGTCACACCAAAATACTCTACTAATGTAAACACTGTTCTTCTTTGTATAGACCATTTCAACAATAACAAACGCGTTGGAATGCTACTGCGCATGTTTGGCCCTGAAACATTTCCGGTGGCGCCATTTTTAAACCACAGATCTGTGAAAACAAGCGCATACTTTTTAAGTCTAGCGAAAAGGCAACGGTTAAAGTATTTCCAAAAACTGAAAATAAACGATGATTGAAATCATCGGACCCTTTAAATAAGACTTTGATGCGTTAACTTTTTTGCGTGTACACGAGAGATTCGATAAAAGCATATCGCAGTCTGGATGCTTACAATTAATTTTTTAGCGAAAAGGTTGGGAACATTTATTCGTACAATGTGGATGACATCTGTCTTGTGTTTGGTGCAGATGAAGTCAAACAGCGTCAAAAACGTACTTATCATGGTTTGTCCGGGGAGGTTACGAGTGGGCATTTCACTTTCATTGCTGGGTCAGTCTGTATATCTATGCAAATATTTATATTTATTTGTACAGCCCTATTCAAAATACATATCGTTTCAGAGCAGCTTTACAGAACATGCATGTATATTACAATGCTAAATGTATGCTAGTAAACTAATCGCTATATGCCATTACTCATTCCAAATGTGTTAGGTGAAGTTTGTTGCTGTGGAACGGTGTGTGAGGGTTTAAATGTACTATCTGAGCCCTTCATGGTCACAAATAAATAGAAGGTGAATGCTTTTTCTAAAGCATAAACCTGTATTAGTCATTTAAGATAAACGTAGATACGTGCAGGTTAATAGGGGTGGTGTGTCGCAATGGATAAGACACATGCCTTTGGTGTGAGAGACCCGGGTTCGAATCCACTGTGAGACACCAATGTGTCCTTGAGCAAGACACTTAACCCCTAGTTGCTCCAGAGGCGTGCGACCTCTGACATATATAGCAATTGTAAGTCGCTTTGGATAAAAGCGTCAGCTAAATGAATAAATGTAAATGTAAATGTAATTGTACAATTAATAAAATATACAGAAAACACTTTTAGGTCCTTGATGTGTGTGTGTGTGTGGGTGTGTGTGGGTGTGTGTATATATGTATAGTAGTCAACATTTAAAGTGGATCAAAAAAGTTCATTAAAGTTGTCCTAAGACAAGAACGGTTATTGTTCAAAATGCATATATAACTTTGATGAAAGGTTTTGATCCACTTCAAATGTTAACTAATATATATATATTTATAAGCAAAAGAAACACCTCTCACTTTCAACAGCTTTTATTTCCAGCAAATGTTAATATGTGTAAATACTTGAATGAACATAAAATGCTTCAACAACTGAGACAACAACAAACATGTTTCACAGACTTTTTTGACAAACAGAAATGGAGTTATGAGTCCCTAAACAGAGCGGGGGTCAATATCAAAACAGCAGTCAGTATCTGGTCTGTATATTGCTAGTTGCTTAGTATCCAGCCTTCTCGCTTCACTGCTGCAATCCAGGCGCATTTTTCACAAATCTAACCGCTTTAATTTCCAAAAGAAGGTTTGTTTCGGGCCAGAGGGAGGACCCAACTAACGAGCAACAAGAAACTAATTTTAATTTAGATATTTTAAATATCAGGATTAAATAAATAATCGCAATCACACTGTACATCAAGCGCATCCTGCCATTGTTTTGAATGCGCTCGACAACTCACCGGAAACGTCCAAGGAACAAAGACGTCACTTCCTTAAACCGGCAAAAGGCCGTTGAAATGGTCTATAACCTACTGAGAAAACCAAGAAAAAAAGGACCACGCTGTACGGCAAAGAAGATGTGTGTGGGTGTAATTGCAATTATACCGTTTCATGGCTTCAAGGCAGGCATGAGGAACCGTATTCCTGATAAACACCAGAGGCTCCATCATAATGGTCTCAAGTGGCCTCAGAAGGCAAATCGGACTCAGACCCACGTCAAGCATGTCATACAGTCGCTTTGAGAAACTCAATTCTGAGTTATACAGCACAGTCACCTGTTCCTCCTCATCTCCATCCAACCTGGAAAAGATCAGATCGGTCTGTATGATCTTCAGGAATTTTTGCTTTGCTGCATATTGGTAAATGTTGTGCACATGTGGGAGCATTTTAAATGATGACTTTCTTACTTTATAGGCACTGTAGTCCACAGTCTTTTGACTGCTTGATCCTTCAATCCTTCCAGAACCAGAAGGTGTAGAGCCGTATCCATCATATGAAATCCAGTGAGAACATTTAGCCTTTTGTTCTCTTTTTCTTTGGCACTTATCTTATGACCAGATAGAACCCTTTGAATAGTTTCCTCTGGATAATGATTTAGTTGGAAGGCATCTGTATTAATTTGTAGAATTTCGGATGTCAGTTTGGCTAAGATGCGAGTATTGTTATACTTAAAGACATAAATGATGCGACCAAAAGGACTATCTCCTTCATTATTGCCATCTTTAGGATGGAGGGGGTAAGCTATCTGCACCTGGACTTTTAGTTGGGCGTCAGCTTCGAGATAATGACCCACTGGCATTGCGATATCTGAGGAAATCTCAAAAGAACTTCTCGGTTCATTTTTCTCAGAAGCAGAACAACTAATGGGCAATGTCAGCTTCAAATATCTGCATCCTCTGAGAAGATCTGAAAGATCTAGTTTTGCTATTCCATATGGATCATGGTGTTCAGTATCTGCCTTTGGTGTAGTCCATAGATCTACACTTGCTAGTTTAGCATCATTGGGGTCAGTCCCAAATACTGCGGGTGTGCTGGAGGGTTTTTCGTTTTTTCTATCCCGATCATGGACTTCGATCTCCATTGGTGGACCTCTAAGAAACTCAAACAGCTTTCCAGGGCTCGGACCGGTAAAAATCACATTCACATCCTTAAAGTAGATATTAGCATTGTGATCATGGCCTTTGGTTCTGTAAATAGGCTTGTTGTGGAACTTGTACTGGCAGTAGACAGGAAGGCATTTTTCCTATTGAAAGATGAATTTGATTATTCTACTATTAATGTTGTTGAGTAATGAAACTAATCATTTCTGACATAGCATACCTTAAGTATATGGAAAGGAATGGGAGATGATGGCATAGAAGCAGATAAAACTGTGATAACTAGTGGGTTGAGTTCAGCCTTTAGCTGCTCTGATATAAGTGGCTGATCCAGAGTGATATTCCAGAATCCCTCTTTCACCTTTCCGGAACAGAATCCCAGGCAGTCAATGAGCATCATACTCCCTAACATGAAGACACAGTACATGCCAGCCAATGTTTAAAACATATATTACATATAAGTCTGGTTTCACAGACAGGGCTTAGATTAAGCCAGGATTAGGCCTTAGATCAATCAGGACATTGAAGTAGCTTTTATAAACGTGCTTTTACTGGTTTCAGTTAAAACACCTCAAACATGCAGTTTAGTCTGGGACTAGACTAAAGCTTTGTCTGTGAAACTGGGGGAATGACTATATCATTTTAAAGTTTGGGGTCCGTAAGTTTTTGACTTACTCTTATGCTCACCAAAGCTGCATTTATTTGATTAAAAATACAGTAAAAACAGCAATTTTGTGAAATACAATTTACATAAATATATCCTAAAATGTCATTTACAGTATTTCTGTGATGGCAAAGCTGAATTTTCAGCATCATTTCTCCAGTCTTCAGTGTCATTTGATCCTGAAATCATTCTAATATGCTGATTTGGTGCTCAAAATTTTTTTTTACTAATAATGGTGTTAAAAACAATTGTGCTGTTTGATATTTTTTTGTGGAAACTGTGATGCATTTTATTTAGGATATCTTTATCGATATATCTAAAAGTTCAAAAGAGCAGCATTTATTTGAAATAGAATTTGAACTCTTTTGTAATATTATAAGTGTAGTTAATGTTTTGATTAATTGAATGCATCCTTGCTGAATACAAGTATTGATTTCTTTCAACAACAAAAAAAAGTCTTACTGACATTAAACCTTCAAACAGTAGTGTATATGTTATAGTTTAACTGTGGGAATGTCCTCCGCTCCCATTTTCTACATAGCTGTAATTCTTATAAAGTGCATTTGAGAATTCTTTCTTTAATGGATAATAGTTTGGCGAAATAATAACAGTACTGAATGATAGCCTCCATCCTGTAAAATCCAACCCTGCAATGAAAGGAGCTACATGTGATTTGTCTGGCTCGGCTTTATGGTAACAAGGCTAAAATATTTCCCAAGTGAAGGCTTTCATCAGGAGCTCCTGCTGGGGGTCTGGATGAGACACATCAAAAGCTAAAGAACTAGTCGGTCGGCTTTGGCTGGTGCCA
The DNA here is from genome assembly GCF_949319135.1 of Squalius cephalus. Taxonomy (NCBI): domain Eukaryota; kingdom Metazoa; phylum Chordata; class Actinopteri; order Cypriniformes; family Leuciscidae; genus Squalius; species Squalius cephalus. The sequence continues at coordinate 22,954,567 of NC_137143.1, read as the reverse complement.
TTCCACAGCCAATTAGAGGCTAAGTATCACGAACCCTGCAGGGAAGCCCCCTTACACAATCCACCCCACAGCGCTCAGGCATAAGGGAAACAGCCCCTAAATGGCTGGCTGCCTAGCTAAAGTCATGTTCATGATGTATTGTATAAACATAACATTCACTTACAGGAAACCTGTGTATGAGAGCCATATGAGTGGGAGAATACAACCGCTTTTGGCTACTTGATCCTAAAACTACCATAAGGACTTTAATGCAAGTATCTTACTCTGTGTCTAATGGTAATGCTATTCACCTTATTCTGCTCTAAACAATGCGCACCGCCATGATGACGACTCCGGTTGTCTACTTCCAGTTCGTAGCAATAGACCTACTACTACCTGTACTTGCAGCGAGAGAATGAGTTCATGCTCCACATGTGCTGTTGTTGGTTGTTTTAACAATTCTAAGAAGATAAAAAACTTTTTAGAAACTGAGTGCTTCGAGCATAAGATAACAAGGAGAGAATGCCCAAGTCCGGTTCCGTATCAGCTACATTCAGTGCCAGAGAATAGACGTTTAGAGTGGTTAGCTGCGCTAAAACTGAAACATCCACTGAAAAAGGTGTATGTCTGTTCGCACCATTTTGTTGTTTTGAAGGCCCCATGGATGACCATCCCATCCCAGAATTATACCTTGGATATGACAGACCAGTGGTGAAGAAGAGACGTACAATTGTTTGTGTCAAAGCAACAGGTAAGCCACTTTTAATGTTGAGTTGTGTAGCTGGTTAGCGATAGCACCACTTCACAGCTAACCTAGTTAGCTACCTCCGGTTGTTTACATTTTTATGAGCTCCACCGGCCTGCTACAAAAATATTTGTGTTATCTGTGGGCAGTCTAACCTACATTTTTATGAACAATATGCCCATTATGTCGCTGGATGGAGTAAATGTGTTAAAAACATGGCCATTAATGGTTTATGCCTTTGTCCACTGAATGTTACTGTAGGTTTAGTGCTATGAACTCCACTGAGGGCTATCGTAGAGCTAGCTGCTATCATTATGTGGGCCAGGTGGTTGTTAGCCTGAGTGAAGAAGAGCTTCCATCACCATTTATCATAAGCTTTTATGTAATGTTGTCAGTGTGAGAAACATGGACAGAGACTGTAGAGTGTGAAGTGACACATCACACAGCACTGTTTCCACCCAGTGGGAAGATCCATCGCTTTGGGACCACAACTATGGTGAACAGCAGGGTGTTAACGAGACGGCCAAAGATGCCACAACACAAACTGAAGATTTCAGCTACTCCATGCTTCAGAGTGATGCCGATTCATTCCTCTACACTGGAGTCTCACTGGAAACCTTCAACTCCCTTGTTTCCACCTTAGATGGATTTGCTAAAAGGGCTTTTGTTTTGTCAGTGCGTGATCAGATACTAATGAAACTGATAAAATTAAAATTAAATCGTGTGCTGGGTGACCTTGGTAGGCAGTTTCATGTGTCTCGGAGTGTTGCCAGTAAGGTTATCTCATTCTGGATTGATAAAATGGAGGAGGTCTTGCGCCCTCTTATTATCTGGCTCCCAAAAGAAACCATTAAGGCCACTATGCCAACTGCATTCAAGAAGTGTTTTCCCAACACCACCTGTGTCATTGACTGCAGTGAAAGTTTGTTACAGAAGCTGAAAAATCTTGACTCTAGAGGGGAGTCCTACAGCCATTACTACTCGCACAACACAATCAAATACCTTGTTGCTGTTGCCCCATGTGGCTTAATCATGTTTTTCTCAACTGGATATGGAGGATGTGCCAGTGACAAATATATCACTATGAGCTCTGGTATCTTGGACTATTTAAAGCCTGGAGGCGAAGTCATGGCAGATTGTGGGTTCTTGATTCGTGATTTACTGTTTGAAAAAAGGGTCAAATTGGTTCTGCCTGCTTTCACTAGAGGGGGTGCTCAGCTAACTGAGGAACAAGTCACAGCAACTCGCAGGATTGCAAATGTACGGATTCATGTTGAGAGGGCAATCAGGCGACTTAAAGTATACAAGATCTTGTCTCAAGTGATACCAATAAACATGAGACATCCTCAGAATCTGTGCGGCCCTCGCCAACTTAAGGGGTGATCTCATCTGCGAGTGATAAGTAACAACGGTGATGTTCTGATGTTGTAGTTGCATTTGCGCGCACACACACACACACACACACACACACACACCCACACCCACACCCACACCCACACCCTTTACACATCTACAAAAATTGCTCCGGTATATTTCATATTGATACTCGCTGGCTTTTGTAATTTTTTACTGTTTATATTTACTCTCTGTATTAAATTTGTTGTTATTCTTTGTGTACAATAGATTTGAACAGATTTGCATACAATTTTACATGAACAACATTATGTATTTGTAAATTCACTTATGTACAAAAATACTTATGCTCAGCATTTTTAAATGTACGGAATTGATTGTGTAAAAAAATGAGTTTTCATACTGTTAACAGCAGCAGCACTTAACAGTTGTTTTGAGATTTGAATAAAATGTTTCTGAGGGATATTTTCTATGAATTCATTATGCTTATGTATCTGTTCTGCAGTTTCAGTCCCTGACCAACAAATTCATCCACAAGCTGGGGCAACATTGTTGAGAAATAAAATCTTTTCAGATATCCTACCCTCTCCAGAACATAGGGCTCATCAAATGGTACAGTGAACATAACTGTGTCATTTGGGCTCCAGATAAACAATTTGGCCAGATAAACCGGCACAAAACATGCCTAATTGTATCTGCATGTAATATACTCGGCTACCTGTTTTCTGAAGTTGTGGTACTCCATCTACTGGCTTGATATCACTGCAGTTATGGTCAAGTTGATCCAAGAGGGTAGAATGGAGTTTACTTGGCATGGGACATTTTATTTTGAGTAGGACAGATGAGTCAATTACCCCATCTGGGCTGGCAGACAACCATGGCTCTGTGACACTAACAACGATGCCCCTATGTGGAATACTCATGCCTTGCTCTCGAAGTGAATTACCAGCAACCACCTCATTCTCCTTACCATAATTTGTGGCATAGTTGCCACATGTACTCTGCCATAAACTTATCAGGAATGGTGGATGCTCTAGAAGGAACCTTTTTAGCTGAACTTGCAGTTATTCTAAATTTTCTTGCATTGTGCCACAAATCGTAAGAGCTCTGCTCCCTTGAACATACAACTCATAGAAACTTTTACATGTCTCACATGTGAGATCAGAACCGGCATGGGTTTGATGGGGTCTTAAAAATCTTGCATCTACTGCAGTATGCAAGGCTACAGGGTTGCACTACTGGTTTTACACTGTAACACTTGCCCAATAGACTGTTTTTTTGGCTTTGTTGGGTCTTTGTCTACATTATTTATAAATTCTGCATGTGACATATATTGTAGGGTGTTTGGAAGTGGCTGAGCACCTGACACCATAATGCTAAATTCATCCCCTGCCATGTGGTGGCTTAAGTTTGTCCCTCAGTTGTTTTGGCTCAAGGTTCCTGACTGTCCCTGCATTCCACCTGCGCTGCTCATCTGTACATGCAAGCCCTGTCTTCCTGCAGTAACTGCATTCTCAAAATGTAACAAGCACATTCACCTAATACATTACCAGAGTCAGATCTATGTTTCAGATTGTGTCATCCCCACATTGCTAAACTAAATCGAAAAAAACATTCATCAAAAGTGATCTGATCACGTTATTTTTATTAAATCACAGATAAAAACAAAATGATTTTTTTTTCCTTCATACCTTCCAAAGGACAGCTGCAGCATGACTGCACGATCTCCCTAATCCAGCAATACATGAACATCCGACAGTCTCTATCACCCCGACTGCTGGAGCATAACCCAAGCAATAAGCTTAGGCTGGTTAGCACTTTGACTCCTGTCTACCTCTGCTTTCAAAAAGACATAGTCTACGTGCTTCAGTAAAGAAATTCTCCCGACTTTATTTCTATAGAAGTAATTGAAGGCCTGGGTGCTTTTGTAATTGTGCATCTCCTCACGATACACCCTCCGAAAAGATAAAATAATTAATGATGTCAATATGGCTAACTCCTGGCCATAGCTTCATGTCATCCACCCAACCTGTCAATTTTGAGGGATGTGGCACTCAGATATGGTCGCCTTTACAATCTTTTGAGATTTCATCGGCGGTGTGTAGCTACCGACTACTGCCCATCTTGACCGAACAATTATCTACTACTTTAATAACTTTAAAAACTATCACCATAGCTTTTACGCTAGTGCTAGCATGCTATGTTAACAAACACTTCAACCGGAAGTAGAAAACCGTTTAGTCAGTTGAACCCGCTATGAATCATGGGAAATAGAATGGGCAAAGAATAAGGTGAATACAAGAACATGAATCTTTACATGTTCAACAAACATTCATGAACTATACTCTTCTGAGGTTGCTAGGAAGAACCTACCTGCAAGAAGAGGAGCGAAACTGAGTTCCAGTGTGGCGGCTGCCTTTTCCCGGTTCGTCTCCATGAGTTCTGCAGACTCCTGGGTGGGTTTCTGGAAGAGTGTCGTCTTAGTGGGTGTTATTTGGCTCTTTTCTTTTGTTAAGCCACTATTAATAGGAACTAAAAAGAAAGACAGAAGTTAAGTGACCAATGATGTGCTATTTCAAGAGCCATAATGATAATAATGGGTTGAGGCAATTTGTACACTCTAAAAAAATGTTAAACCCAACTTTAAACCCAACCATTGGTTTACATTTTTTAAATAAAACTTTGGGTTGGTCCGTATTTGACACAAACATGGGTTGATACAACCCAGCATTTGTTTAGAGTGTATATATATAGATATATCAAGCTATTTAATGTACACTACCTTTCAAAAGTTTAGTCAGTATGTTTTTTAAAAGAAATTAATACTTTTATTCAGCGAGGATGCATTAAATTGATAGTAAAATCTTTTATGTTACAAAAAGATTAATATCTTTTGAACTTTCTATTCAACAAAGAATCCTGAAAAATCACAGGAATAATAATAAAATATATTCAAATAGAAAACAGTTATTTTAAATTGTAATATATCACAATATTACTGGGTTTACTGTATTTGTGATCAATTAAATGCAGCCTTGGTGTGCATAAGAGATTTCATAAAAAAAAAAAAAAAAATCTTACCGAACCCTGTAACTACTTTTTATCCTTATAATGTTACTTTGGCATTAATATGACTATATGCAATCAAACCTATATGCATATTGTTGTAAAACATAATAATCATTGATCATATAAGTCTTTTATTAGCATTCAGTATAAACATACTATACCTGTGGCAGAGCGTAGCTCCAAACGCTTCCTATAGTCAGCTGATACTAGAGCTTTGCTGTTTTTCATAGATGTCCTTGTTCTCCGGTTTTCCTTCTCATAGATAGCTCTCATCGTAAAAACCATCTTCCTGATGCCACCTTTGAAGACATTTGATGTTGCAGCTGAATATTTTTTCCAAGAATGATCACTAGAAATGATGCATGTTCTATTGTGCTTTGTGATACACAAGTATAATGTATGAGGATGTAACTAGCAGTGCATGTGAATTTCACACATGAGATTCCTAGTCATGTTTCTGCCTACTGTGATGTAAATTAATGTCTTTAAATCAGTTAAAATGGCCCCCTTCTGATGTAACTGGGTAAGACAAATATTATTTGATTTATTCGGTTTTCACTTTGTAAAGTAATTATGCTCTGCAGTGTCTTAAACTGTAGAATAGATCTTGCTGTATAATAGAGGTGTTCAGACCAGTGAAAGTTACAACAAAGGAAAACCTAATTGGAAGCACAATCAATAAAACAGTGGTAGATCGTACCCATTTGAACTGAATCCTCTCCAGACCTCTCCTGTGGAAGTCTGAAGGCTTTGGGTCTGTCATTCAAGGCTTTGAAGGATATCTTGTCTTTGCTGTCCCACACTCTAACTGTGACCTTATGGGAGGCCATTTTAATTAGAAGATCTCTGGTCACATTGACTTTCAGATTCTGAGACCAACTCACCCACACCTGGTTTCCTTCTCGCCATGGCTTCAGCACCTAGTCAGAACACATAGCACATGATTTCATGATCATCTGAAGATTTATTCTATTTTAAAAAGACAAAAATAGAATTGCACTGCCGTTCAAAAGTTTGGGGTCAGATAGTTTTATTCAGCAAGGAAACATTTAGTTAATTGTAAATTGAAATTTGTAATGTTGCAAAATATTTCTATTTAAAAAAATGCTGTTCTTTTCAACTTTGTATTTATCAAAGAATCCTAAAAAATGTACCCCGGTTTTCACAAGAATATTAAGCAGCATGACTTTTTTCAACATTGATAATGATAAGAAATGTTTCTTGAGCAGCAAATCAGCATATTAGAATGATTTCTGAAGGATCTCAGCTTTGCCATCACATCATTTTTTACTGTATTTTTTAATCAAATAAATGCAGTCTTGGTGAGCATAACTCAAAAACATTTAAAAAACTGCAAACTTTTGAATGTTATAAAAAAAAATTCACAACTTTTTTCTTTAGTCAAATCAACTTTAATTAATGTGGTTCCGATAACATAATATTTTGAGTTTCTATTTATTAAAGCAATCTCCTTCATTGTGTTAGCTCAAATTTTACATTTCAATGAACACAAAATTTTAAGGCAACCAGGTAACTTACTCTTTTAAGTTAAACCAACAATATTTTGGGGTTGGGGTATTGTGATAAAGAATTAAAACACACATAAAGATCATTCTCAAATGTGCAAATTATTCTTTCTAGGTAGACAAAAAGTGTTCACCCTAAACAGCGAGGTGCACAATAGAAATCCAAGAGGGCAATTAACTGAAACTCTAGCCCAGCTTTCTTTGGGTCAGTGATGCACAAACTTGTGCATAATGTATTAACATAGATTGACAACAACAACTGTTTGCTTATCAAGTCAAAGTAGTACTAGTTAGTATTCTACATATAAATAATTGAGCATTTACAAGCTCCTGCTTATTAACCCCTAATTAATTCCAATAGTTTACCTTAGTGTCATTGGCCATGTAGAGTTTAGCCGTTGTAACGTTACCAAACATCACTAGATCCGCTCTGATTGGTTTAGGTTCATCAGGCAGCATGTTGTACTCAATGCAATAATAGCCCTCAGCTCTGGGGGCCTCCACATTGGATGGCTCTTTCTTTGGCCCTTTTTTTGTTTTCTCAGAATTTGTAAAATACTCCTCATGTTCTACTTGATTAAAAAAAAAACACACACAGAATAATATTATTATTCATGCAAAGTTTTATATGACTGTTTAGGCATGATTATGTCAATTTATTTCATTTACTAGTGTCAGGAAAAATGATTTCATCATCACATATAAAAACAATAGCATCGCCATACCTTTAAAGATTGCTAATGCAATGCTGACTGTACAGGTGACAACATAGCTGGAGTCTGTTGTGAATGTTGTTATGGTTTGTTCATCCACAGAACTGGATTCTGGCATCTTCATATTTGGATCTTCACTTTCGTCAGCATCAGGTCCACAGTCTGTGAGGAGTTCGGCGTTTAAAGACAAATCTTCACTTCTCTTCATGTCAGGTGATGCTGAGTTCCTGCATTCCATTGTGTTCTAGAAATATCGGTCTTGGATTAGAAGATATTAAAACCATCACAACAAATATGGTACTATTGTAGTGTACAGTAATGGTTTCAGATGGCAATACCACAGTACATGATAAAAATCATCTGTATTATTATATCATTTCTAATTTAAACATTATGTAATTAGCAAGCACTATTATTTTACAAAGTTCAACTAAACTTACTGTACCATAACTGACCCCTCACCGCTACTTTTATGTTTTAATTGAGCGCATAAGCATTAGAGAACTTTGAAACGTTGGCTTTTGTTAAGGAATGCTTTGCGTCGCCTTGACAACCGGAGTCGCGTGAACATAATAAAGCGCGCTCGCTGGTAAATAGGAAATGACAAGCGGCTCATGGAACATAACTACAGTCAACAGCAGTTACACAGTGGCCAATCGACATTCGACTCCACCGGCACTTCAAAGCTTTTACTTACTAGAGGTTGAAAGGAAAATATTGGTTCTGCTATAGGCTGCCTCCATATAAAACAATTCCTTTGCAGCCATAGAAAACTTTAGGAAAAGTAACCCTATTATAAGGGCATATTCGAGTAAGGCAAATTCCAAAGTTCTCACCACTGGCTAATTAATAAGTTAGCCTACTTTGCAATACGGTGAAAAATACATTAAACTTAACGGGACAATACATTTCAATGTAACAGTAATTTTGCTGTTCAGCTGTAGAATACAGATTTTTTTTTTTTTTTTAACTAACAGCACGATTCTAATTTATTTTTAACCAAACAGGCATTTTATTTAAAATAAAAATAAAAGAGTTATGAAGATATGTACATTATGATATTTAAATTTTGTTATTTAGTTCGTTTATTGCATCATTTAATTTTATGTAGGCCTATTGGCCTCTTTTGTGTATAAGTTATGTAGGCTATTTGCATTATTCATGAAAACTTCAATTTTAATTAACTTTGATATATCCTGTATTTTACAACTTGTATGCATAATATAATGAAATATTATTTCAGTTGATATTTTAAGTTTAAACGTAGATTTTAGTTGTTAAACCAAACATTAGTCCTATATCGGTTGATTTATATTAAGCCTATATGAAATATACATTGACACTTGAAATGCCTTTATGTTGTTTAACTTCTTTTCAAAAGTTTTTTTCCCTCTGCAGTTAAGATTTTGGGGGCAGTGCTCCCTTCACAGCAACGCCCCCACGCGCACAGCGCGAGAGTTTCTACTACAAGAGTGGGGCGGTCTGGTGTTCAGATGACATGAACTTGGTATGCTGTTTGTGTGCTTAGAGGATCTGTTGAATCCATTAATCCATTTAGGCTCTATAAATGGAATTTTTGTGAGGGGAAAAAGGATGGAAAAGTCGGACGCATGCGATCCATACAGCCGACCCGCGCGCAGGACACAATGGATAGTGAGCACTCTGGCGTATCATTACGGACTAGACCGTGGAGTGGAAAACGAAATTATAGTCCTCGCAACCGGGTTGGATCAATACCTCCAAGAGATATTTCATCACCTAGACTGTCAGGGAGATGGGAAAATACCAGCCGAGGATTTTAACATTCTTTGCGATATTTTAGGACTCAATAAAGAGTGTGATCTAGAGGAATGCGCGGGGATATTGGATAATCTACCCAAAGAGTTCAGCTTCAGGCAGTTTCACGCAAAACTCTGCGGTTATTTCAGTACCAAAGCTGGGTGTCAGTATGAGAATGGGAGGTTGTTGGTTGGCAAGGAGAGCGAGCATATAGAGACGCAGATCAGACTCCGGAGCCCTTTGAGGCGGCGCGAGAAGCTGCTGTCGTTGGGTACCAGCAATAAGCGCGAAAGCGGAGAGCCTTCTTCGCCCACCGTGGATAGACACACATCAGGTTGTAGGCAGCTGGGATCCTGCACCAGGGAGTGTTACGAGGAAATCGTGGCCCTTGAGGAGGCTGAGGACAGGATAGCCAAACTTGAGGAGGAAAATGCGAGTCTCAGGGAGTTGGTGGAGGACATGCGCGCGGCTCTTCAAAGCAGTGATGCTCGATCACTGGCCCTGCAGGTACAGTCATTGTGATCAAGTTCATACTAACCTAATATACAAACTAAGCAACAATATTTTCTGCATAACGTCTACTTGATTATTAGATCGAGTTTGTGAGCAAATTATAAAATAACTTAGTGGTTTTGGGGTTCTTCTTCTTCGCAAACCCAAGTCTTTTTAAAATAATTTTACATACAGGTGATATGTTAATCTGTAGCTAGCCTGATAAAGTTATAAATAAGATAGTCCTCTACTCTGTGACAACCAATGCCTGCTATGAGTGGCAATGGTCTATATCAGGGGTGGGCAACTCAAGATCTACTTTCCTACAGAGGTTAGCCCTAACCTTAATCAAACACACCTGAGCAAGGTCTTCAGGATTACTAGAAAGTTATAGGCAGGTGAGTTTGATCTTGAGAGGATCTCAAAGGCCAAATTTGCCCAGCCCTGGTCTGTATACCCCTTATATAGCCCCGCCCCTTTTTAGCGCTAATTGTGTTCCAGTTTGTATTTCCACAGGATGGAGGTAATATCTTACGGATTTATCTACTGGCATTTTCTATGACATTAAACATTATAATGCTCATGATGGCTTTCGTTAAGTCTAAATAAGTAAATTCTCTTCGACAGCGATGCAAGAGAAATATACAGGGCTACTGCAAACACGAAAGTTCAAATGTAACAGATGTAGGCCAGTAAGAGCTGTGTGTGTAAACCTCACTCCCCTGGCCTTGACCCGATCCGAGCGGGAATTTGAACCGGATTCTCTGCCGTGGGAGGTGTGCGCGCTAACAAGAACGCTAAAGACCACAGCCTCTAGCTTCAGTCGCTAGCGCGCCTGGAGACCTGGTTCGAATCCCGATCGGAGCGGGTCCAGTAGGTCCAGTTTCACAAAGATGGCTGCGTGCTTGTTTCTCTGGCGCATAAGGTCTATACTATCGCATTCTACTGACATGTTTCTGTGTGTCACAGGTGGGTCTGTGGAAAAGCCACTCAAAACATAAACCAGAGGGTGGCTGTTTCATCGCCCACCAAAGGCGAACAGCCCAGAAGCCCAACATTTCTGGGAACCTGAAGGACATCCAGAGTTTCCTGAGAGAAGTGGAGCTCATCCGGAATTCCAGGGATGGGCAAATCGAGGAGGCCATGTTCTTCAACCGTAAGCTGGAGCAAGAACTGCGAGTATCACGCGAGACCGTGTTGATGCTGGAGGATTGTAACAGGACTCTAAAGAAGGAGCAGGTGGAGATGAGGAAGAGGGTGGAGGAAGCCAGACAAGCTGTGCTGAGTGGCCTCAAGAAAGTGAAGGAGCTGGAGACCAAAGCCAGTCATGTGCCTGTTCTGCAGAGGCACGTTGAGCAGCTAGAGATGGAGCTTCTGTACTACAGGTTAGTGCAATTCTTACGTGAAGTGCCAGATGGAACAAAAACAAGTGAAATGCATCACACATTAGGGCTTTTCACTTTGCGCTTAACCCCAGGTTATCGCTTTTAACCACTTTTAACCCTGCATTGCGGTGCCAAACTTGCACAGTGTGAATCAATGAGGTGTTAGAATGTTACGACTAGATGCTTAGCAACGGACAACTAATAGTGTCTGCAGTATATGAGAATGTGCAATTTTAGAGCATTTGTGTAAACATATTACGTGCATATAGCGTTCATCCAATCAGTGACACTGACACTGCAAATATGCAAATAAGGACATTAACCCAGCATTTAGTCATGTACAGTGTGAAATGTCAACTTATGGATACACAGGATTAATTGTTAACCCCGGGTAAATTTTGAGTTGTGTGAAATGTGAATCAAGATAACCCCGGATTCCGTTTACCCGGTGTTTAGAATGACCCAGGGTTAACTATTTCATGTGTGAAAAGCCCTTTTATTTACTGAACTACTGTTTCATGCAGTTTTGACAGCGTTTATGCAGCAGGCCTAACTAGGTATCATATACCCACAGACGTTTGTCACGGTGAGGTAATCTGTTTTTACATTGGGATAGCTTACTTCAGCAATCATGAAGCATAAAGAAGACATTATCTTCACTAACCACAATTTGGCATCTGTTTCTGGGGATTTCACTGATGTAAATGTATAAGACTCTGTCAAAACATGACAATTTAGCAACGATCCTAACAAGTAAGGATGTTTACTTTAGCTGTTCAACAGTTTGAAATGTATTACAGAAATTGCAGAGCTCATATACATTAAATATTACTCTGTTTTATGCTGCTGCTACTGCTATTTTGTGATAAAGTTTGTTTCAGGATTTTAATGAGATTACTCTGCTAGAAGCATTATTGTCACCTGAACCAGACTGAATGCAGTAAACAGTTTCATTACATAATGTAGATTCAAATAATCTGACTCAAAGTGAACTGAGATTCCTCTGGGTTAAAATGGCTCCCGCCAGAACTTGCTGGCCCTGATTGTGCAGACGTGTGCCAACATGCATGTTATTTAGGTTGGCTTGATGTGGTTCTGCTTCTCGGGTGCAGACCCTGTTTTGTTTGGGTTCATTTAGTTGTCAATGTGTGTGGCAAATGGGCTCCCATATTGGTTAGCTGAAATTATGCACAGCTTCTGCTGGAAGCCACTCATTTCGTAGTTTGGGTTTTATACTTAGGCTGTCATTGAACTTTCCTAGCTCGCAACCATTTAATTTACGCTTAGAAGAAGTTACGCTTAACGTCATCAGTGTTTACATATTTCTTGCATGCTAATTTTGGGACAGCATTCCTGGCAATCCTGATAAAAGTGGATTTACTGAAAGTCTGGAGTGAGAAGTGTTTTCAGCTATCAATTCAGTGGTAAGATGTGGGTTTTACTGACAGAAACACATTGACTTTTTTAATAAACATTCACTTTTATACCTCCAGGCTGCACTAATCTATGTGAAGTCTGTGGTGAACTTTACCAGGAAGCCTTTCTATGGCCTCTCCATTGATGCCCTTAAGCCAAATAATTCATTCCAGATCACAATGGAGCTGACACATTTGGGGAGAGTTCCATTCAGCCCAGCAAGGCCTGACCTAAACAGATTGAAAGTTCCCATCTATCTTCAAACAGTTTCCTCGCTCTACAGAATAATGGATGAACACTCCCTGTCTATATCCTAGCAACAATTCCTACCAACCTCACTAAGTTTAGAGATCTTAGCATGCTACTTACGAATGTTTAAAAGTAAGTTCCTGTTTGTTTTTATGTTAAATACCAAATACTGCTGATTCCATATGTTATTCAGAAGCGCTTCTTTCTTTGTAGACTTTATTAGTTTGGGTGTAAATAATTCCTTGGGCTGTACCGCTGTTTTAATATTCAGCCATAACCAGTAACAGACCTCACATCCCAAAGCCATGTTTACAGTCTGCACACTGCAATGAATGCAGTTATTCAAAGTCATTTAGCCAGATATAGTGCCTTTTGGTGCACCACCAGTTAATGCTTGATGTCTGGGGTTAGAAAAATCTTTTTAATAGAATTTAAAACTTTTTATTAATCAAGATCAAAACTGATCAAATAAATGCTGTTCTTTTAAACTTTCTATTCATCAAAAAATCTTTGAAAAAATGTGGACGATTTCCACAAAAATATGCAGCTCAACTGTTTTAAACATTTATAACAATAGGACATATTTCTTGAGCAGCAAAACAGCATATTAGAATGATTTCTGAAGGATCATGTGACACTGAAGACAGGAGTAATGATGCTGAAAATTCAGCTTTGCCATCAAAGGAACAAATTACATTTTAAAATATATTGAAATAGAAAACAGTTATTTTTAATTGTAATAATATTTCACAATATTACTGTTTTTACTGTATTTTTGATCTAATAAATGCAGTCTTGGAGAGCATAAGACTCTTCTTTCAAAAACTTTTTTTTTTTTTATTAAAATGACCGACCCAGAATTTCTGAATTATAGTGTTTATACAATTATGCACAAATATGATTAGATAAGTAAGTATTTATTTATTGTAAATATGTACAAGATGTTTTTAACAAGGTTTAAGAACAACATTTCAATAACCAAAAATGATATATTACAAGTTAGTCACTGTGCATATTTTTGCCTGGTACCAAAAAGATAGCAAGCAGTGCTTTTCTGTTAGGAACACAATCAGTTAGTACACTGACAAAGCAACTTTCCTTATTTATACAAACTAGCATAGATTACCTGTTCCTTTTAAAAAGTTGTAAGTGAAAGTAATTGTAGCAGTCATAAGTCTCGTGTTTCAGCAGCTCATTTCTGGGGGGGGCGGTGGAGGGGACGTAGACACGTGCAGAGCGCTCTGGCTGGTATGTGGCAGATCAGAGCAGGGTTTTTTTTACTTTGAGGCCAGAAAGCCCCATGGGCAAGTGCTGAAAGCTGAAAAGTCTCTAGAGTGCTTCCAATGGGCACACAGCTCTCTGAAAACAAAAACTCTGGAGAATAGCTTTTGATGCAGCTGCCAGTGGGCGAAGAGGATACTGGTCATGCTCCGCGGGTCATGGACTGACCCATTCACACTGAGAGCAATGCCTTTTATCTGGAGAGAGAGGTGTGTCCGCTGGCTATTTTTCATGTCCTTTTTGTTCAGACCTTAATGCAGTTCTTGTAATAATCACACATATTAATAGCTCACTTCAGTTACCCCACCTGCCGCTTTAACCTCCCCATCTGGCACGACAATAATCAGCGATATTAGACTCTTTATTCACATGAAAGGGATGTCTATTAAACTAATTTTCTCTTTCCTCAGAGTAGTAATGGTCTTGGAAATGTTGCATTTCTAGAGACACTATTTAATATCAAATTTCTTTCTTTAAGATGTGTGATTACACAACCTTGGACCCGAGCAAAGCATCTGATTTATTGTACAGTTTCCTCCAGATTCCACACACAACAATATAATGTGGTATTATGATATTATTCTTTTTTTTTACATTTTGTTTAACTTTAAAGTTCAATTTCTTATTGTTATCAGTGTTGAAAATAGTTGTGCTGCTTAATATGTTTTTATTGGAAAACATTATTTTTAATGATTAGAAAGTTTAAAAGAACAGCATTTATTTGAAATAGAAATTATTTGTAGCATTATAATGTCTTTATTGTCTTTTTTGACCAATTGAATGTGTCCTTGCTGAATAAAAGTATATTAATTATTCATTTCTTACTGCCCCCAAACGTTTGAACGGTTGTACAACTGAAAGTGATACGTGGCCCCTGGAGATTTACTTTTTTATGAGCCATTTCCGGTCATATTCGACACTTTGGAGTCATCCAGAATGAGAGAAAGTCCAAGTGTAGATCTCACAGATATTGCGTAAGGTTTCCTGAAGCCCTCTTGGCCCTAATAAAGAAAGAGGAAGAGGTTTAGATAGAGGCCAGGTCTCATGGGGGAGGTGGTGGGAACAGACCTGATCTGTTCAGTTCATTACCATGAAAAAACACACCATCCGTGTGTGCGTCCTGCCCGGAGGCGTTTTCTCCCCCTCAGAATCCAAGATGGACCGAAACCCTCAGCCTAGACCCCAAGAGAACCGCAGCGAGGCAGACCTTAGGACAAAAGAGACAGACGGTGCGAGAGGAACAAAAAGAGCAGAGGGGGGACAAGAGCCGCCATCTGGAGGAAGAGGCAAACACTCGGCTGTTTGTTCAGTGGGGGTGAATTTCCACCATCTTACTCTATTTATCGCTCCGCTTTCAGACGTGCTTTATTTCCCTCTATTCATACCAGGTGAAAAGCATTGCATTTATCATCAGGTCTGTGCTGTTTTTTAAGCTCTGCTGACATCACAGAGACTGACATGTTAAATGTAAGGCCGTCTAACCGCTCAAAAATAATCAGTTATTATTCAGAGAACTATTATTTCAGCTGTGGTGCGGCCGACTCGTGTAAAATGTGTCCGGGGTAACCTGTTGTACCTCAACACATAATAACAGGGCTGGACAGATGGAATGAACAGTCCTTTGAAAATTCCCTGTATTATGACTGAAGAAGGTAAAGAAATGTCAACAAAATAAGGCCTCATAAAAATGTTGTCTTTAGGAGGTCTTTATATGGCAGGGTTTTTTGGTCCAGTATTTTCTAAGCACTTTGAGAATGAAAAACTCCCAAGACCTTGACTTTTTTTTTCCATTTTCAAACCCAGCTACGAACATTTCCCTTTCTCCTCCCACCCTCGGCCAGCTGATACTCTTGCTCTGCAGACCTCAGCACTAATAAACTGCCCACCTTGCTATGTTGGGGGAGAAATGTTCTCGAAAATGTACGCTTTTTCTCCTCCTGCTTCTTTGTGAACAGTGCTGGGAAATAACTGAATATATGTGATCTGGATTATATAATCAGATTCCAAAAATGTACTTCTAATTAGATTGTCTTAGTACTTGTAATTAGATTACATTACATTTTAAAATACTCCATCGCTTATATACATTCGCAAAGTCTTCTAGATTTGTGGAATTGCACACACACAGACCAGACACTCGTCAAGTGGATATAATTACATTGAAAATTGAGAGGACACACAGCATTTGACTACTGGATTTACAGAAATCAGCGATTTCTTTGTCTTTGGAAGGCTTTTGTCTTTCAAACACATTGAAATGCACAAATTCACATCATTTTGTATTTGCATGTGATGCAGGGATTCCTGTCAGCCAAACCTTATTGATCATGTATTTACTTGTATTACCCCCTGAATACAATTTTCTTTTCATTTTTATATTAATATGGTACAAGATTATATATGCAAATCAATGTGATAAAGAAGTTAGGTCAAAAATACCCTAATCAAAAGGTATCTGATTATATTACCTAAAATGTGTTATGTAGATTACACGAACTACAATTTTTATCATGCAATTTGCAATCAGTAATGGACAACAATCGCAAGGAATCAACCAGCACTGTTTGCGAACACTTTAATTTTTCTGAAATGCAATCGTTTAAGTCCATTCGAATTTTTCTCCAATGTGTCCATTTCATGTTTATGACTTGTTAAGACGCGTAAACACTTCGCGAACCTCCTTCAAAGCTGTGTTTACTGGGACTGCCCTCGTAATAACAAAGTTTCCTGACTCAATTAATTATCGTCTGGTTCCGTTTGGAATCTCCAGACGGTTCCAGACAGCACCCCCAGCAGGATCAGGTGATTTCCAAGATTAACGGCGTCTGTGGATCCACACATGTTCCATGTCTGCCAGTTTGACTCAGCCTCTGTAGTCTTACTTAACCAGGTATCATGTTACCATGGGCCTATACTCATGATTTAATTGTGGACATCTGTTTCATAGTTTTAAGATAAATCGATTGCTTTATCAAGGACCTCGCAACATCCGGGCAGACCTAATCTAGTTTATGTGGTTGTTTACCGTATGATCGTCTCATCCTTCAAAATGTGCTCCGAGTCTTCATTCCATTGAAATACTTCTCAAGTAAACTGGGTCCAAGAGGGGGTCTGTAAGTTCAGATCCTGCCGTAATAAACACAGGAAGTGCACGTCTAAACCACAAACAGCTGGGCTCGCCCCATGTTAGTACATCACTCCGGTCCAGTGTAAATATAGTCTCAAGATAGAAACCTATTGTTAGGTTGACCACCAAAATAGAGAACTGTTCAAGACTAGAGATGAGACGGGCAGCCAAAAGTGATAGACAGACTAATGAGAGACAGACTTTGCCACAGTTCTGTCTTGCATCTGTTTTGGTTTTGTAACTTGCCCTAAATGTTCTTATAAAAAAAAAAAAAAGGAGAGTAAGAAAGCTTGCTAGAACTCAATGCTGAAAGTATGAGTAAATGGTGTCTTTTTCCTCTTTGAACACGTACAGGTAGTATTTCAGCCTGTGTGTCTCAAAGAAGAAAGGTTTGTTCTTCACTATGTGACTTGTAAAGTTCTCTGCAGACTCTTATCAGTGCCTCAGGCAGCTCATATAGGCAGATTCAGATAGGCAGATGCTAGTACAGCCAGTGCAGACTGTTCAGGAAATGTCCAATCCACCTCCACTTCTCCACTGAAAGAAAAGCAAGTTTCCAAAACCTGCTTTGAGTTTAAATTCATGCATCACAAAGAAACGTAAAACGTGATAGAATATCAGCCCATCCTCTGACAAATGCAGATTCATTCCTGTGTCTTCTGTCAGTGTTCACTAAATAACACGTTTGCTTTGTGTAAGATGAATGTTTGGAAGACAGCGGAGATGGAATCAAACAGAATGGAATTAACGACTGTGGAGAGCTAAAGGATGCCAGATGGAGGTTCTGTCAAATTTGGGCTTTGTGTTTGTCTTATCCGGACACATGCTCTGAGCCTCTGTTCTCTCTTTCTGTGAGCGCTATGAAATAAAACCAGCATGTTTCAGCATTTCAGAATCTAGTGTGCATGATATGCTATACTGCATATTCAATTTCTCTTATTTTGTCAGAGCTGTATAGCCTAGAGGTTGGCGCATCACACACTCATGTTGTAGTTGATGCTCATCATTTTGATCACTCATCAACATGTTGAGCTGCGCTGTGAGTTTGATTCTGGCTTGCTAGAAACTTGTCTAATTTAATTTATAGCTTGACTTTACACCTTCCATTTAATTATCCCTTACAAAAAAGCACTTTGGTATGGAAGCTTGTTTCCGCCACTGAATAATTAATAAATTAATAATAATTGCGACTTTATATCACACAATTGCGACTTTATTTCACGCAATTCTGACTTTATATCTCGCAATTCTGAGAAATAAAGACAGAATTGCGAGATGTAAACTCGCAATTGTGAGATAAAAAGTCGCAATTATCTTTTAAAATGTTTTATTCTGTTGTCTAATTTAATTTATAGCTTGACTTTACACCTTCCATTTAATTATCCCTTACAAAAAAGCACTTTGGTATGGAAGCTTGTTTCCGCCACTGAATAATTAATAAATTAATAATAATTGCGACTTTTTATCTCACAATTCTGACTTTTTTTCTCACAATTGCGATACATCAAGTCAGAATTGTGACTTTTTTTCTCAGAATTGCGAGATATGAAGTCAGAATTGAGAGAAATAAGGTCGCAATTCTGAGAAATAAAGTCGCAATTGCGAGATATAAAGTCGCAATTCTGAGAAATAAAGTCGCAATTGCGGGATATAAAGTCACAATTCTGAGAAATAAAGTCGCAATTCTGAGAAATAAAGTCGCAGTTGGGAGATATAAAGTCAGAATTGCACGATATAGTCGCAATTGCGTGTTATAAAGTCAGAATTGTGAGATATAAACTATTCTATGATAAAAAAAATATATTTTTTTTCCTTAGAATTGGACTTTATATCTCACAATTGTGAGGTATAAAGATCTCAGAATTGCGAGATATAAACTCGCAATTGCGTGTTATAAAGTCAGAATTGCGTGTTATAAAGTCAGAATTCTGACTTTTTTTCTCGCAATTGCGACTTTATATCACACAATTGCGACTTTATTTCACGCAATTCTGACTTTATATCTCGCAATTCTGAGAAATAAAGACAGAATTGCGACATGTAAACTCGCAATTGTGAGATAAAAAGTCGCAATTATCTTTTAAAATGTTTTATTCTGTGGCGGAAACAAGCTTCCATACTATGGAGCTACCATAGTACAGTATAAAATTGTAAGATGGTACTTTAATATACACTACAGTTTGAAAGTTTGGGGTCAGAAAGATTTTTTAAGATTAAGTTTCAAATCTGACAAAAATACAGTAAAGTCAGTAATATTGTGAAATATTATTAGTCACATAATCCTTCAGAAATGTGCAGGGCTCCATAAATCTTTTTTGCTGCTTAATGTTTTTGTGGAAACCATGAAACATTTATTGAATAAAAGTATTAGTAATAATATAAGTATAAACATATTATCTTAGAACATACTGATGAAAAAAAAACCTGAAAATGTTGTCATTAAATTTTCTCCAATTATTTAGTGATGCCTCTGCAGTTGTTTCTGTTAAGAAGAAAGTACTTTTCTCCACCCTTGAATTTTCATTTTGATTGCATTTTCATAACCTCTTATGCAACCGTTCTGTTCTACTTTGTTTCTGACTTGTTTCACAGTCTGTGTTTGAAGGGGCCAAGATGGCTGGATCTAATATTGAGACTCTTCCAAGAGTCTGGAGTGGATTCAGGTGTCTAGAGAGCTCCTTTAACTGCTCTCAATGTGTGCTCTCACATCCATTTCTACAGACGGTGGGTTACTGAGTTTTTTCAGTAGCTCATCTTCATTTGTTATTCTCAGACATAAAGAGTTTGACAAAAAGCAGATCCTGTCAGCAGTATTAGTCATATACACAATTCTAATCACTTCTACAAGACTATAACATTGAGCAGATGTGGCATACAATAACGTCCTGGCTTTTCAGTGGCACAGTTATCTTTTTTGGCACTTTAAAAACTATAGTTAAAATAAAAAATAAAATGTAAAAAAAAATAAAATAAATGTAAACTATATTTATTTTGAATATTCCCTATAGTTCATGTGTTTTTTTGTGTGTGTGTTTTTTAGAAAATAACAATCATGTACATGTACAAATATGTTCAAAAATATGGGGTCAGTAATATTTTTTCATGTTTTTGAAAGAACTTATGCTCAGCTTGATCAAAAATACAGTAAAAAGAGGTTTTGAAATTACAGTAATATTGTGATATAATTGTTACAGTTTTCTATTGTAATATATTTTAAAATGTGATATATTCCTGTGATGGCAAAGCTGAATTTTCAGTATCATTCTCCAGTCTTCAGTGTCACATGATCCTTCAGAAACCATTCTAATACTGATTTGGTGCTCAAAAACATTTTTGTATTATTATTAATATCAGTGTCGAAAACAGTTATTCTGCTTCATTTTCTCTTATTAATACGACTCTTATTATTAGAAAGTTCAAAAGAACAGCACAATTGAAACAATGTAAAAGTCTTTAATGTCACTTTTGATCAATTTAATGCATGCCTGCTGAAAAAAAAAGTTATTTTTTTAATGGTAGGGTAAATCTGTTTATAATGAATTTAGTCCCACAAAATGTACAGGTTTAAAAATACAAAATGCGTAACCTGTTCTTGGAAAGGGCCTTTTATTTAATTATGGAACACATTATTCCAACACAAACTTCAACATCCTTGTCAGTTAAACTCCATAGTTACACTGTGCATGTGCAATCTCTTTATCATCGTGCCTAGACCATGTGTTGCTATAGCAACCCTGACAGGCCTGTTTAGGGTCTCCCTGGTACTCTCCTTCAGCAGCTGTAGGTCATCAGAGAGCCCTGAAACCCACCTTTAACCGACCCACCCCCCTTTACAAACACCCTTCACCCCCTCATCTGACAATGTGGATTCCAAATATTGACCCTAAACTGTGCGAAAGCATAGTGTACCGAGGGATGATTCTGTGGGCTCATACGGGCTATATTTATGGCCGCTCTGCACTGAAGGGTTCCTCATGGCAGCAGGATATATGCATGAGTGCACCCGGCTTGAAATTCTTTTCCCTTTTTTCACTCTCTGGGATTCATGCTGGAGCAAATGGATTTCTACAGCCTTTTTTTTTTCTCTCTTCTGCAGGCAAGACATTGTCATCTGGAAACATTTATTCTTTGATTCATGAAAGCCCCATATTGCATTTCTTCTGTCGCAAAGCTCAGAAAAACGGTTGTGTTGAAATGACTGAAACATAATCGATTGCTCTCACTCACAGCTGTCTGACAAAAGTAAAAATGCTCAAAATATGTTTATTTGAAAGTCTTCTGATATGCGTTGTTGAAAATTCTGTCAGATGTATGTTAAACATTCATCATAATGCATACTGTTTTATGTTAGGGTCTAGTTATATATAGTTTTCATAATCTTTCTTTTCACTTTGATGGATGTAATGTCACCATGCTGGGTTACTATTACCCACAACTCTCTTCACTGCTCACAACTCCTCTTAAGAGCCAGTGATAGTGATAAAAATTACATTGATCAATTTTACTTGGTTTCTTTTTTGTATAGAAAGATGTGGAAATTATGTTTAGTGCTATATATCATCAATCTTTTGTACATTAAAATAGTGCATATTTAAATCAACAAACAAATACTAGGCTAACTGCTGCAATTTAAGTGCAAGCCTGAGCCGTTTGTTTGCTAGTATTACTGTACATTGCTTACTGTACAACCTATCAACCCTTTATGATCTGATCTCTACTCTGACCTGTTATGGTTATTTATTCTCCACAGATCTGAAGTGTCTAAAACATCCGTTGCATTCATCAGTAAAGCGGACAGACGGTATAATGGGGCCAGTCGGCCTGTGCCACGCTGTTGTCTAGACACAGAGCAGGATCGACGCTCACCGACGGGACGTGCAGAGACTGTGCCTGACACCAGTAAGACAATATTGACATTACTTTGAGGCTCTGTTGATTTGCAACTTGTAAATAATTGATACTTTTATTTTCAATTATATTTATTAGGCACTATTATAAAGTGCATTATTGGCTCTTTTCTATAAGGCTCTAATGATACTGAAAATTCAGCTTTGCCGTCACAGGAATAGATTACATTTTAAAATATATTACAATAAAAGACAGTCGTAATCAATTGTAATAATATTTCACAATATTATTGTTTTTTTACTGTATTTTCGATCAAATAAATGCAGCCTTGGTGAGCAGAAGAGACTTCTTTCAAAAACATTAAAGAATCTTACCAACCCCAAACTTTTGAACGGTAGTGTATATACCTTAATATGGTAACATCTAAATTAACTAGTTTTATTCAAGTAAAAATGTTATGTATTACATAAATTACACCAACAAAATAAAATAAAAATTCTTGACACCTTGCTTCAAGTGTAATGAGATATTTCATGCATGTTTATGCTCCTATGTTTATATAGTGGAGGAGCAGCTTTTCCGTTCAGTGGAGGGTCAGGCGGCGTCTGATGAAGAGGAAGAGAGATGGACCGGAGAGCAGCAGAGACAAGTAGATGAGGTGAAGCGAATCCTCACCAGACTGTCCTGCTGTGGAGACAGGTACACCCTTCCCTACTTTATCACTCGATGGGTTGTGTACAAGTGCCCTTGTACTGCTGTTTACAACTATTTGATTCACTCAAATGAGATCCAAATAAATGGCTCACAGACTATAGTATGTACCATCCTATTTGTTTAGGTTCTTCAATTGTTTTGTGTTCTCTCAGGTGTGATGAGAAAGCAGTGAAGAAGCTGTTGTCTCATTTCGGCGACTCGCGCACAGAGGAGAGTCAGACGGCCGTGCTAGAGCTGCTGGAGAGGGTCACGCGACTCAACAAACAACTAGAACTGAAGGAGAGTCAGGCCAGGAGGGTGGAGATGGACACAGATCAGGTAAGACCGTCCCGCATTCAAATGATGATTATCTCAGCTTTTGAGATAACTTGATATATTTAAAACATAAATGGATAGAGATCACCCAAGAAAAGGACATTTCTGTCATAATTTCCTCACCTTTAAGTCATTTCAAACCTATGGAAGCTTGTTTCCGCCACAAAATAAAACATTTTAAAAGATAATTGCGACTTTTTATCTCACAATTGCGAGTTTACATCTCGCAATTCTGACTTTATTTCTCAGAATTGCGAGATATAAAGTCAGAATTGCATGAAATAGTCGCAATTGCGTGTTATAAAGTCAGAATTGCGAGATATAAAGTCAGAATTGCGTGAAATAAAGTCGCAATTGCGTGTTATAAAGTCAGAATTGCGAGATATAAACTCGCAATTGCGTGTTATAAAGTCAGAATTGCGTGTTATAAAGTCAGAATTGCGTGTTATAAAGTCAGAATTCTGACTTTTTTTCTCGCAATTGCGACTTTATATCACGCAATTCTGACTTTATAACACATAATTGCGAGTTTATATCTCGCAATTCTGACATCTTTTCTCAGAATTGTGAGATATAAACTCACAATTGTGAGATATAAAGTCCAATTCTAAGGAAAAAAAAGACAGATTTTTTTTTATTTATTTTTTTTACCTCAGAATAGTTTGTATCTCACAATTCTGACTTTATAACACGCAATTGCGACTTTATATCATGCAATTCTGACTTTATATCTCGCAATTGCGACTTTATTTCTCAGAATTGCGACTTTATATCTCCCAATTGCGACTTTATTTCTCAGAATTGCGACTTTATATCTCCCAATTGCGACTTTATTTCTCAGAATTGCGACTTTATATCTCCCAATTGCGACTTTATTTCTCAGAATTGCGACTTTATATCTCGCAATTGCGACTTTATTTCTCAGAATTGCGACTTTATATCTCGCAATTGCGACTTTATTTCTCAGAATTGCGACTTTATTTCTCACAATTCTGACTTCATATCTCGCAATTGTGAGAAAAAAAGTCAGAATTGTGAGATAAAAAGTCGCAATTATTATTATTTATTTATTATTCAGTGGCGGAAACAAGCTTCCATACAAACCTGTAGGACTTCATTCGTCATCTTTATTTTTTGCCAAAGCATTATTTTTCTTTGCTTCAGCTATAATAACGAGACATCCACTCTTGCAATGGGAGTTTGTGCTTTTTTGGGGTGGAGCAATGAAGGGAGGGGTGTGTTTGTTTGGGATGATTTCAAATATCAACAGTTCAACAGCGTTTCTCAGAAATTGCTTACTGCACCTTTAATTAAAATGCTCATTCAGCTAAAAAAGAGCATAGAGGTGAATTGACATAACTAAATATTTGGATTCATTTTCCAATATGAGTCTTACCTCAGAAACTAATAATATGTGAGTCGGATGACACGAACATCTGAAGAGCAGAATAACATTGAACTCCAAATAGACACACATATGAACCCAGCAGTTAAAATACGTATCAGAGAATTTAAATACTTAAGACATTTTCATTCACAGGAGCACAAGTTAAACCAAATAAGCTTTGGCTGCTGGTCTTCTAAACGGCTTACGTCACCCAACCAGGACTTTCTGTTCTGTTTTACTTTTACATTCATGGTTGCTTTCGGGTGCAGGAGTGTAAAATTAGATTACAAGGCACTTGCCCACCAAGCAGTTGTTATGAGAACGACGGGCTTCAAAGAAAAGCCTCAGCTCTCACACTCCCACCCAAGCAACCAGCCGCGTGTGTGTCAATGTGAGCAGCCAATCGCTGTTCCTTCCTGAGATGACCACACGAATAAACCTCCAGGCCCTACACAATTACATGTACACTGAGCTGTTGGACAGACGTCGGCTGCGATGCACCAGACGTGAACTATGTTGCTAGTGTTTTTAAAAAAAGGCCCCACACATATTCATGGAAAAATATCCTGGCACATTCTGGGCTTAACCAGTCTGGGGCGAGCATTAACGCGAACGCAGGCAGGCAGATGTGGATTTTTGACATATGGTCAGACAGGCCAAAAACAAGCATATCTGAACTATTTCTGTCTGAGAAATTATGTGTCTCGGCTGAATTATGGGCTATCGGCACATCTGGCAAAGATTCTCCTACCTGAAATTCATTGTGTGTTGGAGCGTTAGTGTTTAAATATGCGCAAGGTCAATGGTAAGTGTCGTGTGTCTGCAGATGCGGGACGCCCTGGTTCAGGAGCTACAACAGAAGGCTGAGGAGACGGAGCTGCTCCACCTGGAGCTGCAGATGCTGGAGACGGAGCGGGTGCGTTTGTCTCTGGTGGAGGAGAAACTGATGGATGTGCTACAGCTTCTGCAGCAGCTGCGAGAGCTGGTCAGTCAAATGGAATCTCCAGGGAGTGAATCTGGAGGGATTTCAGAGTCAGACTCATCAGCCCAGTGTTGCACACACAATAATGGGTGTTAATCCAGCAGTGATTCTAAAATAATATTTAGGATGTCAGCAACACTGACATATGATTATCGTGCTTGTACATTTTTGTTCTCATATAAGTAGAGTATTTTGTGCAATTCATATTTTCAGTTT
Source organism: Squalius cephalus (assembly GCF_949319135.1). Classification (NCBI taxonomy): domain Eukaryota; kingdom Metazoa; phylum Chordata; class Actinopteri; order Cypriniformes; family Leuciscidae; genus Squalius; species Squalius cephalus. Next base: position 22,928,991 of record NC_137143.1, on the reverse strand, counting down.
CTGTGATGGCAGGCTGGTTGAATGCACATGATTTAATTATTAATGCTGACATATGAAATAAGATGAATTAAGAAGTATTTTGTAATTTTAATAATGTATTACCAGTAAATTAAATCATTTTTATTGGTGTTTGCTGGTTTGGCATTCAAACAAACCCCTAAAAAATCTATAAATATGAAAATTTTCACCTGTAATATTGCCATTTTTTGCAATAATCATGAATTATATTATTATTATGAAACATTGAATTATGTGTGATCGAGTATTTTGCCATTTAATTACCTTTTTTAATACATTTATTATGATGTAAAAATGTTTGTTTTTATTGTAGAATGTCTCGAGAAGATCTTTAGGAAAGATTTTACTCAGCACATTGGAGTCTTGCAGTGATCCTCAGCATGGTAAGAGACACAATAACTTTTAACTTGCCAGCTTTGCTCTTATAAAACCTTTACTGTTTACCAGGCCTGGTAGGCAATAAAAAAATGTGGCAGGAGCATTAAGATATACAGTGTGCTACAAAAGTCTGAGACCACTTTAAAAATAGGGGATTCTTTTTTTAGACCGAAATAAGTTTTGGGATTTAAAAAAAATGTAAAACAAAAAAAGTTGTAAAATGAATAAAATATGTAAGATTCTACACTTGTAGGTCACAAATTAAACTTGTGACATTGATTATTCTTGATGTTAACTAAAACTTAAACTAAAACCATTAAAAAAATGAAATGTTTACATAAATAATATATATATATATGTGTGTGTGTGTGTGTGTGTGTGTGTGTGTTATTAGAATATATATACTTATTTGAAAGACTCTATTTATAGCATATTAGAGCACACAGATCTAAAGCTTAGCTTCTCTATAATTGATTTGCAGGGAAAGCACATATCTTGGAGGTGCTCAACGCTCTCTGTCATGAACTGGCTGCGTGTGAGATCCTCTCTAATGGCGAGACGATACAGAGAGCAGAGAGTCACCAGTCTCTCACCAACTCTCTGCTCATCTCCTTCTAGACATTACTGCCACCTGATGGTCACAGGGTGCTACAGACTCTTCCGAAAGGACTTTTAACTGGCCATGTTGGAAAATGGGAGCAGAATTAGCTATGTATTTTTCTTCGTGTGTTTATATTTCTGTGTATAGTTGTGTAAAACATTTAGCTCGTTATCATTTATAATGAAACATGATGTGACACATTTTGAAGCATTTTAAGCTACTTTTCCTAGATTTTCCTTTTGCAATTTCATATATTCTTGGTCAGTATTATCTTAAAATACATGCACATTATACAATGGTGTTCATTACAGCTTTTACAGGAACACCTAGTTAAAAACCACTCAGGTATAGGCTATGTAATGCTCATAATAACGAATTTCTTTCTTCTGCTGAACACAATAGAAGATATAAATATGGGTAACCAGGCAGTTGATGGACCCCATTGACTTCTATAGTACGGGAAAAAATACTATGGAAGTCAAGGGGGTACCTCAACTGTTTGGTTACTGACATTCTTCAAAATATCTTCTATTGTGTTCAGCAGAAGAATGAAATTCATACAGGTTTGGAACAAAAGGGTGAATAAATGATGACAGAATTTTCATTTTTGGGTGAACTATCCCTGGACTGAACATTTGCATTATTCATTGTTTCAAAATACAGAAACTTTAGCACTTCTGAGCAGTTTTGTTGCTCTTTAAGGATGATTTTTATCCATGATTTGCATGAAACAAAATATATAGCTTACTGTATGTTTCATAATTGCCAGTGTCTGTGCCTCTCTCCCATCGTACAAATATGGGATGCTTTTTTGTTAAGCTACAGTGAAGATTAACACTTGGTTTGTCAAATATGTACTTAAGGAAATGTCCTGTTTTTTTTCCCCTAGATAAACTTCATGAGTTTCGCATAAGGTACTGGACAATATATCATCAGTGCTTATTTGTTCAAGAAATTAAAAACATAACACATCATAATCATTTCGTACAATGATTTATACACGCACTTGTTTTTCAAACAATTCAAACATACATATACATATTTCAGTTTTTGTTTTGTTTTTTGGTTTCAAAACATCTAAAAAGTCTCTGTTTTTTAGCTTTAAATAAAGCTGAAATAATTAACAAATCTATAGCATAAATCAATAAAAAAAAGTTTGAAAAAAACATGCAATGTAGGGCATCACGATCCCTTCATCTGAGATTTAACAGAAGGCATACAGCTCGTATGGTGACAGGAGGAAAAAAAGTATAAAGGAGAGTATAATTATGTGCTATAATTGTTGAACTTCTAATAAGTTGTCCTCTTAGATGTTTTAATTGTGCAAAAAAAGCATTTCATTCGCATCTACTAAAGATTATGTGAGGCTGACAGCAGAATACTGTATGCCAAAAGATGTTCTTCTGGCTCACACGTGTACAGTACAGATCAATGTGGCTTTTGACTACCGTTACCATCAGACGATACCTTTATTCTACAATGAGTGAATGATGAGTTATTTTTACACAGGAGCCCAGAAATAAACACAGGCTCATAAAGGCTTCAGTAATTATAATTACACCTTTGGAGCCATTGGTCTCCTAACAGTTTTGTTTTGAGAACCACAGAAAGGGTCTGACAGGACATTTGATGAGAATTACGCTGCATCTTGATTAATCACTTGGTTTAAATAAGCACTTAATTCTGAAGTAAGATTTTACAACCTTACACCAACACCACTAAGGTCTGGTAACTACTACGGACAATTACTATGAGCAAACAAAAAGAAAAAGAAAATGAATCCTAAGACAAATAATAATAAAAAAACACACTCTCACCTATTTACAGCAACATGTGTTACTAATTATTTGACATAACAGCCTAAAAGTAATAAAACTCGAGGGGAAAAAAGCTACTAGGGCCAAATACAAAGTATAAACAGTGTAATACCTATGCTGAGCTAATAAAGGAAAACAAACAAGTTTGAAATTGGGTCAGAATAGTGTTTACAGTAACGCTGTGGTTTGCACTGTAGTGTCACATAGACAAGAATCAATGGTTTTATTTCGTTTCATACCAGCAAGGGAGGAGCAGTGATGACGGAGAGAGAGAAAGAACGGGTGCATTTAGATGAGCCTGCTTCCTGTTGACGTCTCTCCTTCCCTCTGCTATCCCTCCCTCAAAGGTCGAGAGACCTGCTTAGCAACCAAAGGTCTCCTGGGAGGCGTAAACCATGTAGAGGAAGCCATCTTCATCTCGCTCTCGTTCGTAGATCTCAGAAATAGGGGTGGACACGCTGACCATGCTGTGCTGATTGACAAGAAGGAAAAAGGCCTGGGTGGGGTTGAGCTGCAGTCTACGCCTGTAAAAGAGAGTCGTTTTGATAACTGATTATAATGACAAAAACATGCACATTCAAGTCTGGGTTTGGTACAAGTTCCGCTCAATCCACAGCATTTGTGGCATACTATTGATTACCACAAAAATAAAATTAATAAAAACATATAATACAAATGATAGTGAATTGGGCCAATATGTCAATGTTAAAATACTCACTGTTTCAATAGTATAACCACAAGGTGTAAGCAATATGCATGATACCATGATTTTAGTATAAAAATAAAATAATAACACTTTGTGTAAAGTTATATACCATTTTGTCATTTCAGTGAACACACATAAAAAAATAAAAAAAAACTTCGGCTTTTTACATCTCAAATGATAAGTTTTAAAAAATAATAAACTTGATCAAGTTGAATGGTTTGATCAATATTGAGTTGAATATTTTGCCACAAAATTCTGTTCATTGAGCTTAAAGTCACCATGAAATCAAAATGTACAATTCTTCGTTTTTTTTCATGGAATATTGAGGCATTTATTAAATAATTTATCCGTGAACTGTTTTTTTTTTTATTATTACGTGCCCTTGTAATCTTTCATCAAAATGACTTCCCCTCCCTCTTGCAACAATGACGTGTTTACAGGCACGAGGGCGGGACAACCTCACATGAGATCACAGCAATCGATCCAATCAGTCCCTCAATGGAAAAAATCAAGTCCCGCCCTTCATTTTTTTTCTTGTTCAAGAGGCCGTTGATATACGTCACAATAGGGAAGAAAATACTATTGTAACTTCCGTTTCATGTCGACTTTTACTTTTTGAACTCGGAATATTTATAGAATTCATATCCGTATATTTTTTCATTTTGTTAGTAGCCACATAAAATGTGATGCAAGTGCAGCAGAAATTTCACACTTATAACTTAATCATTATTTCAAGTCTGAACTATAAATAAATCAGTCATGATTCATAGCCAAGGATTATGAAGTATGATAGGCAGCATGGATCTGACAAAATGTTCTTAGTCTGATCATCTGACTGAGCCCGTGTGTTAAAATACCTGGAAGGCAACACTGAGCTGCAAGCTTATCTTTAGAGGAAGGTTAGCTCAATAGGGTCTTGTTTTAAAAAAAGAATACAACACAATGGAATTAGGAAAATAATTGTGGATGTTGTGCAATGACTGAAAAACAGTTTTCAAGTCTGAACTGTTTAGTATTCGTAGAAGTCCCCTGTGGATGATGAGCATGGCAGACACTCAAAATTGGCACACCATTGCATTCTCCTCCCCCACCCTGCTTCAAAACCCCACCAGGCGAGTAAACAAACCAGATGAGGCTGAAACACACGGGACCCATGGCTCAAAGTGACAAAAATACTCTCTGTGTATGTGATACCAATTGACAGTCAGGCAAGAATATACACTCAACAACCCGGTTTAAAAAAATTCAACAAGTAATCCTGGATTCTGGATATTATGTTTACCTGATTATCTTTACCAGCTCACTCATGTTAACATGGTCAGGGACAAGGAACTTGGTCTTGTCCAAGACAGGAAGTTGCTTTTCCCCCTTATATCTCTCAATGATCACCTAAAAGGAAAAATATTAACAAGACAAATTGATATAGTGTTTTGACATAGTCTACTCTTGAAATAAGAATCTAGAGCAGTGGTTCTCAACCTTTTTTACTCCAAGGACCCAATTGTTCACAACAATTTTTTTCTTTCAATTAAAATACAAAATATATTGATTTAGAGTTGTTTTAGTTTATTTTATAATATTGTCTTATTTTAAACAATTTGAAGTCATCTTGAGGCCCTCGTAGAAGTTGAAAACCATTAGTGTAGAGTAATAAATCTTGGCATCTTAAAATAAATCTCACATTGATATGCAAAAGTGATATCTTGAAAGCAATAAGGCTCTTCTTCACTCAGTCCTAATTCATTTATGACACATTCAAAAGACGAAAGAGTTTCTCACCGGAATCTTATTTGGATGCTGCTCTCGTATCTGCTGCACTTCCTTGCAACGATCAGCTGAAAAACAAAAGGAATAAAACAAAGATTTGGCATGCTCATTTAGACTGTAAGCATATATTACCATACTTAAAAGCCTAATTGCAACACATAAAGACATATATATATAGCCTATACTAGGATGTGTTTATGTAATTGAAAGCACACGATTGACATGACTGTAGCACTCCCTCATTCCTCAAAACACATTAGCATTTACTTATGGAAAATTAACGGAAATTAACATTCCTATTTCATAGGAAACTATTAAGGATTGATTATTTCTGATGTGTTGTTACTAAGGGTGTAACAATACCCTCACGATACATATCATGATACTGAACTCACAATACGATATTTATAGCGATACACCAAAAATGATAAAATAAATAAAATAAAAAATGATAAAATGATAAAATAAAAAAAATATGATAAAAGGTTAACAAAAAATGTACTGTTGATTAAAAAGCTAAATTTGATATTACGCTGTGTGGGTGTAAATGAATAGGCTTGGACTTGATGCTGGTAACCCAATGCACAGGATAATGGTGACACAGGAATAAGATTCCTGTCCCTCCATTGACAGCTCCGCAACAACCATTATGACACTTCAAAAAGTTGTGTAGCTGTCAACGGAGGAACAGAAAGTTCTCAGATTTCATAAAAAAGATCTTCATTTGTGTTCTGAAGATGAACGAATGCCATGAGGGTGAGTGATTAATGGCAGAATTTTCATTTTTGGGTGAACTATCCCTTTAACTGATCCCATGTCAGGGTCATTCATGTCAATTACATAATCCCAAAAGCTGGACAAATATGAGAGCGTTTGCAGAACATATTGACCCTGACACTTACAGATGTGTTTAAAACAGCAGATCTATGTTGTTTGTTATGTTTAGGAAGATTATGCAAGGGTTTTATGCTCCTCCCTCCCCACTCCCTGTCCTCGGTCTGGACTATGAGAAAAAGCTCAAATTACAGCATCATTTATTTCACCAACACGAGCACTGTCCATCCATTTCTTTAATGCTGTTATTAAACACAATTTATATTCATAAATAGACTACTTGTCTATATCACCTGTTAGACAATAGTTAACGTTACTAGCATCAGTTTGAAAAATAAAATTGTAACGTTATCATAGATGTTAATTTTAAAGTTTTATCTTCCTAAAAGCTAGATGGCAGTTTAAATGTGGAAAGGACAACGCAGCAAAATAAATATATGATCTTTAACAAATCAGCTAAATCAACTGTGGATTAACGTTAAAGCTGTTGTTGTTTTTTAACGTTAAACAGAAGGCCTTCGAGTCAGGCTAACGTTACCTCACTGGATAGCAACTGACCTCAGTCGGTTTGGTTAAAAACCGTCGTTTAAACTTAAATTAATCTCTAAATGTCTCTAAAATCGTTTCATAAGCATTTAAAGCTTTATAGAAAAAATCGTAAACACTGTGTCACAAAGCTGCTAGCAGGCTAGGGACGAAAACAAACACGCATGTGCTGACACAGCACGAATAAAACTCATCTTACCAAAGCTCCGTCTCTGTTTGAAGGGTCTGTCAGATGGCATAACTGGACTTGAATGTGGTAAAAAAAATGAGCTACTATATGTTGAAGTCTCGATCGACTTCGCTTCTTTTCGAGCTCCTGATTCACTGTAAGCAAAACAGCTCGAGACAATGTACTAGAGTTCGTGATGTCATAGCAGGATTTAAAGGGACAGGACCCAGTTTAAGTATAGACCTACAATAGCAATATAGTTACAACGTTTCTTTGCTAATCTTGTAAATTTACATGCTATAACTATATTGTATTTTAGTCACCCCTTATAATCTGTCTCTTTTTTTTTTTTTTCAGATCAGTAGTTCACGTACAATCAAATCTGTCTATAAATCTAAACATTATGTTTTAAATTATGGCAAACAGCAGAGCACTCTTTCCATTTCATATGAAAATACAAAGCCAAAGAATAAATAAAAGGAAAAGCATTGTTGTTTTATTGTCCTTTTTAGCATACACAAACAAGTACAGTATGTCATAGTGTCATGTTGATGCGTATAGATGATGAAGCTGGAGTACTTGCAAAAGAGAGAATATGAGAGAACAATAAATTACAGAAAAAAGGCAAATTATTGGAATGATAAGCAAGATCAGTACAAACCTATTATTTATAATAAGATGGATGCATCTTCCTTTAATGTAACTGTGTTACTATATAAACTTCATTTAACTGGAACATATGAAATGAAACACTTTTGGCCGTTATTTATAGAAAAAAAATACTATGGCAATACAACTATGAAGAATTCAGGACTACTCTGTAGGATTTTGAATGACGATCAGGAAATAGTCCTTGTCTGTAAAGAGAACAGAATAAAAAAAATTACATTACTAATGTATGATCATATTCATCAGTCTATGTCAGATAAATACCAGACATATATCTGGCTTTAAGCAGACAGGCAGCAAAAATACAATATTATGACATATTCAACCCTCATATGTTTAGCTTTTATTTACAAAATGATCTCCCCTTAGCATTTTTAGAAATGCAAATTAAACGAGGATTCCATCATTTTTTCCTTTAACACTGAGAGATTCCATACTTTTTTTCCTCTACTTGATCTGGAAAAAACATTTTGTTTAAGGCATGTTTCATGAAGGCAGAATGGGACTGTTGATATAGGTAAATGAATGAATTAACCACAATTCTTTTTGTGATTTTTCAATAAAACAATAGCCACTGAAGGGGAAAAAAGAAATATGATTTCAGTTTACATTAACTGTTTACTGCATTAACATTTACTTAACATATATTTTTTTAAATTTTAATCAAGTTAGATTGGTTTAATATAATAATAATGGTCCTATTTTTTATATGAGGTGTCTTTAACAACTATGTACTAACATTAAAATTAATCATTTAATACAATGAACTTAGTGTACATGCATGTTTTTTCCATTGGACTTATATATTTTTTTAAATCCCTGCATTTAATTACAGCTGTGATTAATTTCTGTAATTACATCTATAATTACACTGTTGACTCTTCCTTTACACCTTAACCCACCCTTAAACCTACCCATACCACAAAACATGTCCCTAACCTCGATAGCAGCGAAAGTCTTTTGCAATACAATAAACACAATAAGTACATTCTACTTATTTTTTGATGTAAGAAAATAGTAGTTAAAGACACCTAATATAAAGTATGACCATAATAATAATTATATTAATAATAGTAGCCTATATCAATTTAAATACTCTGAAGTCATCCTCTGGCCCATTTGGAGGTTTGCTGAGGCCCCCTGTTTGAGAACCACTGCACTAACCTAAATAACTAACTAGCATTACATAAGTGCACTTTTCTTTACCTGGGGCAATCATGACCTCATTCTTCTTTGATCGAATTCTAAGAAAGGTGAGATCATTCTGAGGGTCGATGTCCCTCACTATTCCCCGAGCTTTCATGAGCAACTGGTGGATATTACCAGCATACTGGACTGTGCTTGCGTTGTCAAGGGTGCTTTTAATGGGGATGCCTATTAAAAGAGAGCACATAGGGAAAACTGCAGATACAACAACAAAGATCTCTTTGTCTGATCAGTTCCATGCTGAAGCACATGACAACCAAACTAAAACATGGAATAACAGCTGCAACATTTCTAATGTGCCATGTACCTTCTGCATTAACAATGATGATTCCTTGCACTCCTTTCTGATTCTGGAGCCTTTTCATTGTCTCATCCACCTCAGCCTGCAACATAAACGCTTTATGGATTACGACAGCCTAATTAACGGTAAAACCAGCTTTATGTCATAGCTTAATATCTAATATCCTTCGGAACAGTCGCACTGTGAAATCACTAAATGGGTCTCTTGGGGGGGGAAACGTATTTTTGCCATTGTTTTTTTATTTACTCAAGCAGTAGTTGGCTACTATACGGGCCATCTCGTAAATGACAACGCCCTGCATTCAATGTTAGCCCACAAAAACCTTAACCGAGACAATAACAAGCTAACAAACATGTACTTTCAATTATAGTAACATTTGATCAAGTATAAATGGTAAAATGTACTTGCCATTGTGAAGGTAAGTCGGTGTTTTCGTTGCTATGATTGATGGTGCAAACTCCGGAACTAGAAACATGTAGGCGTGTATGTGACCGGTCGGTTATACGTTACTGCCATCCGCTGGACTGGAGGAAAGCCGGTCACTAACTGCGAGTTCTTGGATCTTTTATATTTTAACAAAAAGGTATTTTATTTTACTACAAACTAGTGCTTTTAGATCTATAATTATATACTTTGAGGTTAACATGAATATGCATACATTGAATGTGCATTCTTTCTTTCTTTTTTGCTATGAGAATGTTTTCCACTATGTAGGCTAGCTAGAAAACAAACAAAAGATGTGGCAGTCTCTTTATCTGATTTCTAGGAAGTTCTTCAGTCTTTGATGGTGGGAAGTAGATATGTTTACTATTTTATATTAAATGGGACTACCTCTAGTTTCCATAAGTGGGTAAAAAAAAACAACAACAGTGTAGGCTAAATAAAAGTAAACTTTTTTAACTATTGTACTAAAACTTATATTGCCCAAAGTGACATGACAGATGGAATAGGCTTTAAAAAGCAGTTCAATGACAGACTTGTTCGGCTTGAAAGTTTACTGAACCCCCTGTGGTGCAATTTAATGTCTAGACATGCTTTAAAAAAAAAAAAGTTATAGAATTGCTGCAAGTTAGGCTATAGCCTATTACTTACTGATGAGAAAAAAGGAAATGTTTAATTGGACTGATTTGAGGATAGGAACAAATGAAAATGAGGTTGCTTAACCACTGTAAAGATGGTACAGGTACGGTCTGATGAGTGTGAGAGACATGAACAGGCATACTGTGGATTTATGAGGTCATTTACTTCCTTTCCAAACTTTGCCTCAGGTTTTCCACTTAATAACTGCTGCTAGGTCAGCTCTACTCTTAGCCTACACATGGAAACTTTGACTCGTTCCATATGTGCAGCTACATGCATGACGGAGTCTGTCTGGTGCCTCACATTTGGATAAAATTTAAAGCAGATATCATAGAACGACCATGTGATGGAGTAACAAAATAACAAAACACAAAGTTGGCAGTATTTTCACATGACCTGATTATACAATTAACTGTGGTTTTATCTGTACTAAGCAGGGGCGGCTGGCCAATAGCGAACGAATCTGTGGTTTTGAATGACTCATTAGAGTCAATGATTCAATGATTAATTCATAAATACAGCCACTTGCTTCGTTACTGAATGAATGACTCAATGACTCACCACCTACTGGCGGTTTTAACTTAATATTTAAAAGCATCACTTCATTTTTACCATCATTGCATATTTCTATATTGAACATTTTTTTATTCAAAAAGCATTATTTATTTTATAAAGGTATTTGTAAAGGTAAAAATGCACTGGAAAAATCGATTTAAGGGGGAAAATATTGTCCCTTACTGAAAAAGGTGTGACTGAAGAGCATGGGTACGCAGAAGGATGTTAAAAACCTCATGGGGTACAACTCTAAAAAGTTTGAGAACCACTGGGACTGGGTTAAGGAATAGAACAAAATAAACATCAACATCAAAGCACAATACACATACCAAGGGCAGAAATAGGCCTAATATACAGAGGTCACTTACAAAGTTAGGTTAAAGATTAAAAAAAGAGGGATTCAAACAAATAGCATTTCAATAACAATGTAGAATTTACAGACTGTGAGCTGAAGAGTAATATTCAGATTAAAAAAAAAGTGTTTTTGAAGGAGAGAAGGGTGGATGTTTGACGGATGTCCTGAGGAAGAGCATTCCACAACCTCAGAGCCACTACGCTAAAAGACTCCCATGGTTACCAGACTACTGAAACCAACTGAAAATAACACAGCCCCACCTAAGATATTTCTCACCAGCCGCCACTGGTACTAAGTATTAAAACTGAATTAGGTAATCCATTTATTTCTTAAAGTGGTTTGCAAAACCTCATTGTGCAGAGTGCGCAACCAGGAAGTATAACTACACGCTTCAAATGCTTCATTTAGTTGCAAACATGCTAATTATAGCCCAAGTTTGAATAGCCTTTGTATGTGCATGCCCTGAAGCACATAGAAACAATCCATAGCGTATGTCCAATATCAAATGTAAACCCAAATGTAAATGTGAAAAAGCTAATGTAAATATCATGCATACTGTTAGTGCAGCTTCAGGTGAGGTCTCAAATGTTATTTATAGCCAGTAAGAAATCCACTTTTTTATTAGTCTTGAATTTGACATGAAACAGCCCAGATAGCATATGAAACAATGTTGACTCAGTGCTGATGCGTCAACGCTAATTACATTGAATTAATGTTACAAAGTGATGTTGCTTTAGTATCACTCTTGCACCCTCAGTTAATGGTGAAGCAATGTTGAGATTTCAACCAAAAATCAACGGTCATAGTATTGATTCAGCATTACAAAGTGATATTTTATCAATATCACTTTTGCACCCTCAGTTAATGTTGAAAATATGTTGAACAAAATAATCAATGTTAATGCTATTGAATCAACATTACACTATGATTGATTCTACATCACTGATGCTGAATCTATATTGAAATTAACAAAAGTAATCAGTGGTAATATTGTTGAATCAATGTTACACTATGATGTTGAATCTACATCACTGATGTTGAATCAACACTGAAATTAACAAAAATAATAAATGATAATATTGTTGAATCAATGTTACACTATGATGTTGAATCTATATCACTGCTGTTGAATTAACACTGAAATGAACAAAAATAATCTTTGGTAATATGGTTTGATCAATGTTACAATGTGATGTTGATTCTAAATGCATTTTGTTGAAACACTGAACATACAACTGAAAAGGAATGTCAAACAATGTTGCCATCTGATGTACCATAATGTTGAAACAACATTAATATTTCAACTACACGTCAACAAATTCCTGACCATTTCAAAATTTGGCGAAAACCTTTTAAAATATAAATGACACCTTTCCAGCAGTTGAATCAATTTATTTTATTCAATCAATCAATGACAAAAATATATTAAAAGATTATTTTTTTTAAAAGAAAGGGGGAGAAATGGGACAAAAGCATTTCAACCTTTAAAAATGAAATTGGCTTCAGAAGTCTGATGGTCCAACAGGTTCAGGTTTGTAAAACTATGTCTTGTATCAGACTACTGCCTCTTTTCCTTTGGGTTCTCTGAAATCTGAAAAAGAAAGCATGATGTTGCTCAAGAACGATTCAACTCTTGTTCTTTAAAACAAGTATAATCAAGTCTCTTTAAAACTACGATTATAGTATCGTTAAATTCTGTTTATTTAATTTATTTTTCTAAAATCTATTAATGCTTCAATATCAAAAGAAAGCACTATGGCAGGGGTGTCCGATTTTATCTCCAGCCCTAATTAAACACGGAGGCAGCTAATCAAGGTCATTAGGATCAATGAAAACTTCCAGGCAGGTGTGCTGGAGCTAAACTCTTCTTGAAGAGGAACAAACACCTCTGAGCTATAGCCATTAACTATATCTCAGTTCGGTTTTTTCAATGAAAATTGAGCAGAAGGAATAAATTCTTGAACTTGAGGGTGAATAAATGATGACAGAATTTTCATTTCGGGCTGAACTATCCCTTTGAAGCTGCAGATTCACCTTATGTAGATCTTAATCTCTTCAAATATCACAAAATAGCCATGTCAGTCACTTTCTTAATAAACACAAGATGTACGCAAAACAAAGGAACAGAGAAATAAGGTAGATGTACCATTGTTTGAAACTGTGCTAGAGAAGTCATGTAAGTATGTCAGGTGATTCAACAAACAGACTTCTGTATAGGATACACCTATGGCTGTGTTCCAGTCCAAAATTGTCATGCCCTTCACTTGCTAACTTCCCTCCGTCTCGTTCACTCGGATGTACGTCATTGCTTACGTTGCACAAGTGCCCACTACTGGCGGAAACTGTAATGGGCTGAATTGGAACGTCCTAAGCCCTTGATCACTTGGAATCAGCTATGGAGTTGATGTATTATTATTCTTTTTTTTTCCCTTTAAGAATTTGTTTAATGCAGCATCCAAATGTATATAGGTGTGTTTGGGTTGTTTTAAATTAAAAAATATATAATTAATGTATCATAGAGTTGTTTGTTGTGGTAGTGATTAGACGAGATCTGGTGACGTCTCAATCGTACTGCATTGTGGGACATATAGGTGTCTGAAGTGTATGACTCGTCTGTCCATATAAACTTCCCTCGTCCACTTCACGAAGTGGAACACACTTCAAAATGGCGGCAGGGATTCCCCCGAGGGGAAGTGCTTAGGGAAGTTCGCAAGTGCGTGTCTAAAAGTCGACTGGAACGCAGCCTAAGCTTTCTCTCTAATGAGGAAGCATTAGACTACTGAGAAGTGCACATGCAAAACCAAAATGGGTGTTTACCAATCAGTGGCCAATTTCAAACTACAATAAATGTTTTTCAACCATTTTTCAACAGACTTGCTAAAATCATGAAGGCCCACCCCTAAACCAAGCCCTCAGTGGATTAGAGCAAATCGGGTAAAGTGGTTGAAAATGCCCATTGCCGTTTGAAAACGCCCCACTGATTGAGAAACACCCACTAGTGTTCTGCAGAGATACATCCCTGAATGATCTTGTGCTCATCAACTACAAATCACTGTTAGTGTCACTGTCTCCACCCATGTGTGCTGTTGGCTTTCACCAAAATGTCAATGCTGATCCAACACACTTTAAACATTGAAATGTCAATCTCAACCAAAATTATGGTTTGGATCAAAATTCAACATTGTATCAATGTCACCATGCTATCTGGGAGAGACTCATTAGTGACGCTTTCACGCTGCAAAATGTAGATATCTGGGAGCAGAGCCATGTTCCCTCAGGAGAAAAACACATTTTAAAAGCAAGCTTTGTGTACAGTTTTAATAACTCCTACACATTCAGTGCCGAGCACCTCCTGGTCCTCCTCATTATCTCCTTGTCTTGTAATAAATACTTTTACTTCACATTCAGAGACACTGAACTCTCAGATTCCCTCTTAAATAATGTTAAGATGTTGATACGAGTTTTCTTCAGACACACATTGCCTGACTTTTACCAAACAAAGGCCAAACTGCAACTCTATTAATATGACAAAGCCAACATGAACATTTTCAAACTGTGTATAAATCCCCGTCTCTTATTCATATGTAACTGGACACCAGCTATTGCCCAATAGAGGTTGTCTCATCTTGTCCATGACTACTGACAGGGTGAGGAAATGTGATCCAGTGACTATAACGCCGCAAAGTATAGTTCAAACCCTTTAAAAAACAACACACTTTTTCCTCTTTTCTTCTTTCCAGGATAATAAAAAAAACGTATTGCCTCCAGAGGTGGACTAAGTACACAACTTCCTTACTTGAGTGAAAGTACAGATACTACTGGTCAAATATTACTCCGTTACAAGTAAAAGTTGTAAAGACCGATTTTTACTTAAGTATCAAAAGTAAAAAAGTAAATGTCAATGCATTGTTTTATTATTGTTGCATTCTTGTATGTTGTACTTACAGTACTTTATACCTCTGAATATGCCTGCCTACCGACCCTCATATCAAGATCACATTTATTTCTAGAACACAGTTCCAGTAGTGGGATTGAATGTGAGATTGAATAAGTGCACTCAATAACGTACACAATGGTTTCAGACACCCAAATGGCTGTTCCCTCAAATAGTGCTCTATTTAAAGTTTTTTGGCCTTTAGTATGAATATGTCAGCCTTACTGTTATATATAAGCTATGTGCTCCAAAACAATGACGAAATTCGCATTTAGAAGACCAAACCCAACGTTGAAGATGAAAATCAGGTTGATGTCAGAATCCAACGCCAGATTGACATTAACCTCCAACGTTGGACAGACGTTGTATTGTGGTTGAAAATTAAAATCGGGTTGACGTCAGAAACCAACATCAGTCGGATTCTGACATCAACCCGACTTTATTTTCCAACCAAAATCCACCGTCTGTCCGATGTTGGATGTTGACGTCAATCCGGCGCCGGGTTCTGACATCAACCTGACTTTCATTTCCAACCAAAATGCAATCCCTGAAACCGAAATCATCCACTTTCTACTCAAGGACTTTGACAGAATTGTAGTGGAGTAAAAAGTATGATATTTATCTTTCAAATGTAGTGAAGTTAAAGTAAAAAGTTTCCAGAAAAAATAAGTACACTTTTTTAGTATCTGTACTTTACTTGAGTATTAAGTAGTATTCATGTAAATGTACTTTGTTACTGTCCACCTCTGCTTGGCTCAAAAAGTCTCAGATAAAACAATTCTAATAAATAAGTGAATGAATAAATGAACACATTTTAATTTGTAAAACCCTATACTATTTTATTTAACAGCTGTTTATCATGGTTTACACAGCTGTATCCATTCAGATGTTTTGCTTTCCCGGTTGTATGTGGACATCTCAGACTAGCTGTTGGTCAGTCCACAGCTGCTTATCATGCTGTCCTTCAATTGCAGGTCCATGGCCAAACAGCTTTTGCCATCCCTAGAAATCATTAAGCTTAAAGAAAACAGCAGAAACAAGCCCTGCATCAGCAACTCGGTGTTGTCTGTTCCTGTTTGTTAAGTTTAAATAGCTGTGCAAACACTATCTAACTATGTATAACTATGATTCAACTCTATGGAGCCTTTTCACATTTCTTACAGTTTTCAGAGAGGAAGTCATCATAGTTGGGTAAACTTCTGTTGCGGTGAACGGTAGACGAAAGCTATAATATAATTTTTATATTTTAATTTGCTCCAATAGCAAAAGAGTAGGAGGAAAAGGGAGAAGGAAAACATATAGAGAGAATATATTTGATTATGTTGGTCAGAGGAGAGAAAGATGTCAAATTTGCAGTCACTCCCTTAGCCGTTGCATTAGAAACATCCTTGATTCATTTTTTGTCATGACAAAATATAGAACGTATAGTACTGGTGTAACTGACATTACTGAAGACAATGACATGATGCTAAACAAACTAAATGCGTACAAAACCGTGGCTAGAGTTGAATCACAGATGCAAGGGACCATTTCACAGACCGTGATGATGCGTTTCCACAGTTATCAACATCGCAAATCTTGATAAAACGTACAAGCAGAACACAATATCAGTTGTTCCCAATTTTCAACACTGCTAATTGTGGACACTATATCTGTCTATCTTTCTATCTACTGTATCCATTCAGATTTCAATTTTTCTATAAAGCAACTTTACCTTAATTTATATAGCTATGAAGTCATTTGCCTTCCTGTAGCTCAAAACAGTAGCATGGAAAGCAAGAACTGATCAAATGTATACCTTGAATGCCATGCAATGTCTGCCAAATGCGTAAATGTAAAAGTAATTTACCTTTATTAGAGTTAAATAAAGAAATTAGGCTATGTGGCAAATGAACTTTTCAGCAACAAAAACGTCTATATAAACAAGATAAACAAGATCAGAATGACATTAAATACCAACTAAATATCTGTCACATTTCAACAGAAATGCTGTGTTTGTTTGCCAAATGTCCAAATTTCAGTCTGTGTCCTGAGTGTTTACACTGAATTCATGCCAAAGTTAGACAGAAGTCTGTTAAACAACTAGATGTGACGTACTTAATAGTTCCACATGAACAGAAAATAACAATATATTTACATGTATGGACACAAACATGCTAGTTTTATTTCAAACCATATTGTGAATTACTCCATGCCAAGACATTAACATCATCAGACGGTGCAGTTCCGTCATGTCAGGACCTCTCATTTCAAAACAGAAAAACCATCTGCTTTTACTGTATATTCAGCTTTAAATGAAATCAAACAGACATCTAAAGTTTATAGGCTTTAAAAACATTATCTTCTTTTCCTGTGGTTTGAGGTATGTGCAAAAGATTTACAAGAAAATATCAAATTGGGTTTAATGAAATCACATGCAAACATACTCTACCAACTTTCTTTAGTTGTTTATATATGTATATGAATACGGGCATTTTTAAATTACTTCTTTATCTGATGGGCACAAAAACTGTTGCTTTTACTCTTATCTCTACTCTTATGGGTCTGTCCTGCAGTCTACTGCAAAATTTAGTCACTGCTGTCTCAGAGATTGAGAAAATGGATCACTTCCATTCTTATCACTGTTTAAACCTTTCCATTTGTGCAATAAAGTGCTTCTTTCCTCTTGTCCTCAGTAGGAATGACATTTACCTTTTCTCTCTCAGATCTTTTATTTTAAATCATTGTGACACAAACAATGGCTATTAATGTCAATTAATGTCAAGCTAATTCATTTTGAGTAAACACTGCACTGCACCCTCAGTGGCCTGTCAGGAACTGCAGCATTGACTAGGCAATAGACAGCTATGAGAAACCACACAAACCAGACACAGGATGGATGCCAAATGTGCAGATAAGCACTATTTTTTTGTTTATCTCATATTTGATTTACATCTCAACATTTCCCGTAGCTCCCTTTGCACAAGCCCTGCCCACATCACAATGTGGATCAATGTGTGGAGGAAATGTACTGAATATCTTGAGCATGACAATAGAAATAAGTATAAGGCCTCACACATTGTTTTGCGGAGTGCATTGGCTATAGGTTTAAATGGATATTATATTAAAAGCTACACTCAATTTGCACACGTCTATCCGGCTTTTATTAATCCCATGAATACGAGGGCTTCATACTGACACCTATTGGTGTGGAGGCCTGTTACCACTTCAAAGCACCAGTTCTTTTTCACAGGAGTTTTTATGAGTCCTTCATTTATTCATATTATTATTATTAGATTTACATCATTTATCTTTCATTGATTGTTATTCATTTATGTCATTAATGGTTTTATTTTATTTTATATTACTTATTATTATTTTTTTCTATTATTGTTTAAATCTTCAGATTGTGTGGTTTAAAGGGATGTTTGTCTTAGGAGGTAAGGGAATGTCTCCATTTCAAGGTTTTTAACGTCACAGGACGATGTTGTGACGCAGTAATTTTCCATTGTTTTTCTCTTGGTATAATAACACTTGTTGGAATTGTACTGGCCAGATGAAGTCTGAGCATTGAGACACACGCAACTAAGATTATGCAATAAACTATTTTTTATTATCATCACTTCGTCTCCTACTTCTGCTCTTTTCTTTGGCTTTCTCAGTCAAACTCTCAGGCTGATAGAAGGCTGTTCTGGAGGTACCAGACAAAACTGTCTGTTTACAGGTTATGCTGGTTTGCACACCAGACATAATGGATATCTTTTGAGAAGATCCGGCGTCTGGGGTTGGATTTGATATTTCTGGCGTGGGGATTCCATCCAATAGATCCCAACAAATTTTCATGTGTTCAGGGCCAGTGTTGGGTGTAATACATTACTAAGTAGCCTAATTAACTACTGTAATTTCTTTACTTTTTCCTTGAAAGGTAAAGTAAGGGATTACACTTACTTATTCTGTCATTTACTTCTGATGTTATTGCATTATAGACTATAGAATAATTCTATATAAAATAGTGGATTTAACATAAAACTTAAACGGCTAATGTGTTTAACGTAACCTTCTCCTTTTCAAAATACTTTGGTCAGTTTAAGAATAAGTTATGCAATTTTTATATTATTTATTTGAAATAATTAAAAGATTTGTGTGTATCCTTATATTGATTAACTGGTCATGGTTGATATGAGAATTAGAAAGTAATAAGTAATAAGAAATGCAATAGAGAGTAATTAGTATAATGTAATTGAAGATGTAATTATTAGCTAGTAATTAATTGTAGATATAAAAAACGTCATGGGGTAATGGTAATTCACACCCTGTTATTAATATCAGATGAATCTCAGTCTATTGCATAAAACAGCTGGTCATGTGATTTCAACATGATGGCAGCAACCATGAAGGGGAGACCAGCAGGGGCCCATTCTTTGCATGTGGATTACTCTGGATCTGGATTTTACTGTTGATGATTTGACATGATCCAGGATTGAAGATCATCTCGGAGTTGCTGTTACAGCAACAGGTCCTTAAGCTCAAACCTGCTCAGGAGCAGGCCTATTTGTTGTAAACAGGAATATTGCATTATTTAAGCGGAGGTGATACTTAAAGTCTGCCCCAGCCACTGGTACTTTCTTACAAGAGTAGCTTACTGAACCAGGGACAATAATAATTTAAAATAATAATAATAATACAAATTTAAAAATAATTAGAAAATACTATGATAATGTTGTGTAGTCTGTCATAATATAGACACAGACAGTGTTTTGCAGAAAACGTACTCTTAAAGGGATAGTTTAGTTCGCCCAAAAATGAAAATTTTGTCATCATATAGCCTACTCACCCTTATGATGTTCCAAACCTGTATGAGTTTCTTTCTTTTGTTGAACACACACACACACACACAAAAAAAAAAAAAAAAAAAAAAAAAAACACACACAAAAAAAAAAAATATATATATTTTAAAGAATACAGTTGACGGTAGCCATTGACTTCCATATAGGAAAAAAATACTATGGAAGTCAATGGGTGCCGTTAACTGTCTGGTTACCAAAATTGAAATATATTCTTTTGAGTTCGACAAAAGAAAAAAACTCATACAGGTTTGGCACAACTTGAGGGTGAGTAAGTAGGCTAATGACAAAATTTTCATTTTTGGGTGAACTATCCCATTAAGAAACTTTAATGCTGTCACCTTCACGTAACAAATAATTGCTAATTACAACATTTAAATAAAATGTAAAGTCTGTACAAATACTAGAAATCGTGAAATAATGGAAATAATTAGGAATCATTTAACAAAGAGCATGTAGAATACTTATAACTTTTGTGTCGTTTTGGTCGCTTGGCTGCTTAAAGGTCCAGTCGATACATTGCTGATCATGCTTTCGAGTATATCGATACAGTATCTGCCCTTGCCAGTGAACACAAAATCTCAGACAATTTAATTGAAATATTTTAATCAAATCCACAAATTCGTTTGAAGAACCAAATTAGCCAGAGATCATGATTAGAAGATCTGGCATCTGTCGAATCATCTCAGATGTCCTATTAAGCATGTACAAAGAACGGACCCCTGATATAGACATCAAACAGCTTTAACATCTCATGTAAACTCTATCCCCTATCCCCCATAACCCTAACTGACTTTATCCCTAAACACAACCCTCACAGCAAAACTTTGTGTTTTTACATTTTAAAAAAACAAAAAATTATTAAATTTAGTATGATTTATAAGATGTTTTTCCACAAAAAAAAAAAGTCCCCACAAGGTAAAAAATTACTGGTACTACTATCTTTGAAGGGACATTTGTCCCCATAACGAAGGGTTTACCAGGACCACACACACATACACACATGTACGCACACACACACACACACACACAGCCACAGCAGACAGGACGTAGAGCTTGACATCATTTCTCCTCAGTCCGTGCAAGAAGTAGTTCTGCGTGTTAGTTTCCCGCATTCGAGCTGAGAACAAGATGGTAAGTAGCCTAAACTTATCCCGCTTTCTAGACGACATCATGTGACATTATACTAAAACCTGTTTAAACTTTATCAAGCCCGATTTGAATATAGCCTAGGCTACGTGATAGATTATAATGAGAGAAATCGGTCTCAGAGTTAACGGAGTTAAACTGAACTGCCATCTCAAAACGTGTTCTTTTTTTTTCGATCTACTTCTTTTTTAACCCAACGTTTAGCCAATGCAATGCTAATCAATCCCATTTTACTACTAAACAACAGGTTACAGTTACAAGATTTATTTCGAGTTGAACACGACTGCACGAGTTTCCACCTCGAAGATTAAACTTGAGCTGAACTTAAAGTGGAAACAGTTCGAACGGTTTGACTCTTTGATAACTTATCCATGTTTGTTAAACTTAAACTGTTACTTTACTGTCCTAAATTGTCCGTAAGATTTACGGATAGCTACTTGAAACGTTTTCGTTTGGATGTAGCTAAACCATGGCTCAAAAGAACGCTTCCTACCTTAGTTTTTTTTGGCATGTAATCGGCGTTCAAGCGTTTGGCTACGCGAGCCATTTGATGCCCAAAATGCTGTCTATGGCGAGTGACTACACCAGTTGTTTAGATTAAATGGTTTTATTCTTGAACAGTTATTAATTACTTATTGTTCTGGTGTGGAATACCTTTCAGTTTGTGTGTAAATTAATATTGTCAGATTGGATTGTTTCGTACTACAAGACGTTTAGATTTAGGCGACTACGAGAATTCATCCCACACATTTTTGCATAATTTTATTGGGGGGGAAATCGGTTTAATTAACCAGAGATCTATCTAGGTCTGTGTGACTTGGTTGGTAGCAACTGTCAAAAACTTATCACAATAACAATGACTCCAGCAAATAAGGTTACTAAGGAAAGTGACGTGTTACGAATATAATGTGAAACTATTAACCTGCAGCACAGCAGTGTGGGTACACTGGAAATGTTTCCAGGAAAAAAAAACTATACATTAGGCTACTGAATAAGAATTCAGTGATTATGTTACAAACATGTTGGTGACCGTATATTTTAGAGTTCTTAACTGTGACATTAAATGAAACATAAAACATTCCAATGTACATAAAAGATAAAAAAATAAAAAAAAGGTCCATGCAGGGAATTCTGGGAATGTCCATTTCCATTGAACTTAAAAAACATTATTCAAATGATTTTTTTTTTCAAAATTAAAAAAAAATGTAAATCAATACATCAATCCATCTTCTAAAAGGCTATTATGAGTGTTTATATTTTAAACCTGTCGGGATGGTTTTTGCTGGAATTTGCATACATACGTACGTCACTAACCCGTGCGTGTCTCGTCATATTCCTAAATTTTATAAACTTTGCTCCGGCTATTTTGATGCGTGTATGGTGTGTGAGTGAGTGGCATAGGTTAGTTGGCATAATGAGGGAGAAAGGTTGACATGGAGCACGCTAAATATCGAACCTCCGGGGAATCACCCGTTTTAAAAAAAACTATGAAGAGAGGAGAGTCTGCTGGCAAAAAGAGAGCATGACGGAGCTCGTAATAAAACTGGAATCAACATTGGCTTGGCTTTTCAGAGATTGCGAGAACTGAAGGATTTGTAATGTTTAAGCGCTTTTATTACTCAACAGGCGAGTAAGGTTTTTATTGAACCGATAAATTCCCATATCTTGCTCTCTAATGGAATCCATTGTGAAGGGCCATTTCATTATGGTTGTTTTATCTGTGCTGGATTTTATTTTTAAGGAAGAACCGTGTCTATTAATGGGCATAGTTAAAGTAACGTCTTCAGATAGTGCTTCAGATCCTTTCCATCTGGTTATATCTCTCTTAAAGGGAGAGTTCACACAAAAATGAAAAAATCTGTTTACCACTCAGACCTGTATGAGGTTCTTTCTTCTGTTGAACACAAAAGAAGATATTTTGAAGAATGTTGGTAACCAGACAGTTAATTGTAGCTTTTGACTTCCATAGTTGTTGTTTTTTACTATGGAAGTCAATGGCTACGGTCAACTGTCTGGTTACCAACATTTTTTTATTAAGTTACCAACTTTTGTGTTCAACAGAAGAAAGAAACTGATACATATTTGGAATAACTTGAAGGTGAGTAAATGATGATAGAACAATTTTTCTTGGGTGAACTATCCCTTTAAGCCTAGAATGTTTTATAGGGCCAAAAGTAACACGTGTATAACCATAACTTAATTTTACAATATTTTATGTGAAAGTGTACATATTGGCCTAAGGTATGATAATTCATACTTTTTACTTCTAAAAACAATATTTTATGCTAAAATGACATATATTGTCAATTATAATAGTATTTTTACTGTATACAGTAAGGTAAGGATAATAGTACAGTTAAACATGTAACATGTTTTGCTAGTAGCATTTTTGCATTGTTTTCTAGTCAAATGTACATATTTTACAGTGTAGCTGTTCCTGTTTCTAATTTTAGATGTAACCCATGTGAGTTTAAGGGGAAAGGAAATGAGAGGGCCCCCTTGTTTTGCATTTTTAAAGATATTCTAGCTATCAGAGAGGCCGATAAGTAGGCTATGCTTGGAGTGATATAGTGGGGGTGGGGGCTTGGTTTTTGTTTTTTTTATCTCTCAAGTTGAGGAAACCACACTACACACATCTTCACAGAAAGTGAGGCAGAGATCAGGTAATGTAAAACCCTCAAAAAAAACTTCCCTTGCAGCCCACTCCACACCTCACTTGAAACTCTCACTGTAGTGTTAACATGGCCTGACTCTTTAACATGCCCTGAGCAAAACAAGCCTCTTACGCCTCTGCAAGTTAAAAAGCTCTGGCTGGCATCCAAGGCTAGTCTATTAGAGCAGGGTTTTTCTCAGCACCTCAGCAGTTTTGATCGCTGTTTCACCGTTTCATTTTTGCACGAATTTGTTTCTGGTGTTCGTCAGTGAATAGGAAACAAAAATGGAAAATCTCAGACACTGTTTATGTTTGGTAACACAGAAGAATATGTTGATTTAAACAGTTTGGGTAAATCAAAATGGCTGTAATCATTGCTTCCAGTGTTGACTTTTTTTTTTTTATGTTGGCTGTAACCAGTGTTGACACGATAGTGACACATGCACCACAATATTCAAATTCAAAGCAAGAGTTTGTCAGGAGTTAACATTTGAAATGCCTAGTTTGGTGATGTAAAACACGATCAGATGACTGGCATCTGTTCCTGTGCAGATAGTGATACATAGTGGCTCCATCCACTTTATTTATCTTATCTTTTTTTATATATATAGAAAAAAGAAATAAAGTGAAAAAAGGTTGCAAATATTATTATAATATATATTTTTTAATTATTATTATACATTTTATTATACATTATATATTTGATTCATAAACCATGGCAGAAAGTTTTCATATTTTTGCATTAAAAAAAAAATATTACAACATTTAAATAAAATGTAAAGTCTGTACAAATACTAGAAATCGTGAAATAATGGAAATAATTAGGAATCATTTAACAAAGAGTAGCCTACACATTTCAAGTAGAATACTTTTGGTCATTTTGGACACATATATATGTATGTATAATTTAAATAGCTTTTCTAAGGCATATTATATCATATTATGGATTGCTATGAATTTTGCATTAAAACCTGCTTGTGTTGGGGTAAAGACCATTAATTCAAATACTTTAATGTTCTCAAAACTCATAAGACTCATTAACAAAGACCGCAATGCATTGTCAGCATTTATTAACTAACATTTGCTTGCTGTATGGTTCTCTTCCAAACCTTACCTCAAGGCTCACACAGAAAGTTTGGACAGGAGTCCTGTGAAAAGGGGGTTCCTTTTGCTGAGTAAAGGGCACATTTCAATGAGCAATCAAATCTGAATAGTTTGGCAGACATTGAGGAGCCTCTTGTTTCAGTAATGTGAGAATCCCACTGGCTCTGGTGTTAAACATATTGGTATGCAAATGAATTAGTGCAGACAGGGTGTTTCCCTTGATGCGGCAGAAGTGTTCAGCCATGGTAACTTCATGAGAAACCTTGTTATCTTTAAAAAACACAGGCTGCCCATGTACCAGGCCCAGAGCAAATATTACTTTGGCTTAATTCATTTAAATCCACTTGTATGGAAACTAACATGTCTTTCTTACAGCTGTTGTAATTTTGTAGTCTTGATTAGTGTTCTGAATGAACCGCTTGTTTCTCAGCTTAAGCGAATGAGAACGTTCTGGATTCATTAGCCCTGGATTGGCTACTTAAAGCTCCCTTGCGTTGCTTTTGAGATTAGTTCACTTTGAGTAATGAACGGTGGGGGAGACTCACTTTGCTGACTAGGTAGATTTGGCTGCGCTGGCCAGAGATGTAATTCTGTTTGGTCTGTAGTGAGACAGCTGTCTGGCAGGGAGAGACGGTTCTTCTGAATCAGCTGAACGTCAGCTGATCTCACATCCCCCACTCCATTACCAGCGTCTCCCTGCTCCGCCGGACACGGATCCCTAACAGATGAGGAAAGTCCTGGACTTCCTGTTTCTCATATAGGATCAAATGCCAGCTTTGCTCTGCGGTCACATTGGCTGTCGTTTCTGGGATAGCTTTGTTTTTTTAAAGTAAAGCGACTGTTCCAAGGATGTTTGTTAAGGACTTCAAGTAGGCTATTTAAGTACCATGCATCAAGTCAAGAGCTCTAGACTGGGAATTGTGGGAGTAGCTGTGTTTGACACTCATCAATCTAAAGATGGATTTGCTGCATTGATGTGATTGGTCCAACGCAGTCAGCGGTGCTTTATTTATGTAGATGTTCACCGTGAATGTGGTGGGAAGTGTGAGGGAGGTTTAGACACATTTTTGCAGTCTCGGGAGGCAACAGTTGTGACCTTTCTTCAACTTCCTCATTGTATTTTGGAGTGCTCTCCATTGTGTTTTAAATAGACAGACAACGTTCCTTCCTTTCTTCCTTTTAGGTCAGTTCATCATGATTGAACATAAAAACATGATTTTGAAAAAAAAAAAACAGAGGCAAAATTATTCTTTCTTTTTAGCACTGCCTCAAAGAATGAGTTTTCTCAGTGGAGTTTTGGGATAGATCACACAATAATTCTGTCATTGTTTACTCACCCTCAACACAAAACAGGAACACAAAAGAAGAAATGAAATGCAATTACATGCAATTACAATAATTGTGTACTGTAGCTTCAAAATGATCCAGTTCATATGTTCATAGTTTGTATGTCTGCTGTGCTATATTTTAAGTCTTCTGGTGGTTTTATGTGAGGAACTGACTAAACTTTAAGTTATTCACTGAAAATCTTGCAAAACTCCTTTTGGCATGTTTATTAACAAAATCTGATTGGTGAAGGAATCATTCAGACCACGTTGTAAAGTAAATCTGCCAATTCACTGAATTGCATTCATGAATCAGATCATGACATAATGGAAAAATAACTCAAAATGTTGATGTTCTTGTGTGTTTTTCAGGAGCTTTGGCAGCAGTGGGTGTTCGCAGTGGAATGAAACATGAGCAGAGGCGCCTACAGCTGTACAGACAGGAAGTGAAGCTGCCTCATTTCCGACTCATTTCCTTCACTGTACTGATTATTAAGAATCAGTTTGACTCCTTTTAGTGTGTTTCACCATGAGGCCTTGTGCTTTGGTTTTAAAAACTCATGGCAGGATGGACAGATAGAACAAGGCCATAATGGACAATCCTGGATGGAAGATCCTGTCATTTTCCACCTCAGAGGCCTTTTTTTTTTTGTAAAGCAACTTATCCTACACCATAAAAGCCACAATACATTTGGCAGGAACAAGCCAAGCCAGAAGTGAATGCATGTTACAGCGGTGGTTCCTTTAAATCTTTTCCTCTGGAAAATCCACCACAAGGTTTAGTTTTTCTTAGCCATGATGTTGAGAAGAAAACTGTACTTAGGTGCTTTGCTAGGTGCTATTTTGTTTTTAATGATAGCTGCTCACACCATTCAGAAGGCCGGCATTGTGCCCATCACAGCTTTGCCCTCTAACCACAATGTCAGGACACCGACAATGAACCAGACACCGTTACACCCTATCACCGAGCCAAGACGAGGTCATTACTGTAGCTGTACATCCTGTATAGCAGACGCGGGTGTATCAAAGTGGTTTGACCAACATTATGATCATAAACAGAAACCTTACCTCACCGGCAGACAGGATGACATAGATCTGCCCTCTCTGAAGTGGTGGCTGGTAAGAAGCAGATTATTTTGATTCAGATGGTTTAAAGAGGCCATATTATGCTCTTTTATAAAGTCTTGATTTTGTTTACGGGGTCTACTATAAAAGCACTTTATTTTAAAAACACATTCTTTTTCACATATTTTACATTATTGCAGCACCTCTCTTTCCAGTCTGTCAGTAACAGCGTTTCCCATACAATGGCGTAACTGTCTGTGTTTCCCATTCAATGGCGTAACTCGCTGCTTAACTACCATAGAACGATGCAGCGTTGAAGAAATCAACTAGCTAGTCAAGACTGTTTCTTGAAACCAATGTCGCAAATTTGTCATTCAACCATGTTGGTTAGTGATGTCACGCAGGTAGAGTAATAACTTATTTTAATTAATCCTTTTGAGATCGAATTAATGCCACTAATTCTGGGACTAATTCTCATTTTTTCAGTTATTTTGCTTTATTTCCAGATTTAATCATAGGCTCTTTCTTTCGTGCTAGAACACGTTCGCACATGCGCACTCTTCAAAAATGGTGCTTTAAATCTCTTGACAAGCTAAAAGACGTGTATTCTAAATGAAAGATATGATTGTACTGAATGCTAGCTTGCTTGTTTTGCTCAAGATAAGGATGTAAGTCCACATGTCAAGCAAACAAGAAAGTGTGCTTCTAACCACAGGTCGAGATCTGTCGTTTTAACCACACAACTTTCCGATGCTGTTTGCAAATGTTTGTTGGAACTATGGTTTCAGGAAACAGACTCGTTGAACTGTGCTGATAACCACAGAACTTGCGACTAGTTAGCTAACAATGCTTTTGTGAAACTCACCTTTGTTTAGTTCTGAGCTGTGTTCAGCCCCGACAAAAAGTTGCAAAACGCTTTTTAAACGAAAACGGTGGTGCGTTGAACACCCTGTTCTGATGACGCAAGAGTTGCAACTATGGCAGCTGAGAAGGCCATTCTATGTGTTCTTTTTGAAGAATTTTCAGTGCCTGATGAAATCGGTATAAATACGCGTTTAATACTGAAATACGCTCGATGTTACAGTCACTGCCCTTGCCGTCCAGAATAAAAGAGAACATCCCAATCGAGTGAAGGGATTTGTAAAAAAATTGGTTCCTAATTATTGTGATCCAACATTTGCCTCGCATTTCAGGATGAAAAGACAAACATGTCTTCTAATATCTTCAATTGTTGCGTATACCGAGCTGCACACATTTGTAAATGACTTTACTTGGACTCTTTGTGCAAGCTGTCTCTTTAATACCGCGTGGTTTATATACATGTTGCTGCTGATTGGACTGACATTTTTGACACACCCACCAAACAAGAGTAAATGTATCAAATCCCGTTGCACACTGTTTCCAGGAAACATGTCATTCAACCCGGAAACCGTAGCAAAACGTTGTGCACTGGTTTGAGCTTGAACGTGCCTGTGGTCTCTAAAGTCCCTCCTTCCGAAAAGTTCAATGTGCTCTGATTGGTCAGCTGGACCAGTGTGTTGTGATTGGTCAAATGCTTTGAGCATGTTTAGGAAATGTCACGCCCCTTACCTTACGAGTTTCAGGGACTTCAGAAACAGTGCTTCCTGATATAGAGAATAAGGATGTGTTGCACTTGGCATGTTTGGTTTGATTAAAACGAGCCCTGGTGCGATTACTCTGTTAGTGCAGTTCATTTGAATAAGTGTAAATGCTGCAATCCGAACCCTGGTGCGCACCAAACAAGCGGACAGAGACCGCTGAAAAGATTGGTCTCGGTCCGCTTCCAAATTAACTCTGGTGTTTTTGAACAAAATATGAACGCAACATGGACCAAAGACATGTAAACAAATTAAAAATGGGACACAATGTCACAAGATACGACCCTGAAAAAGAACAGAATGCTCAAGTTTTCGCCAAACAACTCAACTCTCTATATGTAGACTTAGCTCAACAGGATCTGTTTTCCAATTTCTGCAATGAATGGGACAGTTAATGTTGGATTTGTTCCTTGATTCATTTGCTAGTCTCTAGACAGCCATTGGCCATTCTAAGCTAGAGACAGAATAGCTCTTGGGATTCTCAGGCATGCCTCTGAAGTCATAGCTGTAGATATCATTTTCATTTCCCTTTTCTGGCACACGGACACGTCAAGGAAAGACAACAGCTGGTGTGTTCATTCCAGACCATCTCAAGTTCACTTACTACCATCATATCTGTTTGCCAAACATCATTAAAGTGATGGCTGTGGATCTCAGAGTCATTATCTGGTTTCCTTAAACAAAAAAGTAATTTTCCCTTGGGAACAAGGGCACGAATAGGCCCTTCGGCCCAGCCATGTGTTTCAGTAAGGTTTAATTTAGCCTAATTAAAGGCTT
The DNA here is from genome assembly GCF_949319135.1 of Squalius cephalus. Lineage (NCBI taxonomy): Eukaryota > Metazoa > Chordata > Actinopteri > Cypriniformes > Leuciscidae > Squalius > Squalius cephalus. The sequence continues at coordinate 22,899,540 of NC_137143.1, read as the reverse complement.
TCAGACCTTTGCAGGCAATGGCACTAAGAGTGCACTCAGATAAGCCTGAAATTGGTTTGCCTGAAGTGTCTTGAGTTTCCATGGCACATAGAAACGTTCGCAGCATTTTTTAATAATGCATTAAGAAAATATACAATAACACCAAAGACCATTGCTGGGATAGTCATCTTTTCTTATAACATTAAAGATGTAGAGATTGGTAGCGAAAAATAAATTTTGAGGTTCAGCTCTATAATTTTTATTAATGATATTGCTTTGCAGTCTTTGCAGTCATCTGATGGAACGATCAAGGATGTCACCCAGAAGATGTTTAAGATAATTTCCCCTCCTCCTAAAGACAATATTCCACGGCAAAACCAGTGCCGGAAATGTGCAGTTGTTGGAAACTCAGGCAATCTGTCGAAGTCCAAAAACGGAGCCTTGATAGATTCCCATTCAACTGTTATTAGGTGTGTTTTCTGCTCTTTATGTGTTTAGTCTAAATACAGTAGTCAACATTTGAAGTGGATCAAAAAAGTACATCAAAGCTGTCCTAAGATAAGAACGGGTATTGTTAAAAATTCATGTATAACTTTGATGAAAGGTTTTGATCCACTTCAAATGTTGACTAATGTAGTTCACCCAAAAATGAAAATGAATCAATACAACACAAAAAAATAATTTGTTTTTGTCCATACTATGATAAGTTAATGGGGCCCAAAATTTTTTACCTCCTTAATGTTCATTGTAAAGACACAACATTGAGAAAATTTTCAAACGATTTTCGTTAAAAATCCTTTCACATTTCAACCACATTAAGGAATTAAAATATGAATGCTGGTTCATGTTGACTTTAAAAGTGTCTAAGAGAGAAACCTGAAAAAACTATTTTAAAAATGGATTTTTATTTTAAGTAGCCAATAAGTGCATGTTTTTTTGTTTTTTTTTTACTAATGCATTTCCACTGAAACGTTCTACAGAATGAATAAGGCCGTAACTGTGGGTTATGAAGAGGATGTTGGTAACCGAACCACCCACCACTTTCTGTATCCAGAGAGTGCGATCGATCTGAGACCTGGTGTCCATCTCGTCCTCCTTCCTTTCAAATTGAAAGACATGCAGTGGTTGTCCAGCGCCCTTTCCACAGGAGAGATCAAAATGTACCTCAAAATATTTCTGAAAATTGTGCAACATGTTTTTAATTTAACTAAAAACATTTTATTACTCTAAAAATGACTAAAATGTTTGTATATCCTAAACAGGACGTACATGAGAGTGAAAAATCGTGTAGAAGCTGACAAAGACAAGGTGAGTGTAAATCATGCTAAAGCTTGTAAATCCATAAACACATTCATCTGTTAAGCCTAACTTTACTGTCTGTGTGTGCCGACCAGGTGATGGTTGTAAATCCAGCCTTCTTTAAGTACATACATGACAAATGGACAGAGCGTCATGGAAGGTATCCGTCCACTGGGATAGTAGCCATTATATTTGCTTTGCATCTTTGTGATGAGGTTTGTATTTCTATTTAAAGCCAAGATAATCTTTCCTTCGTCACTAGATGATTTCAATCATGATGTTCAATCTCAACAGGTGTCAGTGTTTGGATATGGGGCAGACAAGCAAGGAAACTGGCACCACTATTGGGAGAACAACAGATACGCAGGTGCCTTTCGAAAGACTGGCGTCCACAACGCGGATTTCGAGACTGAGATCATTCATAGGCTCAGCGCAGAGAGCAAAATCAAACTGTACAGATGAGTCTGTAATTATGGCCTTTATTGACTCAGTAGTGCTCAGTGCCATGTAAATGCCAGGCCAGGACTTGCACTGCAGCCGTATGGAAGCCAAAGAGACGCAGATCTGTGATCCACCCTACCATTAATTGACCACTGTGAACTGCACTGAACCAAACCCACAGACATCAAGCTGTAGTCCTAAGACCAAATGAACAACTCCTGTTCTCTAACAGCATTTTACTCGCTACGTGCCTGAAGAAAAAGACGGATGTTGCCTTCCTCCCCAGTCTGGCATTGAAACGTTGAAGAAGATGAACAGTAAGCAAATTGGCTTGATCTAAGCCTCCTTATATACTTCTTTCTTATTCAAGCTGACTAGCCTCACACAGTGTCTGCACTGCAAATGTGCAATTTGTGACAAAACTAGATGGGTTTCTCGTGTAATCGACAAAGCTGTCTAAACTGCAAGAAAGCCATTTTTCAGGGCATTAAAGCCTTAGTCAACAAGTCAACATGAAGCAGCATTCGCAACCCACTTTTCCTAACAAAATATCCAATGACGAAAAAAAGGGCGGGTTTGATTTGAACCATTGGTAATTGATTGGATCGTGAAAAGTGGGTGTTAAAGGGGTCCTATTGTGCCCTTTTATCTACTAGAGCCCGATTCAGACCCTGACAATGTTAACAATCAAGAGGATTGTGCAGAACAGATTTCAAGCACGAATTTCACAGGACATTTCAGAGTGGTATGTTTTTTGTGTCATTTTCTTATAGATACGATGTAATCCACCATTTAATCATATTTGTCGGAAATCTATGGTAATGCAAACAGTAATCGATCACAAAATCATGGATAATTTTCCTAAGGGGTGGTGAACAGTCTTACAAAAGCTAAAATAAACACTACATCAATACTGTAAAGTTAAATAGCAGGCTAGCGGAGGCAAAGCTTTCCCTTCCTTTACATCATAGCTATCATAGCACTTATAATTGGAACTGTTAATAGAAAACACAACTACAAATAATAAGACATACTGACAAGTTGTGATCAATAAACAACAGATGGGAATGGCTACGTCTTTCAGGAGAAGCTTTTGTGCGTATAGCCTGCATTGTACTCTCTTCCGGAAGCTGTTTTCCGTAAAAAACGACAAACGTTAAGGTTATAATGTTAAAAATCAATTTTAACCTCTCTAAGTTCGTTAGCCTTAGGCAAACTTTTTCTGGGGTGTAAAAAACAGCGACAACAACTCTTCCTCTTCCTCTTCTCTAAAGCAGCCCAACATGGCCTCACCCCCTTTGATGCGTGTTCCCAGGGACAGGGTTGAGTAAATGATGATAAAATCAAGAAAATTCATTCTTGGGCTAACTAAAGTACATAAGATATGATTAAATTTCATGTTGACTTTAAACTTTAACCTGCAGTACATTAAGCATTTTAGATTGCAAGTTTGTGGATTATAAGGTTTCAAAAGATTGAATAAGCAATAAACACATTTTTAAAAATCAGAAATGATAGCGTATTAAGACATTCACAAATGTTATTTTAGATTTCACATCAGACAATTACAGAGATGCACTGACATTGTTCAAGTCACCACACATTTCCTGCATTGATATTTGAAGGACTCTTCTAACCTTAAAGTTCTCTTCTAATTTAACCATACTGCCAATGAAATCACCTAATTATACCCAAAACACATGCTGGAAGATGTATATCACACAGATCTGTGAAAGTATTTTAGATTGTAGTTGAGAGTGTGGAGTTTCCTATGGTTATGTGTTTAATAGCATTATATACCTTTAGACCAAAGCCGTCCCTAAAGTCGCATCTGGTCGCAGTGGCCTTAAAATGACCCGTTGGCACTCATACAACAGCCTGCCTTGTGATTTACAGTTCTGGATAAAGCAAATGCTGTACTTTCATACATGTTTGATTCATTATCTCTTATTCCTGAAATACAATTGATCTCTGTATTTTTGTAGTTGAAATTACTGGTTATAGATGTTCTGTGGTTTTTTTTCCCTTTTCTAGTTTGCATAATTGTGAACTTTAAGGACTGTGACAAGGTTGAAACTTGAGCTGTAATTTCGATGTCCGTTGCCAAGTATTACCACACGTGTGTTTGTTATGTGGTTTTATGTTCTTGAATGTATTTTGGCTTTGCATTGCTTCATGTCAGTCAGTGGTTATCAAAGTTTACAGAGTTTTCATGGAAAGGAGAGTCACAGAAAATCTGAAAATACACAAACACTCAAATCAGGACATTGAAGATTTAAGAGTTTGGACAAAGTTCAGTTTTATTCTAATTAGAAACAAAACCAAAGCATAAACAATAAAAAATATTTGAATTAAAAAGTCACAGTTTAGGGCATCCAGCACAGTATTAAAAAAATATTTGATAATTTTGCATAAATAAAAATACAGAAAAACATACAAGCCTTTTTTTTTCTTTTTTTTTTTTAAATGAGATATACACAATACATAAATATCTCACAACACCCTAGTTTTCCATTCAGGTTCTTTAACAAATAAAAAGCAAATGCTGAAACAACATTTTCAACTTGTACTGTAATACATGACTGTGTATATACAAGTTCCTATGATCCAAGTAGTGAAATAGTTCAATTAAAATTTAATATTTATTCCACCTCCCTGCTGGAATAATTATCTAGGAGTCGTCCGAGATATTGAGCAGTACAGTCAAGAAAAGCTGTGGCCAAATGACTTTTTATCGTTTTGTTTACAGCACATATATTCAAACAACATGTGACAGCAGATGTAATATTCCCTGGGTGTGACATAATTTGAAAAAAATGTCTTCTGCCACAAGTAGTTATCTACTCTAAAGCACTTTAAGAAGTTAGTACATGTTCAAAGACTGTCCAGCTGAATGTGATGGTTTGATCCCATTGTAATGGCCAAATTGTGTGGTGTGTGCACATCTTTGTAAGCTTCTGTGTTCATGATGTTTTGTGTGAACCTGTGATTAATCTGTGGTCTGTTTTCAATAAACCACTTACTTAACCATTTTTTCAGTTATTATTTTATCTGAAGTTACAGAAACAATGGTATTTCACCCAAAATCAAAAGAAAATTCCATTTGGAATAAAGACGTTTTAGGACCATTAAGGTTTTATTAAAACATTTTTTTTTATTCTGGGATATATATATAGAAATTATTTTTAAAGCACTTTTTATACCAAAAACATTTACTTCATTCGTTTTATTGAAACTAGTAGTATTTTTGTGGCATTTATGTAACAAAATACTGTACAGTATTTAATAAAGAGAATAATGAATGATAATGATAATTGTAAATTATAAGAGAATTTGGGGGAAAAGTGTGCTAAATTATTGAGAAAATGACACAATACAAATATCCTTGGTATATAGAAAACCTGTTTTCTTTTAAATGTAGGTGAAATAGGACCTGAATGTGTTTTTGTGCTATACACCCAAGCACACGGTTTTCATCATTTGTTCATTCTTTTCTTTTCTAAAATAATTTTGTCATCAAGTTACCCAGTCACAGAGAATTGTGCTTTAAAGCAGTTCTTTTTTTGTCTCCATTTCTTAGGAACACAATCTCGACATTACACTTTCTGTGGCCTGACATAAATGATTACTCACATTCGAGTTGAGTTCAATGTAACAAAAGACATGCGGTTCATGCTGTGTGTGCCTTTGGAGCAGTTTTAGGATGGTACATTTTACTCAATGAGCGTTCGGTTAGGATGGATCATGGGGCATGATTCTCATGTCTGAGGGACCTGAACAACCACTAACTATGAGAATATTTGTCCACAGCACAACTCGTTCCACATATCCCATCTCTCCTGGCGCTGTGAGTGCTGCTTTGTCATGCTGATTCTTCATTACCGATGGTTCTGTGGGTAGACTTCAAGCCCCTCATTTCCCAGGGTGCTTTGGCAGTAAAGTCAACCGTGCTATGATTTCAGATCCTGGCCGGCTTCACTCGGTGAGCATAGAGACAAATGATGCTGGAAATAAGCCCGTTCTGTCTGGCTGTCCCTCGATGTAGCCATGCTGAAAGGAAGATATTACTGGCTCTGGTTAGAGTCATCAAAAGGAAGGATGAGAAATTCAATTAAATGAAAGGGCGGCGCATGACAACATGTAATGAAGAAATAATGTCATAAACAAGGGCTGCGCTTCCTGACTGAATGAAAATGAAAAAAGCAATGCTGCGAACACAGAAGATGCGGGATGTTTAAAAAAAATACAATTCACGATCCATTTCACTTTCAAAGCTCTTTCCTGCATGCAAAGAGCCTCTCTATGAATCTATAAGAAATGTATTCTTTTGATGGGCCATCCAGAGGCTATTTTTCCTGTCGAAGCATCTGCAAGATATTAGACAAGCCCGCTGGAGACATGGGCAGCTCTCTGACTCAGAATAAAACATGGACCCTGAGAGCTCTACTCTGATCAGTTCCATCTGCTCCCATGAGATTGTGGGATAGATCTCCACACACAGCATGACTGTAAAAGGCTAACAAGAACCCTGCCTCTTCCTCGTCAAAACCATATTTAACCGTAACAAGGCTTTCGAGCCATTTATCACAGCGATACTTCAAAGGGCCGAAAACAACTTAAGTAGAAAACTCAAAAACGGAATGTAAAACAAGAAAGCGCAATAGAGCTGTTCATCCAGAAAGAATTTTTATGTCAAAGATTCCCTCAGGATTCTGCCATGGGTTTTTAAATAACGGTTTTGGATTTTCTGTGGTTACCTGAAGATACTTACATGTTTGTTCTACAACATAAATTACACATAGTCATTCAAGCATTCATTTTAAAATTAATGTTAAACTACATTTTTTTACGTTTTTTGGTAATTGAAATAAAGCTGAAGTAACATACAATATAAATACTGGGAAAAAAAATGTAAACTAGTGAATGAAACGAAAATAACTGAAAAAAAATTCAGTATAAGCTGAAGTACTAAAATAACTCAAACTGAAATAAATAAAGCTATATAAAAATTACAAAAGAACAAAATATAAAATGAAGATATAAAAGCTAATTCAAAATATGAATAAATACTATAATAGTATATAAATAATACTAAAATAACAGTGTAGCGATATATAAGCAACTTACCTTTAAAAAGCACACAATGATTTCAAAATACACATTTGAGGTATGACTGCGTAATTTATGTTGTTTAGCTAAACAGGAAAGTTTCTTATAATAATTTTACCCACAGAGCTTTTTTCTCATATACTAAAAAAATATCAGACATTCCCAAGGGAACCCATGGCAAATTAGCCTTGCGGATTGGCCTTAAAATTGACGTTATGACTTAACAGTTCTATTATTAAACAGTTCTCTGGAATGCTTGAATCTGATTGGTCAATTGGACTATTCTGCAAATATTTTCGTATAATGACCACTAAACTTTAAAATTGGCTGCAGTCCCACACTTCCTACATAGCTGTGCAAGTGTCGTGTCTTTCACGCTCTCTTTCAAATTGATCTCAAATCAGTTGTTCTTTTGTTCTTATACTCACCCACCAATCAGCATCGTCCTCTCCAAGTACCACCAGAACGTCACCCTCATTGAAGGTGAGCTCATCGTGATGATCTGCCACACAGTCATACATGGCCTTCACACGCCTCAGCTTCGACTTCATCTAAACACAAGTACAAAACAAAAAACTGCATCATGTGGTTTCTCACTAATATTTGCTTTCCTTTTAAACTGTCAATTTGTTGAAGGGAAAACCTCAAGTATGAGAAACATGTCAAGAAACGCCTGTGTCTTTCCAACAGCCAAAAACACATGCAATAAAATGCCATTCCTCTAGACCCTGCAGAAAAAAAACAGCATCATGGAAACAGGCTGGTTTAAGCCGGTTTGATGCTCGGACGGCCAGCAGAGCACAGACATGTAAAACAGCTGGTGAAGCTAGTTTTCTAAAGAAATTAATACTTTTATGTATTATTTAACACAAAGATGCGTTAAATTGATCAAAAGTGATAAATACATAAAGACATTCACAAGGATACAAAAGTTTCTATTTCAAATAAATGCTGTTCTTTTCAACTTTCTATTCATCAAAGAATCCTGGAAATGTATCATGGTTTCCAATATATATATATATATATATATATATATATATATATATATATATAAGCAATACAAATGTTTTTAACATGTTTTAGCACATTTTTACCATACATTATTATTGTATGGTATTAGGTTGCTAGCATGAATTGGCATGTTTTTGCACATTGCTAGTATGAATTAGCACATTGCTAACATGTTTTAACACATTGTTAGCATTAATTAGCATGTTTTTGCACATTGCTAGCATGAATTAGCACATTGCTAAGATGTTTTAACACATTGTTAGCATTAATTAGCATGTTTTTGCACATTGCTAGCATGAATTAACAAATTGTTAGCATGATTTGGCAAATTGCCAGCTAGACTGGAGTAATGATATTGTAAATTCAGCTTTACCATCACAGGAATGAATTACATTTTAACATAGAAACCAACTATTTTAAACTGTAATAATATTTACTGTGTTTTTGATCAAATAAATGCAGCTTGGTGAGCTTAAGAGACTTCTTTCAAAAACATTTAAAATCCGACCCAAATTACATGGTCAAATGATACTTTTTCTTGAGGGACAAGACCTGTAGAAATAAGATTTTCCTCTGAAGACATTTCTCCAGTTTCTCACCAAAGTTTTTCTGGGCAGTGGGTGAGGAGCAGTGTGGCAGGAGGAAGAGGAGCTTCCGTTAGTCTCCAGGCTAAAGGAGCGGGGGGAGGTGGGAGACAGGCCCGGGGTGTGATGTCCAGCACTGCTGATGGGTTGTGGGGTTTGGTACAGGAAGTGAGATGAGCTGCTTTCTCCATCTGCTCGAAACCCTGCTGAGAGAGAGATTACAGCCACGACACATTGTAACAAAAAACATGGGCCGAGATAAGCAAAACAACTTAAATGAGAACAACGTAATGGAGAGATAACCGGACAGTTAAAGCATTACCTCGTTCTGGTAGCTCAGATAAGGAGTTGAGAGTGGATGTCGTGTATTTGGGAGAACCTGAGCTGAAACAAAAAGTCTTACGATCAGTAAATTGTTCAAAAGTGACAGTAAAGAAATTGAGTTTTCCAAAAGATTTCTGTTCTTTTGAGAATCGTGGCAAAAATGTATCATGGTCTCATTTTAAAACAGGACAACCGTTAATAACAATTAAATTGATGATGATAATAAAATTCGGCTTTGCCATTACAGGAATACATCTAGAATTTTTTTTTCATTTGTAATACTATTTTATAATATTACTATTTTACTGTATTTCTGCTCAAATCAAATGCAGCTTTGGTGAGCATAAGATACTTCTTTCAAAAACATTTTCAAAAACAAAAATCTTACAGACCCCAAACTTTTGAATGGCACTGTATTCACTTTAAGATTAATAATGATTATTCATGTTTAATATTTGCATTTCTCAGTAAAAGTTACCAGCCAAATTCTGGTCCATTACTTTCCGAATTTTAATTACATTTGTCACTTTCTTAGGTAACTTAGCATTTGCATAATGACCATTTGTCAGCTTTTAATACAAAACTGTGTGTTTTGGGGGGGGGGGGGGTTTCCAGCAAATAGCCAAGAGAGGTCAGCATTTGTGGCTCCAAAAAGCACTTACACACACTTCTGGAAAGGTGAGTCTGGACCACCGAAGCTTATCGGACATGAAGGTACTCCATAATCTGGAAATAGAAAGTTACGACAGAAAGAAAACATTCATGTAAGTCGATGAGCTTAAATATTTAAACAAATATTTTGTTAACACTTTAGGTGGACAAAGTACACAACTTCCTTACTTGAGTGAAAATACAGATACTACTGGTCAAATATTACTCCGTTACAAGTAAAAGTTGTAAAGACTCATTTTAACTTAAGTAAAAGTACAGAAGTACTCGTTTTTAAAAGTACTTGAGTATCAAAAGTAAATGTCAATGCATTGTTTTATTATTGTTGCTTTGTTGTATGTAATACTTACAGGACCTTATACCTCTGAATCTATGCCTGCCTACCCTCATATCAAGATCACATTTATTTCTAGAACACAGTTCCAGTAGTGGGATTGAATGTGAGATTGAATAAGTGCACTCAATAACGTCTACAATGGTTTCAGACACCCAAATGGCTGTTCCCTCAAATAGTGCCCTATTTAAAGTTTTTTGGCTTTTAGTATGAATATGTTAGCCTTACTGTTATATATAAGCTAGTGTGCTCCAAAACAATGACGAAATTCGCATTTAGAAGACCAACCCCAACGTTGAAAATTAAAATCAGGTTGATGTCAGAATCCAACGCCAGAATGACATTAACCTCCAACGTTGCAGACGTTGTATTGTGGGAGAAAATGAAAGTTGGGTTGAAAATGAAAATTACGTCAGAAACCACGTAATTTTAATTTTCAATCCAACGTCGGGTTCTGACATCAACCCAGCTTTCATTTCCAACCACAATCATCCCCTGACTGACGTTCTACTCAAGGACTTTGACAGAATTGTAGTGTAGTAAAAAGTACGATATTTGTCTTTCAAATGTAGGGAAGTTAAAGTAAAAAGTTTCCAGAAAAAATAATACTCAAGTAAAGTACAGATACTCAAAAAGTGTACTTAAGTACAGTACTCAAGTAAATGTACTTTGTTACTGTCCACCTCTGCACTTTACAATAAGGTAATAAAACTGTAATAAAAGCATATTCACTAGAAATTTCCTTGACTTTTCCATGATTTTAAAGAATGTTACTAATTTCTATGACTTTTTCAGGCCTGGGAATCATGATTTTAAATTCCCAGATATTTCCATGTTTTCCATGGCAACGGGAGTATGCATCTTTCCAGGTTTGGCACATACCTGTAGGTCCCTGCCGTGTAGAGTGGGGGCTGGGGGGCACCTGAGGGGCGGGCTCAGAGTAGGTGCGCTTGTGTCGGATGATAAGAGGGGGAGGAGGGGTTCGTTTCTTACTGCTGATTACTTCATGGGACGTCCAGCCATCAGGTGAGCTCATGGGAGGGGGAGGAGGGGGGACATTTGGAGCTGGAAAGGACATGAGGAGAGTAAACAAGACTGAAGAGAAGAGAAGAGAAGAGAAGAGAAGAGAAGAGAAGAGAAGAGAAGAGAAGAGAAGAGAAGAGAAGAGAAGAGAAGAGAAGAGAAGAGAAGAGAAGAGAAGAGAAGCGTTTTCTCACCTTTGACCCGGGGTGGGAGTGGCGGTGCGGGTGATGAAGGGGGTGGCGGAGGGGGACTGTCAAGGCTGCGCGTCTGAGAGTTGGGACTGGCATACAGGTCCCTCCGGTTATCCCCTCGGGCCATCGCTAGCCTCCGACCCACGTTGAATATCCCCCCTCCGCCACTGTGAGAGGCAGAGTTACTGTGATACAAGCTGAACGGCCGTCCTAAGCGCTCCTTCTTCACTGGGCCCATCTACAAATATGGGCCTTCACTGTTACACATCAGACCATGAATTGCACACTACACAAATGCAATCGGTGCATCCGAAATCACATACTTCTAAGTAGGCACTACATTTGAATTTACTTCGGTATTGTTAAAAATGTGCGTTCTGCATAGTATGAATATGGGTAATATGAATGAAATTCGGATGTACTACATCTGTCAGTTGCATTGCTTCACTGCCATTCATAAATCCTCTCCCGTAGCCTCATGGGATAGTAAAGTGTCCACTGAATACACACGTCAGAATCTCACCGGAAGCAGGTCATCCGGGTATTTTCGCCTACTGTTTTCAGATACTATGTATTCAGACAAACTACTCTGTTGGCGCAATGTTTTTCGCATACTATATAGTATGGAAGTATTCAATTTCGGATGCAGTGAAGGTCTCATGTATTATGCTCTATTGGCATATATGCAAGTTTGTTCTGTAAGTTATGGGTGGTGTAGTCTTCTTATGTTGTCACCTTGTCATCTAGGTCATCATCACTCTCGTAAAGGTCATCCTGCCGGAGTCTCCACTCATATTCCACATGCACGTGCATGTTAAACTGGTTGTTCTGTGACTGGTGGATCTGAACATGACACATCATTAATTTAACATGTAGATCAGTCCCTTTTTGACAATTGGATTTCCATGATTTTTCTAGTTTTTGAGATCATTGGGTGAGGATTTTTAAAGATTCAATTAGTAGAGATTGCTCTAAATAAATAAAATATTTTAGAGCAGAGTATAAACTACATACATTTATATATTTAAATTGTATTTATTAAGGTCACATTAAATTCATCAAAAATGACCGTAAGGATTTAAGAAATTTCTTTTCATCAACAAATCCTGAAGGCATATACCGGTTTTTAACATTGATAATAATAAAATTGTTTCTTGAGAACCAAATATAAGATATTCAAATATAAGAATAATTTCTGAAGTATCATAAAGCACTGAAGACTGGAGTTATGGCGGCAGAAAATCCATCTTTGCCATCACAGTTGTAAATTACGTTTTAAAATATATTAAAATGCAAAACAGTTATGTATTAAATAGTAATACTTGTTAACAATATTACTGTTGTACTGTATTTATGACCAAATAAATGCAGCCTTGAAAGTCTTCTTTCAAAAACTTACCAACACCAAACTTTTGAATGGTAATGTATGGTTTAGAAATAAATTATTCTAGCTATATTCTGCTTTAAATTGTTTTATTTGATTATTATTTTATAATATATTTTTATAAAATGCACTGTTTTAGTCATGATATCACTTTCTAAATGATATTAAAGGTGTGCTAGGGACCCTGCTTAAAGAAAAGACCATGACCATGATGTAGCTGAAGTGTACAGCAAACATTTTGTACAATAAAAGTGAAATAAACAAGTTACACCCATATGAATATTCTAATGATAAAAACTTGCTTTAACAGGTTACTACTGGACAGCATTTTGACTCACCAGCTCCTCACACAGTGTGTGCTTCAGTCTGCGAGCCACGTCCAGTCCCGTCTCTCCATTATCGTTCTCTATCACAGAACAGCAATTATCATCAGCTCAATGATCATCCTGATGTGTAATTAACTCCTGACAAATGAGCCAACAGCCAATCCAGCCTTCAAAAGAACACGATGAGCCTCCTTGCTTTAACAATGACTGATAAGATGCTGATAAACCCTATGTAGCATTAATTAATATTAAAACTCAAGTGTGTCAAATTTTCAATGTTAAAATACTGTCTTCTATCACAGCAGAAACAACTAAAAGGAAGACGATGGATGGATGGATGTTAAATGTTAAACAAATGTTGAACAGAAACACATTTTCAATCATGAAATAACTATGTCTTGCTGGTTTTAGGGTTTGAAGGTCTCACTCACTGATATGTGTGTTGGCCTTGGCTCTGAGCAGAAGTTTAAGGCACTCAGTTTTGTTGTGCTGGCAGCAGTAATGCAAAGCAGTGTTTCCCTTCATTGTCTGAGCGTCCAGATTATTACTGAAACAGATAACAAGGAAAGGCACTTGTTGAATCCATATCTGCACGTACATGCAGATAACCAACAAATTTAGTTTTATACTGACCTATTGTGGAACAGGAAGTCAGCCACATGAAGTGATGTTCTGTCAGCCAATAGAACGGCTAAGTGTAGTGCAGTTTCCCCCTTTTCCTGTCGTAACATTTTGCTATTAAAAAGGGAAGACCTAACATATACAAAGGTAAAATATGCATGTACTTAGGCAGAAAATGAGAAGGCGAGACGTGTTTGCTGACCTGTAGGTGGCATGGCAGTGGCTGGCTGAGTTCCGTTCTCTCAGCGTACAGCTGTAACAGGCTGAAGACGTCTCGACTGCGAACAGCATCCAGCAGATATTTGCGTTTTGTTTCCGGTGAGCTGTTGCTACGCTGTGCAAACTGCCATTCCATATACTTTGAGAGTATGAAGTCTTTACGTACGGCCCTGTCAATAACACTCAATATTTTAGTACATCTTTTATTGGGTATCAGAGTGATATTCAACAGATGTCCGACACCAATAAATTGTGCAGTGAAATTTAAAAAAATGAGCATCTCTGCAATGCCTACAAGCTCATTGCAAGTCACAGATGGTAAGAGACAGCATAACTGGAGCTCTCATTAGTGCAACTCTCCTCTCTTTTCATGGTACAATGTTGGACAGATGTAGGTTGAAACACTACAGAGATTGCCATTAGAAAAAAATCCAGCCAGATAGGCAACAGCTGTCAGAGCTCTTAAAGGGGCCACTCTTTCAATGCACTTTTTGTGTGGGTCTGAAGTCAACTCAGTTATGCAAGGATTCTTGCATAAAAAAAGCTGGTATTTAGTTATACATGACCATTTACACCTTCTTTTTTGACCCTTAAAATTGCACAGGTTTTTTTTTTTTTTTTTGCTACTGTACCTTTAAGACTTAGACCTACAACTACCGTTCAAAGGTTTGGGGTCAGTAAGATTTTTTTCTTGAAATATATTAATACTTGTATTCCGCTTGTATGTATTGCTCAAAAGTGACAGTAAAATATTTACAGTGTTACAAACTATTTATATTTCAAATAAATTGTTATTTTGAACTTTCTAGTCATAAAAGAATAATTTTGAATCCAAATAATTGTTTTTTTTTTTTTTACCAAATTCATGGTCTCCACAAAAATATTAAGCAGCACAACTTTTTAAAATTCTGCTGAAAATTCAGGTTTGCCATCAGAGGAACAAATTACATTTAAAAAAATATGCAAAAAGAAAACCGTAATCTTAAATTGTAAGAATATTTCACAACATTAACTTATTCATTATTATTAAGTAACAATAATGAAACAGGTGTTGAGATTTAAACATGGAAAGTCTAGAAAGGAAAAGCTGTGTCGGGTGGCAGAATGAGAATTTGGAACAGACAAACATTGAAGTGAAGTAAGCATTTCCTGTGACACAGATCATCCCTAAAGTAGTTCCTGGAAATATGCATGTTATTTCAGGGCTCTGTGCAAGAATCTAATAATAGCACTGTTCATTTAGTCCAGCTGGTCTAGAATAGTGTACACAACCATACTTTCCTCCCATTGATCGTGACACCAGGGTAAATCAATCCGTTCAGTTTGAAGGTTAAAGTAATTTGGATGTTCTTGAGCTTTCAAATTACTTTCAAGACTGATCAATTTAAAAGAAATTTAAAAAGATCTGCACCATCTGCAGACAGGTTAATTGGAAAAATTGAGAGGGAATTGAGTGGTGCGCATGTTATGGGAAATGCTAAAGACATTGGGTGCTATGGGGACACAGAGACTCAAGTGTCAAAACCATTTGGCTGGCGTTTGAAGAGTAATTACAGAGCTGCTCATCACTCACATGTCACTCTCTGCTGACGGCTTCACAGAGGGACTGGGAAGATTGGCTTCCACAATTTCATTAAAACCTGAATTCCCCACGTTTCTCGCCAACTAATGAGCAAAAGAGAGAGAAAGAGCCATAAATCTGCAGGTAGTGGTTAAGAACGTGAGAAATCACTAATGTTATCATACTCTTAACTTTGTCAAACTCTCTTTATACATGAATGCAATAAAGATAACAACCAGCTGCATTAAACAAAGCATGAATTGATTTTACTCATTTGTTCACTGTGAATTCTTACCAGCAATTCTGAAGTGCCTAGTTTGTCCAGAGAAAGTGACTGAATACGTGAATAATGTACACCCATTTCCCGATGGATCCCTGAGCACTCGATGCACGTCAGGATTCCCAGGTTTATAGAGATCCAAGTCGGATCTGAAAGCAAAGAGTGGAAAGAAAACACATTATCAGCTGCTACTAAATTTCTAAATTAAATTCTTAACCTTAAAATGAAATAAAAAATACATTCAAGCAAAATATAAATATAAATAATAATAAACAAATACAAAGCACAAAATATGAAATATGAAAATAAAACTAATTACAAATATTTTAAAAACAATAATATAATAGTAAATAACTCTAAAATAACACTGGCCCAGTGTGAACCTGCTACAGTTGATATTCAATGATATTCACACTTGTACTTTTTGCAATGGAGATAGAAGGTGCAGCCAAAGAAAATCTGAACTCAGCACTTTTTATAGGAAACATGTCTATAAATCCTGCAGGCTGTCCTCTCATGTACACTCACTGGGTTTTAATTTAATTAAACATGATTTATGGACAGGCTTTTAAAGAAACAGCATGAACAGAGGACCAGCATAGTCTCCAAAAGTATCCAGCTGCAGAACCACAGCCACAGAACCGGAAGTGAGGGGCGGGGCTTACACGTGCATTTCTTTAAGTGTCACGAACTGCTCTGAGACACGAAGGTTGAGGATCCAAATGCAGTATTTATTGAACAGGGTAATCCAAATACATAATCCAAAGTAGAGGCAAGGTCAAATACAGGCAGTCAATACAAACAAACACAACAAGCCAGGGAACACGGGCAAAAGAGTAATCCACAGAACAGGCAAGAAATCCAAAAACCAAGAGACAAGAAACCAGGGAGAATGCTCGGAATTGCAGTGTAACACTAAACAAGACTTCTCCGATAATGAATGAGAAAACCAGGGTTAACTGGGGTGAGCTCAACAAGATAATGAGACACAGGTGAATGTGATAATGGATGAAGAGCCTGGACAGTGAGTTATGGGAAATGTAGTTTGTGAGGGAATGACAATAGTCTGATGTGGGGTGCCCTCTGGTGGAGCTCAAGGGCACTCCAGCTGGTGGACATTACAATAAGCTGATATCACATGGATTTTGATCGGATCTATGTCTGCAATATTTAACATTTTTTTTTACATATTTTACATATGTATTTAACATAAGGATTTTTTAATTACCATGTTAATGGATAATACAAACTATGTTTTGTTCATGCGGCATGAGCTAGCCTAATTTGCATAAACTGCAAACAAATACTTTTAACCATATAATTTTGAAAATGTATTAAAGATATAGCGGAGGATTTTCCCGAATTTTAGAAAAGAACCGCCCTCTCCACTTTTTGAAAAAATGCACATGTGCAACACTCTACCTGCTCCCGAGAGGGAATGCCAATTAAACGTATGCACGAGCTATTCATAGTTTACATTAACTATTACTAGCAGTGATTTTAAATGGATTTCTCCAAATAGCATGCCAAGCTTTACCTGTCAAGTAGAAACTTTGCGACTGAGACATCAGTGGGAAGCCCAACCTGTGTTTTGAGCGCACGCCATCGTGTGAATCGTGTGCACGAGCACGTACGACGGCCTTACGTAAACATATCACCAGAATGATTGACACTTAGGAGGACCAATAGTCTTGATGATCCACCCGGAAAAAGAAAATCCTCCGCTATACCTTTAATATGTCTCCCTAATTGACTGTATTATATGATAATATTATTTCCTTATGTAGGCTATGTTCATGTTTTGAACTTGTGACAAATAGTAGCCTACTTACAGACATGGAGGTATATAGGTCTACATGTATTTAATAATTTCAAATCCTTGAACAAGTGAAACACGCACTTAAGCCAATAAGACATTTGACAACAGAAGCCTGATGGAGAATAAGATGAGATGTGTGTGATATGTATGTCATGATGTGGTGAACGAATATTATTAAGTGTTTATCTGCTAAAAATATTGAATCTGTTCACGTCTTTCACATTTTACCAATAAAGCTTTTTTTTTTGCATTTGTAAATAATTATTAGACGTATTCATTTCATTTCCAGGGATGAAAAGACAGGTTTTTCTGCAGAAATGCCTTGATTTAAGAATCAATAGTTTTTGTGTTTTACGATGATTATTTGTTGTTTGCATGTTGTTATTTTTATTATGAGCCGTTTAAATACGTTTTAAACCTAGTATAATTATTTTTTTAAATATCCTATTTGTTTTCATACAGAGAAACACACATTTCACTTGTTCAAGGCTTTGTATTAAATAACAATTTTTATTTGACATTAAATACGTCACATACTCGTATTATTTGTAACAACATGAACATAAAGGAATACGATCAACCATACAGTCAAATGGGAAACACTTTACAACATGTTTAACATTTAATAATATATTTTTAAAACAGTAAAAAAAAAGTTGTAGTTGTAGTATTGTTGAAGTAACTAAACTACAGTGTTTGTATAACATTTAATCCTCTCATACTCTGTGTCATTAAGTATTACAACATGAACGTGCAGGAAATAAATATCACATATGTATAGTTGCAGCCTATAACCCTGAAGTATAAACTACTGTGTTTGTATCCATTCAGTGACATTAAGTATGATCAAAAGGCTATGTTTTAAAATTTTGCTCATTGTAGGCTACATCATGATATCTTATTCATATTATATGAACAGAAGTGAGGTATTGAGGTATTGTGAGGTATTAGGTATTGTTGTTAAATATTGTAGACATAGATCCGATCAAAATCCATGTGAAAACAGCTTATATTCAACACAAGAAAATGACTTGTAAAAGAGTAGCGCATTGATTAAGCCCCGCCCCTCACTTCCGGCTCTGTGGCTACAGTTCTGAAACTGTGGTTCTAGGGTTCCCATTTCCAAAGCCGCTGTTTTCTTAAACTGCTTAGTTTCAATTTCGAACCCCGTTTTAGTCCAATAGCACTGTTAAAATAGATATAAAAGACTCTATCATCTATCATAAGCTTAGTGTCTGTAATAAGGTGAAATACCTTGGTCATTTTATCACTGATAAAATGACAGATGATGAAGATATTTACAGGCAATGTCGCATGATGTATGCACAAGCCAATATTCTTTTACGTAAATTTAGGACATGTACGGTTGGTGTGAAGATATCTCTGTTTAAAGCATATTGCACACCGTTCTATACTGCACACTTGCGGTCAAATTATAGAAAGGCAAGTCTTTTAAAGTTGAAAGTAGCATATAATGACGCAATGAGAATGTTACTCACAAGACCAAGATGGTGTAGTGCAAGTGAGATGTTTGTGGTTGCAAGTGTGAGGACCTTTCATGCTGTTTTAAGAAACCTAATGTTTAAATTCATGTGACACTCTGACATCAGTGCACTCCTAAGAGTTGACAAAACTCACATTTAACAGGAAAAAACAGGAATCATAGAGGACACCAGTTTTATTCTTGCCTATTTCTTGGGGTAATCTCCCTGAAAGCACAAGTACATCTCTGAGACGTCTATTTGATGTCTGCATTTACATCTGCAAGATGTATTTTTAGAGTGTTTGCTCATCTGCAATACGTCTCCAGGACGTTTCCTGTTAGATGTCATATAGACATTTAGAAGATGTCTTTAAGATGTTTAAGATTTAGAATGTATGTAAAACTGCTTTTTCTAAGACGTTTATCAGATGTTTTTACACATCAGATGCTTTCCAGATTAACAGATCTTTAGCAGACATCTTACAGATGTACCTGTGAAGATATTTAATTTTCAATAAAATGTATAACCATATACATTCACCGCAAGATAGTCCGTTCTAGAATTCACTACTTTAACAACAAGACCAGTCGATGTAGGCCTAGCTGTTGTGGAAAAAACTAATAAAGAAAACCAATCATAGCAGGCAGATATCGTTCTCCCCTCCACCATGTTCAAAGTTATGGCATGCCCAACTCAGAAACCCGGGTATCAAAATGATCTCCAAGTTTCCCATTATTAAATACGACTTGAGAGGGCGTTCATGCCCAATTTCTGACAAGGAAACTCCTTGTGCATACCTCCACTGACACAACGATAGTGAGATAGTTGTCCTCCTGGACACTAAATGATTAGCATATTCATGTACAATGATATTTTCAGTGAGAAAACATCATAGCACATGTCCAGAAACATTTGTGCTACTGTAAAGACTTTATTTGTGTACCTGTGGCCCCGCAGTCGCAGCAAACGTTGTTTCCAGGAATGCGGCGAATATCCTCAGTGATAGATCGTGTCAGATCCTCCACGCTGTTCTCCCCACTTGTCCTCCTCTCATCCAGAGCCACATTTAGAGCCTCCTGCTTACTGTTTGTCAGCACTGATATCCACCTGATATTTTTAGGAAGGTGCAATAACAAATACAACCATTAGAGGGCGACAAGAAACTTCAGATCAAATTTCCAGGTGGCATGCGCATAGGAAAGTCATTTGCGACTAATAGATCCAGCTCTCTGAGAGGTCCGTTCATTTGCAATCAATGAGAAAATGCCCTTGATTACAGCTCAGGGAATTTTGTAAACAGTGCACAGGCTTTGCGTAGGCTACTTCTAGTCAGTGAATACACTCTCTAGGATTCATTTCTGAAAAGCTGCGGTATAATGCGACTATCAATTATCTTTTCTCTTGCTCCTCTTCAACTCTGACATTTAGCTGAAGATGGAAGCCTGGGTTGTGATCTGACATGAGAAGCACTTCAATCATCATACATGCAGCCACATCTGAGGAAGAAATGTTACATATTTCTCTTTCTCTCCAAGAAAGGAGGCTCTGTTCCTCTGTCAAGATGGAAAGGTCAAATCGGAAGAGGTGTGTGTGCTGAAAATTATACAAGCTCTTTCCTATCTGACGGCCTCTACACATTCTCATCTGACGGTCACATGAGTGGACTGAGACTCGGGCAGATCAGTGTCTGGAAGAATAAAGGCTTTTCTCTTTAATGAGACCATGCAATCAGAATCAGTTTTTTGTGGCTTTTAGTTCATGTCTGTGAGCTTTAAGGTCATCTTTATTCTGCATGGTGTACAGTGACAAAATGCACTTTTTAGCAGATATACACGAATGTTTAAGAGTTTGGGGTTGGTAAGATTTTTTGTTATTTTTGAAAGAAGTTTCTTATGCTCACAGGAATATTTTGAAATGTTATTATAATTTTATATAACTTTTTCACACATGAATATATTTCAAAACGTAGTTTACTCCTGTGTTATCAAAGTGGCATTTTCAGCATCATACCTCCAGTCTCATGATCCTTCAGAAATTATTCTAATATGCTGATTTGATGCTCAAGAAACATTTCATTTTACAAAAAACATTGATTTATTATGCATTTATTCTGGTTTAAGTCCAATCAGATGCTTTCAAGAATGAGAATGTCATGCCCCTTAATAACACCTGCAACCAATTAGCAAGTATAAAAAAATCGTTCTCTAAAGCCTGTTGAGAATTTAAATAAAAAGCCCTTTCAATAGGAAATACATTAATACATAATTTAAAAAGATCTCTGTATTAATTTAAGATACATTTTGTGCATAGTTATAAAAAATGTATTATGAATAATAGTTTGTATTGCTTTTTATTGTTTGGATTTATGTGCAATTATGTCAAAATTACTCATTGAGGTACATAAATGCTTGAGTAGGTTGTTTAAGGTTGAAACAAACCAAATAGTGTGATTTAAACAGTTTGCGTTTCAAGTATTTATTGCTGTGAATAAACAAAAGAAATACTTACGCCACACAATCAGACTCATCATCAGCCAGAAAATGGTAAGTGCGATTATCTATAAAAAATGTTTTAAAAGAAAAAAACACACACACACACACTCATTAATCCTTGTAAATTCACAATTTATCATCAGCTGGCACCAGCTAACATGTAATCAGCAAACAATCAGGAGAGATTAAACAGGTTTGAGGTCCTTTGTTAAAATACAAGTGGCAGGAATGAACAAACAATTGTGCTCAAGTGCAAATGGTGAATTTAAATTGTCACCTGCTTTCAGAACAACCTGCATTTGTTTCAAGGACTCTAGTATTGTATCGCAAAATATTTCATGATTGTTGCATAACGTAATAATGACACAAGAGACCTGAGGCCAGAATAATGCATGGACGCATGCAGATACAATTATGCAGTTCACTTCACTAAAAACAGCCTGAGGCTGGTTCGCTTCAGCTTGGTGTGAAGATCCTGAAATCTACCTTTGATATTTCTTTCTCAATTATATATCACATGGGAGAGTGTGTGATGGACCGAACGCTTGGTTGGGGAATGCTGAGAGAGTGCGTGGTTAACTCACGTGAGATGAGGTCAAAGCATTTCTTGTCTTCCAGACTTGGTTTGACTTGGCAGGTGAGGAGGTTCAGTTTAGCTGGTGATTTATTAGGCTGCAATGAAGGGATAGCACATCACTACAGTCTGTCTAGTGCAATTTTGTGTACATCTCAATTGTATTGTGTGCATATCAGCATTGGTTTCGGCCATTGAGAATGCAGCTAAACATCATGAAAGTATAAAATATAAAATAATAATATAAATATTAAAAAAATATGTATCATATAAATACATATAAGTAAAAGTAATGAATAAATAAATACATACACTACTATTCAAAAATACGTGGTCAATAGGATTTTTAAAAAATAAATTAATTTAATTTAGCAAGGATGTATCTAATTGATCGAAAGTGACAATAAAGACATTTATAATGTTACAAAAAATATATTTCAAATAAATGCTGTTCTTTTGAACTTTCTGTTCCTCAAAGAATGATGAAAAATGTATCGAATGTATCACATATGTTTCTTAAGCAGCAAATCAGCATATCAAAATGATTTCTGAAGGATCATGTGACACTGAAGACTGGAGTAATGATGCTGAAAATTCAGCTTTGTCATCACAGGAATAAATTATATATAAAATATAGAAATAGTTATTTAAAATTGTAATATTATTTCACAATATTACAGTTTTTACTGTATTTTTGATTAAATAAATGTAGCCTTGGTGAGACAATTGTACATAGTCTATAAACTATTAATGAACCATAAACTATTTGTAAATGAAAATGTGTACAGTTATGTTGGTCAGTGAAAACATTGGAAATCTTTTCTTTGTACTTTTGTCAGTTAAAAAAAGGTTCAAGAGAATTAACAAATCACAGACTGTGAATTTTACTGCATTTTACAAAATGTCCCAACTTTTCTGGAAATGGGGTTGTACTTCATTACTGTATATTATAAAGTGTTCAGTATATGTTTGGGTGGGTTTCTGTCTTGTCTGTCCCAGTTTCATGTATTTCAGTTAGTTTACTGGTTACTCTTGGTTTTATTAGTGTTTGCAACTGTCATTGATTATGTGATTAGTTTAGTCTGTGTATTTAAGCCTGTGTTTCTTTCATTTCATTGTCCGTTCTCGTTACAGCTCTTTGTTCTACTAAAACGTTGTGCTTTCTCCTTGCAACCACACGTGACATTTTGAATGTATGACATTTTTTCACAGAAACCAGCAGAAGGAAAAAACTGTATGCTGCTGTAGTTGCAGAGAGTGATGTGAGTACTCACGGTTCCATGAGCAATGGTAAGATAGCAGTTCTGCACAGAACATTTCCTCTTCTGCCACATCTTCCTCAACCTATCAGAGAAATGAGATTACGGCACAGCATTTTCCTCAATCATCACAAAGCTATACAGTGAATGCAGTGACAGATCTGTGTGTAACTCCCGGGACAGCGTGTCCTACCACACATGAATAATTTGAAATGAAGGGCTAACAGAGCACTTCCAAAAGCATTTATCAGGGAAATCTAAATGAAAGTGTGGATTATACGTCATGCTTGAAGAATGCATGATCCGGGAACAGAAATTCAATAATATCATGACCATTTGCTACAACGTGAATTCATTTACCCATCACTTCTCTTGTAGAGGTAGCCTGATTTCTCTGTGCCATATTGCTTGTTGCCTTGAAGCTGATGCATGCTGTACACGGTCTGTCTGCTTAGAGAATCCTGAACAACAGAAGAATAAACTGGAAAGTCATGGTTTGTTTATACGTGGCCCCCAAAAAGCTTTTTTGATTTCCATTGCCTCTATGCATGGGCTTTTGCACACAGCAGCTTAAAGGGATAGTTCCTGTATTATTTATTTTATGTATTTATTTTTGTGAGAACAAAATAGAAGACGTTTAGCAGAATGTTCTCACTTCTCTTTTTCATATAATAATGGGAACAGGGGCTTTCAACTAAAAAAAATGACAAAAAAGCACTATAAAAGTACCATAAAATTAGTCCACATGACATTTCCGATTTGTTAGGTCACAGTTTAATTCTATGGAAAAGAACAGTGAGAACATTCTGCGAAATACTAACACTGAGGGGAATTACTGGCTCACAAGGTTAATACATGCAGGACACGCACAATAGATGAATATCACTCATGCCGTGGGTACAAATTTAATAATAAAAAAAGGAATATTCTGTGTTAAATTATGTCAACAGAAAATAATGAAATGATGTCAACAGGAAATAGATTCAAATATCCAAAATTCTGTAATAACATTTTTAGAATGTATAAATGATTATAACAATAATATAATTACAATGGACATCTATGGGGCAAGAGTACAAAGATAGTGTAGTGTTGAAGTCGACAGCATACCGTTGAAAGCTTAACTTGTGTTTAACCTGGAATATATCCAAAATATCAACAGCTTTCAGAAACAAAAACATGAAAATTTGATTTTTATATTCCTCGTGAGAATGTCACACTATAATGCACATGCTAATTTTTTCAACTAAAGTGAGAAACATGAGGTGACAGTTCGCATGCATGTGTTTATGAGTAATTAGGGCAGCTCGATAACATCACATGATAATTTAAAAAAACATCTCAACTTACTCTCCTGGACTGCTGTTTTGTCAGTGAAGCATTTAGAAAAAACGATTTTGTTAATAGCTGCTCTTCACAGTCATTCCAAGCACTTAAAAAATTGTTGTGGAAGATGATTGACAGTAACAAATATATTGACCCCCCTCCACCATTATGCCATTAAATACCTGAGTAAGACTAACAAATTACTCCATAAGACCCTATCTATTTATTACCCTGACAAGTAATGTATACTGCCATGCACTGCAACATAACATGCTATTGATTTTTGTGAATCAATAGTGGTGGGTGACCTCTGAAACAGGAAAAACAGAACACGGCGGTGGATTAAACATACCGCAGTCCTATGCA
This sequence comes from Squalius cephalus, assembly GCF_949319135.1. Lineage (NCBI taxonomy): Eukaryota > Metazoa > Chordata > Actinopteri > Cypriniformes > Leuciscidae > Squalius > Squalius cephalus. Next base: position 22,874,865 of record NC_137143.1, on the reverse strand, counting down.
ATACAAAACTGAACACAGACCCACAGTGTATTGTATGTACTGCTCACTGCAGACATCCTACGTGAAAGAAAAAAAAAAAAAGAAAAAAGAAAAAAAAAAAAATATATATATATCTCAGTGTAGGTTTATCTTTGAAAATCAGCTTACTGAGAAATAGCCATTATGCCCCGGTATCTCCATGCATATAAGCCTTCAATTAAACAATGTGAGATCATATCCAGAGGAAGTGTTAGAAAATCCTAAACTGAACAGCAAGGAGTGTAAGAGGTGAAAATCAGCATGAGAAATTTGTGCAAGTGCTGAAGCGGGAAAAATGTGTGTGTAAACGGAGCGGGAATGAAGTGTAAATAGAGTGTCAATCTTTACCTCTTTGAATTCGGGCTGTAGAGCAGGTCTGAGCTGATCTCTGAGAGAACAGAGCTGTCTCTTCTCCTCATCCTGCTTATGTTTGATCTGTATAAACACACACACACACTCTTAAATTCCTCTAAACACATCCTACACTTCCTATCCTCCTTGTACATTCCTCCAGCCGTGTTTTTCTAAGCATGATTACTTAAGCTTTAGTTGAGACAATTGCCCTTTCATTAAGTTGTCTGTCACTCACAACATAACTGCAGCTGAAAGAAGCCGTCTGCTTTACCCTCCACAAATTTGCCCTTAAATGGGATTTACTGTTACCAACTGCTTACAGTGCTGATTTCCTCCCTGATTGTGTCAGCATGAGGTAGATCGGCGGAGGCTGGTAACCTTGATGCGCCGCGATCCAAGCAAACAAAAGCCACACTGTCGTGGTTCTTCAAGGTCTAGAGTGAAATCTATGATGTTAGCTGCCAAGGCAACATTTCTCATTTTCGTTTAGTTTCCATTTTTCATCTAATGTTTAAATGTGATTTCAGCTTTATTTCACACACATACAATATATAATATACATACAATAGTTTTAGTCAACAGTAATAACCCTGGTTGCTAGATATTTTAGAGAAAATGTGTATGCTTGTTACCAGGTCAAGCAACTAAATCAGCAGGCTAACCAGTTTAAACAGCAGTTTGGCCAGACTAGGAGTCCAGATAGACTAGCTTAATCTACATCAGGATAGTTTAAGATGGGTTTTTCAACAGGATGCAGTTTATTATCTTTTATTAACACCTCTAATACTTAGTGTTGGGTATGTCACTCAGTTAATTACATCTTCAATAGTGTAATTATATTACTGTCCTAATTTCTCTATTACATTACTTATTAATTACAGTCTTCCTATGTCAACCTCGACCAGTTGAACAATACAAGGATAGACATGAAACTGCTCTTTTCATTCTTTCAAATAAATAATATAAAATTGAATAAATTATTCTTGAACTGACCAAATTATTTAAAGGGAGAGGGTTACATTAAAAACATAAATGTTTATGTTAAATGCACTACTGTTTAATATAGAATTGTTGATAACATTTTATTTTACAGTGTCCTTGTTACATATGTTACATGTACTTACTGTAGTAATAACAGTAAATTATTTTAAGGTGCATAATTACATGCAACTAACCCTCAACCAAACCCTAATCCTACCCTAACCCTAGAGTAAGTACATGTAGTTAATTAATATTACTCAGTACTTAAATATATAATTACACTGTAACAGTGACACCTTAAAATAAAGTGTAACCGAATTGTTTTATAGTCTATAATGCAATTACATCAGAAGTAACTTTAATTAAATGAAAGAAAAATTAAAAGTAATCCTTTGCTTTACTTTTTTTTTTTTTTTTTTTTGCTTTAAATACAGTAATTAATTACTTAGTAACGCATTGTATCCCAACACTGCTAACACTTCAATGTGAGTCACTTGGTTATATCAGTATGGTTGTACACGTATTGAGATGATCGACTTAACTATTTTTAGCCAACAAACTATTGATCTGGGCTGACAATATAAAGCACAAGGAGATGAAGGAACATTGTTAGCTTGGGGGATGATGGGATACCATAAAGATGCAGAACAACTGCCCTAAAGTCATTCGCTGCTCAGCATGAGCAATCTACTCTCTGAGATTGAGATATATTTGGCTGAGAATGAACAAAGGATGCAAAGGATCCTCAGCACTTTTCAATTTAAAAATAATGACCTTGCTTATGGGATGGTATATGAAGAAATATTAATACACTAGGGGACTGTAGGACAGCATGGACTGAACGATCAGGGGCAATATCATGCTCATCCTGAGCTTCATTGCTGCGAATTAAGTTGTGCTCTGAATACCGATTAGCCCGCTCTGCCACATGAACACACACACTCAGGGCTGATCCTGTTTGTCTGAATGGATTTTGAGTATACAGGGCCTTAGCTATCAAATCGCTTGACAGATGATGTACAGGTGATCTGTCTGAATTATTTCACGGCAGTTTGGTTTTCAACGCCTTTCAATGCATTCTGACCTTTTCTACAAGTGAGCCATTACTCCCTAAAGGGTAAATAGTTTTAATTTAAAGGTCAGTTTAATATAATGATGCTATAAAAAGTAGAGCTGACAAGCGCTATTTGGACAATTCTTTACTATTTCACATTAAAGTGTTAATCATGTTACAGTACGATATGAAAGGAAAGGGATGGAATATGGTGGGCAATTAATAATAATAATAATGTAATTTAAATTATAATTTTTTATAATATTCAGAATTAGTAATAGTAATTGTAAGGGTTATGTTTGCTTTCATTGAGTTTTAGTTCAGTTTTCCCTGTTCTTGCTTTGCCTGGGTTCTCATTCATTGTTAGTTTCCTTTGTTTCTAATTGAGTTACAGACCTTCCTTTTAGTTCATTAGCTTGTATATATATATTACATTTCATTATTTACATTAGCATTACAAAGTAGTTTGGTTAAACCTGTCGCCGTCTGTTTGAGGTTTGAGTATTTTGTATAGGAAGCCTTAGGCAGCACAAAAGCATGAATGAAAGCATAGAAAAAAAAACACTTTAGAGGGCCGTTCACCCTGATTTCTTCCACTTTCGTAAGTGTGTTTGTGGCTTTTTGTCATTGTAAGGTGGGATTTGAGCCACAGCATGTCATCTCCCCCATACGTTAAGAACATTTGTGTGCAAGCAGCAAGCATGGGTGGAATCACTCACAGCGCTCAGCTGTCCCGTAAAGACCTCAATGTACTGCTTCAGCTTTTCCGTTGCAGTTAGACACTCCTGAAAGAAACTGACAGGAGAAAGCAATTTTAATCACAGATCCCGTAACAAAACAGCATTAATTGTCAAGGCTGCATCCCTTCCCCTCTCGCTATTCTTTCAATGGTTTCTCATCCTCTCAAATTCCAGTCACACTTAAAACAGCGTGACAGACTCGAGCATGGAGGGATGTGACTATAAAGCATGCATTGAACACTGATGGTGTTGGTGCCAAGCAGGCACAGGTGCACTGCCTGGCCTAGAGATTTCTCCTAACACGGATGACTTTGTTCATTTTGCCATGGTCTGGTTCCTTTCATTGGACGACTCTGTTGTGGGGGACTGATTATATTGCTTTACGAGGACTTTTCATCTGAAGGATTGTTATATATCTATAGAAATGCATAATAAACTTCCAAAACCTTTAAAAAAAATCACAGTTTTATCACAGACTTACTTGCACTGAGAGTGGTAGTGTTTGATGAGGTTCTGTAGCAGGTCTACTCCTTTCTTGGTCTTAATTTCATTTACTTTGATGAGGTACTGTTTAAGAGGAAAACAGATGAGAATAGAAAAAAGAAAACAGTTATTTTAGATAGTAATAATATTTCACAATAGTACTATTTTACTGTATTTTTTTCTTTCTTTTTTTGAGCAAATAAATGCAGCCTTGGTGAGATTTAGAGACGTTTTTCATAACCATTAAAAAAAATTACCGACCCCAGAATTTTTGTAGTGTAGGTAGGTTGTGTGTAGATATACATACAGTCAGAGACTGTTTAGAGCAGTGGTTCTCAACCAGGGGCCCGGGGCCCACTAGGGGGCCTCAAGATGCATTAACATTATTTAAAATAAGACAAAACAAGCATTAAAAAAAGCTAAAACAACTCAAAATCAAGATATTTCTGTAACTGTCTTGTTCTGTTTTGGTTTCATTTTCATTCTGTCCACTCTGCTGCTTTTTCTGGGTTCAGTTTGTTTGAGTTTCTGTTTAGTTTCTATGATTTCTGATTGGATTAAGTTCACCTGTTGTTCATTTAGTTACCTTGTTATCTCTGTGCATTTATACCCTTAAAGTTTCCTTTGGTCATTGTTCCGTGTCGTCTCAGTATTATGTGGTTAAGTTATTCTTTTCTCCTGTGTGGTTCCTCATAAAGATTATGATTAAAAGACTGTGTATTTTGTACTCCTCATCTTTGTGTTCTCATTACAGACAAATAGCATGACAGATTCTTATTATTTGGTCATTTTTAAAATGAAAATACATACTTCTAATTAGGCCAAGCTCTAAAATGTTTTATTGGGTTGAAATTGTGAGTGAAAGGGCATTGAAGTAAAAAAGGTTGACATCTACTGGTTTAGAGACTTTCAACTGGGGTTAAAAACATTATTATATGGACAAAAACTCAATAATTTTAATTCATAATGGAGAGTTTAGCCTTTATTTATTATTTATTTTTGAGAACAATGTCCCACTTTATAATATCACACTTAATTATTTTTTCCACACAGTTTACTGGTATCATCATATTCGCCCATGCTGGGCATCAAAAAGTTTGAAAACCCCTGGTTTAAAGTAATAGTAACCTAGGAAATGTTTTTGCCATTCAAATTTACCGACAATAACACAGATGAGCTGATCTCAGCATTAATCTAACAGCATCAGTCATGTTCCTCTACAGCAGCTTACACAAACACAAGCGGATCTTACTTCACACATCTGTAGCTGGAACATCCTGCGCTCTTTCTCCATCTCTTCTGCAATCTCTCCTCCGCTCACCTCTGTGCGCACCATACCGTACTGCTTCGCCAGTTCCCTCTTCTCTTTCTCGATCTTAGTGCTGAAGGGGACAGAAAGCATATGACAGTGTGGTCATGACTTTTGTATTGTGTAGTACTACATAACAGAAAACTGATGGTATGTGTCTGATTTTTGGTTACAGAAAATTAGAAACACAATACAAAAGTATTGTAAGAGAAGTGAAGCGAGACACTTACGAGAATTACAATTAAATGAAGAACAGAGATTAGAAGGAGCAAAATAACGATACAGGAAGTGCTGAAAGGATCTCTGGTAACAATTAAGGATCAGGAAGTTAGATTAGAAGGTCATGGGTTTTCAATATTGCTATGTTAAACCTATAACTTACAGTTTTTAACTTAAAAGTTTTTTTTTGTGCTTACTAAAAGATTACAATTACAACTAATTGTGATGAATCTCTTTTTTATACATTTGTGTAGATGGAAATATTCACACTTTTACAAAAAAAAAATTTAATTTCATAGTATTAATGTTTTTGCTACATGATATCCATTATAATATGTGCAAAAAGGACTATATTTCTGATTTGGTATCCATGAAGGAACATGTTGGGAAATATACTGGTTTAAACAACCATGTCTTGTAATAAAGGTGTGAAGAAATATGTGAAAAGGAGAACAAGTGAAAGTGACTGTGATCCTGCAGTGAATATGTAACACGTGACATGAGGCACAGAAAATATATCCTACACAGTTTCTAAAATTGGTTGTTGTTTGAAACACACACACATACACATACACACACACAGAGAGAGAGAGACACTGTCGTGACAGAGACCAGAGATTAAATGTTTTCTTTTTGTCTTTCTTATTTTGAAGCTTTTGCAATATCTCAACTAATGAATCAAAATAATCCAACACTCAGTGGGTGTCAAACAACACAGGCACAAATGGCCTAATTTAAAACCAGTGTTATAAAAAGCACTCACAATTTATTTTCATAATCTCTCCATGCTTTGTCAAAGGGCTTTTTCAGGTCCTGACAAGATGAAAAGAAGGAGTTAGAACAGAGTCAGACTTACATCATCTTACAGTAAAAGACGGGATTCGAGACAGAATTAAGAGAAGTCATCATCTGTCTTATTACCATCTGCTCACATTAAACACTGTGCTTATGGTAATGATCTATGTAATGGATTTCTGCTTGTAGAGGCAGAGAACACGTCTTGTTGCCTTCTGGGATATAATATCCAGTGCATCTCATTTGCATCATATACTGTATACTGGAACACTAACACAGCAACAAAAGTAAGTAACATGGTACTATGTTTTTTGGACTTGGTACAATTGTCATTTCCTCTTTTTGGGGTACCATGGTATAAGAATATGGTAATCATTCACTATAATGGTATAAAACATGTCCTGGCAAACGTAATATTTATACAAATATTTTAAATTTGATTTATTCAAATATGCTGATCTTATCAAATTTGTAAAAGCCATTTACCAAATTGTATTTTTTTTTTAAACCTATGAAGTTTATACTTTTATAGTTTTGAATTTATAGTATATATTACATTTAATAATTTTTTTTATCACCTTTTTGCATTGCAAATTCTATTATCATCCTAACTATTTCAGTACTTGCCTATAAAGGAAGTTAAAATACTAAAATCACAATCTATACATTTACAAAGCAATCACAAGACAGTAATGTATTGTATTGAAGAGTTCAACTTACACCTTTGACCTCTTTCAGATCCCCTTTTACCAGCGAGTCCAGGAAGAAGTTAATGTTGTGCAACATGCTCTTCAACTGATAAAACGAAAATATTAAAACGGAAATTGTGAGCTGGCAAAATCCATTTATTGCCAGTGTATGCCAGCGTATGCTTGCTTACTTGCAAACAAGCACATTAAAACATGTTTTACTAAAATCTATTTAATAGGAACACGTTTGGAAAGGATAAGGAACTGTGGACAGGGAGGTGAGAAAACCTTTGGAGGGAAGCTAAGCTGTTTGCAGATAAGACCTATCTTGTAAGACCAAACTGTGACTAATATTAAAAAGACTCTTTGGGATTATGCAGAAGCCTAACAGAAAACCTTCCCTGAAGCTCCATGTGTCTCACCAAGTTCTTCATTGGCATCAGCAGTTCTTTGGAGAATTCTGCAAACTTATTAAAGGCAGAGGCCACTTCCTGTTCTCCATTGTTGCGGAAATTTACAGCCAACTTCTCCATGGAATTGATGTATGACTCCAAATGTGATATGTGGTCTGGAGAAAGAACAGCAGCAGCAGCACAAATCAGGAAAATATAACCGAGAAAACAGAAAATTTGACTAAAAGCATATGACAAAAAAAAACAAAAAAACAAACAGATAGAGGTGTTGATGGGTTTGGGTCTCATAGCGGCATTTGCCTTCCACTTCATTCATATTCATACGTAGGAGGAAATGCTTTGCATGCCCTGTCAGTCTCTCTAATGAACTATCAAAGAAACAAAAATGAATGCATGCTGCTTACAGTCTGATGTGCATGAAATAAAAACAAATATGGCTTAGTGGATACTTGCATTTCTGACAAAACGATGCAAGCACCTAACCAAATCACCTGACTAAACGAGAAATGATACCCTTTCAGGTGCTTTCTCACACATTTAAACACAAATAAACCCAACAGATTCAATATTATTTTATGTTACCTTGACCAGAGAAATGCTTTGCTTTGGCTGCTTTCTTCATTTTCTGCAAGATTGTGCGGTCAGAGTCCAAGGCCTTTTGAAAGAAAAAAGAAGGGTCACATCAACACTGAGTTAGGAATTCCCATTCGGCAGATACCAGTGGTTGTTTTATTAAACTGGATAAGTGAATAAGTGTAGTTTGCCAGAACAGGAATAAATGACATTTTAAAAAATATATCAAAATTTCATATATATATCAAAATATCTTTCATAATATTACTGTTTTTACTGTATTTTTGATCAAAGAAATGTAGCCTTGGTGAGCATAAGAGACTTCTTTCAAAAACATTAAAAGATCTTACAGACCCCAAACTTTTGACCGGTATTGTATCTTAAATGCACTGTAAGCCAATTTGGATAAAAGCATCTGCCAAATGCATAAATGTAAATGTATTGTAATTCCAAACCATATATCCATCTAAGATCACTTAAAATATTGTTGAAATTCACACAAACACAAAGAAGCGCACATAAAGGCACGCACATATTGTTTAGCACAAATTTAGCACAACTTGAAATGGCTCCTTACAGAAACACATTTCTGTACATTTTCAAATTTTCACATTTCACATTTTCAAAAACAGCAATTATATGCAATCATGAAATGATTCTGAAATCATGAAAGGCTGAGAGAGTTTGTCCTCTGAAACTCAACAGCTGAAATTACACCTGCTACACCTTGCTACTTTTCTATACTAAAATCTAATCTACTGAATTAAGCAACAATCTGGTTACTATAAATCAGCAAATGGAGCATGATGTCTGATTGTTGTCACTAAAAGCAAGAGCAAACGTGGAAAGATTAATGAACAGCTTCATAGTCGCTTGCCATCTGAAAGCATGATAAATTGTGTGTGGTTCAAAATAGTGTGACTGTTGTGTGCTGGGGTGAAATGTTTTAAAATGAATTTTCAACAGTGTAAGGCTCATGATGTACAATAAGAAAACATGGGATTCATTATGGGGCCTTATAAACAAGATTCCAGATTTCATTCCATATAGTATTCAAATATGCCTGCAGTCTTACAGTCTATGAAAGTCTAGTTTCTACACAGATTTAATGGGAAATCCTGTCCCAATTATCCCTCCCTTCACTCAGGATAAACAGTTTGTTCCTCAGGGTGTATGAAGCCCTGAAGAGGGTTGCAACACTTCCCTAGCTCATATCCTGAACAGCTCCCATCTTTTTAACCACAGGTGATTTAGCATAATCACATTTTCACAAAGAGAGTCTTATTGAATGAAAAAGTCTTATTGAATAAAAAAAGGGTTGGGTTTAAGACTTGAGGGAGTCCCCAAATAGCTTTTGACAAAGCAGATTCATTTGTTTGCTCCAGTTCAGAAAAAAGAAGAGAGATCAGCTGCCATGTTCTGTACGTGCCACTAATGATCAAACTGAGAAGTCTATTATCTACAACAGTACATTTAGACAGCACTGCAAAATGTAAATCAACTCAAAACAGTGTTTTTACTAATACAACCACATCGTTTACCCATTATTTAATGCATGGAAGAACTGCATTGCGCATGAACTCCAGCCCTGGAATACATTTTTCCTCAGATTTCTGCCCCGATTTACAGACTGGAAGAGTCGACATTAAGGCAGGAATACACTACTTGACCTTTCAAACTTGAACTCCCGCAGAAACATCAATAAAACAATAAAGGGGATTGCAGTCAATTAAGGGCCATTCACACAGAATGCGTTTTTTTGTTTTGTTTTGTTCTTTGCAGTAAAAGTCACCATGAAATCAATAATGAAATGCCATGAAACACCATGAAATGCCCATATAATCTTTAATCAAAAAACCCCTCCAGTTTTATTGTAAAGACATATTTTCTCTTCTCTAATGACTTGTTTACTGGGCGGGACAACCTGTCACTCACATGAGATCTCAGCAATACCAAACCACATCCAATTCATTCCAGATGGACAAAATCAAGTCCCGCCCTACATTTTTTCTTGTTCAAGAAGCCGTTTCACATGGATATACATATCACAATAAAAAAGAAAAGACTATTGCAACTTCTGTGTCATGCTGACTTCAAAAATATGAGACGCATGGCAGTGGAATGGAAAAAAGAAACGCGTCTTTGTTGGACTTCTTTTAACTTGAGCGAGACCGCAATGGTCAAATATGTGTAGCACATATAAAAGCAGCATGTGGAAAAATCCAAAATCGTGTTGGATTTTGTGAACAGTGGAACAGTCACGTGTTGTGCGAATGGACAGTTTGAGTTACAACTGTTTTTAGATATGGAAATCGATTCCAAAAATTGACTGCATTCATTACATTCATGTCATGTTTATTTTACTGAATGTAAAGTGCGCAAGAGGAATTTCATAACATGATTAAAACTCAGTAACATGACTACGCAGAAAACTGAGTTTAACTAGATTCTTTGTTCTCCTTAGCCTTGATGAAATCAACTTCCTTCAAAAAAAAAAATCCCAGTTTCTATGGAGACTTCTTCCTGTTTCAAAGCCGAGGACCTCTGTCTCTAAGACTCGTGTCTTATCTTGCTGTTTTTATTCTCTAAGGAAACAGGCCTGTCAAATGCCAGCATAAAGGATTATAATCCATTAATATTCATTGGTGTCACACATGATAGTGTGAAGAGGAAAATGTAATTCACTGTTATTAGTTCAGAGAGCCCGTAATGAACTCCTCATACAGCACAATTGAGAAACATGTTGGGCGTGATGTGAAATCATATGACACTGAGCAAGAGTCAACTGTCATACAACCAACACTTAAAGAGGTAGCTGATCCCAAAATGGAAATGCTGGCACTATTTACTCACTCTCAAACTTCTATGACCCTTTTTCTTCTGTGCGACACAAAAGGAGAAATTGACTGTAGAATTTCCAAGCTGCTCTTTTCCGAGCGAATGCTGACCACGGAGGCCAACATAAATTTAGTTTGTTTCTCACACAAATCTATGGCTTCAGAAGACTTGTAATATAGTGTAAAAGTCGTATGGACTACTTTTATGATGCTTTATGTTGTTATTTTGGTCTTTGAAAGGTGCTAGTCAGTCACCATCCACTTCTTTCATTATATTTCCCTTTGTGTTCCACTGAAGAAAGTCATACGGGTTTGGAATAATGTGAAGGTGAATACATACTGACAAAATATATTTTTTTGGCAAACTATCTCTTTAAATTAAGCAACCAGGAACCAAACACATTCAGAGCAGCTAGTTTTGCATCAAGGATGTTTGGCTTTCTTATTTTTAGCCCTTCCAGTTAGCTCTGTTATGTGTACACTGGGCCAATAACAATTCAACCGTGTGGTATTTTACCTGGAACGGCATTCCATGCTGAAATTCACATTCCCCTGACTAGGCAGAGTGTGAATTCTGTACTCAGCATGACTAACCTCACAGATCTTTTGTTCTATATTGCAGCAATGGTGCCTGGCTTTTTGGATTGGCTTTTGTGTGCATTTAGTGCTTGTGAAATTCCCCACAGCACACATAGTAAGGATAGAACAAAGTAGGACCAGTGATAAACAGCCATAAATACTCATGGTAAACAGGGGCAGTGACTGGCTTACGAATGTTGTGACCACAAATGTAGTTGTTGTTCAGTTTACATTTGAATTTTTACACAAAAAGAACCGCCATCTGATTATGCCTACACCATTGTGCTTGGGAGGGAAGCATTGAACTCTTTTACATAGTGTGTTTCCTTAAACTGCAGAAACTCTGATTAAACTTTGTTGTGAATGTTTTTCACAACCAATATGAAATACTGTCCTATAATTGGGATATCCCAATTGGATCCTATAATATTGTAATATGGCATATCATATTCAGCATGCGATTCAGTGGACAATCAGTTAAATGAATGGATGGATAAATATAAAATTTAGGGTTCACACAAAAATGTGAAAAAATACATAATATAGGATAATAGCCTATATAATATTATACTTTTATGGCATATGCCATGCAATATAATACAGCATATAACATTTAGAATTTCATATTAGTGAAAAATATTCACATCCATATTTAAAAAAAAAAAAAAATTCACTTTTATTTACTGAAATATAATATAGAAAATAAAATTTAGAATTAAATTATTTGTTGATTCTGCTCCGGTTTTCACCCAAATATGAAATAATATCTTAATAGTGGATAATACTGTATCTATAATTATAATATAATATGTCATATAACATTTTTAATTATAGGTATAGTTCTAAAAAAAATCCTAGTTATTGTACAAATTGCCAGTAAATAACAGTGCTGCTTCTCATATTTCTTTTAAGTTAATTTTCCCAAGCTTGTTTCTATTCCCATGGGAGAGAAAAAATCTATATTTACTGAAATAATTCAAGAACTCAAATGTTCATTTAAAGAACTTCAAATGTTAATCATTCACAACAGAACAGACACAACACAATACTTCTTGTACTGACACATAAAAGCTCCATGCTTCATGTCACGAATCCACCATAAGACATGCAGTAATAATGTTTTGAGGTCTGAGGCATTTTATAATTGAGGAGCACGACCAGATGTTTATCTCCCTCTTTTGTGCTTAATGAAGCACAGCCCACACAGACACACACAGTTCACTTTCTTCACCACTGGTGGATTTTAGCTCCTTAACCAAGACGGTCAGAAGTGAAACTAAATCTATACCACAATAATACCACGTAACCACGGTAGAGTTCACTTCCTCACAGTCATGAAATGTCAATTATGAGTAAGATAATGTAAAAAGTAACTAGAAACTACCTGGTCATTTTTCCACCGGCATCTAGCCCATTAGTTTATACAAAACAAAATGTAGTCCAGATCTACTATGACCTGTGTGTCTCATATAAAGTGGTGAAGCAAGCTAATTATATTGTGTCCATTTATATAAGTGCTCTAAAGACTAGTTTGAGGTAAACACACACACACACACACACACATGCACAGAAATAGCATCAAACCCACTCAGACGAAGCTCAGCAACATGGGGAATCCAGAGCAGGTTTATCATGAAGTCATCAGATGTTTTATGATATAAAATAACATGCTGATACCACTTCCTTTGCAAGTGCAAGTTGTCGCCAAGGGGCTTTATGACATTCTGAAATAAACATTCTTTTAATGGATGTTCAAAACCTATAAGACTCTTCTAAGGAACTCAGAACAAGATATTTTGAGAATTCTTGGTTATACCATTGACTTCCACCGTATGAAACAAAAGCCCACCGAGACACTTCTCACAATAATAACGATTTGGGTGAGTAAATGATGACTGTTCATTTTTGGATGAAATACCCCTTTAAGTCCAAAATAAAATTGGATCAAGGTTTGTGAAATTCCTAGGTAAGTGCATCAAATTGACTTTCAGAGCACTAAGTGCTGCAGTAATTCACAATAGTACATTTAACTGGGTCCCTGGGGAAACAATGCCGCAGGGTAATTACTTTTACCTACTGAATTAATTTCATTTTATTTTAAAGGTGCCCTCAGTAGTAGTATTTTTCTAAAAGATTAATATAATTAATTTCAATTCATTTTAAATTTTCTACTAATTTCTTTAGGCCTATGTGTAAAATGTTTTAATGAGGAAAACATGAATGAGTGTACCTTTGTTCATTCTTAACAAATATTTCAGGAATGAGGATAATAGTTATATCAGGTGTCTCCACTCTGAATGAATGGGTAACCCTGCTTTAAAAACAAGGCATGGCACAACAGGCTGCTCCTGTTGGTGTGGCAGATTATCCAAGTACTCCAATTATCTTTCTTTATTCCTCTCCGGTGCATCTGCTAATCCCAAATCGCCCCTCCAAATTTTAATTAACTTTCAGCAACATACAATGGGAAAACAGGAGCAACATGTATTGGATCATCATCAGAAATGTCCAGGGAAATCACTACAGTTCCAGCTTTGTCATTAAGTAACATGACCCAAACACAGACTCTATTATAGCATGGAGTTCCTATTATCTCCCTTGAGGTCAGTGCAGATTAAGGCATCTGTGTTGTCTAATATATGGTTGGTGATTAATCAAACTTCTCACGAGTTCAAACATAAAAAGGCAAGTGAGATTCCACTTTAAATGACCTGCACAGGTCTGACTAATACTGTACCGAGAGATTATCAATAGGGTTGAAAACATTCGCTATTTAAAGGGATATTTAACCCAAAAAATTTAAATGTCCAAGTATTTTCTTATGTCAATGGGGTCCAATGTTATTTTGAGCTCCATTGACTTATAATATGGAGAAAATCATTCTTCAATATATCTTCTTTTGTGTTCCACCGAAGAAATAGTCATACAAGTTTGGAACAACATAAGGGTGAGTAAGTGATTTTTCATTTTTGGTTTAATTATCCCTTTAAGTCATTTATTTCATAGATTTGCCCTTCTGTGCTTCTATTGTTGTTTTGAAGGGCTTGTCCAAGCAGCAGGATTTGCTTCAGCGCCTGTAAATCTGCACTAAGGCAGATTAAACTGAGGTGTCCTGGTCTGAGACCAGTCTTGAGGTTTCTGATATCTCAAGGCTGAGGGTTTTGGATAGTGGAGGCTGACTCTAGACAAGTTCTGAAGAAAGACAACTACTCGGTCTCTCTTATGACCCTTTTGTCCTGAACCCCCCTGAGGCTGTGCGTGTGCAAAGCTCACTATATAAGGTTCCTATCCTGTCACAATCAAGCATGTAATGTGATGCACTGTTCAATTTGTATGGCTGTGCATTGCACAGACCAGGTCATCACCATGGTTACTTCACATTCCACTATGCAGTCATCATTCAAGCAGTCATCATTCAATTGTTACTACCCTGACCCTGCTGTATATATGCCTCAAATTGGCACAACTGGGGTTCAAATTTAACACCAGCCAAGAGCCAATGTACATAAAAACTGCTATGGTTTAGAAATGAAAGTGTTACCCATCTTTTTTAGGAACATGATGACCTGTACTGTGTCAAAAATATGCAGTAGCTAAATAATCTCATTGTTCTTGCCGGGACAAATAAATATATGAAAAAAATATATATGATAAATAATATTTTCATAATACAAATATTTTTTATAAATGAAATTACAATATATAAAATCTAAAGTAATAAATGTAAATAGAATTATAGATTGTTTGAACAACAAACTGTCATTAAAATTGTTATGACACATATTTAATTATTTACAGCTCATTGTATACATTTCATTTTTAATATATATACTCATACTAATTTGTTTATATAACATATGTGTTTGTATATATATATATGTGTGTGTGTGTGTGTGTGTGTGTGTGTGTGTGTGTGTGTGTGTGTGTGTGTGTGAAAACATCATATTAAACAATTAAATATATTTATATATATATTTGTATGTGTGTGTGAGTATACTTACACACACACACACACACACACACACACACACACACACACACACACACACAAAATCACAAGATTTTATGTTTAGATGCGATTAATTGCGATTAATCGGTTTGACAGGTTATATATATATATATATAAAATAGATTTTGGGATGACAAAATTACATCTCGTGCTGCATTTTATAGTAGCCTAGGCTAAGTAAATGCACCTTTTTGTACCTGTGGCAAACAGCAGTCAAAAAACTTCTCACTACCATGATTTCTGTAACATGCACAACATGACATTCACTAACAGGACAAGATCTTGAATCAATATCCTTTGTTGGTCCTGGAGCAACATCTCTATCAAGCAATCCTCCCACCCCTAACCCAAAAATCAGAAGGCAATGATTGGTGGAGCGTTGTTTCAACAACAACAACAATGGATGCGGATCCAGAAACATGACGGTCATATTCATGCTGGTTCCTTAGCTCCAGAAGATTCATGAATCCTAAGCCGGCTTTTGTTTATGCAGCTCAATAAACAGTGGATGAAAGGCACGTGCTCGTGATAATACAGCAGAAGCTCGTATTGACGCACGAGCAGTGATATGAGATAAGAAGCGCGAGATAGCGGCAAAATACGAAGTAAAGAGTAAATTATATTATTACAAAAAAAGGAAAGATTGCAAAACTTCGGTGCCATTTAATTTACAATAACGAAGAGGAAATGTGTATGTTAACGCGTAATGAAATGTGAGATCCTTCCTCTTTCAGTTGCACGATATGATACAGAAACCACAGAAAAAGGAGCGTAGGCTACACACTATTAATTAATTTTAACAAATTTAAAAGCAACCTGATTAGATGACTACAATAATTTTCTACGCTTTAACTGACTATTTAGCTTGAAATCACATGGTTTGGGGTTTTGGAAATAGGCTACGCTCAGCCCAATCGATTCAACAAGACAAAGAGCATCTGTATCTGCTGTAGTAATGTTTGAAGCAGTGTTCGTAGGGGAAAATATGAAAGACAACACGTTCATTGGCTTAAGCATTTCTGCAATGCAAAACGGCACTGTAAAACAGGATAAAGAGCATATTGACTTCATAAAAAAAATACATTGAGACCTGCTCCTGATATTGGGCAGTAGCCTACAGAACACATTCATTTCATTCATCATGCTGTAGCCTACAACTGTCAAAGACCAAATAAGAAGCTATTACAAAAGAAGGCAGCACACAAAGGCACTATCTCATACCTCCTCGATCAGGTTGGCAGAATTTCGGCAACTTGTCATTTTGGTGTAGAAGGAAGAGGTGGTGGGAGAGCTGTAGTCCTCCAAAGTCTCCACGATAAACTCATCCACTGATATGAACTCAGGCATTTTGGAGGAAAAATAGGAAAATGCTAATTCTAAAAGAAATGTTCACAGTAAGCCCATTAAAAATAATGATATTGTTGGTGAGGAAGTAGCTAGAAAAATGTCAAGCTGTTTGAAAAGTTCGCACAGCGGTGAAGTAAAGTGCAGCAGTGTTATGTTTGGCTATAGCGGCGAACGCGCATAAAGAGGAAACAGGAGGGTTTAGTGTCAGTCTAGTGTTGACTGTTCGATAGTACGCATGCGCAGTTGGCCGACGGACCCCACAAAGCATATCAGGCTGGGATGGTTCATAATGGTGAAACTATTATAAGCATCTACTGTGGTCAATATGTTAGAAGGCCATAGATAAAAACAATTGAACTGTAATAATAAAAGCAAAATAAACCTGTAACACACTCTTGAAAGCTATTTTAAGATATTTTATTCGCATTTATGAACGACCTTACCACCAGATATTTTATCTAAAATATTTATTATTACTTATCTATTTATAATCTCATCTAGTCTCTTAGTTTAATTGCTATGCAATAACTGTTTATTAATTAATTTATTTAATGAATTAATACATTAATCAACAATTTATAATAATTTATAATAAAATAATATGAACATGTAGGATTATTTTATTATGCAGGAAATAATTGTGTAGAGATTCAGTTGAGCCCCTGAGACATTCACCCAAGCAAATAAAAAATAAATAAATGTGCTTTATCAGAGACAAATATCAAATAGTGGTGGGGATTTGAATTCATCCCAGTCAAATCTTTCAAATCTGTTCATCCACTGATTCGTTCGGTGACTCTTTCTGCAGGTAACAGTACGTTTAGCCAGTAGGTGGCGGCAAGTGTCTTTTTATGTATTGAGTGAATCACTGAATCTTTTAACTGATTCGTTGCGAACTTTTGAGTTGAAAAGTCCACTAATCGCCTGAGACAGAAGCGTTTTCCCAAAAAACAACAAAGTACACTGTAAAAAATGATACTATGAATAAGTTATAACAACATATATGTGGCAAGCAGGACGAGGCAGAGGGCCGTGAGAGAACGGCGCGAGGCCGGTGGTGTGATTGCTAACGAGCGTCATCTGGGTGCCACAACGGCTTCTCCTCCGTGAGCTATACGGAAGCATAAAAGGAGGAATAACGACAGTGAAGGACGAGAGAAGTCCAGGCCTGGTCCTCTCTCGTCCTTCCCTGTTGTCGCTCCTCCTTTTAGATACAGGGCCAGTGTGGCGTGCAGGTGATGCTCGTTATGAAATACTACAGACTGAACACAAGACGCATGTGCATGACGTCATCGTTTTCAGAGATTCGCGTTTTTGTTGTGTACATGGAGTCCATTTTCAAAAACTTGTGAAACCCGTTTTCAGGCACCCAAAACGCCGTCGTCGTGTAAATGAACGGCCAAAACTCATAAAAAGATTTACTTTTTAGTTGAAAACGGTGTCGTGTAAAAAGTCCCTAAGTTCCTCCCTGTGCACCCTCAGTTGTCAGTCGATGTTTGCGTGTAGTGTGTTTACGTTTGTTTCATGCAGTTTAATGTAATGTTTTTAAGTCAGTTTAATGTAATTTAAGTTGAAATAACTTAAACATCCAAGTTGATTGTACTTAAAAATTCAAGGCAGCAACTTTTTTTTACAGTGCTAAATTCTATTTGCTATTTGTCCTCGACTTGCCCTAACTGGTCAGCAAATCCGGTTCAACCTGTTGGAGCTTGTGTCGTTCAGATTCAAAACACCACTGACTCATTTGGTGAAGGGTGTAGCATATTCATGCAGTAGCTCCCAGCCTCCCACCAATAAATCGAAAACTGCAAGGAATAGAAACATGAACGATTCATTCAGTTAAATGGTTAAAGGGATACTTCACCGATTGGCATTAAGCTTTGTATCAGAAGAAACCCGGCAGTATTTTCGAGTAACCCTGCTTCCCTCCCTCATGTCCCCCTGAGACGAGAGATTTCTGTATTGTGTGCCTGGAAAAAAAACTCAGATGACGTAAAAATCGTCATTTTGCGTCATCGGAGGCTTTTTTGGCCAGAGGCTAGAGACTACAGCCAGTAGTAGGTGCTAGTTCCGCATGTCTTCAGCCCGCCCATAGGGGGTGGGATCTCACGATAAAACGTCGTCTTTTCAGTTTCGAGTCAACTAGTAGCCTAGTTGTATCAATTCTTCCGATACTGCCCTCTGTAACCGGTAGGCGTGGCTTGGGAGTGGCCTTGTAGGGCAGCGAAGCAAGTGCATTCTGGGAGTTGTTGTCTTTCATCCACATGAGCCAAAAATACATTTTCTGGCTTTTCTCAGTCTAGAAGGCACCAACTCCTAAAATAATTTCACATTTCTTCTACATAAATGACCCAATTTAAACACACATTCATCTTTCCAGGGGTGAAATATCCCTTTAATTAAAAATTCAAACACTGATTAAATTGCGAACCAAACACCAATATCTAAGACAGAACATCCAAAAACTTGTCCAAGGGGACTATAGCCACACACTACCTGCTTTTTGGTCTGAGAGTTTGGAAAGGAGCATAACATAACACATTATTAATAAAGCCTGGAAGTCACCTATCCCAGCTGTCATCTCTGATTAGAGTTTCACTCAGTCAGCCGCAGGCTTCTTCTACCCAAGACAGCCCAAATGGCCCTGCAGAGAGCCACGTGACCCCTGCTGCACATTCCCAGACTGTTCATTCACAACATAACTGCTATCTTACATTGTGATGACTGGATGCCTATAGCCCATGCACTGTATCTAGATATCTAGTTTAAGATGACTACAATAAAAACTATATAATGTCAAATATTGTCAAAATCAATTGGCAAAAGACCCCAAAATTCTTGTGATCAGGCTGGGTGGTGAGAATAAAGAGGTGGCAATAAAGGCAATCAAAATAACTGAATATCTCAAAAAGATATGATGAGAGCAGACAGATTAATTACATGTTTTCATAAATTCATTCAATCCTAAATAGAATGAAAGTGACAGTCCAAGATGAACATAAAATGGATCTCCTTATAAAAAATTCTGCAGCGCATCATGGTAATGATATCAGATAGTACCATATTCAGATGATTACCATAGTCATGTCCCATGGTATTCACATGGTACTCCAAGGTATTTTAAAGACTACCTTAAAATCAGCATGAAACGGAAGTTACGATAGTCTTTTCTTCCCTATTGTGAAGTATATTAGAGTGAAAAGTCTTCTCGAACAAGAAAAAATGTAGGGTGGAACTTGATTTTGCAGGAATTTATTGGATTATTGTTATTTGCTATTGCTGTGATCTCATGTGAGTGATAAGTTGTCCCACCCTCGCACTTGTAAAAAACACGTCATCAGAGAAGAGAAGAGCTGTCTCTGTAAAATTGAGGGGAAGTTATTTAGATTAAACAGTGTATTAAGTGTAATTATACGTTTGTTACATTGTAACTATGTTACAGTGTAATTATACCTTTGTTACAGTGTATTTACAATTTTTTAATGTGTAATTACACATATGATTCAGTGTAATAATATTTGTATTACAGTGTAATAATAAATTGTCTAATAATCTTTATTACAGTGTAATTATGCCTTTATTACAGTGGAATATATTTAGTACATTGGAATTACACATTTTTAAAGTGTAACTATACATTTGTTAGTGTAATTATACATGTTTAGTTATACGCTTGTTACAGTGTAATTTTACATTTAGTGTACATTTTAGTGTATTAAGTGTAATTATTTGTTTGTTACAGTGTACTTATACATATATTACAGTGTAATTATACATATATTACAGTGTAATTACACATTTTTAATGTCCTATCCTTTGATATTGATGGAGTTCATGAGAAGCCTTCATCATCTTTTGGCTCTCATATTTCTTCTCTTGTTAAAAAACTATTTTTTCCATCTTCGTAATATTGCACATCTTCGATCTTCTCTCACTCTAGCTGATGCTGAAACCTTAATTCATGCATTAATCACATCACGTCTGGATTATTGCAATGCTCTATCTCTTGGTCTGCCCAAAAAACCTATTGCAAGATTACAGTATGTTCAAAACTCAGCAGCAAGAGTTCTCACCTCCACCAGGCGTTCTGCTCACATTACTCCTCTGCTTAATGACCTTCACTGGCTATCTGTGGCATCACGTATTCACTTTAAGGTATTACTTTTAATGTTTATGGCATTAAATGGTCTCGCACCTCCATATCTGTCTGATCTACTTTACTCTTACCACCCTGCCCGGTCCCTTAGATCAGCTGAACTTGGTTTATTGTCCATCCCTCGTTTTCGGTTGTCTACTGTAGGTGTAAGGTCATTTAGTGTTAATGCTCCTAAATTAAGGAACTCACTACCCCTTACACTTCATAATATCTCATCTGTGGCTACATTCAAGACACAGCTAAAAACATTATTTTGGATAATGTGACTAAATGTGTCCTTATGTGATTGTAATGTGTGTGCGGGTGTGTAAATGTATTGTAATGTACAATGTAAAGTGACCTTGAGCTACGGAAAGGTGCTATGTGAATAAAACTTCTTCTTATGATTCAGTGTAATTATACATTTATTACAGTATAATTATACTTTTATTACAGTGTATTAATAAATGTGTAAGTACACCTTTATTACAGTGTAATTATACATTTATTACAGTTTAATTATACATTATTACAGTGTAATAATACATTGTGTAATTGTACCTTTATTAAAGTGTAATTATACATTTATTACAGTGTAATAATAAATTGCGTTATATATTTATTACAGCGTAATTACACATTACATATTTATTACAGTGCAATTACACATTGTGTAATTATATATTTATTACAGTGTAATTATACCTTTAGTACAGTATAATTACACATTGCATAATTATACATTTATTACAGTGTAATTACACATTGCCTAATTTAATCTCTATTACTTTTAATTATACATTTATTACAGTGTATTTACACATTGTATATTGTAACTTTGTTATAGTGTAATAATACATTTATTAGTGTGTATACATTGTGTAATTATACATTTGTTAGTGTAATTACACAATTTACCGTGTAATTTAGTTTGTTAATGTGTAAATATACATTTGATACAATGTAATTATACGTTTGTTAAAGTGTAATTATACATTTGTTGTTTATTTACACATTCGTTAGTGTAACAGTTTAATTATAATTTTTACTGTATAATTAAACATTTGTTAGAGCATAATTATAAAATTGTGTAGTTATACGTTTATTATAGAGTAATTATACTTGTGTTACAGCGTAATACGTTTTCAGTGTATTAAGTGTAATTATACATTTATAATTTGTTATTATTTGATAGTGTAATTATACTTTTATAAAAGTGTCATAATACATTTGTTACAGTGTAATTATACATTTGTTACAGTGTAATTATACATTTGTTACAGTGTAATTATAATTTTTATAGTGTAAATATAAGTTTGTAAGTGTAATTATAAGTTTTTAAAGTAATATATTTTTACAGTTATATATTTTTAAAATATACTTATACATTTGTTACAGTGTGTTAAGTTTAATTATATGTTTGTTACAGTGTAAATATTTATTTGTTTAAGTGTAAGTGTTACAATTTTAATTGTAATCATACATTTTTACTTATAGTACTTACACTTTTTTTTACAGTGTAATTACGAGGGCAAATTAATTAAATAGTAATAATAATTAGGAGCCCGGATGAGTTAATTATAATAAATACTGCAATATTCCATAAAAATTGATTTCAAGGTGACTTCTTGGTAATTTTTTGTTACATCTTGTCCATTATATTGAGGTATGCTGATGATAGATCCATCACACAGTTCAGTTCAGGAGCATAACCATGGAAACCGTGGTTATTATCAAGTGATCATTTGCATGTCCATTAGCTGCCAGTTTTTAGTTATATTCCCATGTGACAGTCAAGCTTCACTGGTATATTCTATATAATTACCCTTCGCTATTTCAGAGGCAATTATCTCACGAATGGGTTTAGATCATGTACTGCAAGATCAGCCCAGAGTGCTGTGTTAGAGGGAAGATAGTCAAACACATAATTTACTATTATTAAAGCACATGGTATCATATTTTATATTATTACTTTGCATGACAAAAACAGAATAAGGTCTACAGAACAGGGCAACTAAATAACCAGAATTATTATTTTATTTTTTTAAAGATGCTGGAAGCCTGTTCCAGGATGCATTTTTCTATGGATGTTAGCTTCCATTAGTCATCTCATCTCATCTCATCCATTAAACTGAGCAGCAGTGTCATGGAAGCAGTACTGTCACCAGTTTGGATGTCTTTTCATTTAACAAATCTTCTGCTAAGGCTTCTGTCATGAACCGCAAATGGCTAAATCCATTTGTTAAATCCAAATTTTTCCTAAGAGAGGCAATATTTTTCGTGTCTACATTTTCCATGCCTTTTTTCAGTCAAATTGAAGACCACATACAGCATTCATTCAATACAATGCTAGTAAATGGAATAAACTGATCATCACAATATAATTTTATTTATGCAACTTACAATGTTTTCTTAAACAACCTGTACTATCTATAACAGTTATTTATTATCAAATCCCTTAATTGTTCTAACATTCCCATAATATATTCATATATACATATATATTACAATTACTACATTAAAAAGCAGCAGCATGATTGGAAATTAGTCTCTTATGCTCAGGCTGTATATATTTGATCAAAAATATATGTTGTGGATGTGAAATAGTATTACTATTTAAAATAACTATTTTCTATTTTAAAATGTAATTTATTCCTGTGATGACAATGCTGAATTTTCAGCATCATTAATCCATTCTCCAGTGTCACATGTACACAATAACAGTTGTGTTGCTTAATATTTCTGTGAAAACTGTGATTAACTTTTGATAGAGAATCAACAGAAATCTTCTGTAACAATGTAAAAGTGATCAATTTAATGCATGCTTGATGTAATTAAAGTATTGATTTATTTAAAAAAAAAACGTACTTACAGTAGTGCACATTAAATGAACCATAAAGCTTTAAATAGAATTGACAGGCAATTGTTTTTATTGTTAAAGTGCTATTCTAGATATTACTGCTTATGTATTTCCCATTAAAAGCAAATAATGGCTATGTACACATGCGTATCATTACTTCCCCTGTTGATCCATGCATTTCTATGCATTTCCACCTTCTCATCCATTAACAATTAGCTGGCTGATGTGTGAAGGCATGGTGTAGAGGATGAGGAAGAGGAAAATCCCCAGGATAACCAGAATGAGCAAAGCAATGATGTACTTCTTGTATTTCTTCCAGATGAAGAACACAAAGGTCTTCAAGGGGTTCACAAACCAGTTGAAGGAAGTCTTAGGACGGCTTAAGGGGACAAAAAAAAATCGTATTTACGTAGCACATTTTAGCAAGCACACAATTAAAATAAAAATATGCAAACTTGAAATGATGAAATAAATGCATTTTGGTCCCTTACTTTGGTTTGTCCAGAGGTTCGGGTTCTTTGCGTGCTTTTCCCACAGGGTTCTTCTCGGCTTCCTCAGCTGGCACTAATTGGAACTCTGCCTCTACTTTACCCTGCAAACCACATAAATGAATGAAGGGTTTGAGTCTACCTTTACAAAGTAAACAAGTGTGCTACTACATTCATTGTACTCAATGTTGGAGCACTAAAGAAGTGATTGTACCATTAAGAGGAAGGTGTTTCCACTGTTGTCCACAAATTGCAGATCTTCTGGTTTCATTTTGCTACGCTTACTGGACTTTTTTTTTTTCTTCTTGTTTTTCTTCTCTTGTTCTGCCTCTCTCTCCTCTCTTTCGATGTCCTCCTGGCTCTTTAGTTTGATGAGCGGCCACCAGCCCTTCATCCTCTTGCTGCGGAAGATGGAGAAGCGAGGGCCGGCCTTGTCTTTGGCCATCGTGATGCTGCATTGCTCTGATGATTTTGCTGCACGGACCATATCGCTGAGACGCAACTCTATGGATCCTAGCCGCAACAGTTGGAAAGGAATTCATGTTTTTACTGACTAACTAGAAAATGTAAGTAGATTTCATACATGACCAGTGACTAAAACCACTAACCCAAGAAGTCATTGGAACCGATGCGGTCATAATCCCAGACCTGCAGTACCAGAGCAGCCGGCTGGCGGAACTCAGTCTCCTCAAGGGAGAACAGGGACTCCTTCTTCTTGTAGATGACCTCCTTCTCCGTGGGAAGATAGTCAAAGTTGAAGACAAAGCGCCAGTTGAAGTTGCCTTCACCAGTGAGGGAGTTAAAATGCACGTCCGTCTCCTGTTTCTCATCTTCCAGACCTTTAATCCAGCTGGTGAATGTAATACACATAAATGCACATGCATAAGGACATATATTTTGTTTATGTACGTAATTGTAAAGAAACATTACAAACATTATAATTCGAATTATTTAATATTTATTTTATTATACACTAGTGTTTCAGGTAAACAAGTCTCTTATCAAGGCTGTATCTATTTGATCAAAAAATCCAAAACTACAGGAAAAAAAGGTTGCGCTGCTTAATATTTGTGTGGAAACTGTGATGCATTTTTTTTCAAGATTTTTGATGAAAAGAAAGCTCAAAACAACAGCATTTATTTGAAATAGAAATCGTTTTTAACATACATCTACTGACCCCGAACTTTTGAACGGTAGTGTTAGTTTTTATGGAATATAATTGTGCAATATAATCTTGTGCATTCTTACCCTTTAACATAGATGTCACTTGATGGCTCTCCAGTGAAAGGATTGACATCATCCAGTACAACATCGTCAGTATTCCAGATGATCACACGCAGCTCATAACTAGAGACAGAGGGTTAAATATTCTCTCATTAAATAAATATAGCACATCAGCAAGATGTAAATTAAAAGAGCAGAATGATTATTCTTGAGAGAGATGTAGGAAGGAACCTTCTTTAATTCTCTATATTTAGTCTTTTGAGTGAAATTGTGTCCCTTGAACATGATGCTCAATTTGAGTCACTATAAATATACGTACATAGGCCTATATATAGCTTCAGTATAATGTGATATCATCTTGATTACCTCTCTGGAAGTCTAGGTTTGATATTAACAGGTGGTGGTGGAGGTACATCTACAGGAAACATGTCAATCCACATGTGAACGTAACCCTGTTAGGTGAAAGGCAAAGACATAAGAGATTATGTTGCAACTACATAGTAATTTGATTTGATGAAATACAAATTTAATTGGAGTATATCAGATCCAAGACGAAAAACTAAAAATGGGGGGGATTAACAATGGAAATCGCCACCAATCAACCTCGAACTTCTGTGCATGTCGCACCACATTCCTAACTACAGCTTTAACTTTGAATAGTGTAAGTGAAGATTTGACCCAGGCTAACTGTCTTGACTAAGATTGTTAACAAGTCACTGTGTGTGATGGAGTCTGACCTGAGGAAGGCCAGGCTTTTCCGCGTTAAGCAGAGAGCGGACCTCCACATGCTCAGGAACCAGAGGACACGCTCCCTCACAGAACTCTCTCATCTCCTTCCAGCGCTGAAGGACATTCAGAGCTTTATGCTCATCCAGCTCTGCATAGTCTTCTTCTGTCTTCTTATTCTTCTTCAGCAATTCTGCAGCACCAAATTCTCATTTTAATAATCTGTTATCCATAAACAGATACATCCAACATGGTGTTTATGGGTGCATGATTAAATATGCAAATGCAACATATATATATATATATATATATATATATATATATATATTGTAAAATATATATATAAATATAATATATATATATATATAAATATATATTTATTTATATATACACACACATTTAGCATTTTGACATGAAAGAATATTTTTCTTTTGATCAGTATAAATGGCAAATATCCAGATTAAACTAAATGTTATTTACAAAAAATATTAGCATTTTGATATGAAATAATTGTTTTTGATCAGTATAAAAAGGCAAATACACAGATTAAACAAAATGTTATTTACAAAAATATTAGCATTTTGACATGAAAGAATATTTTTCCTTTTGATCAGTATAAAAAGGCAAATATCCAGATTCAATGTCGTAAAACAATAAAAGGATGTGAATATTTTATTTATAGCCCCTGTATATCTGTTTTGAGCCAAACTCAAATTTTCTTTTCTTCAGAAAACAGGGAAACTGAACAAAAGGTTTGTTTTTGTATTACATGAAGGTACTTTATAACCTTTATTTTAAAATATTAAAATATTAAAATGCCATTTCCACCTTCTGGAAAAGCCTCATTGGGAACTTTGAAGATCATGTTGAGAACTTTAATTTCAGACTCCCGGTACTCTGGAGATGGAATCCCATTTTTGCGGCAGAGCTCCAATAATATCGCAGTGGGTTTCTTGGCATCTCTCCATTTATTATAGCCATCCCTGAAATCACAAGACAGTCTAATCTGATTTAACCTGTAGAGAGTCAAATGAAAATCAGGCCACAAAACTGCCTGATTTGTCTCAGTCTAAAACGCTGCAGCTGCAAACAATCAACTGAGAGCACTCCAAATATGAGCTTTAAAGCAGTCGATGAGCTTTCAGAAATTCTGATGATGATGAAGACAATAATGACAACGACAGCAGTGGCCACGACAAAGATAATAATACTAATCATCATTATAATCATTATCACCATCATCATAACAGGCTAAAGCCATTACCCACTTATCATAATGAAGGGCCAGGCCACACCCGGCACGGTGGCGGCTGAAGAAACGGTTCTCCAGGTCCACGTGGGTCTCGCCAATCAGGTCATCGGAGCCCACAAGGTCATGGTCAAACACGTACAGCGTGAGCTCTGTCTCCAAGGGGAAGGACACAGTCAGCTCGAACACTCTGTGGGGAGTACATCAAATCAGTAAACAATTCTGACAACAATATCACAAACTAGTTTTCAGTTGCCAATATACATGTGCTTTCAAGAGTGAAAAATACTAAAACTAAAAATGCTCTTTAATCTTTAAACTTAAAAGGCGGAGCTTCTAGCTACCATAGTTTCTCCCATTCATTTTGTGAATAGACAGCACTTACTCTCCAAACACTGGGTTCAGTTGTTTGGGAATGTATCGCTCTTTGCTGTCCATTTGCTGCTTGCCAACTTTCACCACCACATAGGGGTCTGCCTTTCCATTTGGGTCTGTGGGTGCCAGATTGGTTGCCTTAGGGGTCCACAAGGAAAAGAAGCAGAAAAAGTTCATTCAGAAAATAATCCAAGATATTTTAAATGAACAAAGACATTTGCTTTACTGTTTTCCACCCCCTCTTTCCCCAATGACCATTTGGAGTTCCTAAAGGCACAGAGGGGCTGATAGTGATCAAGGCCTGTAGGCCAAGATGTGTGTACTTTGGGGGTCGATGAATTGTCACACCTTTAGTACAATGGGGGAAGTTGTAATTATCTGATTGGTCAGCTTGAATGTCTCACATTTGGGTTTTAGCCACATGGTCAGGGAAAGGATAAAAGAAGATTGTAACTGTTGCTCTGTCTCTTTTACGCTCTGGCTCTTCTGATTCTCTGGATCCCTTTCTTAGGGCCCTCTCTCTTTGCCTCCTCTTTTCTTTCTCTCTTACTCTCTACTCTCTATTTTTCTACCATCTTGCTGACAAAGTTTCTTTAGTCATTCGGCAGTCTTGCAGCCTGAACCCCTGCAGGTAATCCATCCTTACAGAGTCATGATGGAAAACCAAATCGTGATGCATGCAGTGTGTATGTTCTTGTATAATTGTGATGCAGGATTATTTAATTGCAAAATTCAAAAGGTGATGCAAATCGTGAAAAACAAAGTTGCGATGTAACAGAAGTAGCGACAGATCTTCTGTATTGCGAGAAAGCATAGTGGAACAGATTATTGGTGGGACTTAATTCGTTAGCTGTGTCATTTAGAAGGCTGCGTTTTTAATTTTATCATTTTTATATTGGTTATATTATATTTTATCAATTTTATATTGGTTACTGTTCTGAAATAAGACATCCTTTATGAAGTATGCAGTCTACAAATGCGATCTCCGGAGGACGCAGCCTTCGTAATGAGACACACATTATGAATCGGTTGTTGATTGGATGGTGACAGATCTAAATGTGAGTTTGTAAATGATTTTTAGAAAGGGGTGGGTTTTATGAAAATCTAAAAAGTT
This sequence comes from Squalius cephalus, assembly GCF_949319135.1. NCBI lineage: Eukaryota > Metazoa > Chordata > Actinopteri > Cypriniformes > Leuciscidae > Squalius > Squalius cephalus. Next base: position 22,846,294 of record NC_137143.1, on the reverse strand, counting down.
TATTTCCACTCAGAATTTGTAAATTGGAAATAAATAAATAAATAAATAATAAAAATGTACTCACTTTTATTACATACACCCTCACAAGGACTTTGATGGGTGTATTTTTGGGAATCGCATTAGTGATCTGACAGTCTGCGTCCTCGTCTTCGGGAGCGATGGGGTATATCAGAAACGATCCCTGCAATGAAGCACAGCTCTGGTTTAACCTCTAATCCTCGACTTCCTTCATGCATGCCGTCACACTGTTGATGTAAGGCATAAGAGCTTGCCAAAACATACATCTTACCTTAAATTTACCCATATATCTCGTACTTTCATCTTCCTCTTCATCGTCCAGGCTGGATTTGCCTTTGTAGACAGGAAATATGTGCAACCAATCCATGAACTGACTAAATTCATTTTCCAGTTCAGACTTGTAAAGCTGGGGAATAAAAAAAAAAAAGAAAAGAAAAGAAAAAAGGCAGAAAATGTATACTGAAAATTGTTTTGGTTGGTCTGAGAATGGAAACAAAACACTGTAAACACATTGAAACATTTTAACAGATAAAAGAACTGCCGTTTGAAGAATATTTCAAACCTCTATGGTGGCAATGTTCTTCCTCTTTGGAGCAGGAGGCTCCATTTCAATCACAGCCTCATCTTCCTCTGCCTCTAGCGCAGAAATGGTCAGTGCTGCTCCATCTGCAAAATGTGACATTACATTGATGCTTTTAAATAAATTCAGTCCAAAGCATTTTACTTAAAGTAGAGTCTGGTCACTTAGGCCACAGTCAAATGTATGAATGTCACATTAGAAAGCTCAAACCAAGTGGTATCTGTGTTCAAATACATTTTGAGGCCTTTGTCGGAATTTGTTGTTGGGATGATCACAATTAAATCATGCTTTGCATTTAAAATACCTCCATCGTGCCCATCTTCCAGGTCATCCTCTTTCTCCTCCTGAAGAAGAGACACAAGACTTTTAAATGTTGAAGAAAACAATAAGGCACGCAATTTAAAACAACCTATTATCAAAATCAGTTATCACCTGTTTTTCGAGTTCAGCCAGTGACGCATAATATTTAGACCACCAATCAAGCTCCTCCTTTTCTGGTGGCTCCTCCTCTAACTCCTCCTCTTTTTTAATCACCCTTTTGATTGGCGACTGAAAATGTAGTTTTGCACAAATACTTATTTTAAAATTTAGATTATGTCATTTACTCACCCTCGTGTCCTTCCATGGTTTTAATTTGTGAACAGGCCTTAACGCACTAACTATGAACACAGATTTTTAAAAGCCAAACACACACACTCATGATTAAAAGCCTCCCATTTGGATGTCAGCAGGGGTCTTGGCTAGGCAGTGGCTGGCCAATTAATCAGAGTGATCTAACAGCAGGAGCTCAAACTGCCACAGGAACACACTTCACTGCGCTCAACAAACCAGCAGATTCACACCATAATCAACAGGTTAATGGGTGCAAAGGGCTTCACATTTAATAACGGCAGACTGTTGATGGTTAAAAACATGTGCGCTAAGTACTCATTAGGAGCTATTTCAAACACCCCAATGCAGCCAGCTAACGTCATCACACCCAGACTAGATACCCCATGACCACAAGGCAGCTGTATGTGGCTGAATAAAAGTGCTTGCAAAACCTCTGAAAACTGGTGGAAGATGGCAGATATCATTTTAAGACAATTTTGCACATATGGTGAGTAGAAATTTGAGGAACACTGAAGAAAGTGGTCACTCTTATGGACTAAAAAATAAGGACAGTGGAACTTACTGTGACTAAGTTGAGAGGGTTGATAGGAATTTTGGAATGCTTCAGTGCAAGTACTCCCAAATCCATGGTGATCACCGTGTTTAGTGGAGTGATCTTCTTGGGAGGCTTTTTCTCTAAAGTCATGAGAGAATGATTAGGAATTTGCCATATTCAGACGTCAACGTCAATCACCAACTTTCGTTGTGAAGGTATTATTTTAATGAAAATGTGGTCATCCTCCAATTATGTACACTACAGTTAAAAAAAGTCTAGGTTCAGTACATAAATAGCTGTTTTCTATTTTAATATATTTATGTAATGTATTCCCGTGATGACAAAGCTGAATTTTTAGAAGCCATAACTTAAATCAGTTTAATATGCTGAATTGGTTCTCATGAAACCATAAAAAATAAATTTATTTGAAATGGAAATTATAATATTATAAATATCTTTATAACTATAGCAAAATAAAATTAAAATAAATAAATAAAATAAAATATAATTTTTACTGTCACTTGATCAATTTAATGCATCCTTGCTGAATAAAGGTATTAATTTACTTTGAGAAAATAATCTTACTGTCCTCAAAGATTTGAACGGTAGTATGTACGTAATTTAAAAATGGAAATTGTACGTCATTTAAACACCTTATTTAAAAACCTTCATTGTTTATTGTTCGGGTAGAAAAGAATATAATTATGAATGCAAAAAAGCGGTTGTTCTGAAAAAAGGAGCAATAATCTGTCTTTACAAACATTACAAGAAATTAGCAAATCTCAATATAGAGACAAGTGAAAGCGCTGTCTTATGAGTCTTATGACCTATATTTTGCAATTCGTTGCAAGTAATTCTTGATGTTATCAAAAACATGAATGACTGAATATGTAAAAAAAAAATGAAAAAAATGTAAACAAAACATGTTCCTTAAACAAGCAATATAAGAGTGTGGTCACTGTCTTTTCTCATTTCAACAATGTTTCATGTCATCCTATTTTTTTATACAGCATAAGAGTCTGGTGGACTTTTAAATGTAAAATATTTATGTACACAGCAGATGCTTTCATTTTGGCCTTTAAACCACAAGCATATGAGCTATATAAGGTTCCATACCCTCAGGCTCCTCCTCCTCATCTTTCCACTCCTCTTGGTCCCTGGGCCCAAATTGCACAAGGTTTTGAACCACGTGAGTTCCCACCAGGACCATCCTCCCAAACGCCCTCTGCTCCATAATGAAGATAGTAAGAGGAGGATGCAGGTAGACAAGCTCTGGAAGTTCCTGAGGACACATGACCAGTTATGAGATATTGTGCAATTGTGATAATAAAAGTAAGCAGTAGATGATTAATATTAAATCACCTTCATCAAATATTTAATATGTCGTATATTTAAAATGTTTAAATATTTAATATTTGTCTATCATAAAATCATATTATTGCTTTGGTGTTTGTAAAAGGCATCACCAAGCAATCGCAAATAAAAACCTACAACTAACAAAGACAGGGCAACATATTGTGCAATGAATCATTCTGAGTAAGACATAAGACTATCAAATTAAAAGAACTCAACAGCAGCCAGAATCTAACCAGCTTTGCTTTGTAATTCTGAGACAGTATATGTGATCAAAGCTCGTATGGAAAGTATGTTCTTAACACAGCTCTTAAGATAAGGTCTAATACTTTAATAAGAGGGAGTCTTACAACATCAAAGTGTTTAACCACATCATTGAAGTTAGGGTTGAGCTTGTAGCTCTGAATTTCCTCCGACTCGATCATCTTGCCCGCACACTCCATCCTCACTTGAGGCCGCTCCACTTCAAATAGGTTGACCCTTTTCAGGTCCCTCAGGCCCCAGTACAGCACCTGCCGTTTAAGGGTTTGAGTACAAAACACTGTAGTGCACGTACCAAACTAGTCAGCTGGCAAACTTTTGCTGTTATTTTAAAGGCTCTCTTGGGGATTGATTTATGAACACATCTGTTTTATGTGATAAATCAATTCGTTATTGTGCATTTAAGACCTTTAAATGTTGATGTTAAATACAACTGTGCTTTTGATTCAGTTTATTTCTGTTCAAGGTTGTGCCTTTGTACCTCTATTCTGTATTGCCTCAGCATGGGTCGCACTCCCTCAGGAATGATATAATGGCATTCTTCTTCAATGTACTGTGGTTCTTTGGGATCAACATCCAGTGGCAGAGTTGGCTGAGAGTGATTCAGAACACACATACATGACATTTAAAAGGCTTTTTTGACACTTTCTGTTGTAAATAGAGGTGGAGGTGAATTTAGCAGCAGAATTGACTACAAGTCGTCTTTATCTTCTGGTAAAATATGTACTGAATATATACTGTTCAAAAGTTTGGGTTCTTTTAGATTTTTTAAAGAAATTAATACTTTTTTTTCAGCTAGGATGTATTAATATTGATGTATTAGATCAAAATTGACAGGGAAGACAACATATTTCTATTTCAAATAAATGCTGCTCTTTAGAATGTTTCATGCATCAAAGAATTCTGAGAAAAATGTATCAAGATTTCCATAAAACAGTTATTTTAAATTGAAAACGTGTGTGTGTGTGTGTGTGTGTGTGCGCACATCCCTTTCTATCCATTCAGCTGAATAAAGCTGTTCTCCAACACACAATTCGTGTGAATGTGTGCGCAAAGCAAGATACTCTATTCACTGTCTTTTGCAGTGAAATTAATGAGAAAAAACAGGGGTCCCACCTCTCCAAAGCCAGAGTAATCCAACTCAATTAGCTCAAGAGCAGCCAAAATTTCACCAGCTTTGCTTTTGCCTTTTGTGATCTCAAAAAACTGCAGCTGGGGCTTTTTATATGGCTCTTCCACAAACTTCAGCTCTGGCTTCGCAAATGCACGACCAAGGTCTTGTGGACTGCCCTGTTGTAACATTGAAACATACCACACATGAATCAAATAAATGATACTGTGTCATAAATATTCATAAGTCTGACATCCAGTTATGCAGCTAAGAGTTTTGAAGACTATTCATAAATATAAATAAACTTCCTAAACAGGAACAAACAAAATAAGAATTTAACTGATTTAAACAGATGTTCTTACCGGTGTTAAAACCAAATCTATGCTCTTGTTTAACTACACTGTTTAGAATTTTTTGCGTGACATTTATAGGTGATTCACAGATTATAGCATTTCAAAGCATTTGAATGCATTGAAAAGTGTCACTCACTAGTTTGTTGTAGTCATAGATGTTGATGATGACCACAGGAGGGTCTTCTCTGTACTCGTCCTTACTGCCCTCCATCAGAACCTGATCATAGAGGAGTAACTCACACCATGTCGGGGACAGAGTTTCTTCCATCACCTACAAACCATACAATCTTTTAACAATCCCTGAGACACAAAATTGCAATCAATACAGGCTGAATGATAAATGTATATGCCCATTCAGATCCTATTGGACTTAATGGACCTGTCATAAATGACCAATACATCTCTTGCGAACTGAATAAAAGTTAGTTTTCATATAGTGCTTTTCATATCCATTGCTTTTTATTGAGGACATAGAACAAAATTAACTTATGTGTTCATATATGAGACCCACCCGTGTGACCTGACACTGAGTGTTGAACACAACCTTGGTGAAGGGGTCGGACAGTCCATTGTCATCAGCTGCAATGATGCCACGTGCCTGATAAATGTGAGCACGTAACTGGAAATAACGACTGTCTGGATGAAAGGACAAGGGAGGTATGGTATTTTTCATGAAAGTGAATCCAAATGTCATCCAAATGGAAATATATTGGTTTTCAAAGGAGCCCGAGACAATTATGGAGAATATCAGAGATGTTTGTATTGGGAGAAAGTACCTTCCACTGCTAATTTGGTAGGAGGCAAGTTACGGGGAATCAATGTGCCCAATGTCGCCTCTTCATAAATGGGTCTAAACTCTGCTGGAAGGCTAGTGACATAGTTTTTTGCGTACTTTGTGATACCAAGCCACATATAGACTTCCAGTTTGGCGAAGATTTCCCCCACTGGCCCTCCAGGGGTCTACAGAATGAAAAGTATAAAAAGTAAGCCACACATATATAAATATTTTAAATATTTTTAGGGAAAACAACAAATCGCTCAAATCCAATAATTCACTACATTTTATTCATCTGAGGTTAAAGAAACCCCTTTCATTTACCAAACTATTTCATGCCAGTTTTATTTTAGGTAACAAGTAATAAATTGTTTTGGACAGAACAAAATGTTGCAATATAATATAGGAATTCACCTTCATGTACACAGCAGTGATTTTCCCACAGTCTTTACCCTTCTCCTCTTCCACCAGTGAAAAGAGGATGGAGGGTGCTGGGATCCTGGCATAGGCCACTCGCCTTCCTCCACTCATCATCCATAAAAATACATCAGGTAGTGTGCTCTGAGGCTGACATATGAGAATACAAACACACTTATATACAGTTCTGCTGGCAAAACAATTGTGTGTGTGTGTGTGTGTGTGTGTGTAAGGTAAACATTAATATACAGCATATTGATAGCATTACTTCTAGGGCCAGAAAGCGGAGCCTCTTTGCAATATTCTTGAGATCTACTAGTCTGTCTTTAACTGTATTTCTGGTGACTCTCTTTTTGACTCTCAGGATCTGTTTGGCCAGCAAAACCTGCGAAATAAGACAATTCATATGACATTTTCAATGAAGACTGTTAGTGCAACTCAACCACATAATACCAAAACCAATACAATTTACTTACAATGTTCCTTTTGATGAGCCCCACACGGCACTTATCCAGGGTGTTTTGACGCGCATTTCTCTTCCTGTCTAAGTTACTGATGTACTGCCTGAGAGCCGATGAGAAAAGGTTTTCTATTATCCATAATGTGCTATGTAAGAAACGGCTACAATGGACTCAATACAATTGTCATGCAAATGTGTCCTACTTGCAAGTGGAAAAGAATTCCAGCACGACATCCACCAAACGTTCTTTAGCCTTGATTTTTGATCTTTTCAACAGCATCTCCACTTCATCAATGCCATATTCCTTGAAGAATATAGGACATAATTCAAACTTACATGATTCCAACAAATGAGTGAAAAGGATGAGGGGAGTAATTTAGCATTTTAAAGTACCATATTTGTAATCCAGATAATTAAAGACAGAGTATTCAATATCTGCACTCACCAGTCGGTCAGCCATCTTGCACAACCAGTTGCTGTTGTGGAATCGGAAAGTGTGATCCTCAAAGTTGCTCCACACAAAGACGCATGGTTTCTCTCGGAACAAGGGAATGCAACTAAATGATCTGAACGAGAAAAATAATGATATTTTTAGTTATTCCTCCATAATCCTACTGCACTCCACATGATTATAAACTGTCAGCCTTGAGGATGTCATTTCACCCGTCATATTCAGTGGGCTGTGGTCTCCTGGGTGCCGTGACAGATCTGTCTTGAGGCCCAGGGTTCAGAAGTTGACCTCTCTCCAGCTCATCATCTGATTCAAGCAGCGGCTGTCTGTCCTCAGCCAGATTCTCCAGACTACCACTCTTGCTGGACTTCACTACCACGTCTGCAGTTTTCCCATAGTTCCCTGTGAAGCAGCGTTGTTCTTGTTAAGTAAAACTATATATATTAAACATCTTTTTCTTTAATTAATTTCATTAATTGAAATAAAGCTGAAATAAAATAAAATATAAATATAGCCTTTAACTTAAAAAACTTGCCATGCAACTAACTGAAATAAAATAAATTTTAATTGGAGTACTAAAATTTATATATATATATATATATATATATATATATATATATATATATATATATATATATATATATAAATATATATATATATATATATATATATAAAAAGCTATACAGATATATTTTAAAAAAACTAATAAAAATGACAAAGCACATATAATTACTAAAACTTTAACATACTGAAAATATAAAAACAAAAGCTACTTCAAAATATTAATAAATGCTATAATAGGTAAATAAATAATACTATAATAACCAATTTCAATAAGATTTGAAGTGCACTGTTGCATAAGTGGCCTGTACTCAAATAGTTGTTTATATTAAGTGGCAATATGATATTAAAAAGTCCAGTCTTACCAATAGAGAGCTCAAAGGTGACAGGTTTGATGCCAATAATAGGATCTATCATTGTAACTTCAAAGAAGGACGCAAACAACAAAAATTCATCCTTCTCTCCAGTGAAATTCTACATTAGAAAAAGCAGATACACTGTCGATTAAATTTTTGAGGATTTTAACTGCGACAAGATGATTGACAGAGCAGTTTAAACAGTGACAGGATGCACGTAACTATGTGACAGCTGTCCATTAAAGACACAGTTATGATGAAGTAGTATGTAAAGTTTGCCTACTTTTTTGCTACACACTCAAAAGTATGTACTTTTTCATCATAAAAAGAGTACATACTTGTAGGGCATAGTATAAGTAGGCAAACTGGGATGCAGCATTTGCTTTTCTTGCAAATGAATCAGTGTTTTGAAAGAATCAATAGAGTGAATTATTTGTTGACTCACTCATAAAGACTTGTGACCACCTCCTGCTATAACGAGTTACTGAAAACTCCCCACGTAGCCTGTTAGGGTGTTGTCTTGCAACTCCACTTGGCCAATCAAATTCAAAGACCATAACTAACTTGTATAATCTGAAATACTATATGAAAGACAGTTTATCTTTTCCTACCAGGCAAACTTGGTCACTGACCTCAGGAAGAGGGTGAACATCTTCCACTTCCACTGTGACGGTAGTTGGTACCTCAGCGCCACTATCTTCAGATTCCTCGCCAGGCCCACTGGGACTCTGCACTGCTGAATAAAATCATCCTCTAGTCAATGATTACAGTGTTAGAGCATCTTTGATACATGTTTGTGTGTATATGAATGCATAATTCTAATATGTGAATTAAGTTTACATTACACATTGACATTAAAAGTAAGTGACAAACAAGTTTCAGACACTTCCGACATCTGGGGGTGGCTGCATAAACATAGCTATTATGTTAAGACAGTGTCTAAAGTTCTAGTGTGACCCACTATCAGTTAGTCTGGGGCTAATCTACATTTTTATGTAACCAACTAAAAAAAAAGCTATGAACAGTCTTAAAGAAAAAAAATGTATGTCTAACTCGTAAGAGTAGTCTTAGCGGTTTATGCAACCGGCCCCTGAAATTGTTCGAACAAACAGGTAGCCCCGCCCCAAAACTCACTCCATTGGCTGAGCTAATGTTGTTATGTCTGGCCTATTAAGGATGCTCAAATAAACAGATCCCTTTTAGCGCCACCAAGGCAAAGAAATTGCAAACTTCACCATACATAGTGTGCATATATTTATTTTACTATTTCGTTTTACTACCTTCTTTGCCTGCTGTTTTATTTTTCTTGGACTTTCGGCTCTTGCGTTTAAGATTAAGCCTGCTGATTGAGCTCTTCACATTAGCAGCAGTCTTACTCTCCGTCACCACAGCCGTAGGGGAGGAATAAACCTCCACACTCAGCGAGAGCAGCATTCTGCCCCTGTAGAAGATCCCTTCACTCAGACCTTCATTAAGATCCCTGTGGATGTCTCTCAGCGTGGAGTTTTGAGGAGAGCCGTAGAGATTGACCCAAGCTGGGCCAAAAGTAGGATTGAAACCTGATGAAGGAAAGACATGGAGTAGGTTGCAAAAGGTATAATAAAGTAGAAGTTGTTCAACAAGAGGTAAAAAACTGAGGTAACCAGAAGGCACCTAAATGTTAAAACGAGGATGCGGATACATGACTGAGGGATTCAAAAACAAATTTGGACTTAAAGGGATAGATCATAATTTTGTCATCATTTATTCACCCTCATGCCATTCCAAACCTCTATGACTGACTTTCTTCAGTGGAACACAAAAGAAGATATTTTGAAGAATGTTGGTAACAAAATAATGTTTTTTTCCCTATTTTTTTTTACCATACAATGGAAGTCAGTGGGAACGAAATTGTTTGTTTACCAAAATTCTATAATATACATATATATTGTTCCAAAGAAGAAAAAAAGTCATACAGGTTTAGAACAACATGAGGGTGAGTAAATGATGACAGATTTAACTATTTCCGGTAGACTATCCATTTAAACTTGCAGTATTCAGTATTAAAACTGACCATTTCGGTTGGGATTGGAGATTTGAAGAAGGTCCAGGAAGTGTGTTGCCACAGCCACATCTCCAATGTTGGCATCATCAAGGATCTGGATCTTGATCCGCCGAGCAAGAGGAGGAAACTGCTCAATGAAGGATATTTGTTCATTCCACTCAGGAGCATTGGTGTTACTATCTACTGACGTTTCCCCCTATCAAACATGTTAACATATTATTTTCCATGCATTTTTTTAGGAGTATTCTACTATAGTTAAAAACTGACTGAATTTATTTAAAAAAAACTATATGTAGACTAACGTGTTTGTTTGATGGGAACAGAGAGTTTAGATTGGGCCTCTGAATCCACTTATTTTATTTATTTATTTTATTTATTTTTTTACATAAGACATGCTCTGACATCATAGCAATTTATTTTGAGCAGAAATATTTGCCAACACCCTGTGTGGCAATACTCTTAGAACAGTTCAAATACTGAACACCTCAGCCCATTTAACAAACAAAAGCACTGTCAGGGTGGGTGGATGTGTGTGTGTGTGTATGTGTCATTTGACAAAAGTGTTATTTTACATAAGACAGAACAGAACAGAACATCATAAGGAAAAGAAACAAAATTGTTATTTATTTAGATAATTTGACTGTATAAATAGTACTGTCAAGGCATATATCAAAGAAAGAGTTTAAGCAAACATATCGTGACAAAGACTTTCAGTTCTTCTGGTTTAAACCTTCTGTGTTAGAAATACTCGGAACAAATTGTCTTATTCAAAGTTACATGGAAAGAAAATCACCTGCTGTCCTGCGAACGTGACCTGAACATAAGGGTCAAGGAAAACCTTCTTGTCTCTCATTATCTTCCCCATGAAACCAGAGTTCATGCTGGGTAGGCCTTCAGCTCTGAAGATCTTCAGGACAAACTTTGCCCAAGGACGTTCTGATGGCATCCTCTTTGGAAGGAGAAGGTTCCTACATGTCACATGAAAATATACCAAAAACTTTTAGGTTTCAGCTGCTGAAAAGTATCAATTGAACACACTGATGCCAATGGCCAAAGAACCAAACATCTAATATTAATGTTTATTTTAGTGGGAATGGGTTCATAAGAGAAGAAGAGAAGAACTGCCATGTAACATAAGGCAAGCTCTTACTTTTCAATGTCATCATTCTGGCTGCCAGCTGGTGCCAGACTGACCATGCCCATAGGGTCTCCTTTCATTACCACACTCACTGTGCACTTCACATAGCCTTTAATTCCCGAGCGGGTATCTTTTGGGTCAGTAAGCGGAGCCCATTTCTGGTAGAAACGGTGATCTGTGAAATATATTGGCTGTGTTAAGTTGTTGTAATGACTGCAGTTTCTAAGTCAACCTATAATCATTCTTTTTCACCACTGGCGATGAGTTAATTATCACCATTAAAATGTCTAGGGAATGTTTTACCAATGCAATGAACTCTAAGCCTGTATTGTTCATTTTGGCTCTGTGTATCAAAGATTGCAATCAGAATTTATTGTTTCTTAAGCTGGGTTTATATAAATATTAAAGGGGCTTCATGTAGAATTCAGAAACATTGCAGTACAGAATAGCTCTTTTGGCATTATCATGAACATAATTAGTTTCATGTGTCATAGAACGTAAAAGAGGGTTTCGAGTGCATGCAAAAACGTCACTTCCTTTTGATTTCCCTGGCAAAAATGTCATATAAAAGTCCTTCACGTAAAAATCAGTCTGCTGGCTTTCATAGAAAACCTAGGAAGTAAGGTCTCGTTTTTTAAGTTTCGTTCCAAGCTGTTCACACATTTACAACAAAATGAGACTAATACATGAAAAATCTTACATATAGCGCCTTTATTGCTAAAGCGTCATGCTACCTGGCTGCTGATGCACAGTGCTGATGTCGATCTTAAAGGTTCCTATGTGGCTCATCAAAAAGGCAAGGATTTTCTTATGAACCACCTAAAATAAAAGAAAATAGCCATGATACATACAACACACATATAGCTAAAATACTGTCAATACTTCTTCCAAAACGTGTTTTTGTCTTACCATGATTCACAATGGTAAAGGCCTGTTCACACCGGGACGAATTTCGTGCGCGATATTCGCCGACGTTTAACGCCTCGTGACTAAACAAAGGGCGCCAATGTGAGTGTGCACACCGGCGCGAAAAACGGCACGCGTAAAAGCGTCATTTTTTTAAAAACGCCTCGGGTTCGTTTTTTTGGTTTGACGCACCGCGTCAAAAACTATCCGACCAATGAGATTGGCGCTTTTGTTCATGTGTCTGGAGCTTCTGAAGTTACAGTAAAACACAACTTGGGGGTGCTCAAACACAAAACGGTCTTGCCGAGCACACATACCTAACGGCGAAGAAGATATACACCAAGTAGCGTCTACACTGCCGGGAAGAAATAAGACGAGGAAGATGATTGTAGAGCTGCTGGTCTCGTTGGTGTCGGAACATAAAGAACTATATGACAAACGCGACAGCGACTACAAAAATCTTGATAAAAGAGAACTGTTATGGAGTATTTCTGTTTTACATTAAGCGCCATCTAATGTCAGGGAATGAATTTGCATGTTCACTCGGCTCATCGTCAGCGAAAATCGCTTGGGTGTGAACACAAAAAACGCGTTGAAAAACACTGGCGAATAACGCGCGCCGATATTCGTCCCGGTGTGTAGGGCCCTTAAGTCTATTAAAAGTGTTTATATTTTAGACCTGGATGGTTTTCGCAGGAAATTATGTAGCCAACATACATCACTCGTCTAAGCGTGTCTCGTCAAATCCATAAATAGAGAAAAGTTGTCACAACGAGCGAGAAAAGTTGACATGGAGCATGCTAAATATCGAACCTCAGGGGAATCACCCATTTAATAAAACGCTGAACAGAGGAGATTCTGCTGGCAAAATGAGAATTCGACATAAAACAAGAATCAACACTGGCTTGGCTTTTTTCGGAGATTACAAGAACTGAGGGATTTGAAATGTTGGCGTTTGAAAAGGTGCCACATATTACTCAACAGATGAGTAGGGTATTTTATTGAACAGATCCTTTGCATCTAAACACCTGTGCCACGAACCATATTCATCGGCACAGTCACACATAGCTGAAGCACAACCAAAACATGTTCTTCCGCAAAATGCATGCAGTTTTGTTTTAACCACTAGAGGGCCCAAAATTACACAGTGTACCTTTAATTCATGTCAAAAATAGTTTATTATGACTGACTGAACCTGACTACATTTGGTTACACCAAATAATCCTTTATGTTTGTATGTCTCTATAGTGTCTCTGGGAATACTTACCGAAATTTGAATCACTTTATCAAAGAGCACATCTTGTGTATCTAGGAATTCAAACATGAAGTTCTGAAAGAAAAAAAGATAAACAAAACAATCAAGAGAGATGCTCAAAGCTTTAGATGCTTAAAGGCCCTTTCACACCAAGAACGATATAACTATGCTAACTATAACGATAACTATATTAGCATCCACACCACCTGACGATATAATTCTGTTTATACTACGCACGTTGCAGTTTTGTCTTCTGCCGCTTTAAATGTTCGAGCTCTTTAAAGCAGGGTGGATTCTGATTGGTTGTCAATGATTTTATCGTTCATTAATCATTAGATGGAAAAAATCCACCTTAAAGTGATTCCAACAGTATCGTCTCTGTGAAGTTACCGTTATAGTTGTGGTGTGGACTGCTATTCTTTTAAAAATGATCTTAGTTTTAATGATCTGGAGACTGTTATTCATGCATTCATCTAAATTACTGTAATGCTCTTTACGCTGGAATTAATCAGTCCTCACTCTCGCGCCTACAACTAGTAGCCTACTGAATGCCGCTACTCGGTTTTTGACAAAAAAGAGGGAGCATGTGTGATGCCTGTGTTAGTTGGTTACTCTCTGACACAGGTTACCTCACTTCATTGGTTACCTGTTCAATTTAGAGTTGATTTTAAAGTTTTAGAATTTGTATTCAAAGCACTTCATGGTCCTACTCATACTTATATTTCAGATCTTCTTTATTCCTACTCTCCCGAGAAAATGCTCAGATCCTCCTCCCAGCTGTTATTGACTGTTCCAAAATCTCGGCTAAACTCACTAAAGGTGACAGTTCTTGGTCCAAAGCCCTGGAACTCCTTACCTTTTTCCATCAGATCATCCCCTTTGTAATCTACATTTAAATTATCTCTTTAAAAAAATTCTCAGGCTTATGCTTAACTCGATAACACCTTTAGTTTTAATCGTATTTTTATTTGTTTGGTGATGTTTTGTATTAATCCTGTAATTTTCTGATCTGCTTTTCTTTTTATTTATTTTAATAGTAGGCTTATTTCAAATCTTTTTTGTTTTTATAATGCTTTTATTGTAGGATGATATTTTGTTATGACAGTTGTGCAGCACTTTGGTCAGTTTTCATGTTGTTTTAAGGTGCTATATAAACAAACTTGACCTTGACCTTTATATTTATAATGAGTTATTATCGCTCTTGGTGTAAACGGGCCTTAAAGCTGAGTTCTTTGCAAGCAGTTACCTCATTGTAAAATGGACAATTGGTTGACTTCTGAGTAGCTGTGTGCCTTTTCTCATCCCCAATAGTCACATACACTGCTGGGTTGATGTTCACCCCTACCAGTTTCTGAGCTTCAATCACATTTACATTCACCTGAGGGGAAAAAAGAGTGCAATAGAAGACTTAAAGTTACACTGTGTAGGATTTTCTCCCATCTAGCGGTGAAATTGTTTATGACTACCAACTGAATATTACTCTCTAGCCCCTCCCATTCCGAGGGCGTTTTAACTCTTACGGTGGCCGTATTATTTCAAATCTGCCGGCAGTCGCGAGTAATCTCCCCCTCGCATTCGTCACGGTGCCACTGAGTGTCAAAACGCGAAAGGCGAAGCTTGAATTTCCAGGTATGTCCCTCTTTGGCTAATGTATTTTCAAGATGGAGGCGCAACATGGCTGCCGCCATTCGAGTGACTCACTCGTATGTATTCTAAATGGCAGATTCTACACTTACGAGAATACTTGATTAGTTGGTATAAGTAACTACACATTAATGAGTACATATCATTTTGAAAGAATAAAGTGTTTTTTGCAAAGAATCAACTTAAAAAATGACACAGTGTAGCTTTAACCCTAGTAGATACTCATCAAATAGTGTCAGTTATGTGGTAAACAATTACTTGCATATGAAATAAGTATGTTTTCCTCATTGGATTGTTTTACCTGGAAAGACTTCACTTTAGGTGTGATGGCAAGCTCATGTTTTGCTATGGCCCTGCAACGACTACACACATCAACAAAGCAGTGAGTCAGTGTTATTTATCAAACTTGTTACATTCTCAGATTAGATTTCAAATATGAGAATTACATGATGGGTCATTTTTAGTTATGCAATGTGTAATGTATTGTGTTACACTGCAACACAATAAAATAGGCTTCATACTATTGTAGTGTAATTATTACATTAAAAGGTAATTGAAACGCACCTCAAAATGGGAGTGAATGTCACATTTGCACATTCAATATCTGCAAAGTCATAATCATCATCATAGTCATTGTCATCATCTTCGTCTCCGTTCTCGTCATCAGTTTTCAAAAGCCCCCGACCAATCATCCTGGTTTCACGGTCCAGCTGCTGAGGACGCAGGCCGTCTGAAGAACTGCAAATTATTGAAAATATCAGTGTAAATACATCAATAAAGTGTATGAAAATGTATAGTGGATCATACAGAAGATGTCCTACCTTGGTTCCGTAAAACCTGTGTTTCTGATGACAAGCTCTGAGCTGAAATAGAATAGAGAAAATGAGATGAATGGATGGATGGATGGAAAAGAAGGAAGAAAGTACAAAGAAATTAAATATGGGTGGAAAGAAGGAAGGAAAAATGTAAGGAAGGAAGGTAGGTAAAAAGAAAGAATAGATGAAAGGATGAAAGAATAGATGAAAGGATGGAAGAAACGACAGAAGGAAGAATGGATAGACAGAAGAAAGAAAGTAAGATTAGATAGAAGGTAAAGCTGAAGGAAAGGAAAACTGGAGGAAATGGATGGATGAAAGGAAAAAGAAGGTAGGAAGGAAAAAGTTAGAATGGATGGACAGAAGGAGGGGAAGTAATGAAAGAAGGGAAAATGAATGGAAGGAGGGAAGGACTGAAGAAAGGAATGAATGAAAAGAAATAGAAGGAATGTAGGACAAAAGGATGGATGGATGAATTAATGGAAAAATGAAGGAAGGAAAATGGTATAATGGATAAAAGCATTGGAAGCAATGAAGGAAGGGAAAATGGAAGAAAAAGGGATGGATGGATGGAAAAAGAAGGAAGGAAAACATAATGGATTAAAAAAGTGGAAGTAATGAAGGAAGGGAAAATGGATGAAAGAAGGGACAGGTGGATGAATGGATGGGGACAAAGGAAGTCAAAAAAGATGGAAGGAAGGATGGACAGAAGGAATGAAGAATGGATAGAAGAAAGGAAGAATGGATGAAAATAAACAGAGAAAGGAAATATCTTACAAAGAAAGATGGAATGGAAGAAAGGGATGATGGAAGGATGTCCTAGTTTACCCATCACTGTCCTCTTCTCTGATGAAGTCCTCACTGTCCCACCCCCCTGCGGCCCCCTGAAGAGGACTGTACTTCACCTCCAGCTCAATGTAGATCTACTCCAGAAAACCCATCGTCACATGACAACACAAAACCTAACTACAACATATGAACATCTAGAATGTTTCAATAATCTTTCACCACACCAATGTTACAATATCATGAAGTGTCTTTGTTTAATGGATGTTAAAGGAGTGAGGAGTGTGTTCGCAACTCACATCAGTAAGACTGTGCTGACTGTCTGTTAGAGACTCACGGAGAAGCAGCTGTCCCACAGACACCACATGCTGCAGGTTGATCACCAGCTTCCCCAGCAATCTGTGCACACACACACTCTTATTATACCAAATTTTCTAATACTATTTCTTATTAATCATTCAGTTCATTTCCCTCTTGTCTTATATATAATGAATACTGTTCTGACCTGTTGCTGAACATCTTACTGCAGTTGTAGACACTGATTGACAGCACTTCATCCCTCTCAACCTTCCCATAGTGAGGCCATCTGAAGTGCTAAAGTCACATACATAAACAATACCAAACATGTTTATTTATTCCACACAGGCTAAAAATTTCCTTCAGATGTTCAACTCCTCATGATTATGGATCTGTATCTATCAGCTACAGCTTGCTCATATATGGAGATAAGATGTAGTTTAAAATTAAGTTTTCTATTTTAATATATTTATAAAATGTAATTAATTACTGTGATGGAAAAGCTGAATTCTCAGCATTATTAATCCAGTTTTTAGTGTCGCATGATCCTTTAGAAATTTTTTTTGCTCAACTTATCAACATTTGTGATGTGTCGTATGAATAGAAAGTTCCAACGAACAGCATGTTGTCTGTCTTAGATCTCTCCTGACACACGTTTGTAAAGGTTCGTGTTAGATCTCTCCCTCTTTTACAGTCACTGCATTTCTCATAAATGAAAACCCCAAAGACTTCCTCTTCATAAAGCATGTTCAACATGATTTATCTTCACTCAGGCTGAACAGCTTTTCTTTCTTGTCCTTCCCACTTTTCTAATATCTGTTAGCTTAAGGTAAAGGATAACCTTGTGACATACCTCTAGACAAATATTTTAATTTCATTACTGTATCTGAGCTCATAGATGTGGCTGTTTACAAGACTCTGAAAATGTTCAAGTCCCTTCTGTCATTGTAACCAACCACTAAAGGTGTGGTTAGCATGAAGATCTCCTCCCAACATACACAACCACCAAACACTGATTTCAACTTATATAACAATGAGCAGCTACATTTGTTGCTTTTCCAGCTTTTCCACCTAATATTATATACATTTACCATGTATAAAAACGGCAAAAATTACATAAAAAGTGAAGCTGGGTAAAGGGATAGTTCATCCCAAAATGAAAATTCTGTCATTAATTACTCACCCTCATGTCGTTCCAAACCCGTAAAACTTTAGTTCATCTTCGGAACACAAATGAAGATCTTTTTAGTGAAATCTAAGAGCGTTCTGTCCCTCCATTGTCAACAGGCAACTACCACTTTCAAGCACCAGAAAGGTAGTAAAGACATCAATAAAGTCATCCACGTGACTCCCGTGGTTTAACCTCATTTTTATGAAGCGAAGCAAGAAAAAAAACGTAATTTACCACTTTATTTACAAAGTATTAAAGGGACAGAAAGAGCTCAAATCTCATAAAAAATATCTTGATTTGTGTTCCCGGAGATGAACTAATATCTTACGGGTTTGGAACGTTGAGTTATTGATGACAGAATTTCCATTTTGGGGTAAACTAACCCTTTAAAGCACCTGCTCTGTTATAAATCTGTGCTCACTGTGCTCCAGCTCAAAAGCTTGGATCATTACATTAAAAAATTGTTTACATAAGTAATATTTTTATTCAAATAATTCTGCTGTTCTATTGAACATCAAAAGATCCTGGAAACATGATCACGGCCTCCACAAAAATATAAGCTGGACAACTGTTTTCAACATTAATAATTGTAAAATATGCTTTTTGAGCAGCAAACCAGCATGATTTCTGAAGGATCACGTGACACCGAAGACTGGAGTAACAGCGGGAATATTACATTTGAACATAAATAAAAATAGAAAAGTTAATTTAAATTGTAATACTAGGTCATATATTACTGTTTTTCTAAAATAAGTGAAGCCTTGGTGAACATAAGAGATTTCTTTCAAAAACAGATTCGTAGCCTACTGACCCCAAACTTTTGAAAAGCAGCAGCTACTAGCCTAATTATCTTTTATGACTGGAACAGTAATTCAGATATTAGCTGTTTTTGTTATAGCCTATCCTGTTGCGATTATCATAACTTTAAAAAAGGCAGCGGATAAATGAACTGAAGTTAATCGTAAACAACTGAAATTACCTCATTGAAGATGGCTATATTCTCACACTGAAGGATCCTGGTTTTGTGAGTAAATCCTGCACCGTAAACAATGTTTTAAAATAGTAACAATCGTTTCCCAGAAGATTTATATAAAATATATATTCAAAACATTTTTATCCAACTGAATAGACTATATTTATCATATGGCAATATAGTTATTCCTCAATATCCAGCGCTTACCTCTAAATGACAACTCCACTTTTCTGTCATATCTCCCTGGCAGATTATATATCTTCTTTAAAATGACAGTAATAGACATGGCAGAGTGCTGGTGTGTTTCTGCGTCTTGTAATCCTGACCCACCGGTGTTAGCTTTGAGTGCAGTTGGTCCTCATTGTTCTTGAGGTATAATGCAATCTAACTTGAAGTGGTAGACAGATATATCCTCAATTAAGCCGCTTTCAAATATCCAATACACATGTGGCCTTCGAAAACATATTCAGACTATACGATCCTACACCTCGAGGAACTGTGCTGGAATTCCATCTGAAGGAAAACTCCCTAGGCAGCGGAGGAGTTGGAATATTTACCTATGATAATTTAAGTTAACAGTTGAACAGTTAGTGAACTAAGGGCGTAATAGGAGCATAGGCTACAGGTGAACGGCTGTCCTCATATAGGCCTTTAAGACTAAAAGGCATAAAGTGATTGAAATAGTATGCCTTTTTTGTTGCAGACATGACAAGCTACACATTCAAGGATACAAAACAAACAAACAAACGTGTTGTGTGTTAATAAGGTCATTTTATTCAGCATTTCTTGACAGTATGAAATGGCTTCTGAAGAACAGAACAACATGCTGCTGTGTAAACATATTTCATGATTAGGAAAAACAATGATAATATGATTAGAACCCCATTCCCTTTAAATCATTAGATTAAAAAAAAAAATGGTTAAACAAGATAACAGTCCCATAAGGCTTTATGTGGCAAGAGCAAGCATATATATGACTAAATTCAACAGCTCTAATGGATAAGTGCAGATTAACTTGACTGTGCGATTAAGGTGCAAATATTTGTGTTAGATAAATCAAAATTACCTGTCATCCCAAAGGAATCTTTAAAATATTACTTGGCACCAACTACAACTTAAAAAGACACTGTGGTCTTCTATGGTCCCAAAGTCTACATAATGCCATTATACCAGTAAACCAGCATTTTTAAATTCAGTTCTCCTTAAATTCATATAGTGTGCTACTAAAATACATGCAGTGATTTCTTTGGCAAGGTTCTAACTTCTAATCATCTCTATGATGACAGCATGATTATGTTTTGCAGCATAGAGGATGAATGAGTTCAGTGATTCACTTTGCTCCGATAACTACTATAGCTCAGAAATTGTAATGAATTTCATATATCAGCATTCCTGATTGATATTGCATACATAGGCATCAAAAAGCAGCGAAAGGCCTTCAAATCTTGGCTTAAGGAAAATCAAGGCATCTGTATCCATAAACAATATTAAAAAAAAAAATATGTAACAATACAGAAAAATAGATCTATAAAAAGGAATATTTATAAAACTATAACTATACCAGTTGGAAAAGAATAATATGAGGAATCTAAGAAGATAAAAGAAATCTATGAAGGACAGAAAATGAAAATTGTTTGCATAATATATATAAAAAAGGCAATACAAATGGAATACAAGTGGTTTTCGAAAGAGTTCAACACTCGACATTGCATCCTTTAACAGAGCTGTGGCTCCCTCTAGTGGTGTTCCATATACTTAGCTCGTAACTATTTCATTTAGATGGCTATGTTTCAGTCTCCATTGCAAATCTGTGTCTACTTGGTCGGTGGAGGGGGGTTGACAGGAAGCAGATTCCTCATTTTAAAGTACGACACCAGTTGATTTGGCACCTCAGCTAGAACACTCTGAGCCAATGCTTCTTTAGGAGCCTAAGAAGAAATAAACACTGGATATGAATTTAAGAACTTCTAACCAGCATGCAATTTCTATTAAAATTTAACAAGGATCTTACACTGGCAAACTGCTTGAAGGGCACGAACTGCACAATATCTCTGACCGCCGGCTCTCCGGTCACAGATTTGAGAACTCCACTGTCCCCATCAAGAAACTCCATGGCCTTAAAGTCTGCCTCACCCACACCCACGATGATGATGGACATGGGAAGTTTGGAGCAGTTCACGATGGACTGTCTGGTCTGGTCGAGATCAGTGATCTCCCCATCAGTGATGATCAACAGCACAAAGTATTGCTAATTAAGAGAGAAAGATGTTAGACATGCATAGTGTTAATGGACTGAAAATGCCATGGTAGACCACGGATCAAAAATGCACGAGTACCCATTAAACCACATCCTGAGTTGGATGAGGCAGTGCACTACAAAAAAAGGGGCTCTTGTTGGTATTACTTACAGCTGCATTTGGTTGCTGGGCGGCTCCGGCTGCAATTCGGGCCACATGATTTATAATGGGGGAGAAGTTGGTAGGTCCATAGAGACGGACTTGAGGCAAAGACATACGATAGGCCTCCACAATTCCTTGCACTCCTGCATGGTATAAAACATCAGCACATGTGACAAACATGCTAGAATTTCTTTTAAGTGAGACAGTTACGCAACTGTTAAATTTCAGATCTAATTTTTCAAACAGTGGGACTCTTACCTTGGCAATATGGGCTATTGGGGTTGAAGTTCAATGGGAACTCGTGGGATACCTAAGAAATTGAAAAAAGGCACTTTTGTCAAATTAAATTATGATTACAACTAATAATGAAAAAGTATTAAGAACACCTATAATGTCTAACCTGGAAGTTTGGAGGTATTTGAGCACCAAATCCAAATGCTGGGAAAAGTTTATCACTACAAGGGAAGACAGAGAAAAATATATTATCGACAAAAAGACTCATGTACTGGTACAGAAAGTCTCTTATGAATGTATTTGATCAAAAATTCAGCAGAGCTACTGGGAAATATTACAATTTAAAAGAACTAATTAGAATATCTATTTTAATACCTCTTAAAATGTCATTTATTCCTGTGATGCAAAGCTGAATTATCAGCAATCATTACTCCAGTATTTCCTTCAGAAATCATTCTAATATGCTGATTTGCATTCAAAAAACATTTATTTTTTATCAATAGATGACTATTTTTTGAAAATGGTGATTTAAAAAAAAAACCCAAAAAAACAAAGAAAACTTTTGTAACATTAAATGTCTTAACTGTCACTTAAGATCAATTTAATGCATATTTGCTTAATAAAAGTATTACTTACTTTAAAAAAATAAAATTCATACTAGCCCCAAACTTTTGAACGGTAGTGTATACATATTAAAGCAACTTCTATATTTCTATACTTTCCTTATAACAATTACAATGCACTACTCAATGGGTGAACATATGTTAGTTTGTAGCAACATTGAATGGTTTTAGACTTAATATTGTCCTTTCTGTCACACAGCTGGAGGAAAGTCTATGGACAAAATCTTCCTCTTACGTGTCATAGTCTTGGACTACCTGACCAACGGACCAGATGGCTGACAGATACTGGTTTACACCATTAGGGCTGATAAAGTGAAGAGAGTCAGGGGAGCGGGGGTCTCCATTAGAGCCAGTGAAGTCAATGCCCACCTAAAACCAAACAATTTCCACCAATGTTTTAGAGCTTAAACCATAAAGCCACAAATGTACAACCTACATTTGATGTTCTGCATTATACCCACTGATAATATCAAAATGTAAACAACTGCAAAATAGACACCAGCTATCAGAAGCAAATATTGTGCCATGACTGATCTTACCGTGAAGTTAATTTGGCAACCTCCCATCACATAATCCAGAAATGAATACTGTGCTTCAAGCTGAAAGACAGTGTGGAGATTAATAATTATCATTATTGTAAAATTATTGTAAATAATTCTGCAATTTCCATTTTCATTCATAACAGATGAAGGTTGTTCGAACCTTGCAATACTTAATCCTGACGACCCCAGAGTTCTTATAACTCTTTTTCTTCTTTTGCTTCTCTGGATGAATGCAGTCAAACTCGACCTACAAAAATGAAAACTTTTCACTTATGCCCTTTAATAAAACCCTAAGAAATTATGGAAGTGAATAGAATGGAAATTTATGTGAAGATAAAGAAATGTTCTACTATTAACACAATGACAACAAAAAAAGCCTGGCGCAGTGGAGGTGGAGTCTCACCGGGGAGCCATTAACTGCTTTCTGCAGATCTGACACATTAGTTTGAAACACACCAATGAGATCATGAGAGCCATCACTATCATAATCAGAACAATGAACCTAAAACAAAAAGCCAGGGACAGACAGACAGACAGACAGACAGACAGAAAGAAAAAGAAAGATATTTAGAGAAGATTAAATGACATGCATCCTGCTCACCGCATTGTCTTTAGCCTCGATTAGTTTAGCAGTGGTGCAGGTGAACTCTCCTATCATGTCTGAGCTTGTGTCTTCATCCTTATCGTAACATGTTACCTAGCAATTAGACAAAGCTTTAGTCTAAGGACTAGGACAACTGAAAGTGCTGGCAGATGACGTCTTTACATGACATGATTATATGCGTTTTTTTCTTCTTATCTAATAGCTACCTCCGAAAAAGACATGATTGCCTAAGACATTATTTTGTACACCACCGTTCAAAAGTTGGGGATCAGTAAGATTTTATCAAGCAAAGTTGCATTTAATTGATCAAATATATCAGTTAAGAATTTTACAGTGTCCTAACCAGACCATTAATATTACACCATATGTATTTTTAATAGGGCTGTCGATTTAGCACATTAATTTAATTAATTAGTTAGTTATGGGGGGAAATAACACGTTAAAATTAATGCATTTATTGCACCCACCCCAGACCTAAGTAGGTAATCTTACATTTCATACAGTTGATTGGTGACGAACATGAAGAAGGGCAACAACTCGCTGCATAATGGAGCCTACAGAATGCAGTCAGAATGCTCCTAAAATTCAAGATAATAAGGGCAAAAATGCAGTCCACAGTTTGAACGTACTTGAAGCCATGCCATGACGCTGCAGAAACAGCAACAGTTTCTAAAATAGAATAGTCATGTGTCGCTGTTGCAGCTGGTTAACAATTACAAAAGATCTTTACGTCAAACAAATGCAGCCTTGGTGAGCATAAGAGACTTCTTTCAAGAACATAAAAAAATCTTACATACCCCAAACTTTTGAACGGTAGCGTATGTGATGTTACGAAAAATAGAAATGAGAGCAGAAGTAAATTGTTTCTCTCTTGCATAGTGAAACGGTCTTCTACAATTCTGATAACTTACCATGACAAATGCACATCTGAGTGAGCATAAAAAACTTTGTAGTTACCTTGATTGGTTTGTTCAGGTCACCACCACAGAATGTATGCAAGGAGACAGTAAACTTTTTCCAAGATGGATTCAAATTATTCTTGACGACCTATCGGTAACAGATCAAAGTCAACAACCATCAGCAAACTCATGATTTGTTCTGCATGCACAAATAGACTAATATTTGGTTCACTGAGTGAGTGAAAGTGGGTAAAAACCTCTGTCCTGTGAATTAACTGCCATTTCCCATCTTCTTCTTGCTTGAAAAACTCCAAGAATGGATCAGACTTCCCAAACAGATCCTGAAAAAGATAAGTGAATAGTGCAGCTTCCATATAACTCAAAACAGTTAGTACCATAACTGGCTTTTACCCTGAATATGTTTTTTTTCTGTGTGTGTGGTAAACCAGTGGTGACATTTCAACATTTTCCCTGCTTCTTTTGCAGCAATAACTGATGAAGTACAAATCATAATTGGTTATAACAAGATGTAAGAACAGAGGATGATTATGTCTACCTTTTTATCCAGGTTTTTTGCCTCCACTTCCATTACAATAGCCCTGTTGTCCTTCACTTCCTCTGCTGTAATCTGTACATACCAAAAATACAACATTGCTAAATGTAAGAAACATTTTGAATGGCAGAACTGTTATAGAAATGTGGAAAGCGATGCTTGCAAAAACGAACAGCTAGATGATGGTACACATCATTGACAAAATTTGCATGAATTCAAACATGCAAATATTATTTTGCTCAAACAGAGGGCTTTTGTGGATTATCAAATAAAACTAATTATTTTATGGAGCCCTTAAAGTCTTCTACAAACAAAGATACCACAAATGAAAATGAATTGAATTCTGATGCCTGTAAAACATTCAACAGGAAGATGGTAAAACTGTCCTGTGACAAATCCCCATGTTCTTTAACAATTGTTTCCATATTAGAAATATCAGTAAGAGTGTTTATATGAACATACCGTTATTGTGCCTTTCCCAGCTGGTTTTGTTGCCTTGAGCTGAAGGGGTCTGGTAATCTTCCTACTCGATACAATCTGTTGTAAAGGTTGGTGCATAAACAAGGCCATTATGCATATGTTATATTTTTAATGAAGTACAGTGTGACTAATGATTAGCACTGTTCTGCAGCAACTAGCACAAAACAGCATTTCACTGTATCACTCCTCACAATACATACCTGACCAAGGGTGCATTCAAAGCCTCCCAGAAAGTCATCATCCTTGAGGTCAACAGACTTGTTGTCAATGTCATAGACGCCAAACTTTAGTTTCTGCACCTTCTCAAAGTAGTAGTCAATGTGAAGTTTTGTGGAGAACTCAGGGTCCTGGCAATTCTTCACTCTCTCTGTGCGTTCTACCTGCAATGATCACATACATTCAGCAATGTGACAAGCAAATAAGGTCATTTGTTTTTAATGGCTCTACAAGTTTGAATTATACCATCAAAAAAATTAGGAATGAATATATATATATATATATATATATATATATATATATATATATATATATATATATATATATATATATATGAGATGTCCACACAATTTGGCATGTTTCATGGCATCGCAATTTAAAACAATTGACTATTTATAATAATATTTTAATAAAAGGTGACAATAGCTTCGATTACATTCGAATGAATACACTACCTACATATAATTAACGGATATTTTTAAATCATCTACCAAATTATCATCTCTTCCTTAGTTTAATGAGTTAACGATGCCACAAATTATTAAAACACCTGGCTGTAAGTAAAACATTAAATTGAGTTAATGCCTAAATAATATATTTTAATAATATTAATTATTAATATAATTTCATTTCATTTTAAAACTCATCTATATAATATTGTCTCAACATTTTTGTTTTATTCAAGTAATGATTAATTTAAAAAAAAGTAAAAATAATAATTAAGTAAATAAGAACATTTTCTTTCTATAATATACTTACTAACTACTTTAAATAATAAATCTAAATCTGTTTCAATTGTGTTAGTAATGGTGTCAGAAAGCAGTGACATTTCCCCCCATCAAAACTGTTGCAGTGATGCATTTGAAAGTGTCAGCAGCTGTCACACTTTAAAAAAAGGAAACGTAACTGCAATTTTTGTTACAGCAGCTGTTCGAGGGTTAAAGTGTGTAACTTACCTCTGTCCATTTGTCATCGCCGACACTCTGCAGGAGGACACAGAGTGGATCAGATTTGGATCCAACATCTTTATCCAGAAGATTATTGCAAGAGATGGAGAGCTCGATTTTCGACACACACTGAACGGCCATCTGAAAACAGACACAAAAAATGTATGAAGTTCTAGCTTCAGTGAATCATTACTGAAGCTTACACACGCGAGGAAGTGAAATTTGAAGAAAGAAAGTAATGTTCAGACAATTTTGTTCAAATTGGACGTAATAAAAAGCAATACAAAATTCATATAATCTTCGAATCATACATGCTCGGTTTTTATAAAATTGCGCGTTTTAAAATATATATTTTAAAACAAATGTGGCAAATGTCGTGTCTGAGGGCCTAAATGTCAGAGTATTTGAGACTGTCCGAGAGTCACGCCTTAAATATGTTAACGCGATTGAAACTATATTTCTGCAATGCTTAATGGCGCACTGCAAATCTAATACAGACACCCCGATACTATAAGATGAGCTGGCAAATGCTACCGTGAAACTAAAAATATCATACCCTTAACTTTCAAACTGCAGAAATTGTGCTCGGAGATTCTCTGTCGAAACAAAACTGCTTACTAGTACTACCGTCTACACCCTGACACGTTCATGTAATATCAAATGAGCAGGGGGGTGCCACTCAGCTCCTCTGGACGTGCAACGCTATTGGTCAGAACGCCAGCTGAACTACGCTGCGATTGGCCAGGAGCCTGTCAATCACAGCACACGCTCGCAGCGGCAGCACAGAGAGCAGTGTGCATGAAACCAACGTGGAGTGAGTCATTACACAGACAACAACAGAACTACAAACATTCTCATTTTTACCAACGCCGTGAACTCATATTCACACTTAAAATTATATATAAAAAACACGCGTGTAACGAATACTACTCACTAAATCTATATTATAACACAGTTTTAGCGTAATAGCTGAATAATTAATATATGACTGCATGAGTTCATAATACTTTCACGTGCACCCAACAATGCAGCAATCAATCAGAATCATTACATTTGTTACATATTCTGCCAGCGTGCCAGTTATATCAGTAGCGCCACAGCACAGCAGCTAGTCTCGACTGGTTTAAGAGCAACCTGTCGTAGCAGTTGGGTAAAAAACAGCGAGCAGAAACAGCGTGATTGCCTTGACCGCTATGTCACCATGGTAACACAGATTCCACAACTGGGCCAAATAATTTACAAAAAGCAAACAAACACACACACTACAGAACAAATTCTTATATTACTCCGTTGTACCGTATTTGCTGGCTAATCTGTCTTTAAGAGTGACAAATTAGTGGCCCTTTTTCCTTAATATTGCAGTGCAATCAAAATATAGCCTTGCATGTATAGAAGTCTTAATGTCTATGAGAAAGCTTTACTTTTCAACATCAATCTCACCAATTCAAATCACCACCATAAAGCAATGTTTTAACTGTTATTGTGTACACAATTTATACCCCCGGTTTCACAGACAAGGTTTAAACATAGTCGCAGACTAAAATGCAGGTTTGAGCTGTTTTAACTGAAAGTAACTTGCTCTGCCATCTTAAAATATGTCAGTGCCATTGTTTTGTCTCAAGATTTACACCAGTAATGTTTTTTTTTCCTAAGGCACATTTATAAAAGCTACTTAAATGTCCTAATTGAACTAAGGCCTAATCCTAGCTTAATCTAAACCTTGTCTGTGAAACCGGGCCATAGAAACAATATTTCAATTAAATACCTCCACTTTAAAAAAAATATATATATAATAATAATAATAATGCAAA
This sequence comes from Squalius cephalus, assembly GCF_949319135.1. Taxonomy (NCBI): domain Eukaryota; kingdom Metazoa; phylum Chordata; class Actinopteri; order Cypriniformes; family Leuciscidae; genus Squalius; species Squalius cephalus. The sequence continues at coordinate 22,818,114 of NC_137143.1, read as the reverse complement.
TATATAAACAATATATTTCTGCAGCAATATGAGTTAAATTTTTTCCAGAATTACTCTGGCAATGAATAACATTTTATGTCTCAAAACGAAGACTCAATTAAATAAAAAAAAATTAAATTAAGAAGTCCCAATTTTCCCCCCACAATGCATTCTTCCTTAAAAACTAAAAAAACTATCAAACACTAATAAATCTGGCAGAAAATCCAATGCTCACAGATAGTTTATAGCAGCACTAATGTCTATGATTACAACTTACCTGAACATTAATGTTAATCAGGAATCAAGGCTCAGCATCAAAAAGGCACAAAGTAAAATATGTAGTCCACAATGCTTGAGGACCACCCAAGAATGCGAAACAGGCAGAAATGCACTCAATTCATCATGAATTTAATTCCAAAGCATTTCACAACACCAAAAGTACAAAAGCTCAACCCAAACAAAAAACTTGCGTAAATAACCGTGAACTTGTGCTTCTGAACAGGCCCAGTGCAAGCAGATTCAAAGCACCAAAGAGCAGCGCTTTAGAGCAATACCACTTGACCTGCTTTAAAGAAATGCATCGAGAATGTGCAAATTCTTTGAAAACCCAGCTGCTAGAGAGAAATGACAAGCATGTGCAACTTGAATAATCTTTTATGCAGCATATAATCATTTGCCATCATAATCCACAGCCAAACCGATGAAACATTTCATGTGCCTCTCATCAGTGCGGTTTGTATGAGAATTGTTCTTCCACTTTTATATCAGAACAAAGTTCAAAAACAGCCAAATACAACAATGTGTTCCTCTTTAATGTTTCATTTTAGAGACACTGCATTCTTAAAAAACCATCTGTGGCACAACTGGGGCAGAGTTTTTGATCCATACACAATTAAGACATGTTTTGTGTAATGCGGCAGGCATAAGGGCACACTAAATTTATGCTGTGCAGTTCAACAGAATCCAAACTAAAATAACTACTAGACTATTTTTTCACTCTAAAACACAAAACAGTATAAAGCTTTTACCTGAAATGCATATCTGTGGCAGCAGAAAATATCAAATTTAAAAAGTGAAAAAATTAAGTTTTAAATAAAGCACTGTGGGAAAAGGTCAATGCCACAATATTATAAAGAGTCTTAAGCAACAAGCAAAAGATTAGAGCTAGTCACATCTTTAGAAGACATCTGAAGGAAAAAAAAAGAAAAAAGAAAAAAAGAGATCCAAAATATAATTATGCAGTTCAATATGGGAAACAAGGAAGTCACAGCAAAACATTTTATTGTTCATATTTGAACTGAAAGAAACAGAAGGACAGGAGAGAATACAATACCTTTAAGTGTCATCATTTCAGGAATGGCATTTTATTGACAAAATAGTTCAGCTGGAAAGTATTTACAAGAGAAAAAGCGCTGGAACGTCAAAATAAACTACGTATAACAACTGATCCATTTCTGCAAAACTTTAAAAAAAGCCAAACATCCAAAAAAAAAAAAGGAAGCGATCATCAAACACCACAACACATTGTGAAGAGAGCTAAGCAAAGAGAGTAAAATGCTTTCATTTACATTATATTACAATGCCGCATGTGCTTCACATCCGCTTATAGTGTACAGTGAAGTATTGGTTTGACATCAGGCTTTTATAGCAATCCAATGTGACAGCAACAGATATTGATAAAGACAGCATTTGCATTTTATTGACAGAAAAAAACTTGCAGCAGAGAGCAAACATTGTAACTGAAATGTAGACATGTATATAGCGCACAATGCACAGCAGCAGTTTTTTTTTTAACCTCAAATGCGTATATGCAGCATGGATAATATACAGATGTGTAAAACTTGAGCAGAGATACCAAACAATGAGGAACTAACCTCCTCCACAGCTATTAGGCTCTAATGAACATACCGCTATGAAGTCGCCCCTTTTTCTGATCTGCAGATGTGAACTAAAACATTATTGGCCTGAAGTCTTAAACAACGCTGTTTAGAGGAATTTAAAATAAATATTGTCTTTCCTCAATTGTCATGCTTCATGAAACTACAATCTTGGATACATAATGTGTCCAGGAAAAAAAACGAATACTTGTCAGTTTCTTCTTCTGTACATAAAAACAACCAGTTTAGTTAATTTGTCAGAAAACCGTGTCAAAAGAAAACATAATTTGCAATGACATAGTCATTGTTTTCATCCCAAAGTGATCTTCACTTTTCTTGCCCCAATAGGCCTATCATTCAGGTCCATAACAGCAGCCATTGCTTCATCTTGGGAGTCAAAAGCAACCATTGCTTCCCCAGTGGGCAAACCTTTCTCATTGAATTGCAAGCATACAGAACCAGGCAACACTTGATATCCATAGAAAAAATCAATTATCTCATCAACAGTCACAGTAAAGGGCATGTTTTGAATTTTGACAATGGTGGGCCGTGAATTACCTGGACCACTGGAAGGTCCTCTAAGACTCTCAGAAGCTGGCCTCTGACCTTGGCTCCCTCCATGATTTTGGCCGATGGCTTTACGAGAAGATCCATTATCAAATGATGGGATGCCCCTTAATGGCTCTGGTGCACCAAAGCCAGAAGGTGCACTGGGTCTGAAACCAGGGTGCTCTAGAACAGGACCGGGCAGGGGTCCTCCAACCATTGGTGGGGGAAGGCCTAGCGAGACATCACCCAAAGCAGCACCAAGTGGCGGCAAAGGCGGTGGACCTGCCAGTCCATTACCTGGGGCAACGAATGGGTTGACAAAAGGGGGACCGTTGCCAAGGGTCCCTACAGCATTTCTCAGAAAACTAAACTCATCGCCTGTCATTCCTGGAAAAGCATGAGGCACTTGGGGAACTTGGGCCTGGGGCTGCGCGTGTGCATGAGAATGGGCATGGGAATTTCCTAGGGATTTCTGGCCTCTCTTTGCTTGTGGAGGAGGATTTCTCTCAACTTCCTTCATCTGATCGAATGTTACCAAATGAACAAAAGCATCCCTGCCATTCAATTTTTGCCTGTGGAGTCTCTCTGCTTTCAGTGCATCCTCGTCAGACTTAAACTGCACAATAGCCTGGCCAAGACCATTACCGTTTGCGTCAACTAGCACCTTAAGACTTTCCTCAAACAACTGAATGCCATCAAGAAAAAGACGGACATCTTTTTTTGTCACGTTATAAGGAATATTGGTTATGTGAGCACAACTCTTGGCACTCTTTCCTCCTCCTGAGCTATTCTTCTGATCACCCTGGGAACCCTGCATTCGTTTTCGAATGGTGTCTATCTTTTCATACATGTTTTTCTTTGTGATCGGATGCACCTGAATAAACCGACTACCCATGTACTGCATATGGCATCCGAGAGCAGCTTTGTAATCATTTTCATTCCTAAACTCCACAAATCCCTCACCGGTTGCCCTGCCATTGGGACCGTATGCAATGTAAATGCTATCTTCAACAATGTCAAGATTTTTGAAAAACTCAAAGATCTGCTTGTTTTCGGCTTCATACGGGAGTCCTTTCAAATACACACAGAATTCTAGTTTGTGGGGAGATCGGGATCTGGCTCGCTCGCGACCAGAGGGTGGTGGCGAATTGGCACTTCTGCGACGATGGCGATTGTGTTCGGAGTCACCACCTGGTTTAGACTGTCCTGCACTCTCTCTCCACTGTCGCTCTGTAGCTGGAGAAACTTCAACGTATCTTTGGCCAATCATTCCAGCATTTCTTTTCAGAGCTTCAAAAGACTCTTGGGGCGAGAAGAACTTAACCAATGCCCTGCCGTTGTTTCTACCCAGGTGGTCTTTGAGCAAACGAACAGACTCAATCCCAAGTCCCTGGAAGAAATCTCGGACTTCACATTCAGTGACTGAAAAAGGAAGGCCGTGTAGATGAACATAAAACTCATCTGGGTTTGTCGGTGCTGATTTCATGTGAGATTGGAGGTTAAGGGGGTTAAGGGGGTTTAGAGGGTTTAGGTGATTCAGGAACATTGGATTGTGATTTCCGAGAGACATTGGACCAGAGGCACCTATACCACCAGATAAAGGGCCGACTGGGGGAGGGACACCAGGATTGAATGGAGGAAGCGCAGACATGTGCGTCATGTGTGCAATGGGAGGGACCGGAGGCACTGACGTTAGCGGATTAACAGCAGGTACTGGTGGTAATGTGGATACTGGTGGGGGTCCTGGCATGGGGGGCATCGGTGGTAGAGTTGGCATGGTGGGCAAGGGAGGTATTGGGGGAGGTACAGAGTTCAAGGACGACATTGCCGTTGTCATTGTTGATCCCAAACTAAGACTTGGGCTGCTAAAATTATTAAAGTTTGGGGGCATATTTCCCATGGTAGTGGTCGAAAAGGTAGGGACAGTCTTGTTGCTTACAGGCTCGTGTGTTGACACTGCTGTGGTGGCTGTAGTCGAAGTTGTGTTACTAAAACCTTGTGCTGTGGTTGCCAAGTTGCCCCTTCCACTTCCACCAGTACTAACAGGTGGACCCGGCCTACTGCCATTTCCTGTGGCAACCTCTGCACTGCCGGTTTCAAAGCGCCTACGGCTCAGCTCAATCATGTTTTGCATTTCTGTTTTGCTACTCAGTAACAGAGACACCTTGGAACCTTTGATCGAGCCCCCTGTGCGCATCATTCCAAGCCTTGCATCTTCATCTGTGGCGAACACGATAAAAGCCTCACCGTGTTCACCCCCTACAATATGCACACCACCATCCGGGATGGTCAATCCAGAGAAGAAATGACGTATGTCCATAGTCCCAGCCACAATGGGGAGACCCTGCAAACGGATGACCACAGCCATGCTGAGGTGCAACAAAACACACCTGTAGATGAAAGAAGGCAACGACTGTCAGGCTATGGTAAAAGGTAAAAAGATAAAACAGAGAACCAGTATACAAACCACAAGACAATTAACAGCAAGACCAAAGATTATGTGAGAAACATTATGACAACAGCAGAATAAACAGCGCATGAATTTTAACACAAAGCCTAACACAGATTCTTAGCTCATCACACCTTTTAATGGCTTTGGAGTCATAGCTAAAGCACACTAGCTAGCATACTGCATTTCACTTTATATACAATACAACAATTTAGAATGAGGTCAAATCATTAAACACTTAATCTTGAAAGACTACATAACAAGATAACTACATAAAACAATGTTAAACACACCCATTGCCTGAGTTTAACTGAGAACTGAAGTCACAATCTTCAAATATGTCAGAAGTTTGACAACACTAATAATGTTATTTGTATAGCAAATGCAGCCCAGTCCAGTGTCCTGGTCCTGAGGACCCACAGCACTGCACATTTTTTTATATCTGACATAATCAGTTCAGTTCATTGAGCTTTCTCCTAATGAGCTAATGATCTGAATCGGGTGTTTTAAATAAAGGAAAAAAAATGCAGTGCTGTGGGACCCTAGGACCAGGACACAGGACCAGCATTGAAAACCACTGTTTTAGCTTATTTTACACAGTCCTTGGCTTGAAGATTGCTGACCAAAGGATTCCCACACATTTTGACCTAAACAAGATACTCTGAAGAATATGGGTAACCAAACAGGCCCAGGGCTCCATTGACTTCCATAGTATGGAAAAAAAAATACTATGGAAGTCAGTGGGACCCTGGACCTGTTTGGTTACCCATATTTTTCAAAATATCTTCTTATTCTTAATCTTCTTCGTGTTCAGCAGAAGAAAGAAATTCATGCAGGTTTGGAACAACTTGAGGGTGAGTAAATGACTAAATTTTCCTTTTTGGGTGAACTATCCCTTTAACTTTTCCAGAGTTAAAAATTACAACTTAAAAATTATCCTTATATTTCCAGGTTTTTAACAACTGTGGGAAGCAGGGCCAAACAATAAGGACTGCCCGATGGCCCGGGACCAGAGTAAACGTCGCTCGGGACAGTTTACGCAACGGTCACTTGCCCAATTGGGCCAGTGCTGCATTACGAGTTTATCATTTGCACGTGTTTTTAAGCCTTGCCAATTTAAATAAGTGTAAGACAGCGCAAAAGAGAAATCAATTCAACAGTGTGAGAAGTTTTGTGTGCGCACACATCTGAAGCGCACATCCACAAAAGACGCTTCTCCGACAGCATGCGAATGCTGAATAGAGCTCTCGATCACGTCTATTTTTGAACTGACATATTCACACAAAATAACTTCTAAAAATGTTTCAGAGTATCCTAGTAAAAACAGTCTGTTATATCTTAAGAGAACATGAAGAGTTGAGAAATACAACACATGTGTAACAGTATATTGGATCCATGCAGCTCTTAAAGTGACAGCTGCCTAATAAACCTGCAGCTGTGTTTGTTTTAATGTTAATCAAACAATATCTATTTTATTTATTTTAATTACTATTTTATAGTGGGGTCAGGTAAATTTTTGGCAGGGCAAATACAAATTTTAACCACTGGCCTGACCGGACCAGCAGAAAAAAATTCTTAGCTTTGAGCCCTGGGAACCCTCTGGAAAAAAATGTATTTGCTTTTTAACATTTTACTGTAGCCAGCAAAACGTCCCCCAAAACAATAATAGCATTGTAAAAATTTTAATAGCATTGTAGATTGTCATCCATTCACAAAGAATCCATACTGCAATGATATATTACTCAAGACAACAAAAAATTTCTAACAAATTTCGACATTTCTAAATTTATTAATTTTTCTCACTCTTTTATTAAACATTTTAAAAAAATAAGTTGACCAAATATTTCTACGTTTGTTTGACTAAGATCCCTCAAATGCTTACCTGTATTTAAAGTGCTGCTTCGTTACAAGATGCACAGGATACCCAAGCCAATCCTGACGGCAATCATTTAAAATCAATTCTCGACTGTAATAAAAAGAATAAATGGAGGGAAATATATGTAAACAGCATTAGAACAATCATACCCATGAGTGTCTCCAAGAAAACCATCCAGCAATTTCCAGCCCATTTAGTAACATTCTGCTACAGCAAAACAATAAATTGAATCACCACTTGTGCACATCAGAAGTTTGCCGGCTGCTTCGCAAAATCCATAAACATTAAAATTGGTCTTAGAAAACATGAATGTCATGTATTTCATGAACCCCAGCAAACATTCACACTTAACAGCAACACATCAAAATACAGGAACATTTTTAAACATTGTGTAGTATATTAAGCTAGAAAAACAGATTGTGACCTTTCATAGAAGTGAAGATAAAATCTGATAATGTTGGTAAATTGTGAGCAATGAATAAGAAACGTAATTAGAGAACCTCTCTAAAAGCATCTAGCCTGTTTAATCCTAACTCGTGTATTTCTAATCTGTAAATTGGTAACCTGTAAACATACAAGAATATCAGAAAAAAGGCCAATTTAGACACTAAAAAGTACAACCACTGTAGACACCTCTCTTCACTATTACACTACAAAAGAACATGAAATTTACACTCAACTTAGTCCATGGCACTTAAAGGGATGGTTTACCCCAAAATTTTAAATCTGTCATAATTTACTCAACCTTCATGCTGTTCCAAATCTATAAGACTTATTAGCCTAATTTTATCTTCAGTACACAAATGGAGATATTTATACAATATTCTTTCATCATCTTTGTCAATACCTTGAAAGTCCATGCAACTAAAACTTTAGGCTAATTCATCAAAAAAGTACAAAAATAGATTGTAAAAGTAATCCATAAGTTAGGCTATAGAGTGGTTTAAATCCAAGTGTTCTGACATGATCGCTTTAATTGAATATTTTATTAATGGGTCTTATGGGTTAGGGTGAGAAAATTATAACAGATTTGTGTGTGTGTGTGTGTGTGTGTGTGAACTGTTTAAATTGGAAGAGAAGTATTTGATCACCTACCACCAGAAACCACAAAAACTAGGTAAGTTGAGTAAAACAGTGTCTTCAAACACAAAATGAGCAACAACCTCCAACATTTTGCTTGATAAGGTTAATACAATGTTAAGTGGAAACTACGTCACATAATCAGACGCTAATAACCATGTGGACATAAAACTGAATGCATGTAGGCCAAAAAACAGGTAGAAACTACTAAAAACCAAATAATTAAAGTATGACATCAAGGTTGAGGTCTGTTAATTGCACTTTAAAAAACGTTGTATAAAAACCATAACTTGGCGATTTCCATTGCATCAACACTCCAATGTCACCATAATCAAACACTCCAATGTCAACATAAACGACCCCTCAAAGTACAATGTTATGCTTATGCTGAAATATGACGAAGTGTCAACAAACTTGATACAACATCGAATATGAAATGAGCTTCATCCAGGCAACTTTGCTTATTTTGAACGTTTACAGCTTGCTTTAGCTGGAACAACCACTGAAATAAAATAGCGAATCATAACAATAGAAACATGTAAAGCCGTTCGAGAAAAGCTTTGAAAACACAGCACTCTTAGATTTCTTAAAATGAAATGATCTAAGTAAATAGAGTTTAACAATAACATCAATCGTATGGCGTCATCAGCCATTCAAACCTCAAAACCAGCGAGATGACAAAATGGCGCCGTCTGTATTTACCAGCGCAAATGGATTGATGTCGTCTACAACTGAAACAAAGCTCGCTGCCATTTTCACAGTTCTTCAAATCAGCATAGCACGTTTTAGAGATCTGAAAACAACATTCACTGCACGGAAAGGAAGGGATGTCTGGCTAGCGGTGCATTGTCCATTTAAACAGCTCATTGCTTGCAGCTCACAATCACCCTGCCTTCCATTAAGCGTATAAAACCACTGCATGTTGCAAATGTCGAGAGTGTTGTGTATGGCTACATGAAATACATTGTGTGAATTGATGTACTTTGCATATTCTTACCGAAATTATTTGTCTTAACTGATCTTTTGAAAATAATAAAGACGATGCGCTTCAGTCGTCTTCTTCCACCTCTTGTTCGTCAGCGTCTTATCGTCGTGCTCAATCTGTTCAGTATCGACAGGAGAAAGATCGACGGCGCTTGCGCTGATGTAAGCCAATCAGTAAACGCGCAGCAGAGACATACGCTCGCTGTAGTAGGTGGGTCACTTGAGCAAGTGGTAGTCACTGCAGAGTCAAATGACGACTGGCTCCTCCTCTCTGGAGCTCCAATGGGGTTGGATTAGTCCAGCTCCTCCTCTCTGGAGCTCCAATGGGGTGGAGGGATAGAGTTGTGGGTAGGGTAAGGCAGAGCCATATATGACTCTGGGTTAGGGTTAGGGTGTGGTTGTGTGGTTGGATAGTCTAGCTCCAGTCTAGATGGAGTCTAGACGTCCAGCAAGGAGGAGCGAATGTGAAGCAGGACGTCATTGGACTCTGCAGTGAGCACCACTTGCAGAACTCTATGGATGGTCGGATGGAATTTATGATCGTATTTGCTTATTAGTCTAGATGGAAATAGGGGTCCACGCGCACCCCCCGGCTTTTTTTATGCCACCTGATTTTTTTAAATCTTTAAAGTGTCTATTTTCAGAATCTGCCAGGTACCAAGCTGAATTAATGTCCCAAAGGCTTCATTTTTAACCCTTTGCGGAACCCGACCAGAACCCGAAAAATAAAAAAAATTATACATCAAAAGTTATGGCACTTTATATCACATTAGATTTTTCGGGTTTGGTGCAAAGGTTTAAAAATAAAGCATTTTGGACATTATTTCAGCTTGGTACCCAATTTAATTTTAAAATAGACACCTGAATGATAAAGAAATAACAGTTTGTGAAAAAAAAAAATCACCCTATGCGCTTGAGAAAACGAAAATATAGTTGATCCTCTACACATTTTTGGCCATTTTTTGCTATTTTTGTCCAGAAATAGGGTCAATATGTTTTCAAATGTCAAAAATAACCATTTCATTCAATTCCTGGGGTCAGAATTGTATGGGAAAATATGTTAATTTGTCTCTGTATGTTGTTTACTTCAAATGTTATGCCACTTTCTATATAATTTTTGGATTTTTCGGGTTCTGGTCGGGTGCAGCAAAGGGTTAAAAATAAAGCATTTTGGACATTATTTCAGCTTGGTACCCAATTTAATTTTAAAATAGACACTTGAATGATAAAGAAATAACAGTTTGTGAAAAAAAAATCACCCTATGCTCTTGAGAAAATGAAAATATAGTTGATCCTCTACATATTTTTGGCCATTTTTTGCTATTTTTGTCCAGAAATAGGGTCAATATGTTTTCAAATGTCAAAAATAACCATTCCATTCAATTCCTGGGGTCAGAATTGTATGAAAAAATATGTTCATTTGTGTCTGTATGTTGTTTACTTCAAATGTTATGCCACTTTCTATATAATTTTTAGATTTTTCGGGGTCCGGTCGGGTGCAGCAAAGGGTTAAAAATGAAGCCTTTGGGACATTATTTCAGCTTGGCACCTGGCAGATTCTGAAAATAGACACTTTAAAGATTTGCAAAAATCAGGTGGCATAAAAAAAGCCGGGGGGTGCGCGTGGACCCCTATTTCCATCTAGACTATATCTAGTGTGACTTGTTCTGCGTTCACACCATGTCAGCTTGAATAAATCATTTTGATTAAAGATTATGGGGGCACATGATTAAAAAAACAATAATGATGTGCACAGATAAATCATTTATATTAAACACTGCAATATTTCATTAAAAAAAAAAACAAGAATTATCCATTTTGATTTCATGGTGACTTGCCTTTTTTTTTTCTCTTTTCTGTCAATGTGTTTGTTTGTGTGTGTGTGTGTGTGTGTCCTGTTAAACCCTACATTATGGGGACAAAATTTAATACCAGAAATGTTTGATCTTGTGTGGGGACATTTTTTGATCCCCATGAGGAAAACAGCTAATAAATCATACTAAATCGTGTTTTGTAAAAATGTAAAACTGCAGAAAGTTTTCTTTGATGGGTAGGGTTAGGGGATAGAATATGCAGTTTGCACTGTATAAAAATCATTATGTCTATGGAAAGTCTCCATAAAACATGCAAAACCCAACATGTGTGTGTGTTTGTTGATTTTGAGGATATTTTATGTAAAAGAACCATGCTAAAAAAGTACTTTGAAACTGAAAATAGACAGACAGATATATATTCAATACATTTTAAAACAACGGATTAATTAAGGAGACTTTTATTTTGACACAGACTCACACAGTAGAGGAAGTACTCACTTGGTTAACTTCCTGTTCTAAATGCATGTGGGAAGTCCATGCGGATAGCTTTTTTCACCTAGTTGTCTTAGTTTATGAGCTGAGCTATACACTATTTGTTAACTGCTCGAATATTTAGATAATTAGATCAAGCAGTGTTTTTTTATCACCCGATGACAGCATGGTCCGAGCAAGAAGGTTAGTAGTACACTACAATGTGTCGTCGTCTACGACTAAACCAGTTAGTTTATTGTATTCCGCATCGTTACTACTAACAAATTGTATAAATAGACACGAGACAAAGCAGATTTTTGGACTCCTGCACTACAAATGCCGGTGCAAACAGTTATAATTAATTTATTACATCGTTATAATTTTGCAAATGCATTTTGTTTTCATTTCAAAGGGCAGTAAAAAAGCCTAGAACAAAGAGGCAACAAGAATTTGACAGCGATGATCCTGAAGCTTATAAAAATGAAGACAAGCCAGATAAGGTCATTATATATATATATGTATATATAAACAACTTGGTTCACATACAATTGTGGCATTCTGGTTGTAAACATCTGTGTTTTCTTTTCAGAATTCGTCAACATATGTGGAGGATAAAATTGATGAATTCCACAATGAAAGAATCTCTGTGAGTTGTAGTTTTTTCATGTTCTTTATGCACGAACAGGCATGATATTATCCTAGTACATGTTTGATCTTTGACTTTGGTCTGTAGAATCTCTTGGCTCGAGGGGTGCAGGAAGACAGCGATCAAGAGGACGGAGATAAAGCTGTAAGTTAATGAAACAATTACAAAACAATTGATAACTGGTAGCATGATTTTAAAGGCTTTTTATCGATGGTAATACTTTTTTTGAAGATCACCATTGTTTTTTCTATTTTTCTAGGAGGAGGTCATGCCCTTGACAATTTCTGAATCAGAGGATGATGAAGAAGAGGATAATAAAGAGGAGACCGACATGGAGAGTGACCTGGAAGGAAAGAAAGATGATGGTAATGTACTTTAAAAATATTCCAAATATAACTGGTTGTGTGTATTTAAGTATCCAAAAGCATTTAAAGAATATTTAAGCATATAAAAGTATTTTATTGCCCTGCACATTGATGTTTTAGGCATTGTCTCTAACACTTCCATTTTTACAGATCTTCCAAATGACATGGCTTGGGGAGAGAAAAAGAAGATTTTTTATAATTCTGATTATGCCACCAAAAGTAAGCATTTTTCATCTGACCTACATACTGTATATATGACACATTATAGCTTTGTTATTTTGCAATGCATAATATATACATATAATAGCATGTTTGATTTGTATATTTTGTAGAGGGGAAATCTCTTCAAGAGGTTGAGGCAGAAGACAAAGAAGAGGAAGAGGAGGCCAAAAACATTCAAAGAAGATTGGCAGCCAACCTAAGCGAAGAAGATTATGATCTAAACCTGCTTGAAGTACTACAATGCTTGGGATATACATTGGGAGAGTTCAGGTGTTTGCATCATATTACTCAGTTTTTGTATTTTCCTGTGGTCTATTAGGAGTTTGCAGCAAACGCTGAAGGGGAGAAGGAGGTTGAAAAAGAGGAAAGGATTGTGAAAGATTTGAAGACCATGTCTCAGAAGGAAAAGCTCAAACTGCTGAAGAAAGAATCACCAGAGTTGTTGGAACTTATTCAGGACTTCAAAGCAAAGGTAAAGGCTTGCATCAGTGACATGTATCATGTGGTCTTTTTGCATTGCATTGCATTGCTATTAAGGGCTGTTGCATTTGTAAATTTGAGTATTTTTTGCATACTCAGCTCACAGAATTGAGGGATGAAGTTCAGCCCCTTGTGGAGATGGTCAAAGATGGACGGATTCCTCCTGGAAAGGTGAGTTAAATCTACAAAATTATTGCTGGAAATAGACAATTATTCATTTTGAATGTAATTGCATTTAAAATTGACATTTTATTTTTGCTTCGTATCCTTTCCATCCTCTAGGGTGCAAAATACCTCATTACAAAGCAGCAACTTTATCTCAAGTAAGCCTCACCTATATCATGTTATATTCTCTAATTCTGTGAGTGATTGCAGTATTTACATTATATAATATTTATATTCGAAGCACAAACAATACCATTCAAAAGTTTGTGGTCAGTAAGATTTCCACAGTAGTACTCTATTCAGCAAGGATGCCTTAAAATGCTGTTCTATTGAACTTTCAATAAATCAAAGAATCCCGAAAAAGAATATATCACAGTTTCCACAAACAATATCTGTAACCATTTGAAATTAGAGGCAACCACTGCATTAATCATGATCCAAACAAAGATGATTTAAATGAGATATACATAATTTGTAGATTTAAAGCAAAAACTGTGGTTTGACTTTAGCTTTGTGAAATTATGCTACATAAAACATACCTGCACAAAACTAAAACAGCAGACGGACTGAATGAAAAATCCCTCTCTGTTAGCATTTTCTTGGTTACTGCTGTAAACAAGCGTATCTGCAGGGTATCTGCAGGTCGGAGTAATGGGCGTTCTGAAAGGTAGTGGGTGTACAGAAAAAGAAACTTTACAATTGTTCGTGAAAGCTGCCTGTTAAGGTGTGGGGAAGGGTTAGGGATTAGTTTATGTTGTAGCATTGCGAATCTTCTGGAACGCCCCTACCTTTCAGAACGCCCATTACTCCAAACTGCAGCTATCCCTGTCTCGCTGACTGTAAAAAAGCAGCATTGCACTTCTAAACTACTTATTTAAGCATTATACGGAGGAGAGAGGGAAAGAAAAAGCAATTGAAACTTCTGAAGACAGTCAGTTCCCTTCAAAGATATATTCATAAACATAAACTCGCACCCCCTATTCAATATTTATATTTTTTTTGCCAATACTTTGACATTTTGGGAAATTATTGCAATGCAGTTTGTGTGCAAATCCGGAACAGAGATCGGCCAAAAAAACTAAAACGATTGATAGCCGGTCGACTGGTGCATCTCTAAATATTACTGTTTTACTGTATTTTTGATAAAATAAATACAGCTTTGGGGCACATAAGAGACTTTCAAAAACATTTTAAAAAATCGTTCTGACCCCAAACTTTTGAACAATAGTGCCATTCTATTTTTCACTATGCATATTCCCTTCTTTCCAGCTATTGCACAAATATTAGTTTTTATTTGGTTCTAAAAGCCAAGCGAATTCCAGCACATAACCATCCTGTGATTGAGAGATTGCTGACCTACAGAAATGTAAGTACAATCAAATTAACCACAGGCATTCATTTAATGAAGCTTTCAAGACTTCATCTCTTTATCACTTTCACAGCTGATAAATGAACTAGGAGCAGTAGATGCTAGACTGGCTCCTCAACTGCGGCAGCTTCTCTTTGGAGAACAGCAAGACAGAACTGCAAGGAGATCAGCCGGCAGCAAACATACCAAAGTAATTGCTTTTCCTTATTAATGTGTCAGTATTAGCACTGGCACCATTTTTGCTGAGTTTGACACGTCTTTATTTTAGGTATCAGACGAGGCTAAGTTAGAAGGAGAAGAGATGTCAGATTCAGACGAGGAAGCGAATCTGCGCTTCTACAACGCCATTGCGGAGAGGCAGAAACTCAAGAGGAAAAAGATTGAGATGCAGAACGAGGACGGGTTAGTCTATTTACAACATTCAGCCCTTGTGGCTTGTCATAATGTTTCAGAAACCTTACTGTCACTAACTGCATTACCAGATTGGTGGAAGAGGAACAGATGGAGGGAGATGCTAAAAGAAGGATCACCTATCAGGTGAGGTGTTGTGGTTAATATGCCTTCAACTCGTACCCAAACAACTTTTCAAACATCTTTAGCAACAAATGACCTGAAAGCCAGCCATTTCCCAAAACATCTATACAATTTTAAACAATATTACAGACAGTGTTATCATAATCACATCATATGTTTTGTGAAAAGATGTCCAAGAACAAAGGGCTCACACCCAAGAGGAAGAAGATTGACCGGAATCCCAGAGTCAAACACAGAGAGAAGTTCAGACGTGCCCAGATTCGTCGCAAGGGTCAGGTAAGTGTCATAGGATTTATTTGTTTAATTCACTTTCATTTGTAAAGCACTATCCAGAACGGACACTGATTACAGATTATTTGTGTCAGGTTCGTGAGGTGCGGCGCGAGGAGACGAGATACAGTGGAGAATGGTCTGGTATTCGTGCTGGAGTTAAGAGGAGCGTCAAATTCAAGTGATCAGTCTACAGATGATACTCATCCAAGCTTGAATGTGATATTAAAATGGACTTTTTCAGTGTTTTTTTTTTTTTATACTCGCTATCCCAGATATCAAAAGATGGAAATTACTTGTTTTATGCAACAGCTCATATAATGAATGAAATAAAATCTCAAGTTCAAAATTTCTGCAAAATGTTTTTTGGTGATGCATGCAGTGCTTTTCAAAACTGTTGTCATATTCAAAGAATGCACTAAAGCGTTTAATTTAATATTTATTGCAGAAACCTTTTTATACATATTATTGTAAATTAAATGTACATCATCAGCTGTTAAAGTGTGATTTGTTGTAGACAGACTCAATTTAAGAAACAAGAATAGATTTAAGATATTAGGCAAAGGTGAGTTTAAGATAACTACTGAAGCATATATTTATTAGTATCATTTTGTTTTTAAATTGATTAAAGGCCTAAGAATATTGCTAAAATAAGATGTTTGCAGATTTATTTGTACAAAGGAAATGAATATAAAGGAACTTGTTAGATCTGTAATAAGCAACTGAATTTCACAACAGAAGTTTCTGAATTTGAAGATGTCTATTTTCCAGGATAAGCTCTGTTCAAATTTGAACCATAATCGTTACAAGACAACAATAAACATTCCACATGTCTGAAAGAGCAACTTAGATTACATGCTATGAAATCACAGCAAGGTTTTTCATACTTGAGACATAAATTGACTGTGCGCTGCAGTCAGATTACTAACAATCCTGTCCTCAATCTCTACCTCTTTCTGCACTTCCTCATCTGTGAGGACCAGCTCGTGTTGCGTGTCTTTGGTGACCACAACCACATAACCACGCCGAGTGTCGAGAACATTTGCAACCACTGCCTGGTGGTTGTACGTTTCTAAGGCACGCCGTGCTCGCTCCAAAAGGATGGTGGGGTCCGTTTCCAGCTTGAAAGAGGTGACAAATGCCTGAGGTGCCCAGTCCTTCACCAATGGAGACAGCATCTTGGGAACCATCTTCATACTTATCTACATAACATAAACAAGCAAATGAACAACTTGTCATATATTGTTTAGAGCCTAGATTAACTAAATTTAGACTAGCACGAGTTTTTCTGCAAGGGAGTGCTAGGGGGTCCATGTTATAAAAGCATATTAAAGAAAAGAAAAGAAAAAGAATAAATGATTTAAAAAATACATCAAAACAGTACAGTATTATAGTAAGCAGAAAAAAGTAATAATGTAAAACTAAATATTTTACACATTATAATTTTTTCACATAAATAGGGTCTTTATCCATGAAAATACAATGTGGAATTTTAGAATTGGATCCCTTGCACAAGGGTGATCATATTTGGTGATCCGTGGCTTCTAAAAGACTGAATTAATATTTGTATTTTACAACACCTGAAGTGGCCCATTAGAGGACTGAATTTTATGTTCTGGCATTTCAGATGCTGGGATGTAGAAATCAGAAACAGCAGCAGCCAAATAAAACATAGCCTTGGACCCTAGGAGGGAAAAACAGAATAATTATAACTACTAGTAATCCCACTAAAAATGTATTCGGCCTAAAGTAATCAAAAGGTGGCTTTGTTTACCTATGGAGCTTAATGCTTGGGCTGCAGCTTTGAGAAGATGAAGGTACTCTGACAAGGTGTTGAATTCCACCGGCAGGAGTAATCCTGCAGCTTTCACTGCCTGATAGCACTTTAAAACCTTTGCAATGTTTGGAAGTGTGTTCTGATCCACCAGGATCTGACCAGTGTCCTCCTTACCAGTCTCTAATCGTAAGCTATCCAGTAAATTGACCCCTGCGTATAGACGAGTGTATGGGTAGAGAGAACGATGCCTGTGCAGAAAGATCACTGCATAGCCTGAGTCCAGGAAATACTCAGCAGAGGATGCCCCTCGCCGACCACTGCTGAAGTTGTCCAGGAATCGTACCGTTCGGGATTCCAGAGGAACTTTAGTTCCTCCCGAGGTGATCAGAACTACTCTGCGCCCGGCCGATCTGTGATGTTCAGCAAACTCTGCCATGAGTTTCCTGACCTCCTCCACATGAGAGGGGACCGCAAACTCTTCAGACAGTCTTCCATCCACTGCACATGAGGCTGAGGGGTCAAAGTGGGCCATTGTAAACCTGGAAGAAAAAAAAAAAGTTTCAGTTATTGAGGTGTTATCAATAGGTATGTGGTTATGAATGCCAATTTGGAATTAAAAATATGCTAAAAACAATGACCTGACACATTCCAGAGCCAAAATTGCATGCTACATAATTGTCACTGACCAGCACTGTATCAATATACTGTTGTTGGTCAACTATGAAATGAAGGTCAGATATATGTATTTTACCACATTAATGCAATAATTCCAAGTTAAGTGTGAGAAAGAGCATCATAATTATCATCATGACTTTCACAAGACAAAAACAAATTTTCTTGTAAAATGCGTACTACACTAATCTTGTGTGTTGCTAACTAAACACAATATAAACATTCTCGCTGTCAGTGTATGCTGCTCTTGTTATCGCGCTGATATTAATAAATGAACAAAATAAGCTAAACGAAGGTTTACCTGTGTGCTCACTCACAAATAAAACGCGAAAAAATATAATGTACTTGCGAATGACCCTAATAAACTTGGACTGAGTGTGTGACAGCTCGGCAGAAACAGTTCCTACAACTTATAGTGGTTGAGTGTGCGCATGCGCAGCTTTGGCTGTTGTGATTGGCTCTTTCAGAGGTCTGCTGTGTAAATTCCAAAATAAAGGTTTTTAGATTATTGTTATTCCCTCAGCTTTTATGTGGATCATGGAACAGTAATATGAAAAGACAGAAGTACACAGGAAAACAGATATACAAGAAGGACAGTGTAACACGTTATTTATTTAATGCATTTAATTTACTATGGTCAATAAACTGTGGTATAATTATCCATCCAACATGCAAAAAAAAAAAAAAAAAAAAAAAAAAGGAAGAATATAGGAAGAATGTAGTAAGTAGGCTTTGTAGGAAGAATGAACTACAAAATATGTGTAAACATGTAGTCCACCTCCAGGTTCACAGGGGGCAGCATTGTTTAAGCAATGCGAAATGAGAAGTATTTATACAGCTAAAAGCTGTATTATTATTATTATTAATGTTATATTTACCCATCCTAAAAATAAAGTTTAAGGTATTACCTAACTCTTTTTTATAAGATTCAAAATGATAAGAAAGATTAAGAAAATAATAATGGAATTAAATACAAGAAATAAAGAAGCTGTTATTTGAAAACAGAAACATGGTGTAAAAAAAGGGTAAAACTAGTGAGGAATATTTTTCTTCCTCCAGACACAGTGTGGAAACGTCGTCATTAAATTAACTTTATTTTATAATAATAATAATAATAATAATAATAATAATAATACCATCTATATTTTATTAAAAATTGGGTGGTCACTATTCACACATTCCAATGTACATTATATACCGCAAATCATTCGACATGATCTGTGACTTTATGACTTTATGATCTGTATTATTATCAGCAGTAAAGTTTACTATGAATCGATTAGTACATTTAATATTCGAAGTTTTTTTTGTGTACGATATGATTATGCTTAATATGATAATGGTAAATGTGAAAAGTCATTGATAATAATTATCATGACAATATTTTTATACACTTAAGGCACTACTTTCCGGCTGCAACCCTGTCGCAGCTTGGTACAGTGGGCCGTTCTCCGGCTAATGCCCAAAAGTAGTTCCGGATTTTAAATCCGCGCAGTCCCCGGATGTTAGCTATTCAGAGAGAAAGACGAACGAGCGAGAGAGAGGCGGAGAAGCTAGGAGACGCCACGGACAAACCGGTAAAGGGATTGCGGGTCTCAAACCCACGATAAACACGGAGAGCTGAGGCTCATTTCGAGGAGAGAGAGGGAGCTGTGATCGAAAAAAGGAAGGGGAGGGGACGCCTAACTTTGACAGACCTGCACTGGCCTCCAGTAGCGGACACGAGCCTGGGTGAGTGCGGGTGAACGTTACAAGCTCGCGACATGGAGCTCGCGAAGTTGAAGTCAGGGCCCGCGAAAAATGGACGACTTTAACTGTTAGTTGTGTGGTGCTGAAGTTCTGAGTAGAGCGGGAGGACAGACGTTCAGGCCTCAAGTGGTATGTTGCTGCCGCCGTCGGTCGGGGGCAGGTGGGGACACTGCAAGCTCCACTGTCACAGGGGAACAAGTTTAGTTAGCAAGCCAGCTAGCCGCCAATACGGTTGTTGTCAGATAGGTAGCGAGAGTGAGCAGCTAATTAGCCGCCAGTTTTACTTTAGCTCGCCTGCTTTTTGTTTGCGTATCTGACAGGCGTCTGACGTGAAATATTTGTGACTGAAACTCGGTCAGTAAGGTGAGCTGGAAGGGGGCTCTTCGACCGGGAGCTGCCAAACGAGCAACTTTAGGTCCTGTCAACTAACATTAGTTGGAGGTGGAGGCCGTATCTATTAATATTTTGGAAACAGACGCGCGGCAGCTGCGTGTCATTTTAAATACGAATCCTGGCCAACTTTTGGTGCCATTAATATGCATTCGAGCTCTGTTTTTGTGCCAAAAAGAGATGAAAGATTGTTTATGGAGCGTTATTGCGATTTTTAGTTTGACTGAATGAAGTTGTGCATGAGTTATTTTCATCTCTGTCAGCATATGCTGGATGAATTAGCGTTATATGTGAATTCGACGACGAGTGATAATACTTAGTAAGTTTCTACAGTTTGAATCCTATATAGAGCCACATTTGCAAGATTTCATACCTATCTAGGTTACCTTGGCTGTCATATCTAGTCAATGCAAGACTAGTCCCCTGTCTAGTCAACACCTGGAATGTTACCCGCTGTCTGTATTTGGGGTTTCCACTCTAGCTACTACAAATAGAGACCTTTGCTGTCATGTTGTGCTCCGTGTTGAAAATGCTTTCTTGTTGTTTATATCGCGATTTCTAACGTTTATAATTTGACATTGAGCCAAGACACCACAGGTGATGGTTAACACAAATATATATATATATATATCACTATACCTCCCCAGATGATTAATCTCTGTACAATATGACAGTTGCTACGTATTTCTGAAATGTTATGTTTAAATATGCAAATAAGTCGTTATCAAATAAAATATGCACAAATTTACATAAATTGTAATTTGTAAATAAAAAAAAAATATTTTGTTTACATTAGAGTTAAAGGGGTTTGAAGATCAGATTGTGAATTATTCTTATTTTATTCCATGTTTTAGTACAATCTTTGTCTTAGTATTTGTATCTGTATTTCTAATTTCTCTTGTAGAATGCCTGAGCATTTCAACAAACTGTCACTGACATCTTGTGCATATGACAAATGAGCTTGAAAATACTGTCAACAGTCAGAAAAAAATCATTTTCACCGTGTTTTTAGGAATTAAAAATAAATCAGGCAAATTATATATGAACAAGTCCTTCTGTAAAAACGTCATAATAGAGATGGTAATTAATCTGGAAAGTTTGGTGTAAGTTCTACTGAAGGGGAGATTTCTGGCTCAGTGCATGAAATAAAGCTAATTTTGAGAAAACATCCTTTAAAGATATATTTTGTAATGAATATGTATTGATGCATATAGAGAAACTGTAATATTTTAACTGTGTATTTTGGATGTTTTCTTGTTATGGAACAAAATAGCCGAACACCTAAAAATTGACCAGTGCTTGAAAAAACAATGGTTTTGCCTGTAGTTGACAATGACAGCTTGTCTGCATATTTTTGCATGCACGTTACATTTGTAATGGCCTGATAAAGATCGACCATCAGCATTCTATTAGTTATAATGGGATCCCCCCCCCCCCCCCCCCCCATTCACTTAAAGAGTAGAGTACGAATGGAGAGATGTTGAATTATGCACCAGCATGCTTAAAATATTGAATGATGGACATATGTGAACTACCCGAGACATATTTTCCCCACCCAGTCAGTGTGGCAGTACAATAGTGTGAAAGATTCACGTTAGCACCAGACTTGTTTGTCTTTGGGTTGTCAGCTCACAGAACGCAGAAAATGATTGAACCATCAGTTGCCTGTCAGAACATGCCTGGTGGTTCTTGTGCTGAAACTGATGCCTTTTAGTATTTACAATTATTGCATCAAGAACATTGTTACATTTGTTTAAAAATGATTTAAGTCACGCATGTTATGCTGTACATTTTGATCTCTGTAACTTTTTGTACCCTTGCATTAATATAAAATGTTATAGCAGACTATCAGGCTATAGGGGTGGGCAATATGACTAAAATCTTAAATAATAAAATTATACATTTTATTTCACGATAACAATATATATCACAATAATAGTTATTTGTGCTTTAAAGTTTTTAAGATATCAAAATTGAATTGAAATTTCATAAATCTCATCACCAATTTCAAAATCACACAAAAATTAATACTAGCCTAACTAACCTCAAGCACACTGAAGACAAGTAGATAGTCAGTGATAAAATAGGAACTAAGAAAATAATTACAAACAATAGGACAAAAAAACTACAATAGAACAAAGACACAAATGAAATA
The DNA here is from genome assembly GCF_949319135.1 of Squalius cephalus. Lineage (NCBI taxonomy): Eukaryota > Metazoa > Chordata > Actinopteri > Cypriniformes > Leuciscidae > Squalius > Squalius cephalus. The sequence continues at coordinate 22,796,241 of NC_137143.1, read as the reverse complement.
GACCTACCTGAAAATCCTCAAACATTAGATAAGCCTATAGAAATTGGCTACTACATATTGAATAAAGTAATAAAAAATGTACCAAAAATACTGTCTTTACTGTGTAAATTAAATATTAGGGCTGTCAAACGATTAATCGCATCCAAAATAAAAGTTTGTGTTTACATAATTTATGTCTGTGTACGGATTATAATTATTTTCTATATATAAATCCACACATGCATATATATATTTAAGAAAATGTGTTATTTATATATAATATAAATTTATATACACAGTATATACATGCAAATATTTCTTAAATATATACATGCATGTGTGTGTATTTATATATAGAAAATAATTATACACCGTACACACACATGTATTATGTAAAAACAAACTTTTATTTTGGATGCGATTAATCGCGATTAATCGTTTGACAGCCCTATTAAATATACATTTATTCTTGTTAAAGTTCCAAAAGTGATTCAGTCAAGAGCAGTGAGATTCTTTGATTAGCATTAATGTCAGTAACGGTAGCAGGTTTATTAGGCTGCTGTCACTTTAAGACCGAATGCACTGATCTACATGCGCTTTCTTTCTCAAATGTTTACGTTCACTTGAGACATAAACGACTGTGTTTATGAGGAGGACACTGGCAAAGACGGGTTTTTTGACACATAAGTGTGTTTATTTGACCGTTCAAGCCCAATAAGGCGTTAAAAACAGTTCAGTACTCGCACTGAATGAGCAGCGGCTTAATGTGCGTGCATTTCTCTCAGACAGCGCACGCATATATCGAAAATAGTCGTCTTTCGCTGCTTTTTGCTCTTGAATGGTTTAAAATCACTTGTTTTTCAAATGTGCTTACATTAGGGATGTTTTTGATAACAGCATACCTATTTTTGCTATTTTATTGAATTTGATCAGCTAATACCATACATCACCGAGTTCATTGCTGCTGCTTGCTCATGTTGTTGCTGTTGTTTTCCCACCAAAATGTCATTTCCTGGAGGATAGTGTCATTAGGGACCTGACATTTGTTAGTTAAATGTATATTATGTATTATATAGATATTAGAAAAGACTAACGGGGTGGAAAGTGACTGAGTACAGAAGAAAAACCTATGAATTGATTACCAAATAATACATGTTTTGTTTGAAACAGTTTTATTAGATAAATGTTTAAATATTTTAATGATTAAATGTCAGTCAAGTTTAAAATTCATCTCCGTTCATAAAAGTAAAATAAATATGGTTCACATCTTTACAAATTGTGATTTTTAGTATTTTCACAGTGAAGTCGATTGAGAGTAGCCATGAAAGAAGTTTTCGTTACTCTGGTTTTAAATCCTGTCTTAAGAAAGGTATTAGCCCTTAAGTGTCTTTTATCTTTTAACTTGTTCTGTATGTTGTTCATTAGTGCTTTGCTAAATGGGCTGGAATGGGAGCTGTTAAAGAACACAAGCATGGCATCTGTTGTAGCGTAGCATAACTGTTCCCATGCCAGGATCTGACGAGGCCTCCGCTGCAGTATTGCATACAAACTCGTCTCTGTCTTGCCCTCAGGCCTCAATGGGCATCCTGCCGCTACGTCTAAACTCACCTGGAAACTGCTGGCTTTATGCATTCCACCTACTTTATCATCGCTAAACGACGCCATAGGCTACACGCCAAATGGGGCATTGTATGGTGCTTTAGATCTTTGGTGACTGCGTTATTAATTTTTTATACGTTGGAGCTATAAGGTGTTCAGTGTAATGAGCTGTCTTTACCGTTACACTGTTTACAGTGTTTTTTGAGGCATTAGCATTTATTTAATTTTTTTTCCCCCTCTGCTGAATTGGTTGATGAGATTTTGTCCCACATTTAGAAAAGTTAAGCCTTATTCCAGCTGTGCTGCACAAACATCTGTTCTCTTACATTTGTGTCGTGTGAAACCAGTGTATCATTTTCTCTCTTTTTCTGTCTGGCTGCAACAAGTGGTTTGCTTCCCATTTTTCCCATTAGATTTTCACAGTCAGACAGATTTTAATTTGTAATGTTAAAAGCACCATAATGACATTGAATTAGTAGTAAGGCGTGTGTAGATTGAGCAGTCTGACGTGGGCAAAAAAGAGACAGCCCCTCACCTTTCGCATACCAATTGCTCATTTGGAATTCAGCGGTGGCCCTTTGCCCAGCCCTGTCTCACTCAGAGGCTTTTAATTTTTCCCCCTTGTTGAAGCGATTATTCAAATGGCAGTCCGTGAGATGAAGTTATCAGACCCCTGTTGGTAAATGGGGTCCAGGCAAGCTAAATGCATGGCTTCCCCAGCTCAGAAACCGCCCACCGCTTGTTACATTGCTCCTAATAAAATTAAATATCTTGATGATACATTTTTTATTGTTACTCTTCTGTATATTGTCTTCTTTAACTTCCTGCTACCCTCAGTGGTTGTCAATATGTGTTTGTTAAACATAGAAATTAGTCAGAGCATAGCACTCTTGCAATGCTAGTGTTAAAATAATTAGGGTTTATTAGTTAAATGAAGAATCATTTACAGTCTGGTAAGCAGTGTTGATTCAGAAAAGCTGCCACCATTAATCTTACACCCTCTTTCTTTTTGTATTAGGTATGTGATGAACATATTTTCATGATATTTTCAACTAGTCTGTGGTTGTCTGAAAGACTAGTCAACTAAACAGTGTGAAGGAGGCCAAGTATACTGTACTTAGGTTGTGTTCCTCAAGGATACATCAAAGCTGAGTGCAGCTTTAATAACAGTTAGATATAGGGCTGTGTTGGCAATATTGATTTCTCGATTTGAACTGATCTTCATTTTGATGAACCAACACTGATTCCTAAATCGCAATATTGATCTTTTAGTCCATGCTGTTTTCTGTTAATGCACAAACAAAACTTCACCAAACATCACATTATGTCACCTTAAAATGTACCAAATACACCTATTTTGTATTGTCTATTTCAAGGTATTGCAATAACGCCTTGCATGCCGAAGCTCTTGTTATGGCAAAATCCAATATAAAGCCTTGCTGTGCTAGTGGTGAGAGTCAGTAAGTAGCTCGGTCTTCATTAGCAAAGCCGTTCATCACTAGAATGCAGATGAGCTATGAAGCCATTCATCTGATTCCAATTTCAAACGTGTTTGCAGTTATATTATGTGAACCCACTTTTTCATGTGCAAGAAGTCTCTTTATGTAAAAGATCACCGGGGGATAATTGCACTTAAGTGAACCTCATTTAGAACTGACCAGGGCAATTACATAAACTGCAGTTCCAGGGCCAGGCATTTTTGGGCCACCGGTTGTAGGCCTGTCACGATAACTTCTTTTTGATAATATTGTCATTTTAAGACCATTTTATGCCATTTAATATAATCATAACAACAGCATAATAATGCAATTAGGCCTACACACTTTCTAATGACAACAAAATTGTAATTCTTAAGAATATTTAGCTACTGGAATTGGTGTCAAAAAATTAAATATCCTAAAAAAACTTGAATAAATAATTAAGAAAAAAACGCTTGCAAATGCACAAAAGGCACTTATATGATGATTTTCCATCTACAGATTATTCCCTGACTTTGTCTCAGTAAAGTACGGGTACATGTTATTGCTGAAAAACACAAACCTTACCTAGCAGTCAGATGTCCTTATGAAGAAAGGTACAGATGCCTTAGGCCATATCTGCTGCTAAATAAATTTTTCTAGAGGCGTATTTTTTTTTAAAAGTTGAACTTCGTGTAAATAATGCCGCGTCATGCACGAGATGCTGCAAAAGACGTGAGTGCAATGTTCAAATATGTCCGTCTAGTACACCTTTACATAGAAAAACAGCGGAGTGAAATGCAAAATGTGTCCTTGCAACTGCCATGTCCTGTGTGAAACGGCCTTAGCTGTGAGTGTGCACCATTTCACGCTGTCATGTTTATATTTGCAGCGGAACAGTGGATTACGGATTTATTTGGAATTAGGCTATTCTTCCAAACTGTCTGTAGGTGTAAGGAAAACTTTATAACGCCTCGCAAATGACACCTTCTTTTCACCTATCGATGTCTTCTCTGTGTATGAAGGAGCTGCCTGAGCCCCACTTTCACTTCCAACATGGAGAGCAGATGATAGAGGCAGCGCAGAATGTTGGTAACTAAATTTAATGCAAACATAATAAAAAAATTATCGAGGTCATGTCCATATATCGGTGTAATAGTAAGTATATTGCCTATATATGGCCTAACCAGTTGCTAGTTTTGCAGTTTTAAGGCTATGATCAGATAGGAAATGGAAACATTGAGTAGCAAAACAATTTTGAACATATTCATTCTCATGAATGACAATCAAAATATTTTAGCGAATACAAAAAAATGAGCTTTTCACAAGGTGTTACGAGCTGAAGCCAACTCAGTTTCTTCAGGCGAAACCCCAGGGGCTTTTGAGAGCTGTTTTATTATTAATATAATTCAGGAGCCAAATTTCGAGTTTTGCTCAGCTGGGTGCTTTAATCTATTTTTGCTGTAAATTAATGAATTTTTAAAGAGCCCCTCACTAGATATGGGTGGATGTGGGAATGCTGCACTGGTTCAGAGTTTTTCAAACAACCCCCCACCCCTGGGAAGAGGAGCGCGGATCTACCGAAGCACTATGCTTTCATTTTTTATTAATGCTGAAATACACTGCCAGAGCTCTACCAGTCTCTCCATGTACAGAGAACTTTGTTAGATGTTGGTGTGTGCTGTGCTGCACTGGCAGATCCAACAGCAGTTGGAACTTCAGATATGCAGTGCAGTGGACAGATTATGTGTCATCCGCCCCCATTACCTGGCTGGAGACCCGTTCTACCATCTAGATCAAGTTTTTCACGGGTGCAAACGGGCCTTGACTGCCTTTTTGGCCTCTTGCATCAGTTTGACTGACCTCCTTCCCCATCTACTGTAACGTTTTGTGGTTTCAGTAGGCTGCATGCAGTCAGTCACTTTCATTAACCATACGGCTTTACCTATTTGAGTACACATGCCCTCTGTTCACCACAGGCACGTCAGAGAAATGTGTGGGGATACACCTTGGGGTATTTTCATTCCTTTCAGTATGACTGCAGAAAAAATTCTTGCTGCATTGTCTATTTGTCCTTGGCGAAACAGGCTGGTCTGCAATGAAGCGTCACAGTGGAATTGAAGGACTTTGTGTATCTTGTGTCTCTTAAAACAGTAAGAGCAGCACAGAATACTTCACTTGGTGCATTCTAAAGGTAAAAGAGACTCTCTTGGTTGGCAGAGACATGGACGCTGTGAGCAGGGAAAGGATTTTACCTAGATTACACAGCTTAAATAATCACAATCAAGCTTAGCTAATAATGCCATTTAATAACCATTTTAATTACTTTAGCTTACTGCACACTCAGCTGTAGTTACAAATGCACTTCTGGGGAAGCCCTAATAACTTGCTAAAGATGGTCAATTATCCATGCTCTGTGCTCGGAGAGCAATTTCTGCCCAGTTCCCTCTATGTTTTGGTTTGTTTACCCCCATTTGATAGTTTTGAGTGGCCAAAGCTGTAATGCAGACATTTGTCTGATTAATAAAGCAAATTGGTTTAGTTGCTGTAGAAATGTAGAAGTTTTGTTTTTAAAGTTGCCTTTAAAAATTGCAAAATGGCAGACTGTTTATTTTAAAGTGTTGCATTTATTCTGTATTTTAAGACGTTTTTAAAAAGGATTTAAAGCTCTTAATGTTTCCCTTTTTCAACGTTAATTTGACATATTATTATGCTAATGGGACAATTGAATAATGCTTAGGTCACTTTCCTGAGGCAGTGAAATTACTTAATATAACTAAGCTAAATCTGATACCACAGTGTTGGGTTTCTGCGTCTCCTTGGGAAATGCTCAAGGTTTAGAAATTTTGCATCATAAAATTGTTTGGTTGCAGTGTTTTGAAGGAATTCTCAATATTATTCTCAATGTGAGTAGCATGAGTCTCATGTTCACCAGGCTACATTTATTTGATCTAAAATACAGTAAAAACAGTAATATTGTAAAATATTACAATTTAAAATAACTGTTTTCTATTTTAATTAGGGCTGGCCAATAAAGCTATAACAATAATTATTGCGATTATAATTTCCCTTGATAAAATTAAGGAACCACTAAACAGCGCTGTGAGATCCAGTGAAAAGTGTTTGAGTTTGGTGCAGAGTTCTCCCATACAAACCACAAATCAAATGCCTTGTGATTTAAACTATTGTAAAGCCAGATGAAACACTTAGCATTACACTTGTGTTTTGCACCCCATCTGGATATTAGGGGTGTAACGGTTCAAATTACTCACAGTTCGCTTTTTATCACGGTTTTAGGGTCTCTGTTTCGGTACTGTTCGAAATGTGCTATATTCAGATAAAAGAGACTACTGTCAGAAAATCAATCTACAAGTAATAGCACAAATTAATACAATTGAAAAAGATACAAATAAAAAAATGGTGTTTTTCAGGTAGGTTTCATTGTACTTTTCAGATATAAGTAATCAGATGTAAAATAACACTGTATATAACATTCACTGTATAAATTAAATAAAGATGAATCCTTGTTAAAGTTACAAAAGTTATTCAGTCAAGAGCAGAGAGTGATTTCTTTGTCTTTTGTTGTTTGATGAACATTAATTCTTTATCAGCGTTTTTAAAAAAAGTTGCCAACCACCACCAGCGTTTTTGATCATTTTCACAAAAATCTCATGGCCCCCAGAATATTTTGTTGTATGAATATCTGAACATGCAATATATCAAAAGAAAGAACAGACCCTCTGCTTTATTCTCATTTATTCTAGCTTCATGCATTCTTTTTTTTTTTTTTTTTTTTCATAAAAAAACTACATTTTGAGCAAAAAGCTGAGAAAATCACGTTTTTGTCCAAGACTACATCTGGATCAGATTCAGAACGATGATCAAAACATGGATGGAGTAAATAGGGTCCGTCAACACCTCAAATGCTTGCACAGTCCTGTAGCTCATTCAGTAACATTAGGCAGTTTTGATTTATACTGTTTAATGTTGATGATCACATCATTTCACATATGCATGTAGATGCGATATGGCCTAAAAAAAAATCCCTGATGTTTTCACAAAAAATCGAATTTATGATTTAAATCGATTTTTTCCACCCTATTTAAAATCTATCTGCAGATGACAAAGAAATTGTTCAAAACCAGTTTTAACTTTATTTTGTTTTGATTTTTCCCTTCTGGGATTTGATCTGTGCATTTAGCACACTATCGAGCATAAGTTACAGTGATGGCGTTCTGTGATGCATTTCACTTAAGTTCTTTCAACCTTTTGACTTCATTGACTAATAGTTTCTGCTGCACTAAATTGTTCTTAACATTCCTCTTAAAGAGAGTGTTTCTGTCATTATGCTTCAGAAAGTCCTTGAATGAGGCCAAAGAAGTGCTTCGTGAACCTGTGGAGCAAAGCTTTAAGATGACGTAGCTGACACCATAAGGGATTTCTCCGTCCCCCTTGAAGCCCCTCTCTCCTCCTGAAGTGTCACACTGCTGCATTCAACTGGCCTCTCTCACTTAACAAACAAGAGTTCTGTGGAGAATGCCTCATGTTACTCAAATGAGTCATATTTCCTTTGGACTCGGTGCTGCTCCCTTTGCACAGCTTGAATTAACTCGACTTGGGGGAGGGGTGCACTCATCCCCCTTTGACTCCAAAGCTTTTGGAGGCTTGGTTAGTGCCATTGGCCTTGTGGTGGTGTTTCAGTGACGGGACATGAGCCACACTGATCAATGGGTCTTTTAGAATGCCAGATCCCTTGGTGGCTGACACTGACATCAGGGTGGGCCGGCTGAGTCATCGTCTCCTAAATAGGCCGGCTGGAATCCTAGCCCTTGCAATGACCCCACCAGCGGCTGCAGGAGAGGAGGAAGCTGCACCTGGTGTCTAAACTCACTTTTATGATGCTCTGTTTGTTTGTTTTTATAATGCAAGCTTTAGAGGAAGTCTAGCTATGTATTTTGTAAGTTTATAGATTTGTGGGGTTATTTTATTATATTAGCTTAATATAAGGCAGCTTGCCCCCGTCAGATGCTTTAACAGATACATGTGCTGACAGATAGATACTTTTTTTTTTGCACTGTTTAATGCGTTTGTTTTCCTCAGTGCATAACTTACATTTCACAGGTATATTCTCCATCTGTAAATGTTACAATTTTTGCTGATTCATTACAAAGATTAACCATCATAGAGTGAAAGATTAATCATCTGCATGTTTTTTTGTCTCGTCGATTTACACATTCACACGATTTTAAACCATTCCAACGCAAGAAGAGGCGAAAGAGAACTCTGTACTCAGGCGCTGTTATTTGTGCGCACAGCCGCACGCATAGAGAGGTGCGTTTCAGATAGTGTGCAAACACGAATTAATTCATCTTTCGCGCCTTTTGGCATATTAACGGACACACAAAATGAAGTAAAAATGGCTAGTAATCGCGTGAATACAGTCAGTTATGTCTTAAGTGAATTTAAACAGTTGAGAAAGAAATCAGATTTGTATCATTTTATTGGATCTGTGCATTAGCTCTTAAAGTGACTGCAGCCCATAAATGCTTGCTGTTGTTTATGCCATTATTGTTAATCAAACTACAAAAGACAGCTTTAACAAAGATTAATCTGTTTATTTATTTATTTATACATACAGTGAGAACTATACAGTGTTATTTTACATTTAATTATTACATTTATGTACCTGAATACTACTGATAGATAGTTATTTGTAACTTTGTGTGATCTGTTGCACCACTAGTACTAGTAATACCAAGATATACAGTATCGCCATTCAACCAAAACATACTGAGAATTATTTATTTTTTTGGCCATATCCCCTAGTTGAAATGATGGTTTTTTCTTTCATGTTAATACAATTAAAAGCTGTATATTTAATGTATTGTTTCAAACGGTTGAATGAATCAAGGTGTTTTGAATATTTTTTAGATATCTCAGCCAGCCCTAATGTGCCTCAACACTCTAGAGGAGGCTCTGTGTTAGAGATCTAGTTTTACATGCTTCATGTATTGTAAGAAATTCATAAGTATTTAATGTTTTTGAAAGGGCAGTGTGCTGATTTGTGAACATGAGCCCTTTGCCAAATAGCTTCAGTCAGAAAGGCTCTTGCCTTCCCTATACCTGCACTGTTTTTGGTTTCCTGCCAGAATTGGTGAGTCACTTGAGACTGAATGACCTACTTTTAATGTCTTTAAGGAGTGCCAGAATGAGTTTTCCTTTTTTATAGAATAGAAGATAGAGTGGATAAATAAGGGTCTTAAAACCGTTTTTCGATTCAGGATGATGGTTAAGCTGTGTCAGTATGTGCAATTGTGCATCACCTCAAATAAATCGTACTGATAAAGCAAAAACAAACTCATGTTTGTTACTGAACATGAAATCTGAACCATTCAGTAGTCTAATGTTATCAGATAATTTTTTTCTCTGAGTAAAAGATCATTTTGCGTCTCTGGCGTACAGGATTTTGAAAGCATGGTTTGGTCTGACTACTCTAGAGAGGAAATCAAATGCTATGAAGGGAATGCTGTATTAGGGGATTTCCTAAGACCATCTTTCTCTGTTTAACTTGATGATGGGTCTTGCAGTGCAGTTTCGGGTAAAAGACATGACATTGGTAACGTGACACTAAGTCATACTGTAAAAAAACACATCTTGCAAAATTTTATCTGCTCTTATTTAAGCTTGAAATAACACTCCCCTTCCCAAATGGCACTTTGAACCACTAATTGCTGTTTCCCAGGATTTGTTGTCTCGCTTTGAATCAGAGACAAATTTGAACTGAATGTGGCTTCTTGCCTGCTTTTCCCCTTTTACAAGCCTCTGTCTTTGATGTCATCTGCTGTGAACCCTGCAGCTTCATCTGACACGAGCAGTCGTGCACAGACCAATCTTCCTGCAACCCCTAGTATGGCCGCTCCAGGGAGTGTGTTTATTCATTTAGTCTGATGTCTTTAAATACGGTTTGATACGTTCACATCCCCGTCTTGATTTACTATCCCATTAACATGCAAAAGAGGATGTTGCTTGTAAAAGCCACTGTGCGGTAGGGGGTAGCAGACTTTTTCATAGGGTGCTTAATGGCCGAACATTGTGACCACACATACCCAGTGCAAGTTGCCTTTTTTAAAGAGGCATTTTATTTAAGTCTACAAGACAGCAATGTGAAGGTTGCAAAAGGATCTGCAAATTTAAGGCCCTATGATTTCCGCGATGCGGAAAATGTGGACGGTATAATTTCATAGAATTTGTCAAATTTGATGAATAAATAAAAAATCAGGTCAGTACACTTAGATAAAATCTACTAGTGTCTCTGAATATTAAACCACAAAAAGACTATTTAAATATGAATCCTGCATATTCTTCGTGCCTCTGTGTGAATGAATGGCAGACGGGCTGTTTCATTTACCACACACACACTAAAGCATGTGTGTTTTTCAGCCTCTGCCGCCTCACTATATGTAGACATGAATGCATGAACTTCATCTTTAGAGCCGCTCTGAGAGTCACTTTGAGCATTTTACCGTTTAATTTGAGGTAAACTATCATCATATCATAAACACAGAAAATCAAAGGTCTTCATGGCAACCCGTCAAAATAAAAGTTCTGTTTAACTTGACAAAATTGTGACAGAAATATGTTTCTGTTATTTAGCTGTCTAAATGTAGTAGTAATAATAATAATTATTAAATCTTTCTTTTTTTAAAGAATGGGCTAATCACAATATTTCTTCCATGTTTTAATTTTAACAGTAAAGCTCTGTTGTGCTGCACTTTTTGACCAAAAAAGTTTAATTTCATATGATTAAAAGATAAATTAAATTAATGTTTTATTCCTTCATTTGATTGCCAGAAAAGAAAACACACAGAAGTTTTGGATTTTTTTTTAATATAAATTAAATTTTGTATTGTTTTTATGAATTCAGTTAATTAGACATGCTTTTTGATTATTAAAATTTAATTAAACCATTAAAATGTAATTCAGAAAACTTAAAACAGAAAACACAGAATTTGATAAAAAATAAAACATGTCATTTTTGTTAAACTTTTAATACATTTTTGCTAAATTGTATAAGTTTTGTGATTTCAATTAATTAGACATGCTTCTTGATTACTAAAATTTTATTTAACCATTAAGATGGATTAAGATGGGAGATTAAGATGGGAGTCATGATATTAAAAAAACAAAACAATGGAATTTTGGAAAAAATAAAACCGATTTCATATTTTATTTATTTGTCTGATACCATCCATGTTGAAATGAAATGAAAGCATGTGGAAAATTGGTGCGCAAGCACACTATGATGGCTGTGATGGCAAAGCTGTATTTTTATTACTCCAGTCTTCGGAGTAATATGCTGATTTGCTGCTTAAGAATGTTGAAAACAGTTGTGCTGCTTAATATTTTTGTGGAAACCATGATGCATTTTTTTTCAGGATTCTTTGATTCTTTGAATGAATTATTTGAACATTTATTTGAAATGCGTCTTTTGTAATATTACAGATGTCTGTACAGTTATTTTTTTATCAATTTAATGCATTCTGTTGAATAATAAAAGTATTCATTACTTGCAAAAAAAAAGTTTTTACTTACCCTGTTATTTTGAATAAAATAGTCTACTAAATTACAAAGTGTAATGACAAAGTATGATCAACAGAGCTGAAACAATTAGTCATTATCGGCAATGTCAACAGAAAAATGTTTACTTTTTTTGTTGAATATTCTTTTGACCTCATATGACCTATTGTAAGATCCTGCAATAATGCGTTTTGATCAGTGAGGCACTGTAGCACAAGATTGTAATGCAGCTCATCTGGATGAAATACATAATTTTTTGTTTGTTTTATTTATTAGGTATAACTCAATATTTAACTAATTCCAAAAGCTAAATAATAAACCAAAGCCTACTGATTAATTGGTGATATAATCGATGATTAGACGATTAATCGTTCTAATAATCGTTAGATTAGCCTACTTGTCAAAAAATCTTTTGTTGTAGCCCTAATGATCAAGCAAATTTCTTCCCTCTTTCTTATTGGTAAAGAAAACAAAAAAAAACATTTGCCTCAACTTTTCCCTTCATGAAATGCTTAAAGTTCCACACAAATTTTGAGTGCTGGAATCTTTTGAGATGTCAATACTAATATATGGCTCCTGGTGTCTGATAATGGCAGGTCAGCAGTTTGCACTAGAAATCCTCTGAATGAGTCATGCTGCCTGCCACATGACGTGTGACTTCTGCCAAGTGAGTCATCCGAAACTAGCAGTTCACAGATATACAGGGTTATAAGAATCAAATCTTCTACGGGTTAGAGATGGACAAGATTTTGTCTTGCTAGGGATTTCAGGCTGTATTTGCTTCAGTGTCCCTGCTCTTATAATAGGAGCAGGTAGATGGGAAGTAGGTAAAAAAAAAAAAGGGGGGGGGGGGGGGGGGTTATTACCAAGATGTTCAAATGAACTTTGATGACTTTTATAGTCACATATTTTCTGATGTAACTGAGGTGATGGAGCTTCTTATTGAGATATTCATAGAAAGTGAGCTGTCTCTCCTTTCATTCACACCGGCCAAACTTGAGTGTGCCCACTGTGATGTTTTTTTTTTTTAATGGGTTAGGTGAATTACACAGTAACAAAATGCAATTACATATTTTTACATTGGCAAATTATTATTATTATTTTTTTTTTTCATTTAGAATCTGGTGGCTTTTAATCATCCGGAGACCTCGATGAATTACAGACCAGTGAACAATTTATTCTTATGTTATTTTAATACATTTTCATGTTATAGGGGTGTCAGAAAATATCAATACACATGAATATCGCAATATTATGTCTACTGATACTGTAGCGATTTCTCATAAACGCTATGAGTAATCCTACATTCAGACAAACATGGTCAAGTTCATGTGCACATTCGCATCCTTTTCTGCAGATGTAAGTTGAAATATTACTTTTGTGTTGTATATATCTGATTAATCTCATATAGGATGCGTCAGCATCAGCTCAAACAGAAATGCCCGACATTGGGTTATTTGAGACGGTCATATTCTTTTTAAATGTTTCTTTTTAAAAAACATTGATATTATTAATAAACCACCAGTGTTATTTTTTTTTTTCTCATCATATTTTTTCAACAGTAGGCCTGTTAAAATCGGTTCTCGTAATGGCTTGGAATCACTTGATAAAGTAGATGAAAATATTGTGCAAGATGCGTGCAGTGCCAATCTAGCATATAATGTATATAAACATTATAATGACAACACTATAGAATGTTGTGAAATTGTGCTTTAGTTGCCCGTGTTTCAGCGCGTTGTTACGGGAAGAGTGCATCCACAATGGGATTAGCACTTTCTAGCTAACATGTAACTTAGTTCAAGTTCACTTGCATTTGCATCCTTTTGTGCAGAAGTTGTAATTTTATGTTTATGTTTTGTAACTAGGATATCTGATTAATCTAATACAAGATGTCATGTAGAAGGGGCTTATGTTTACTGGTGTTCATTTACTCTTCAGCTTCATCTCATGCAGCTATTCCTTTTAGATGTTTCTTTCTTGAAAACATTGATGCATTATTGATAAGCTAGCAGTGTTATTTTTCTAGTTATGTTCATATTTCGATAGACATTTTCACGTCGTATTTTTATTTGTCAACATTAATTTTCGTAGCAGTGTTTCAAATAAAATATTTGTATTATCGCCATGACAGACACCCATACCCCTTAAAACATTTTAATATTCTCATTACTCAGTAATTAATTATAGCCTACTGTTAATTTTTCAAGAATAGTGTCGTTTTTTTTGTTTTTTTTTCGTTCGATGGAGTGCTTGATGAACTAATTACACAAGTTATTTGTGTCTCTTGAAGAGAAACGCATGTACTGCAAATACATTACCAACCAAACAAAAGCACATTTTATCCTTGAGTGTTGTCGCGCTCTTGCTCATATAGCTTAAACTACCTGATGATCAGTAGCGGTTCACAAATAAAATAATTCAATAAATACCTATTTACAATAAGCACTTAACTCAAAAACTATTAAATAATAAAATAACTAGAGAATCTGACTAAAATTAGCTTAAACGCTATGATGAAAAAAAGGTGAATCCGTAATTTCTATAAAATTCAAAGGTACCGTGTTATTTCATCAGTCAGTCAGGAAAGTCTGGTGGTTGAAAGTAGTGGTCGACCGATATATCGCCGAGGCCGATATATCGGCCGATATTTGGAATTTTTTAGATATCGGCATCGGCCGATAAATCTTTCCGTTTGGCCGATATATTTCAAAACAGTTTGTGACTGTGCATTAGCGCTTTTTTCCACTGACGCGAACAGAGTGAGCGTGAATGAACTGAATACACACGCTCTGCTCCGCCCAGCACCGTAAGACAAGCCATTCAGAAGTGAAGCAGAGATCTGACAGACACAGTATATGACCATTCGCATTCGCATTCGCTTTCTAACCTGACGCTACATTGTGTTACACACAAAAACACTCCGGCGTGCAGCAGAGTCTATTCAAACAGTAGGCTACCGTGAAATGTCAGAGCCCAGCGGTAGCTCCAGTGGGGGTCACAGATGTGATATAAACGAATTCAAACAAAACGGAAAACATTTTACCTCACAAACAGTCAAAAATCCTGTGACTGGCTGTTCCTCATATACGCGCGTTGTTCTCGGGTTACATTTAAAATAGACGCTGTTTTCCAACGGACTCGCGTGCACGGAAAAGCTGGGTCGCGTCACTCGCGTGCATTACAGATCAGTGGTCGCGTGAGGTGGATGAGAGCAGAACACTATGCAATAATATTACGTTTGAAAATAAATCCTTGAAAATGTTATTCACTATCTACTGTATTTATTTATCCATGATTGGCATAATATCGTGTGTAGTAGGCTATACATTTTCATATGTTCATGTATGTCATGCAAATACATGTGACGGCTTGCAACGTTTTAAAGAAACAAACAAGCAAAACTAAACACATAAATCATTATTATTTAAATATACTTGAAGTAAAACAACCTGTTTAAAGTAAATAGTGTAAATAAACTATGTGAGATCTATATTGAACTATGTATTGTACATAAAACGTATGTAATTTCACATACTATTTTGTCATTAATTTATGAATATTGTTTAGATTGTTTAAATTAGATTGGTTCATTAATGATAAATGTTATTTGTAACCTGCAGTAAGCAGCAGTAATTATTTATGTGACTGAAAAAATGACTGTAAATATTAAAGCAGACAAGAAGCTGCACTAAAACTTTATTTATTGAAGTGTTACCTTACCTTTTTGTTTACATTTTAATTTCTTAGTAAATATTTTTTTTATTGCAAAAAGAACATTGCATAAATAGTATATACAATAAATGTTCATTTAGTTTCACCAATATTCTTTATGTCTCTCATTTACTGTATTCACATGTATTGTATCGGCCTCATATCGGCCAATCGGCCAGATTGCTTTCTCAATATCGGCATCGGCATCGGCCATTAAAAATCCCATATCGGTCGACCACTAGTTGAAAGCTTCTGGCAACATTAAATCCAGGAGAGAAAACAATTCTAGAGAAAGAGCAAGTAGAGCCATGGCAAATAAGCCATGCTAAAATCCAATACTCGGGACATCCCTTTACTTAGATTGCAGAAAATAGTGATTTGTGATATAAATAGAAATGCAGATCCCACTGTTTTGATTATATACCGTTTTTGCTCAGGTTTTATACATATAGTGGTGTGTTCTTTGATAGATCCTCTTCCTAAAAAACAAGAAATATTGCATCGTAACCAGATTCTTGGCGATACACAGCCCTATCATGTTATCTATAATAGTTATCTATAATATTACTAACTTTATTTTCCTGGTGACTATTGGAATTTTTCAAGATGAAAGTAAAACTATAATAATGTTGCTGATATGATAAACAAAGATTTAAAGCATCTCATTATCAGCAAAGTAAAAAGTCATTTGAGATGTTTGAAAATGTCAGGACTCTGACTGTGATTTATTTGATCTGCATCTGTCGATGGACTCAAATCTGGCATCTAGTACACACCAGAACAGCAGACATCACAATTCAACCTCTGCCAGCCAGTTTTATTTGCTTTTACTGTAATGTTCGCCCTTGTCTGCTGCATTCTTACTCTTGATTAAAAAAAAGTAATAAAGGATGAGAAAGGTTAAAACAAAAAGACAAATTATCCTTATTATTAATAATAAAAATAACAAAGGAGACATTTGGTTGTTAAAGTGCCCCTATTATGCTATTTTAAAGTTTCCTAATGTTGTTGTGGAGTCTCCTACAACATGTTTACATGCATCAAAGGTAAAAAAAAAAAAAAAAACCTGTTTAATTTCTGCATAATATACATTTGCACATCATCACATTTTCAGTGACTCTCAAACGACTCGTCAAATGAATCAATCTCTCGAAATCCCTCCTTTCCGCGATATACTCTGCTCTGATTGGCCAGACAGCTTAGTCTGTCGTGATTGGCCTACCGTGTACAGACAAAACAAAACCGCCCATTGCCATTACAACATCAGCTCTGCTTGTCCTGAGGCTTCCTATACTGTAAACTAAACAGAGTTACGAACAATGACGTCGATTTTACCATATCAATGTGCACGAGAGTCCGATGATGAAACATTGGAAGAACTGTTATTCAACTCGAACCTTCATCGAGTCTTCAGTAAAATAAAGGGAACACAGCAAAAGTGTAGGATTATACTGCTGTGATATCGTGGTAAAGATTAACTTTAACCACTGATTCTTCACATGCTCGTCCTTGGGCAGTGAAAAAAAACTGGCTTTACCTTCACATTATAGAGCACAGCACCGTCGTCTTAACATGATGCTGTCCAGTATCCACAGGAATCAGCTGCTGGTTTGAGGTTCAAGTTTTCCCTGGTGTGTGCACATGCAATAAGTGGGCGGGCAATATTCTAATGTTTCATCTTGACGTCACAAAGAAATGGCTTATGACTCGTTTGAAAAACGATTAATTTAATTGACTCCGAGTCGACTCTTACTTTTGAAAGACAATAACTTTATAAACGTGCACTTTCAGATTTAAAACTTTGCAGGATGTTTTCATTCACTTAGAGCTATGTTACACACTACATGAAAGGTCATTTTCAAAAATCCTTAATAGGGGCCCTTTAAAACAATCTGTAAAAAGTGGGCCAGCTTTTTAATAATAATAAATATGAAATAATAAATAATAATAATATTATTATTATTATTATTATATACAGATGTTTTCTTGTCCAAAGCTACTTGCTGTACATTTTTACAAAGCGGAGAGTCAGGGTTAGTCGATGGTGGGTAGCACAATCTCCGATCGTCTGAGGTTTGAATACACAATCTTTGGTTTTACCAGCCAGGTCTGAGACTGCAACCACAAAGCTCTCCCATCCCAGTATTATTGACTTATTTAAAAACACTTCATGGGACTGTGAGATATTGACCTGCCATGAATCATTGTTCTCTCTTATTTTTTCACCTGTGATAATTGTGTTGTTGCAGATGTTGGATTGGATTGGTGAGTGTGGCCCCTTTAAGTTCCTCTCTTGTTATGCTGCTGTATCTGGGCCCTGAACTGAAGCTCTTGCTCTCAAATGAGTGAAGCCTGGCAGAGGCAACCACTGGGAGTTTGATTTATCTCCACTCAAACTGTTCTGGAGCAGACATGCAAATCCAGTGAAATGAGTGCAGCCCGTTTCGTGTCGAAGCTAAGAAAGCGTTCACCGATTTTAAGTGGAGAGGAAATAAAGGTGAGCTTCAGACCGATTTGTAAAATAAAAAAGGGAGGAAAATGTGGAATTAGAAGGAAGACTACTAAGACATGGTTCGTAACAGGATTTCATTCACGTTCAAATCAAGTATTAATTAATTAACTGGATTTCCTGCTTAGTGTTTCTCTTATGGTGTTATTGTGCTCAAGGGGAAAGCTGTAAATGGTTTGGGTAATTGAGTATTAAACTAGAATAAACAAAGCTGGCACAGAGTGGTGAAAGTAAGCTGCTATTATGTTCTGGTTTGGTTGCTTTAGTATTAAGCAGACTATACATGTTGTTTAATGCATGTTTTATGTTCGGTTTTTAATATTACGATTTCCATCGTTAAAAAATGTGGGCAGCATGTTTTACAGTTTTATTCTTACTGTAGAAATGCTGAACTTTATGTTTCTATGAACTAAAAGAGGGGTTAATTGTATGCCTGGAGCAGTCTTATAGTTCAACTAAATGATCTTCCAAATCAATGAAAAATGCATCAGACATCGTTTCGCAGGCCTTAATACTCAGAGGATTTGAAGATACTGTTTGATGAGCTTCTTGCATCGATTCACAGTAAATCAGCACATTAAGTGTATTTGACTGGTATTGCTTTTTTCATGGCTTAGACTTGAGCGGTAGTTCACGCCGAGATTTCAAAGTGTTTATTACCTCCTGAGCTGGTAATTGAGCTAGCAGGCCATCTGCATTTCCCCCAGAACAGCTGTTTGGCTGTATTGTGTAATGCCATTTTGGACGCAGTTAACTCCGGTTCAATCCAAGCTATTCTTTAATCCAACTTTTTAATAGTATTGTCTTGCATAGTTTGTTTATCATGTGTTTTAACCCTAATGTCAGTGTAGCATGCTAAAGCTAATGCTTGCTGCATTAGGCTATAAGTTTAATTTTCAGACATTCTATGCAACATGATTATGATCATAATTGTTGCAAAACATGTCTTGGCTACTGTATCAAAAACATTTTCAGTAATGTGTGGCTAGCGTAAGGGTTACTGAGTTGGGTTAATAACTGAGAGAATAGTGGGTCTTGTGGGTCATAGTACTGATCATTCTCAATAGTAGGGATGCACGATATATCGACCACATATCAATATCGGCCGATTAAATGGTCATTTTTGATGTTATCCTTATCGATCCGATAAGAAAATTAGGCCGATATATCAAAGCCGATAGATAATAGATTATTTACTTAAGTTAAGAGATGCGCCATGATGGTTTTGAATGATTGGAATCAGAAAAGGAAGATAGTACAGTGCAGCACAAATCTGTCACATAGGCTTCATAACATTATAATAAGAGCACGCCTATAAAAGCATGTTGTTCATGCTAACTAATTCTAACAAAATAAAGAAAGTTGGCCATAGGAGTGTAAAATTAATTTGAAAAGTTAAGGAATCTTACACTGGTTTAAACTAGGCTACTGTATTGTATATGTTTGATTTATGTTGAAGTGTTTGTTACATGGCTTTTAATGGTGAGCCTTTTGTTTATGTATTCAGGCTATCAAAGTATATCAAAATTAGAATTTAGATTTATCGGCCAATATATCAGTTATCGGCTTTCAAATGTAAAGAATTATCGGTATCGGCCAAAATGTTTATATCGGTGCATCCCTACTCAATAGTATTGTATATTTTACTTCACGCATATAGGCTGTTCAATAATACTAACAAGAAAAGCACCGGAATTTTGAAAAATTTCAGGATTACTTCTGTAATACATTTTTCAGGATTATTTTTGTAAATAAATTAGAAAAAATGTTAAATAGAAGCATTTTCACTAGTGGTCCCAGACTTTGGACCACAATCAAAATTATTCAACCCCCATTGCAAATCAGGTTTATTGGCAAAATGTACAGACTTTTATCTGTTTGCAATGAACAAATCAAACAAATGTTATTGAAATAGCTTAACAACACATCAAATGTTTCCAGTTTTTCCCCCAAATTCAACTGAAAATGCAACTTTGAATGACTTTTGCAGTCTCAAAATTATTCAACCCCCTGAATAGAATCCCTCACAACAGTACAAATCTGCGAAACAGGTGTTGTCTCAAGCACACCTGATGCAACCAATGAAGGGCTTCATTAGTTGCCCCAGGTGTGCTTGAGCTAGAACACATGAAATACTTGAACTGGCTAGGTTTGTTTAGTGTCAGGTTTGACCGCATGTTAGAAATATGGCTAAGTCAAAAGAATGGTCCAAAAAGTTAAGAGAAGAAATCCTCACCCTTCACAAACAAGGAACGGGATACAAAAAGATAGCGAAGGCACTAAATGTTCCTAGAGACACCATTTGAAAGCATAGTTCGCAAGTTCAAAGTTAAAGGAACAGTGGTTACACTACCTGGACGGGGGAGAAAAAGGAAGCTCTGCTGCAACCAGATTTCTGAAAAGGCTGGTTCAGAAAAAAACCTTGAGTGACTGCAAAAGACCTGCAGCAAGTCTTGGTGGCAACACGCACTAAGGATTCAGCTTGCACAGTAAGGCGCGTACTAAACGCATTCCAGAACTGGTACATCACTACTGATCCAAAAGCACAAGAAAAGTCGGCTCCAATTTGCTCAAAGTCATACAAATAAGCCACAAAAGTTTGGGGTTGAAACAAACCTGGAACTTTTCAGCCCAATGGATCAGTGGTATGTCTGGAGGAAGAAGAATGAAGTACATGCTGAAAAGAACACTCAGCCTACAGTTAAGCATGGTGGTGCTTGTTGATGCTCTGGGGCTGCTCTGCATCCTCTGGCACTGGAAACATGCAGGGTGTGGAAAGCAAGATGGATTCATTAAAGTATCAGGAAATCCTAGGAGAAAACGTTATGCCATCAGTGAGGAAGCTGAAGCTTGGGTGTCATTGGACCTTCCAACCGGACAATGATCCCAAGCATACCTCAAATTCCACCAAGGCTTGGTTGCAGAAGAAGTCCTGGAAGATTCTACAATAGTCATCACAGTCACCTGATTTGAACCCCATAGAAAATCTCTGGTGGGATTTGGAGAAGGCGGTTGCAGCACGCAAACCCAAGAATATTACTGAACTGACGGCCATTGCTCATGAGGAATGGGCTAAGATTCCTCAGAAACGCTGTCAGAAGCTGGTGTCTGGTTATACATCTCGTTTGCAGCAGGTCATAACAGCAAAATGATGTTCTACTTAGGTACTAAAGATGTTTACCATGAAAGGGTTGAATAATTTTGAGACTGCAGAAGTCATTAAAAGTTGCCTTTTCAGTTGTTTTTGGGGAAACGACTATTTCAATTACTTCTGTTTTATTTGTTCATTGCAAACAGCTGGAAGTCTGTAAATTTTGCCAATAAACCTGATTTGCAATGGGGGTTGAATAATTTCGATTACAACTGCATGTAGCCTGAGCAACCATGATGCCGTATCGTGCTTTGTCTGCCAGACAGTTTAGCTGATTACTTTCCTGTTAGTCTGCAATTGTATTTTCTTGCAGGAAATGTCAATAGCATTCAAAGTGGGTAGACAGGCATTGCTGCTCATTCATTCACTCATTGAGGAGGCCAAGGTTAATCGCTGCTGCTAGGTTAAATGTTTTTGATGAACATCTGCTTTAACTCATGAAAGCTTGAGATTTCAGATTCATGCCATAAATTAGTGAAGGGAAATGAGTCACTGCTACTGCATCCTGCCCCAACAATATCCTGTTGATATCTGAGAGAGTGAGAGAGAGAGAGAGAGAGGGAGAGAGAGGGAGAGGGGTGTGTCTGTCTGTGGTCCATTTATCCTTAGACCTATCATTTGCTTGTAAAGGAATTAAAACAGAATTCCATTCATTAATGAATTGCAGAGTTAATATCTGATGTATCTTAATGTTATGCTCTCAGTTTTGGGCAGGTGGGAGGCCTTCAGCATTAATGAAGTGTGACTCTTAGCAGCTTTTATGCAGCTGAGAATATTCAACTGCTAAATAGACAGATCAGTGACACTTGTGGTGATTTTGTCAACTGACTTCTCTTGTCCACAATCGGAAAAATAACTGCAGCTTAAGGTATACAATTAACACTCTGTAAGCCCCAGATGTGATTTAAAAATAGTTTTTGGCGGGGAAACAAAACTGTGGCTGGTAACTTTACAAAGACCTGCAACATACTGCATGACATTACTTTAAATTGTAAGAATGATAGTCTTACATGTATATAGTATAACATGATGATGGGTCATATTTACATAATATTTATTAACAATAATATTTTAAATGTTTTACAATAATAATAATAATAACCTTTCTTCCTGCCGGTGCGACTAAATTTTGTTAGAGGTCGCACTGGTGCCCCCACCACGTTGCCCAACTAATAAGAGCTGCCATTTATGTTGCATTTGCGTTTGATTTTGCCACAAAATTATTAACATCGCAACGAGATTTAGTGGGAAGCACTCAAATTTATTGCATAATTCTGTTATGACCCACAGAAATCAGATCAAACAGCACTGACGTTGGAACCAGGAGTAACATTGTGCCATGAGCAAACAAGTTATAGAAGGCTTTTCGGTCCACAAATCACCAACATTCACCATGGATTTAATGTAGTAATGATGCCTATAACCATGGTATTTTGGCAGAAATAGTCAAAAAAAAAATGTTTTTTTTAATTTATTTTTTTATTTTATTTTTTTACATTGTTCATTTTAGAATTCGTACAACCTTTTTGAGAGTGAAATTCAAGCACTTTTCAAGGGCTTTCAAGTGCTTTACAGTTTTCCAGCATCAAAGATCTAAATATTAATCCAATTTCAATGTTATTTTTAGTGATTTGTAAAACTAAAAGTTTAAAGATGTAGGAAAACTAACACTTTGTGGCAAACAAGCACTTTTATTTAGAAAGATATAAAAATTACCACTATAACCAGTAGATGGCAGCAGAGGAGCGTTTATTGACTAATTAGCCATTTCTAATTTATATTAGGGATGGGCATTTT
Organism: Squalius cephalus; assembly: GCF_949319135.1. Taxonomy (NCBI): domain Eukaryota; kingdom Metazoa; phylum Chordata; class Actinopteri; order Cypriniformes; family Leuciscidae; genus Squalius; species Squalius cephalus. The sequence goes on along the minus strand of NC_137143.1, from coordinate 22,773,461 downwards.
TCAAAAATATTGCATTCGAATATTCGGGCTCATAAAATTCGAATATTCGTTTATTTAAATGACGTTTAACGAAAAAGCCTTTATTTTTTAAGTTTTTTTTTTTTTTTTTTTTTTTTTTTTTGTCACCATTTCTGAAGAAGCTTACGATTAGGCAATATACACAACAAGCTTACAATATATGTTAAAGTTTTCTTTTAATTGAAAACATTAAACAGTAGGCCTATGTGTAAACAAAAAAATATAAAGAACAAAAGGATTTAAGCTCAAGCAGCGCGAACGGAAAAAAAACGGCTAATAAAGCAGAGTACAGATTGCGCCAGTTATCGTACAGAACGTACACATACACTCGAGTCAGCATATGATTATCGCTTTTTTATATTGTTTCACGTTTATGTTGAGAAAAACAATAATATCCACATGCAGGCGCGCCGCCAGCAATTTATGCTCGAGTGAGAAAACGCGCTGCGCTGACGTTTCAGAGACACAAAGATAACGGTGTTCTTGTTCTAAGTTTATTACAGCACTTTGCGTTTTCTGTTCTTAAACCTCTCCCTCAACGAAACTTAAAGGAAGAATATGTCTCAAAATAATTTTGCTATTAGATAAGTTATAGGGTGACCACCTGCTAATAAGCCCAAGGGGGGACAAGGGGTATGTTTCTGAGGGACAATGTGGGACACTGTCTGGCGCGGCGGTGCCCCACTGGCAGACTCACTGATAGTGGTTTACCCATTTCTAGCACATACCACCTTGCATAGTATTAATAATGCCCTATTCTCCTAAACGTGTAATTGTTGATGTATGCTCATGAATAGGCCAACCAGTGTATTTTTTTTCTAAATAAAGACTCATAATATTTTGAACATTCAATGAATTGACAGATGTACTTCCACTTAAGATTTACTATTTAATTTTATTTATTTTAAAATAAATTTTAATAAATTAATAAATTATAATATAAATTTATAGGATTAACAGGAATTGTAGTTGCTCAACACCACAGGAACAGTTAAAAAAAAGTATTTAAAAAAAATACGATTGACCTCGTATTCCCCTCCCTCCATGTCCGATTGAGAAGGACGTTTTGCAAAGGTCACAAAAAGCCCTCTCGGTATCCCCCTCAACACCTTTCAGCCACAAATATTAATTTCCCCATTCTTGTTTCTTGTACTCACACCTTCTCTTTTTAATTGATGATGGCGTTGGCTCTCAGACAGTCTCTTTCTCGAATTTTTCGAATTGGAAAGCGCGCATCTAAAAGTTCCTTCCTTCCCAGTGTGTCTGGTATGCGCGTGCGTGCGCTGTCATGACAACAACGAAAAAGTTGACAACAACCTAGTCAGCAGTTCAACTGAGGGGTTTGTGTGGCAACAATAGCGTGCTGAAATGTCAAGTAATGTTCGTTTGTCTGCTTGGGGCTCGAGTATATAGAGCGACCAACTTTTTTTTGAGCAAGCATAGATTATGCGTGACACGGTCTCAATTTGCGTGACGCGTGAATTGGGCTTCAAACGCTGTGCACGCACGCGCTACGCGGGACGGGTGGTCACCCTAATAAGTTATCATCTCGGATCACTCGCACTACAGTTGCGCTTACCTGCAGTCGTGATGCAGTGATGGACAGCTGTCTTTCCTCAGTCGACTGCTGTTTGGATTTCATGTGATTTCTCATTGTGGTGATGATATTATAACTCCAGATTAATTAATTAATTTGATCAAAAGTAATTCCATTTTGTAAGATCATTTAATAATCTCATTTTTGACTAGTAATTCCAAACTTCGCGAGGCAGACGACGACATTATGATAAAATACAAACAACTTGTTAAACGCGCCACAGTGCCACCCAGTGCATTTAATTATAACTGCGAGTTAGTGCTTGGGATTTATCAGGGATTCACTGCATTTACGACCCGCAAAGTATTTACGGCTTCATAAATTCGATAAAATTCGAATAGTATTTTATTTTTCGAATAATAATTACAGATCGAATATTCGAAAATTCGAATATTCGTGCACATCCCTAATTTATATATATATAAAATAGGAAGTAACAAAGTTTCATGAACAACTTTACACAAAACATTTTATAATCACGGAAGCTGTTGGTCAGTTCAGTATGATACTATAGAACAACAATGTTTTTTTTATGATTAAATTAACTTTAATACATTTTCCCCCAGCACTACCAAAACAGGTGCTGGTGCCACCATCTGTAGAATTTAGCGGCACCGGTGCTACTGCTCTCAAATGTTAGTCTGGAGCCCTGTATTATTGTTATATTGTATACAAAATATATTCTCACTTCACTCGCCATTAGCAGTTGTGACAGAATCTTAATTTTGGACCCTGCTGCAAACTTTACCCGGAGATTGTTAATGTCAGGAGTTTGAATTTCTCTTTATATGATCTCTCAGTTATTAATTCAGACTAAGTCATGGATGGGATTATATTCCCAGGTAATCGCTGTGGATGTCCTACTAAGACCCAGCCTGTGTCATGCATTATGAGTTTCTATGCACAACTAGACTTTCTGAGGAAATCTCATGCTGCAGCCTTTTGCTAGTCTGTCATGCTTGAGTTCTTCTTTCAGTCTAAATGTCTGCTACTGCCTCCACTGCAGAGCCGGAAGCAAGAGTGGCCACTCCAACCTTGGCGTAACATGACCTTATGTGGAGTCCCTCTAGTCAGCAAGGTGCTGTCTCAGAGAACTTTTCGCCCTGTTGCTCTCCATGGATCATTTTACATCCTAATTAGGGGACTGTTAGATGGGGATGTCAGCCGATGTATGGTCTTTGACGTGGTTTTCTATAGTAATGAGTCTGTGTCATTCAACTGCATTTAGGGTTTGATTCTGCCTTTATTCATTTCGATCTTGATATTGAGTTTGACTGACAGTCTTAAATAGTTGTTTTTGAAATCTCTCAGGTAGGGCTGTCACAATCCCTCGATTACATTAGAGTACTCCGTTTTTAAAAATCCTCGATTGCAATTTACCCGTGTCAAGTAATCAGCAAAATACCATTGTATTTAATGACATTATTAGACCGTTTTCTAAGGCTGCACGATGTATTAAAAGCATTTAAAAACTATACTATAACATAGTGCCATTGTAAATTCTTAAAGGCTGTGATTCAATTAAATAAACATTTGCCCTGAAGATTTAATATATTTACATGGGTGTAGGTTACGTGTGTCTGAGTGGCTTCGTTCACAGTAATGCTGCTCCACACGAACTGTTATCATTTACTCATGTGAATCGCGTCTCAAACTCCAGCTCTGTATGTGTTGTGAGTTTGGGTCGCTTATAATGTTCATCTGGGAACGCAATGTGCACCATTTAATTAGATTTGTAAATAATTTATAACTTAAGCCAACACAGGAAAATAGGCTACATCAATATGCTTCTAAATATGCTAAATGTTCATCATGATTACAAAATAAAAGTAAAACCCTCGCTCTGAGTTTACATGTTTTGATGTCCACATGTTCCTTTTCAAGAAATAGACCTTATTCACAGCAGCGCCATCTTTGATTTTTTTTAACGGGAATGAAAGTGATGCTGTGAGTGTTATTTTAATGAGTTTTTGTATTGTTCTGCTGACGAATCACTGCAAAATGATCTTTCCAAGAAATTTCATTAGACAAAAAACTCCAGACAAAATGAGCTGTGGAAAATTATAAGTGATCTAGGAGCTTTATAAAGCTTTTTATAGCGGATGCCATTGAAAACATTGTAAGTCTATCCCTCACACCCTCGCTTTCATACCCGTCATGATGCTGCTCTGAATAAGGTCTATTACAGTGACTGTAGCATTTCTATTGTAAAGAAGTGGCCAAATATTAAAGATTAAGTAAACATTTTATTTAGATGTGGTTTGGCCAATATTAAACAAGGATGTGATCTGCTGTAAAGTGTAACAACACTGGGCTCTTGGTGCCCTCTGCTGCATTTGTTATAATACATAATGTACATAAGATGATTGTTCATTCATATTATGTATTTTAACAATATTGTTTCTAAAACCATATGATTACTTTCTTTTGATACTTTATTTGAACCAGATATTATTGCCTCATTGTTATTACATATGCATTTTAAGTCATTTTAAAGGCTTAGGTCTTTGCTTAAGTGTATTTTTAGAACCACAAATATATCAGATTACTTGATTAATCATCAAAATAATAGACTGATTACTCAATTACCAAAATAATCATTAGTGACAGCCCTACTCTTGTGTTTTTTTTCCCTTGTCTGTTTTGGTCATTTTTACCTAAATCAGCCTCATAAACTCACTTTGTTTTTTCCACTTCCACAGATTCCACAGAGTTATTAGAATTTGAGATTGATACTTTTCCTTTGTATTGGGACAACATAAACACCTTCTCATTTTATTACATTGAAAGCATTTTTAATTAACTGTATGTAAACAGCTTGCCATGAATAATGAGAAAGCTATATACTCACACCCATAAAGTATAAGGTTGGGTGGGTTTCTTAGTCATTGGGCACATCAAAGCAGGTCTTGTAAACTCTGTTTAACTGCCAAATTTGTTACTATTTGTTTCTATTCATTGATAGTTGTCACTGTACAACCGACAGAACTAAACCCAACCTTCAGATTTGACTATGAGTATGACTCGGTCCGGACTCTCTATATATGGCATCATTCAGAGGAATTTATGACTGGGTGTAACTATAAAGCTGCATGACCAGGAATCCCTGGTCAAATTCCTCTGCTGGTCTGTCCAGTTTATTCCTTCCCTGTCACCTGCTTCAAGTAGCCATTTTGTGTGCATTAACCATTTCTTAAGTGTCCCTGGGACAATAGCATATATTGACAACACATGCCCCTTGCTTCAGATGACATGGCTCCTTTCTTGCATTGTCTTTTAAAAGTGATGGCTAAGCTGGAACATCAACAAAAGATGAAACTATTGACCTGTGACTTAATCCTCTAATCTCTAGTGTGCCGCCGCGTTGTGCAACCACAGATTCCGATGCATTATCATTCTGGGAAAAGGGTAAGTCTTTATAGTGGGTGGCTGCTTTTGAACAGTAACTGTTGCTCTTTGAATTGGTTGTCGTCGTAGTACTAAGGGTTTTCCCTAGACCCAGTAACTTAAAATAAGTATGAAGTACGATTCCTAACACTGAACTTTCATGTTTCTAGCCTGTAATCTTACCTTTTTTTTTTTTTACTTGCAGACTTGGTGAGAGTAACCTACATCAGATCATTGAGAAGGTTGCATCTGTAATGCTAAATTGTGTGGGTTTGAAATCACCAACTTTATTCCATATTTTCATCTGCCCTCGCTGGTATTCCCCCTCTGCGTCATGTTGTCTAAGTTCCTCATTTCCTAAGGGATTAGCCCTTTGTGACACATCACACACTGCACTCGCAACCTCAGATTCGTCAAGCATTTTTGCCTCTGCATGTGTTTGGATTGATATCTGAATTATTGCTCTGTTTTAATTTTTAAACATCTGATTTAATGTTGCATAAAGGTACTTGTCCTTTAGAAGAATCATAATTATTACTGTGCATTGTGGTTGAAACTGATCATGCTCTCTTTCGCTCTCACTCCTTTTGCAACGTATTCTTTGGTATCAGCCATTGTGTGCGATTCCTAATGTGAATCTGCACCCGCCGGAAGGTAATGCGTTTCTTTTTGAGGGGGATGCCGGAATGACAGCCAAGAAGTGGGGTGGGGGGGGGGCTGGTGTGTTGCAGTAAAAAGCTGCGAAATGACTGTAGGTGTCAAAGAGTCACATTTTAACAGTTAATGATGCAGCAGCAGCCAGCTCTGCCAGGCAATAAACTCTTTAATATGTTGTTAATTACTTCTGAGAGATTGGATATTGATTGAAAAGCAAAAGGGGTTTAATTATAACCCAAGTGTTAATGTCATCCCAAGTGTTGACAATTTTAGGCCTACGTGAGATGAACTTGAAACGTCTGAATCCATTCAGTCCTTTTATTTCAGCTTGTTTATTCGCTCTTTGTGACTAAATAGTTAAAGTGTGACAGATTTAACTAGACAGATCACGATAAACTGTCAGAATATTCCAATTCCAATGGAATATATTTTAGAATTGCTAAAAAAGTGACGCATGAATGAGATTTAGTGAGGTCTTTTCTCATGTCTTCAAGTAGTAGAGATGATTTTCAATATACCTAGAGGAGAGCAATTAACGTTGATTTTAGTTGAGACAAAATCAAGAAATTTATCAGAGGTTCGCCATCCGAAAGAGATGCAAAAGAATGAACGTCAATATCTCTCATTTCATTTTTTTTCTTTTAATAATGCTGGTGAGCATTGGCTTGTGTCTGCTGCAGCTCTGAGGTCCCATTGTGCTCCCTGCTGCAGAGAGTCGAAGAGCTTAGCATTTAATTGCCAAGGAAAGGAGCTGGGAATTCTGATGAGAAAGGGGGCTTTCAAGAATGCCAGGGACAAATGATTATTTTGCCAGAGCCTTAAGTGCTTTATTTGAGATTCAACAGTGGGCTCTGGCGAATGGCTGCCAGCCTGGCACTGGTCGACGCTTTTCAGGGGAGAATATGTGTTAATATGGGGGCCGTGGGCTCACAAAGCAATGTAATTGGGTTCGCATGGTTGGTGTCAGGGCAGCGGCACAGCTCCATACACAAAGGGCACCTCCTAGCCTAGCTGCCAGGGACACAGAGACAATCCCCCTCCTGATCAGGGTTGTAATTCACTGGAAGGGCTTATTGAATTACTGGAATGCCGAGCGTCATTTTGTAAGGGCCCGCAGATTGCACAATGAGCCGAAGGCCTTGTGTTTGTCAGCGTGTGCAGCTCTTAGTCGCCCGGCTCTGAAAAGCACTGCGAGTGGTGGCAGACTGCTGAGAAAATCTCTCTAATATCCCCAAATGGCATAATTACTCTTGCATAAATTCAAATTCCTTCCTCCCTTTTCAGTAATTATTTGAGTGTATCTGCATCAGAGGTTACAAAGCCTGTTGTCTCTGCTTTTAACCCCATGTGACATCCTGCAGCTGATTAGCTTGTATGGATTCTTTTTTTTTTTGATCTCTCAGAAGGCACGAGTGCAATGTTTGCAGCTGGAAGCTGATATGCAGTGATGATGAAATTGTCTGGTGTACCTTTTCTCCTTTCACATTCTACATCCAGCACTCTGAGCTCTGTTTAGAGTATGTAGTCTTTTTCTGTGAAGGTCACTCTGATGGACTAACGTTTTAGTCATGATGATTCAGTCATGTTTTGTCACTGTTTTACTTTCCCCTATGTTTATATAGATCTAGATGTGTGCCATTTAGTTTTTGTTAAATAGGTGGAAATGTCCAACATCCAATATCTTCCTGATACAGCCAAATTAAAAACTCCAGCTAATAACCAATAGAGTGCAACGGTGCCCATTCACTTTTTCAGCAGCCGTGGTTCTGAAAGTATTTTACCCATAGGGATACAACAAAAAATAAGACATGAACCAAACTAGCTAGCTGTGAGGTGAATCGCAACATTACAAACTTTTATTTGAAGCAACAAATTCAGAAAAATCAGTATTTGAAAATCAGACCAAACAAAGGAGACTATATACTTAACAGTTTTAATGTGTTGGTCTGTCTTTGACAATTTATAAGTTATTGTTAAAAAACAATTCCCCTTTGGATACATTTTGTTTGTTAGTTTTGAAATTCGACTGTTGCACACAATTGTGTTTTCCTACCAGAAATAGCTAATATAATAATTCAATAATTAAAAATGATAAATGACCTGGATGTAGCTTATCAAGCAGTACCCAGCTAACACATATGGTATGATATTCATGCTTTAATTCCAAATAATACAACATTAATGGATCATTTTCAAGTTGCAGTCCTTGTTTAGGACAACAGGGACATAGACTTTTCAAAAGCAAAAGCTAAGATTCATATCGTGGCCAACTGACAAGTGCGAATCTGTTTTTATTATTTTGTGAAAACTAATGTTATTTTACATTATTGCGTCACTGTTAATTAAATGTATGAAATACAATGTCATTACTTTGTATGGAAAGTAGTGGAATAGGTACTTGTCAGAGGTTCGGGAAGTAGGGGTACTGCATGATTGTAAATGCAACGCAAATTTTTGTTCATTTACATTTATTCTTTTTTAGCATTTAGTAATTTATTTGTAATAAACACTTTAAGTGGGCTATTAAAAATATTTTTAATTATGTTTTCTGAAACATACGCGCAGAGTGATGTCATGTGACGTTGCAGTTCAAAGAGTTCATCCACTCTACTCTTAAGCGCAAGTCCACCTTTGGTGTTGTGTGAGGTAGGCAGTTTTTTTGTGTTAATTTTTATTTCCTGTTGCTGTGCAGGGTCTTTAATTGTATATGACAGTGTAAACAGCTCAATAACCCTTTTATTTAAAGGCTTAATTTATGTCCCGTAGACCGTTTCGTTGCATTACGATTGCAAGCAGTATCAATAATATCAAAAATATGATGTGCCAAATGTCCCCATGTGTATGCAGTTTAAATGTGTTCTCGACGATACGCTTGTTGTGCTTCATGGAGTTTTTATGTGTTTTATACAGTCAATATTGTTTCTTATTCAAATGCCACCCCCTCCCCTAAATAAATCAAAACACACAGAGCCACCCCAAACCTAAAATGTCTTCCCATCTTCCCCTGGTACTTGTGCATTAAAAAGCACAGTTTGCAAGAGAAGACAGATAATGCTACATTGTCTTATATGTCATGTAAAGATGATAAAAATAGACATGTACAGGTTTGTTTTTTTTCTTCTAAAAATGACTGATTTTATTTATTTTATGAATATGATTTTACAATTTGGCAAATTACATTTTTCAGTTGACATTCTGTGCATATGAGCACATCAGGCTGAAATGCTTATGTGGGAATTCAGTGTCCATTTATCTTAGTGTTCCTGGCCCTCGAGGCTTTTTAAAATCCTGTGGCTTTCACGTTAACCTACCATTAACACTGTGTAACATTTATGATTATCAGCTGCTCGGATGTGCGCAGTTCTCCATTTCTCTCCAGCCAGAGTGGCACTTTGCTGTGACTGGCAGATTAATTATGGAGTACATGTATGCGTTCCCTGTAGACTGCTGAGCCGGGGAGGTGGGAATCTGCCCTCATGTAAAGCAATGAGACTGGCACTCTGAGGACACAGCACCCCGGCCAGTGTGTATCTGCCAGACCTCGTTACTGGAACAGGGCTCCTTCGACGCCTCAGATCTCCCGGTCTGTGCACGCTGCCTTAAAGGAAATTCTCTGGCAGGCCTGAGATCAGCGCTGGCATCCGAGATGCCAGGATGAGCGGCGGTCTCATTGTGACAAGCCCTGATCTGCTGCAGGCTGTAATAAGCCGAACAATGCGCTCGGCTGGCAGTGTGCGCAGCGGAGCGATAATTGACACATCCTAAAAATGCGAGTAACGACTGGGTTATTAATGTTCTCACCCTGGGGGTGGTTTCAATGCAACCATTAAGCCTTTAATGGAGAGGGAAGACTGACATTTAAAAGCTGTTGCTGTTACCTACTTTTCCATTTAATGAAGATGAGTCTTCGAGCCGGCCGCAGCGAACAATTACAGCACTCAACATTCAGGCGCAACAATGAGCCGTTGCTATTTTAGTTGTTGTTTTCAAAAATAACTCGAGATCAGCGCCTGGGGCATTGGAAAAAATGAGGAATCTCCTTTTTACTCTGGGGCAGGTGAGCGTGTTTCCCACCACTCCCTGTTTTCCCTTTCATGATTGCTAAGACAACACAAGCCTTTTTTACACAGTGTAATAATGTTGTTGATATGGAAGACATGGCCAGAGTTTCGGTTAGGAGTAGAAAAGCCAAGGGCTTGTTACTAGGTTACATCACTGTTGTTGTTGTGAAGCGGTGTGCCAGGTCTTCAGGCGCTGTGGAAGGAGCTCACAGAGAGTGATTCCCCTCTGCCGAAGCCAAGTTACCATCCCCCCCCCCGACGGGGCCTTCTCCACCGCAAGTCTGCTTACTAATCCACACATCCATGTGCACACACAAGTTTGCTCGCGTTTGTTCCGTAAAGTAAATATTTATTGTTCACACTTTGAGTCGTAGAAACGGCATCTGAGAGAGCATACGGTGTGCCAAAGCAATTAATGTTCTCTTTTTAACACTGTGATCGGATGATATTGAGTTTTGGAATGAGATTGCTCACGAGCAAATGTCATCTTTGAATTACAGTAGGATCGTATTTAGGATTGTTTGTATATTTTACCATGGGATTTCTCAAACATTGGTTAATGCTTACCAATAACATAATGAATATTAGCATTTTCACTGTTTGTGAGTTGATTCAACATGGTTTTATTGATAAATTCTACCTTGTGGATATAATTTAATAACATTATGATTTTAAAGACCATGCACAGATTCGCTCTCACACACACATGTGAATATATATATATATATATATATATATATATATATATATATATATATATATATATATATTATATGTGAATTTTTTTTTTTTCAACCACGAAGTAGCCAACGTTTTATTGGCTGATACCTGTATGACCGGCACTTCTTTTTTATTTTTCCATTTTCATTTTAGTTTTTGGAATTTAGTACTTAAACTTTATTTTTTTTGTAGTACTTAAACCCGATAATCATTATAAACTGAAAACTTTTAGTTTTTCACATATTATATTAACATCTAATATTTCTATTTGATTTTAGTTCAGCTTTATTTGAATTGATTTTTAATAGTTTTATTTAGTTAACAATAACTACACTGATCATGTGGAATTGTTTTTAGTTTACCTAAAACATTTACTCTTATGTCTTCTAATGGTGTAAATAGTATATTATTTTGGCTGCAATAAAGTATTCTCAAAGCAGTGACATGCATTTGTTGAAATCAATTCCTAGGGGTTTACTTGCATTAGTAGGCTGAACTGCCTAACTCTGTGGATGTGTGTGTAATGGCCACCAGCCATATCCCTTTTTCGTGCCAGTCAATGCATGCTCTTCTACGGAGTGGGGCCTGTTACTGAGTCGTCTGTACAGGTGCCACTGTTAATGAGGGGAGATGCTTACTGCATTTTACTGCCTGGCACGGCAGAGGTGTGCTAATTAACGCAGCAGCACTCCTGAGTGTGTGTGGTGCATTTCTCGTTGATGTGCATGCAGTCAAAATGGCAGCAGCCCTGTAGCAAAGTAGGTGATGCTTGAGACCCGAGTCTTTATCTGCAGATTTCATCATTCAGAGTCATCGCAGGGATACTTCTGTGGTTTGTGGGATGGCGATGTGAATATTAAGTGCACAGAGAGCCTCATTCTGCATGCATCATTTAGCGGTTTTGTACTGTATTAGTTTATTAGTCACAGCCTTAAAATAAATTGTGCATTATGCACATGTGGCATGAGCAGCCTCACAAATATTCAAATATTTAAGTCCAAATTAGCCTTTAATCAGCTGTTTTGTTTTAAATATATATATTGTAATGTAGAAGTGTTTAAAAGTTCACCTGAAGTATATTAGCATTGTTTTGGTCATCTTGACCAAAATTAGACTTCCTCTTAAAGTTTAAACTTGATATGAAAGTTTTGAACTTTACATCAGTTATTTTATTGCTGTTTTTTTTTTTTTTTTTTTTATATCTGAATTTTTTTTATATCTAACTCTTTAATTTGTATCAATATTTCAACGTTTTTCTGAGCAATTCATTCTCTCCTGCCCAGTTTCATCTGCCACATTTCAAATGCATAGATGTTCATAATCGACAATTTAGCCTATGAACACACAAATGTTCATGATGTACATGATTTGAAAAAGTTAAATGGTCCTGAAAAATAAATAGCCACACTTGTATTGTTCACAGTCAAAAATGACCGCATTGGAAATGAATGGGACTGGGAGACGAATTATTCATCTATCGGAAATGTTGGATACTGCGCACAAACAAATTCTTACTGAAAGCAAATTTTTTTTAGATATCATCTTCAAATTTGGAACACAGCTTCTTTAGATTTATGGTTTTGATTTTCCTCACAGTTTTTGATTCAAATGTGTTTTGTAAAATATATAGCCTATTTCATATTAAAATTGAAAATGGTATTTTTGTGCATTTTTCATATTAAATGTACAGTTTTATAACTTTTTTCCCCCAAGTTAACTTTTTTTCACTTCAGCAATAATCTGCCAGGTGTCACCTTTAAAAATAGACCTTAAGTCTGTGCTCCAAAGCATCAAAGGTTTATGATCTTTTAAGTTGGAAATTAAATTTTCAGGTCCATGCTCAAAAGGTGGATAAATGCATAAATAACTACTGCATAAATATAATTTAGGACCATAGAATTCCCTAAAAATAGGCTACAAAATATTAAATAAAAATAGTATCAAACTAAAATATAGTACAATCATTTTATTGAAAAAAAAAAAAAAAAATCGGTTATTTTTGACCGACATGGACAGTACCAGAGGGGTAAGGTCACAAAACCTTTGTTTATTCTGAAAAAAAGAATCAAAATTCTGTTTAAAATAGTTTTAGATTACAATGCTGATAATTTGACTTCAGACACTGGCTAACCTTACATTTACATTTATGCATTTGGCAGACAGGCTTATCCAAAATCATGATTTGGCTATATATTTTACCAAATGCTTATTTGCCTTAGCTTTTATATGTTTTTGCTGCTGTCTGCCTGGCATTGCTTTTGGGATGCTTGATGGTTGCCTGTTTGTTGGAACATGCAGCAGTTTCAGTTTGTCGATGCAGTTTATTTCTGCAGTCTATGTGAAGATCAGATTGGATGCATGAAAAACTGAGGAGTCCACTGTGCATTGATTTGATTTAATTTAATTAACAAGCGCCCAAAGGCGCTTCTTTCCTGCATGTGAATGACGAGGATGCTAAATTTGAATTTTAAGTTTGCACTTCATACAGCTAGATCAGAGGTTCCCATACTCATGCAGGGAAAAATCTTTTAAATTAGAGGGTCATGACTCACCTTTATGGAAATGACACAATGATGAAAAAAAAGTGTCTGTCATAGAACTGGCCTCACAGACATCTCATTTATCAGATTTCAGAGGCTCGTGCTCGCTTTCCGCCATTCTAGAGGAATTTCAATGAGGGCGTCTCTTTCGGTTCCCGAGAGAACCGGGGAGGTATTTTTAAACTGAGGTTCGTCTGAATAACATCTGGGATATTCCCTCCCCTGGTGCCTTTTTTCCAGTCGTGTTGTCATTTTCACGATAATAAGTTGTATAGAGTGTGGATGGGTTATGCCGTCTGACCGTCTACCTATGTGACGGGACGAGCCTCGCGCCATTTTAAACCGGAGGGGGCAGCATGCCTAAAACACAAGGTTGTTTGTGGGTGTAGGGTGCAGCCGCAGACAGGAATAAGAGCCCGTGTCGCACAGTGACGACAATTCTGAGGCCTGTTTACAACGCAGACGAGATGGTGAGGGGGAAGGGTAGAGGGAGATAGAAAGGGTTACGCTACCCTCAGGAGAATTGGAATTTCTTGTGAACCAATCCCCCATTTGGCTGGCAGTTGTGAAAACAATTCCGCAGCATTTACTCAGTTTGCGGCTCGGATTACTGTTGTGTGAGTCAGCTGCAGGGTGCAGGCCGGAGGTAGGAGGTGGGTCAGACGGCTTGGCCAGTCTGTTCAGCTCAGTGTTTTTTTTTTTTTTTTGGTTTGTCTGCAGATCAGCGTCTGTTCTGGAGCTTCTCTCCAAAGAGAAACGCTGCCTGTTTGAATGTGCTAATTAAAATGACATTGGTTCCAGCTGGAGTGGTTCTAACTATTGAAGTGTCAACGTGCTTCAGAAGCAATCACTCATATCTTGACAGTGTCGGGCAATATAATGATCCCCTCTCTTGCTCTTCTCCGCAGGTTTCATTTTTGACTGACACCGACAAAAACAGTGATCTGAGGGAGCCCCTTCATTCTCACCGCACCGGATCGTCACCCCTCCTTCGCCGCAGCCGCCGACACTCAACCTGCCATCATGACGTCGGAGCTGGAGAGCAGCTTGACCTCCATGGACTGGTTGCCGCAGCTGACCATGCGGGCGGCCATTCAGAAAGCAGACGCCCAGAACACCCACGGGCCAGGCATGGCTAAGAAGAGCGCCCTGCTGGACCCCAACACCACACTGGACCAGGAAGAGGTGCAGCAGCACAAGGATGGCAAACCGCCGTACAGCTACGCCAGCCTCATCACGTTCGCCATCAACAGCTCGCCAAAGAAGAAAATGACACTGAGCGAGATCTACCAGTGGATCTGTGACAATTTCCCCTATTACAGGGAAGCCGGCAGCGGGTGGAAGGTAAGGGGCGAAGTGCTGACTGTAAGCGTCCTTTAATTTGTCATTATTTGCTTTCTGCCCGTCAGAGACATTTGCATGCACATGAGTGACGTCCCTCCACTTAAATTCAATCAGTGTACCAAATCAGCCCTGAATTTAGTCAGAGGAGACTGCCAAGGTTAATGTGTGAAATTATTCTCATTTCTTATGCTGTCAAGGCTTTTTTTTTCTGCCTTTCCTCGCCAAGGAACATTTAGAAAATATCAAAGCAACAGCCACGCTGCTATTTTGCAAAGCGCCATTCGGATATGTTTATGACCATTAATATTTGACACAGTATCTTGTCTCTCTAGACACAAGAAAATAAAGGCTCTTTTTGCAGACACAAGTGTGAGAAGGAAGTGTGTTGATATTCACCCAGCCAGATCCAGCCACACAAGCCATAGAAGAAAAAAAACTCCCTTTCATGGCTTGTATTATTGATGCCAGATGCCTTGATAGAAGTCCATTATGTTGGAGAGAGCCATTGCTGTGTCACCATCTCAAGGAGCATATGATATACAGAGATGAAGCTGTGCTGATTGCCTTTTAAAGAGCGGAGATGGAAATTGATATTAGAATGAGCTTTCCAATCAGTTGACATTTATTGGCAATAGAATTGGTAGCACAGCTTTATTGCAGACTGACAAGATGTATGTGGTTCATATCCGTGCGAGACGCGGCCCTGTTCGTGCTTGTGCTTGTGTGTGTGTGTGTCTATCTGTTGGTGAGCATATTTTTACACCCACCACCCTCTTTTGCTCTGCTATGAAACGGATATTTATGTCCGTGTAGATATGAGAGCAACAGATGATTTTGCAAGTTTAAAAATCACCTTAAAATATTTTTATAGATGCAGTTTTTACTTGATAACTATAATCAAAATAACAAATCAAACATGCAGCTTTATAAACTCCCACTCCTATTGTTATCTGTGAATTATAGAGCTTTAGAGTTTCTGCTTATTTATCAATCCTATTTCTTAAAGGGGACATATCATGCTAAATCCACTTTTTTAGCCCTTAAATGCATTTTGTTGTATATTTGGAGTGTTTATAAGTACAGAAAAGTTGAAATTATTCTCTTCAGGTGCTTCGTTGATATCTTTATATTCTGTTTTGGCCTTATTTTTCAACCTGTTCAGATTTTTCTGTTATCTATGACGTTTTGTGAACTATTACGTCACAGTATTTTCAGCGGAACTGCCAAATAAGGACATTGACTTCCAGCCCAACACTTCTAGCAATCCGCCATATTTATTTCTCGCTGCAATTTTGTAGTCCAAGCTAAAAGATGCAGAAGTTACGAGAGGGTAAGTTAAAATGTTCGGTTGTTGGATGTAGTAACCCACACGCTTCATTACACCGTCTAATGTAGATGAACTGCCGCGCTTATGACAGTGCTCATGTTTAACTGAAAGAACGAGCAGAGAGAGAGAGACCCGGTCGCGCGCACGCACTCTCTCTCTCTTCGGAGCCAGGCGAAAGTGTAAACAAGACACCGTCTCCAAACTAGACGCTGTCTTGCTCTCTCTCCCTCGCACATATTAATCAAAATAAATCGACACGGTGGTAAAAGGTCGGAAGACCAAAGTTTCATGTGTAAATACAGTAACACACCATTGCGATACATCCATGAAGACGTTGTTCTGCAGGTTCGTCGTCTTCATTTTCATCTCGCTCCGGCTCCGACTCTGACTCTGGCTCGAACATGTAAGGCTGGCTGGACAAGTCTTCCGTTGTTGACATTTTGTTAATAAAGTGTGAATAAAAAGTTTCTGTGCCGCTAGATAATCGTATCTCTGCTATCAAACTACAAAAATGGCCGAACGGGGTGGAGTTGAACCGAGTGTCACCTCTGCAACCTGGAGAGGGGGCGGGGTATGAAGTGTCTCAATTGTATTTAAAGAGACCGCACCAAAACGAGTTGCTCTCAGACGCGCATCAGAAAAGGGGTAAAAAAGGGGCCTGTGGAGCTATAATAATGAGGAATTCAGACCCAAGCATTGCAGTTCCGCTTTATATAGACTACAAATGTATGATTTATATGTTAAAAGGAACGATTTAAAAGCATGATATGTCTCCTTTAAAGTTTTCTTTCCTCCAGAAGCGTAATGACATTTTTTTTCCCCTCAAAAGATTTGTTTGCAGATATCTTAGGTGAGTTTGAGGGTCACTGTGGTGCTTTTATTCGTTAAAGACTAACCTTTTTATTCTCTTGCTAGAAACGTGCTCACACTTTGTCCGTGGTACCTGGAAAGATGGCTCTAATTTAATGCATTTTGGACAGACATAACAAATGGATTTCTGCGGTTTTCACTGAAATCTCTGTTCAAGGTTGCTGCCCTGACACGTTTACCGGGAGACGGCTTTCCATTTTCCTGGAATGTAGCCTTTTTTCAAAAGCCTTGTGGAAAGAGGCGACCCACTGCTGTTGTCAGTGATGGCCGTTAATTGCCACATTCCATCTCTATATCATGTATTGTTACAGCTATTATATTAAAGATCTAGCAGCCTAACAATTTACAAAAGGCCAAATATGCATTCTGTAGTGTGTTGTCATTCCTTTGTTTATACGAAGGCTAAGTTAGATAATTGAAGGTGGTTCTGTTTCTTTTTTTTAATTTATAAATCTATAGGTTGAAGATACAGCTGAAATCAAATGCCGGCCAGACTCTGAAAGTGCTATGTTGCTGTCCTACTATGTGATGTGGAAAATGGCTTTCAGGATATTGCAGCAGAAACGCATCTCCTAGGCGGAAGAGTGTGTACTGATGGGAAAACGGAGCTATGGAGTTGGTGTTAAGAATTGTATAACAGCAATACGAGTGTTGCTTTTAATAGGCAGGAGAGCGTGAATCTCACTCCGACCGCCATCGACTATTATTTTAGAGAGATCCTTTGTCTCTGAAGTGCACGCTGCTATATTTGTGAGTTTCCACATATACAGAGTGTGGCTGGGGTGAATGTAGGTCTGTGTGCAGTCATCGCCCTCCATCTCTCCACAACCCCCCTGAGATGTCGGCAGCATGAATTTACGACCCAGCGCACGCACACGTCTGTTCTCTATGATAATTCTAGCTGTGCCGGAGAGATGAGACTGGGCTAATCCAGGCGGCGGCAACTCATTTAGTCATCTCAATAGAACTCCATTAGCCAACACTTTTAAGAAAGATCAATAAGTGCTGTCAATAAGAATAGATAATTCATCAAGGTCAAAAAATATGCAGTATTAGGGGAGACAGATATGCAGTTTGAGATTAATTTTACCACATGCAGTTACTGTAGAGTAGGATTGTAACCAATTAACTTTTTTCTGTGGCTGGTTAATTTTTTTTTCAAGCCACTTGTTTTTTTTTTTCTAGCCATTTGTATAAGTTTTTTTTTTTCAGTTCAAATATATAAAATAACTCACTGATGTGAAATTGAACAGATTATTTCTATTCTATAAGAACTTTTCAATTTTGTATTTACTCTGTCTTTGGCTTTATAAGTGGACATTTTTGGATTTTTATAAGTTATAGCAGTGTGCAGGATGACTTCTCTTATACACTACCAGTTAAACGGTTGGGGTCAGTAAGATATTTTTTACAAAGAAATGAATACTTTTATTCTGTAATAATTAGGGCTGCCCCCAAATAGTCGACTTAATGTTAGTTGACTAGAAGAGGCTTAGTTGACCAAAATTGTATTAGTCATTTAGTCGCAGAAAAAGAAACTTGTTGCGAAGTCAGGCAGTCTGTGAGGGACAGATCGTTAATGGCGGGTCCTTGTGGTAATTACTGTATGTCGGTCAGGAAATCCAAATGTTCACCTATCGTCCATCGACCACAAATTTGGGTTATCATTTGAAACATGTAAGTTGCAACTTTACATGGCTGCTCGCTCTAACGTTAAGCTTTATGCATGCGCTTGAGCATGGAATAGGCTATACAATGCCTATATTAAACGCTCATTATGGTTTAGTATTCTCCTCAGTATATATATACGGCTGTCTATTAAACCTTTGACAAGTCCGATTACAGCGAACATTAAGATCTGCGTTTACTCTGTTGCTGAACCAGAGAGAGCAGTTGTGATGTATATGTATGAAACAGCTTCACAAACAGTCTTTTCAATAACACATTCATCATTTCCGTGTTACAAATGTTCAAATTATATCAGATTATAGCTTGGATCTAAACACTTATGTATATCTACGGTAGCGATGAAAATAAATTGACATCAAAATATGAAGTGGTTCAAATTCTGGATAAAGCACATAAGGGTTCAGAGTCATTTTCCTGGCACGCAAGAGCTTGCTAGTAGCCTATACTTTGAGTTTCGATACATTTTTGTGACGCGCTCGGCTCCACTAACTTCATGCGAAGAAAACCATGATGGCTGAAAGCGACATCCTGTTTGTTTTCTTTATTTTACAAAAGCACAATGTTTTGTTTTATTGTGAGTGTAGTGTACACAAATAAAATTAGACTCTTTACAGTTTTGAATGATGTCTTGCTCTTAATTCTAGAATTATGTCTGACCCTAATTTATGCCATTAATGACGGAGTATTTTCCGCTGACATAATGAGTCAAAATCATTTGGCATTGTGCGGATATGTGTTGTGGAAGTCTAACTACTTCAGTCCAGTGATGAAAAATGTGTGTCCAGGAAATGGGAAGCCTCAGGTGCCGCTTCACTCACTGTCTCCTCATGGAAAGGTAAATTCAACTCCGATGTAGATGCCACTTTTTATCCTTCTCGCTCATCTTTCTGTGATTTCGTTAAAAAGCATAGTATAACATTTGTGCATCTGCTATTGTCACCATGTCAATGAACTCTCACTGGTAAAGAAAACTAATCTCTGCAAGTTTTTTTATTATTCTATTTATTTTGTACTTTTATAACACACGAGATGCTTTTCAGTTTTGTAGCTGATTGTGACCCAATACCTTTTTTTTTATCAGCCCTCCAAAAAATATGACCTATGCAAGAGTGCTTTCTGTTTTATTAGTATTATTATTAGTAGTAGTAGTATTATAGTATATAGTACAGTAATAGTATATTATATGCAGGTATGTTTATACATGTATCACAATCCCACAGTAGTTTGAATTAAAGATCAAATTCTTGTATATGATTTGAATGAAACAATCCAGTATTGCTGCCTTGGAACAGCAGGGTGGTGTTCTATTTTGTAGCCACTACACACATACAAGATATTGCTTAGACTGTCACCACTAGAAGTAATCCTCCATCCCTATTGAAAGCTCTTATGTAATACACTCGTCTTTGTCCGGTTCTCATAATTCCAAGTTATCTGCATGGAAGCTACCTCGGTGTAAAGAGTGAAAGAGCAAATTAGATTAATTTGACATCTGTCGGGTTGAGAGGCTCACTGTTCCCCGTCAAACCCACTTGTCACTGATGAGGTGTTTAATTCTGTCAAGATGCTTAGCACCCAGTCACCCTCTGAGTCTCTGCATTTGGCACCAAAAACTGTCTCTGGTTAAAGCGAAAGCCATCGCAACCCACCTGATCCGAGCGTTCCAGCATCCTCATCTCGTTTGACCTCAGAGCACTTATATAGAAGCTGTAACGGAATGCAACCAGGCTAAACCTCAGTTTAAAAGCATTAAATGTATGGATGTTAGAGGATTATGGAGGACCCGAGCCACGCGAAAGCTCTTGTTATCCGCCGAGAATTTTCAATCTCTGTTTACACAACAGGTTTGTAATCCAGCCACAGAGCAGGCCGTAATCTGATCAGGCACTCTGAAAACGTGCGGCGCTAGCAGATGTGACAGCGCGGCCTGCTTATGATGGCTTTGCCACGGCTGCTGCTTTTTAGAATACACAATGCGGTTCTGGCATTTTCTCGCCTAATTGCTCCCTTATGATTTACCAGTAGTGCTTCGGGAAGGCCGGGTGGCTTTTCAGGTCATCGCTTTACCCGCTTTTGAACCCTGAGTCTGAATCTCAATGTGCAGGAGACTGCTCGTCTGAAACGCAGCCGAGAATCCAGAGCAGTTCTCGCATCTTAACCAGTTTAAATATGCTCAGTGTTTGTTCTTGAATCTCTGCTGTCGCTACCGGCATGATATTCTCCCATTTCAACACCTGCATGCAGGCGAAAAAGTGTGCAAATGCATAATTCCTCACAAACGGCGTAGCCGTTGACACTCCAAAGCTGTTTCGGCCTGCAAAAATGGATAAATGCAATAGGCGAGTTTGAGTCTTGCCCTGTTTAAAACCGCTGTTGGCACTTGTGGAGTGTCCGAACCTTCCTCTTTGATCTCATTATGAAATGCAAATGCTCACCAACCTAAACAGATCAAAGGTTGCACCCACTGCTGGGCAGCCGACATAATAATGGAAGCCAGGGGCAATTGACCGTTTTTTTTCCCTAATAAGTGATTTGGGGGACCGCTTCACCACCCCAGGGCGTTATTTACTTGCAAGCCGGGAACACTATCTCTTAAGTAACTAAACAGCCCAAATCCCAGCTCCCCTTGCTTTTATTTAAATGTGGAAGCACAGGTATTGCACTCGTCCTATCTCTCGACTCAGGCTTGGTATGCAGGGTTTGGAATATTAAGATGTAAAATTGCTTCAGCGCACTCTGATTTTCAGTTTAATCCTCTAGCCAGGATCATTACGTGGTCGGGCATTTCATTTTTAAACGGCTTCCTGATTTGTTTTTTTTTTCTTTCCTAGACTTCTTTTTTCTAAAAATACAGTCACCTTCAGTGCATCAGATTTGATCATCTAATGTGCAATTATTGGGCCTGTGTTGTTGCATACATTTAGTACGCAGCCTCTCTCTATCTCTCTGCGTTTTTAATTGTGGTAGCAGCAGAAGTGGCTGTGTCGGTGGTGGGAGTGGTGGTGAATCATGCCGTAGCCAGTTTGATCCTGCTGTTTGTCTGGCTCTCGTGTCAGGAAGCTCCCGCCTGGCCGCCCGCCTACCAGCCTCACCTTGCCCCATCCCACTCGTACCCCGCCGCTCACTCAGAGTAGGTGGGCAGAAAGCATAGCGGCTCACCAGGTGGAGCTGGCAGAGAGGGCACTCGCTACACCTCGCAAAGCACAGAGTTGACTTTGGCAAAGCTTGTGGAAGAGATTGACATCTTGAAGCATTTTATCCAGTGGTGCTGTAACCAGTCATGATCTATTCTTTGTCTTTAAAAAGGGAATGCACTACTTTTGACTACTTCAGTACTTGGCAGGTAGATCAAATTACTAGTTAAATATTCTAGGGAGAGAACGATGATTGACAGATGATCAACAGTAACGTAATCATCCACGTCACCAAAGAGCGCTTGGGTTGCGATAAGATTTGTTTGTTGTATTGTCGAGTTCTAATCCTAAACGGAGAACTTGTTTGTAAATAAAAATTATATATATATATATATATATATATATATATATATATATATATATATATATATATATATATATATATATATATAAAAAATATATATATATATATATATATATATATATATAAATAAAAATCTCATCTTCTACTTCTTCCAGCGTGCGTGCAGTTGTACAGTACAATACAAATATATATTGTAAGCGTTTACAGACAAGTCAAGTCATCTTCATTTATATAGCGCTTTTAACAATGTAGATTGCTTCAAAGCAGCTTTACAGAGATAAGCGTATAATTTAAGGTAACAGAGATTGTTTTGGCTTTATAGCAGAACTGTTATTTCCATCTAAAGTTAGTTTTGATTGATTTGCTTCCGTCGCAACGATCATTTGTTATTAAATTAGGGGCCGCTAAGACGACACCATTCCCTCTACACAGACTTTAAACGCGAACCTGTGAGAAACGCTGATGGCGTTCACATGCGCATTTAGAATGGGTTCTATAGTTATGTGCGTTTGAATATACGCAGCTTTGGAATTCCCTACAAGCCAAGCCTAAACAAAGTACTTGTCTTTCCTTATAAATTTTGATAAAGAATTTTATTTTATTTTGTTGCTTTGACAGCAAGAAGCCAATGATCCCTACTGTCCATGTAGGTTTATACTTCACTCACTAAACATCAATCATTTGTCCTTCATTGATTGATTTAACCCAATCTACAGTGATAATGAGACCTGTTACACAGTCAATACCTGACATGGAACATTTAATCCTGGGTGAACTGTGAATGTCGGCCTCTTTAGCTTTTCTTATTGCTTGTAAAATAGCAGCCACCTTTCCTTCAGACACTTAGGGGTTAAAAGCAGATGAAAATTCTGAACTGCTTTGTTTTATAGCTATAGCTAAAAATACGGTAAGTTAATAATCTTTGTGCTCTTTTTTTATTATGTATTCACTGCTTTGTTGGGCATGCTTTATTTTGAATATAGTCACAGCTGAAGGTTTTGCTTGTCCTCTCGTACCTTATTGCTCAACTTCCTGTTTTCATATTTCCGTCTACGTACGTTTTCCCTCCTCCCCCGCAGAAGTTAATTGCCATCTTCTGCTTAAGATACTTGTTTTTGCTTTTCTCTGTAAACCACTTTATAAATAAAAAATCTTCAGCACGGTTATCATGCCAACCTTTAAACAAGTCAGCAGCTTCCCTCATTCTGGCGAGGATGCCCGGCTCTTTATTAATTGAGGCTGGGATGACCTGAACATGGCCTCTCGTCGCTGCTGTGATTTGGCCCCAAGAGAGAGGCGCTGAGCCATGATGAATTTGCACATGCTATAAATAGAGTCTGGTCCTTGGAATCCGCCTTTAACACAGAATCTACTCTCTGAAATCTGCTTAAGCTGGAGTTGGACGGTCTGTCGCTGCCGCAGGCATTATACAAAGAAGAAAAAAATGAAATTGTAATTTTCATAAATGGTTGTGCAGTTCACTTTGAAAAAGATTTTCTTCATCTAAGATTTTTAATGAATTGTGTGTAATGGATTCTCCTCTTCTGTCTTCTAGGCCTCCTGGTCATTGTTTTGAAATAATAAATTGTCTATAATTAAAGTAATCCGGTGTTCCTATAGAACTGTTATTCGATGGAAATGCAGATATTTTACATTTCAGATGTTATAGAGTCAGTGACAATAATGCTTATTTTTGTATTTATTAAATTGTTCAAATATATATTAATGCAATTCTTACGTAGTGACTCACACACACCTCTTCTGAGACTAGTATGTATTCAATTTAGTTTTTATATAAAGTTGGTAGAACTTGACATTTATTTTTATTTTTGAATAACTATACCTAGCTCTCGCCATGAACATAGCCATAAAAGCTGGAATGGCGTTAAAGGAAAGAAAAATATTAAATAAATAAATTTCCACATTAAACTACAATTTAATACAATTATTTATTTTTTTTAAGATTTTTCCATTATCATGGAAACTCTTATATATCACTGTCACTATATCCTCTGTCTTTCTGCCTACTCGTATTTGTGAATGAGGAGAGAAAATGTGTTTGTTAATAGTATGAAGACTCAGTGTAACGGGAGATTGAGTTAACTGGCATAGAAGTTTGCGTGAGGAGCACCTCTTCCAGAATACTGGCAAATGCACCACAGCAGTCATACAAAATAGCACTTGCGTTTTGATGTAATTATCTATAAGTTACTCGGTTACTTTGCTTTCTCTTTAGCAAACCTAACCCTTCTTGTCAAGTCTTTTTTTGAAGACGCAAATTTAAAGATCAAGAAGGCCTGCCAAGGCATTACCAGTACAATGCTGAGTTTTAACAATAGGAAATGTGCGATGGCAGAAATGTTTCATCTCATTTTATGCCCATCTGACATGGTTTTAGCAGGCAGGAGCTGCAGACAGAGTGGCACCGTGTGTGTGGTGTCACTGAGGATATGGCACACTGCCCAGGGACTTCACATAGAGCTCCCACATCGAAAATGTCATTGAGCTCCATGCTTTTACTATCTGGGTTTTGGGTGACTTTGGTTTGTCTGTGCTGGTAGCTGGGAAGGCCACGACTTTGAGGTCTAATGAGTTAGACCGGGCTTTTTTGATCCTGTGCCTGTTTTTTCTCCCCTCTTTGACTTAAATTCCCACTAGGAAACAGCAGAAATTACAAGATCTCTGCTTCAAAGCAATACGTGTCTTTTGGATTATTTATTTTATTTTTGCCAGAAACCCAATTTCTATAATCATCTCGAGATTAGAAAATTCACTTCACATGCCTGGTATCATCATTAGTTTGTCACTACAGTATTTGTGTATCCAGAGGCACTATGTCCTTACAGAATTTACCCTTTACTCAGGAAAAGAGAATGACACTGCCTCCTAGCAGTGGAGCACCACCAGTGATGGATGAGATGCCAGGAATCAACGCTGTCTTCCTGTCCCACAGCCATTGACAGGCAAAGCTCCAGCATCTTTGCATCACTCCGTATAATCGCAGGTCATAGCAGCCATGGATATGACACATCAATTCCTCACTCATGATTGCCTATTTATCAGTGTCAGTGCTCTCAATACACTTTTTCCATCCTAATTTATTGAAGAAAGCTTTAGGGTGCACATACAGCAGCCCCAAAAATGTTTGGACACTGAAGTCATAATGAATGTATGTGATTGCATTAGATAAGAAATCATCAAACCAAGTGGCATTTAAAAATAGCTCAAGCACACTTTACAAGTAAAGCATTTCGAAAAGAAGTCCGTTTTAAATTGAAATTTTAAAGTGTAGATGTGTTGTTCATAATTAAAACAGTCGAGCCCTTTCTGTTTGTCTAACATAAATATAAGATGCAATAGTTAATGTGATGAACTACACCTGTGTTACTCTGATAGGTCACCTGTGTGAATGTGAAGGAAAAAGACTTAAAACGTCTATTAAAAATGACCTTGGGCCAGTGTCAGAAATGAAGTTTTTTCTTTTTATTATTATTATTATAATTTATTTGTTTTTCCCTCTTATATTTTCCCTACATTGTCACTACATTGATGTACTAGACCTCCACTAGTTAGACCAATAGAATTACAATATATTGCAGCACATCATCCTTTATTCACAGGTACTACTTGGTTTGATATTTTATCAAATGGCAGTGATATACAGTCCTTTTTAAGTGTGTTTTAAGTGTCCAAAATACTTTTCATGGCCCTGAAAAGTCTTAATGAGATATAAAGCCCGAGTCTGTGCGCAGTCGTCTTTCTTTTCAAGGTGAAGTGGGCTGCAGTGGATTGAGTCTGGTCAGCAAGCAGAAGAGAGAGACGGGCAGAACTACTGCTGCTGGTTGCCGCCTCCTCTAGCCTCTGTCCTCCTTATGGCTGCAGGGCCACAACCTCTCACTGCCAACTAATTGCCTCTGAATTAGACAATTAATGTGGCCTTGTAGAGGGCTGGAGTGTCTGACTAGAGGGACTGCAGTGAGCAGAAGGGTACCCGGCCTTTCCTCACCTCAGCAATGTATTATTTATGGGTCGTTGTGCTTGACAGTTTTACATTAACTTTGCTAATGGACTCTATAGGAGGGTTGTGACTTTTGGATCTGTGTTAAGTTGAATTAAAATGGGAAACTTGAGTATTTGTTGCCCCTTTCTTTGTCAAACCACAAAGAATCTGCTGTTTTGTTTTCTAAACTTCAGTTTAAAAGAGAACGTTGCCTGAAGGGAAAGTCGGTGTACGAGCTTCAGATGGATAAAGGTGTAAAAGACTGGTCCCTGTCCACCTTTGGCACCCTCTTCGCCGTGTCGGCTCTGCGTTCTGTTGATTGATTGACTGCCTCTGTTGTGTGAGGGATTCTTGTGTCAGTCCGCAGTTATAGATGAATGCTGAGTTTCCCTTGGTTTCCCAAAACAGCCTCTCCGAATTCCGAAGTGTTTTTTTTTTTTTTTGCTCTTTCTTGAAAGCGAGCAGTGCCGTCTCACCACTGTCAGACCCTCAAGCAGATCGATTTTGTTTTCAAAGAGCCTAATTGTCGGCATTGACTTGAACAGTTGTATTCCGTCGATCTGATCATGCTGATTGGAGGCCACTAGCACAGTGAAGTGTTCGCATAACAGCCCATCTTACAGTAGTGTGGAGAGATCATGCTGCATTGTGCATATGGGAACTGGATTGTCACCTCTACTCCCCTCATTAGCTCCATTGGCTGTAATAGTGGTTATTGACTGGATGGAGCTTTAAGCACCTGTAATATTAATGGCGACTCTCACAGCTGCGATGGATGAGTGCTGCGTTTGCTAGTGGTGCTGAGGACTCTCTTCTGTCGCTGCTTCATCAGCCACTTGTGCACGGCGGCCGTTCCAAACTCTGGGTTTGCTGGTGACCCTTACATGTTCAGGCCTGCTCCCATTTTGTTAGCTTTTAAATGTAATAGTCTAAAGCACCAGTGAATTTTTTTTTTTTTTTTTTGGGACATTTGGAGCATACTAAAGGTGGAGGTAAAATAAGATACATTGTGATAATGCGATACATTTTTTGCAGTATGTAATTGGCATATTATCTCAAAATATAATTTCTTTCTGGTTTTGACCCTTTATAATAATGTATGATGAAAGGCACATTGAGCATACTGATCTAAACAGAAACTTGAACAGTCACACACCTTTTCTTTTGTTTATTTTTCTTTTGCGCTTTTGTTAAGTGATATACAGCGCGCCACCGCAATTCTGTGTGCAATTGAAGAGTGAGCGCAACGAGCACCGTATGTAACGTCTGACACCTTTTTTTGAGGTGAGAGACTTTATTTTGTAACAAGTTATGAAACTAACGATAGAATAATGTTTTTCGTTTTTTCTCATGCATTTGACAGAAGTGTCATCAGCTTTCATGCATTTCAAAATAAAAGTCTCAGAAAAACTTTTGCAATCTTTGAAAACTGAAAACTTTCTTTGACTGCACACTCCGACACCCACTCAGAACGGTCTTGCGACCCACCAGTTGAGAAACACTGTTCTAGTACACCCCAAAAACAAAATCAAGACACCGTAAAAGGGCATCATAGGACCCCTTTAAGCAGCACAACCGTTTTAAACATTAATAATAATTTGAATAGGTTTCTGAAGGATCATGTGACACTGAAGACTGGAGTAATGGCTGCTGAAAATTCAGCTTTGCCATTACAGGAATAAATTACATTTTAAAAATAGAAAAATAGAAAACAGTTATTTTAAATTGTTATAATATTTCACAGTATTACGTTTTTTTACTGTATATTTGATCAAATAAATGCAGCCGTGGTGAGCACAAAAGACTTCTTTCAAAACCATATAAAAATCTTATCAATCCCAAAGTTTTGAATGGTATTCTATAGAAGTCGATATGGCAACACAAATTTACAGTGCAGTGTCTGTATTTATGATATTTTTAAGAACTTTTAAGATATTTTGGTAAAAAGCAATACTTAACATATTTAAAACAATTGACATATAAGGAATGCACCAATCATGATTTTTCATGGCCTATTCCAATTTTTTTTACAAGCAAATAGGCCGATTCCGATTTTTTTTTCTTTAAGCAAATTTATTTGTTTATTTATTTGCTCTATAACAGGCCAAATTGGCCTTGAACAAAAATATCTGTAACCATTTGAGAGGCAACCACTGCATTTTAATAATGATACAAACAAAAATGCTAAACTCATGTAACATGAGCAGTTGTTTTTTATTTAAATTAGAATGGTCTGACTTTGTGGCATTATGCTACATAAAACATACCTGCACAAAACAAAAACA
Organism: Squalius cephalus; assembly: GCF_949319135.1. Classification (NCBI taxonomy): domain Eukaryota; kingdom Metazoa; phylum Chordata; class Actinopteri; order Cypriniformes; family Leuciscidae; genus Squalius; species Squalius cephalus. The sequence continues at coordinate 22,745,468 of NC_137143.1, read as the reverse complement.
GCAGATGGACTGAATGAAAATGCAAATTCACTCTCTGGCAGTAGATGGCGCTTATGAAACAGCAGTGATATAGTATTTCCTTGGTTACCACTGTAAACAAAACAACGCTGTGCTTCTAAACACTACTTTATTAGGCATTATACGGAGGTGAGAGGGAAAGAAAAAGCCATCAAATCTTTTCTGAATAGTCAGTTCGCTTCCCAGATAAATTCATATACATCCCTTTCCCCCAATTAAATTTTTATATATATATTTATTTAAATATTTAGAGGATTGCGAACAGTAAGCATGCTGTGCCTGTCTTCACCGTGTCCCGTCTCCAGCCTGTGTTAATGTCCTGTTTACAGACTTCGTAATATTTCCACACAAATTACATTTTGGGAAATTATTTCAGTGCAGTTTGTGTGCAAGATCAGCCAAAATGCATCCATCCTGTTCTGATTGATGGCCGGTCGACTGGTGCATCTCAGTAACATACAGGGTTTAAAAACAATATCTTTGGTTAGACCAAAAGTTGTTGAAGAATCAGGTTTCAAATCCTAAGAAGCTCAGTACATATTGCATCTTGACACCGGTCTTATGATAATGTTGTATTATGGATTTCCTGGAGGTTCTTACAGCCAGCTAGATATAAGTCCTCAGACTCTGCATGCATAAACAATTTGAATATGATTTTTAATAAACTGACCTCCTACCTGCAGCTACATATTTAAGTCTTCCCTCTGGTGAATCTCCAAATGTACATCACAACATGGACCCAAACCAAAATTAGTCTCACGGATCTAATTTCGGTACAGGATTGCGGGTATTGAACATAATTTCAATCATTACCGCAGGTCTCATGCTTGTCATGCGGGAAATTCCCGCATTTATTCACTTTAGAATGTAGGTTGTTTAAGTAAATTAATCAACACAGATTATAAGATCAAATCAGTCATTTTAAAACGTTCTGCAAGACGTAATTTCACAAACAGCGTGAGTGATTCAGCGGCGCCGCGTCTTCTCTCTCTCTCTCTCTCTCTCTCTCTCAAAATGCGCGTAACATAACATTGCATCTGCGCAAGGCAAGCGTCAAGCGCACTGCAGACGCACTGTGACTTTTGCGTTTAGAAACGGGAGTTTGATAGCCTGACTACGTCAGACTTCCTACTTCCGCTAATTTCATTTCGCTCCTGTAGTCAGTCTGAGATAGCAGCGTATCTTTCAGTTTTCCACCGGCCTGAAAACAGCCGGGCCAATCAACGAACAGAGGGCGGGCTGAGAGCCGTGACGTAGACGCTGATTGTACCGTGGTGGATGCGTACTTGCGTAGATTTACTTCACATAATCTGCAAAAGTCGTTCACAGCCATGTTCACTGCGGTATTTCGCTCGATGGTTTAGTTTTTGCATCATACATGTGTTTACAGTGGAAGTTAGATGCAGCTGAGCTTGCGCATAACACACGCCATAACCAAACGTTATGTGATTGGCTTACGGGTAACCAATGATTTTAAACTTCAGACAAGCGCCCCCCCCCCCCCCCTTCTCTATTATGCTATTCCAGACTCTCTCTACCAGGGATGGAAATTAACTTTTTTGTCCACCGGCCACTGTGGCTGGTGGATTTCAAAATCTACCAGCCACTCAATGTTTTTACCAGCCACTTTCTTATTTTTAACCGACAATGTGTAACTGCATGTGAAAATTAATACCACTTAAAAATGAAAATTCTGTCATCATATACTCACCCTCATGTTGTTTCAAACCTGTATGAATTTCTTTCTTCTGCTGAACAGAAAGGAAGATATTTAGAAGAATGTCAGTAACCAGACAGTTTCTGGTCTCATTGACTTCCATAGTAGGAAAAAAATATACCATGGAAGTCAATGAGACCAGAAACTGTCTGGTTACTGACATTCTTCTAAATATCTTCCTTTCTGTTCAGCAGAAGAAAGAAATTCATACAGGTTTGAAACAACATGAGGGTGAATATATGATGACAGAATTTTCATTTTAAAGTGGAGTATCCCTTTAAGCAGTTTATTTAATCTCAAGTCTCAATGAAATACTGACATTTTCTATTTCTCTCTTATACACTCTTTCTCTCTTATATATATATATATTTCTCTTTTTTACCTGGATGTGGCATTTGGATGATTCGTGGTATTTTGTGGCTTCCAGTTTTACGTTTTTAGTCCCAACAATGAAACTATTAGGCCCTGTTTACACGAGAACGCTCGCGGGTGGAAACGTAAAAATATTTTATCAGTTGTGCCTTTCGTTTAGACGGCGACGGCGTTTTGGGGGCTTAAAAACGCAAAAAAGTGAAACCACCCTTCAGAGTGGAAATCTTAAAAACGCTCCACCGTCGCGTTCCCGTCGGTGCGTATAGTGCGTCCGGCGCGAGTGATTTCAATGTTAAGTTAAGGCAAAGATGTTTTCTCTGCAGACCTCTTAACCAGCTCTCAACG